>NC_136827.1:15477657-16099324 GCF_951394365.1 Tetrao urogallus
TTACGCTTCAGACAACATAGCTGTGTGCTGATGACATGCTGTAGCTCTCCAGACGACTATAATTTGCAAGTGAGCCCAACGAGTATGAGACTACAACAAGCCAAGCAATTAGTTCCTCCTGAGTTGCAAGAGTGACATCATGTGTGCAAAACATGCCTTCGCCTTCAGCGAACAACACATACTCATTTATTTTTCCTGTAGGGTCACTGCTGTGAGGCCACTAAAGCTACCTCTGAAGGAAGCTGATCTTTAGATTCTGAGGGTCCACAGAGTTCAGAAAAACCTGTATTTCAGGCACCATCTTTCAGCAAAAACAGCTCCTGTATCTGACTTGGTGCCACGTTGCCGCTCTGCAAAATTCTTGTATAATTTAAGGACCTTAAATTGTATTTCCAGAGTCTTGAAAATGTATCCCAGCTGAAAGCATCTGACCCTGATCAATGTGTTTTCTAACATGGAATTAGTCAGGAAATCCTTGGAAAAGGTGAGGGGCTGCTTTTAGGAGCTCTGTTATGTACAGACTTCTGGAACAAGCGAAGAGAAACAAGAAGTGCAGCAGGAACAAAATAATTGATTCACAATGTTTATATACGCATCTGAGGGATTCTGTGGAGTGTGTGACTTTATAGCTTAGATCACAATGTTTCGCATTGCATGAATTTATCAAAGAGGCTATAAGGATCCATCTGATACTCAGGGAGGAATAAATTATGGCATTGATCTATGGAGACAATTGCATTTATTCTTTTAATCATCTATGCGGTCCCGCTGGAGCAGCATACTACTCATGTGCAGTAAATTAAGCTGCTGGAGTGCTCTGTAGAATCAAGAGCTAAAAAATCTTGATGTTTCTGCTCCTTTGTCTGTTAGAAGTGTGATGCAAATGCTGGGTGGCTTTTGATATTTTTTTTTCTGGTATAATGAGAGAGAAAAATACGATGTGAATGGACTGGGTGTTAGGAATGTGTTTCAGTGTGCAAAAAGCTGCTTTATCTTTTGTAGAAAACAGACTAGAAAAGCAACTAGAGCTGTGCCTTGTGTCAAACGGGAGTGAGCTTCCCCATCAGCTGAGCTCCCCACGTGGCTGTATGCTTACCCCCGTTGCCTTTCCCATTTCTTGACAGGGTTTGATGCCCCATGTTGGGCATTCCCACAAGTTTGCTGTCTTCTTGTCAAGTTGCTGGGAAAGCTTTTCCTCTTAGTAGCAGCCCAGCCAGGCCCAGGGGGCTCTTGTGCTGTACTTTGTTCTGCAGTCTGCAGGACTCACTTCGTGGGGTGGGTGATGAGACACAAATACCCTGCTTTAAACAATCTGAGTTGGTTTAATGTTTGTTTCTAGCTCAAGAGTTTACAAAGACCCCAGAAACTTCTAAATTCAGATCCTGAGGAAAATAGGAACCTGTTCTCCAAAGCCAACAGATTGTCTTAATAGGAGTGGCTATTGCTATTATTAAGAATATTAATAATCGTATGTTAACCGAAGGCAGGAATGAATCTGTTGTTGGACTGCGCCTGGGATTTGTGACATGTCTTTGTCCTTACAAAGCTGTGGCAGAACACATCCAAGTAAAGGAGTGAAGCTCTGTATCAGGTAGCAGTGCCTTTGTGTCCCTGCTGGCACTTGGCTGGTTGGGTGTTTCTGCTCCTTGTGACAACTCATGCCTGCCCAGGGACAAAGCAGCGTGCGCAGCGTTCAATTCAGTGCTCTGCAGTGAAGTTCCTGTTTTGCTCACAGCACCAGAGGAGGGTGGGCACAGGAGAATGGCAGCAAAAGTGCCATGCAGAGCCCAAGGGGAGGAGAAAAATTCTATGAAAGGGTCTGAACCCTTCAGCTGCAGGGACTTTCCTCCTAACTGAACACTGGGGATCCCTCCATATGAGGCTATTTGGTTCATCTCTTTATCTCTAACTGCCAGCATGGCCACAGATGTGATAGGGGAAGACATTGGTTTTGGTGGTGCAGACAAAAGAGGAGTGAGGCGTGTTTGCATGAGCTGTCTGCTTGGCTAACAAGCTCTGCACAGCCTGGAGAGGCAAACCTCCCACTGAGCCCAAATCTGCTTGCTTCGTGGTCCATTCTGGTTGAATTATTCCTCTGGCAATGCACCCCTTGAGCTAAACTTTAATAATGCAAAGCCGATGACAGCCTGGTTTAGGTTTTAAGTGCATGGTTTTGATTAATTTCCTACAATTCAAGAGAAAAATGTGTAAACTTGGTCTTTACTGAGTACGGCAGCGCTTTGCATGTGTAGTTGATCTACTGAAGTGGTAGAGAGAGCTCTCTTGTCTGCTGGACACACGGCTCCGCATACAGGAGAGACAGAGCTGGAACTCTGAAGCTCCAGCTAAAATTGCACAGGGAAACTGAAGTTGCGTTAAGATCTAGGTTGGAAATTTTCAACCTCAACAAATATGTGAGCAGAAAGTGCAACTCTTTTCAAAAACACAACAAAACCGCACCTGCTTGCCTTCTGTTCACCTTGCTTTGCTGGCACACTGTACAGAAGTCATCTCTCCTTTCTTCTGTGTGTGCACCCATGCACACAGCCACCAACCTCCCGCAGAGCAACAAGAGAGAATCTCCTCGGTGGTTTGAATGAAAATGCAGTTTCGTAGCTCTAATGATCAACAGCTGGGAAAACGCATGCTTTTCTCCTTCATCATCTCTAGACTTGTTTGAAAGATCTTTGTTTTGTGGCTTTGCTGGGTGGCTTTCCTGATGAACTGATTTAAAAGATCATTTAATTTCTTCGAAGACCATAGTGGTTACCATAGAAATACGTTAGCTGCGAAACAAGGAACAATTAGTTTACGTTGATTCCTTTGTGTCTCCTAATTTCTTCCATTCAGAATTTTTAAGCATATAATTAAAGGGATTATTCAGCTTTGTGATTTATTCCCTTCCCCCCTCCCCTCCCCCCCCCCATCCATAAATTCATTTAAAGACAAAACTCTGATGTCTGTAGAGCATAAATAATAATGATTATATGTGGTAATGAGTCCAACCTGTTTGTCCACATAGCAGAAAACAATGTGTTTTCTGTCGGAAGCCTGCAATGCTGAGTAGTGGTCACTCTCAGCTTCAGCTGTGGCATTCCCAGTTATCTGCCTCATCCTTTGTGGGTGCTCAGCTCATTACCCTTAACAAAGCCCTGCTGGGAAGTGGCCTTCTCGAAAGCACTGCTGGACACCTCCTGTGCCATTAATGTGATGGGAAGGGCATCACACAGCTCCAGGAGTCCCTAGGGTCAGGTGACAGTTGCTCAAGAATGCGGACTGTTGCAACACTGGGACTTGAGGTGGTTATTTCACACAGCTGCCCTGGCAGGGCATGCTGAGTAGGCAAAGCTCTGCCTGGATGCACAGAAGGGTTGAGACTGGCAGGGCTCTGCAGTCATGTGGTGATGGATTGAGCTTTTGGCAGAATGGCACCTTTCTCCCAGCACAGCAAAGGGCATCAGATCCTGGTTCAGCATGGTTTGCCCCGGTCCCCTTTTATAGCAGAACTTAGAGGTGAGGGGGACACAGGCAGCACTTGATCTGGCAAGTGTGCTCCAACAATTCTGCTGAGCCAAGCCCAGGCAAAACAATAACTACTGGTGCCACGTGGCTCCGCACAGAGCTGGATTCTGCTATGCTCTGGTCCAAACCAGAGCTCCAAAGAGGGGCTTTGGTATGCACTGAATGCAGTCACTTGTAAATGGGTGGCAACGCAGAGCTTTATTAGTTTGGGTGATGGGCTTAAAGTCTACATCAGCCCATCTTTTTGTGGTATGTTCCTTCTTTGATCACAGTTTCTTAGCTTCTCAAATACATATTTTAAAAATCCTATGTTTCACCTGGGCACGAGAGCTCTGAAGTTCGTCTGAAGCAGTGTCCTGCACCACTCTTTCTGCTCTCCTCTCTTGCAACCTGCGTTTCCTTTCCAAAATTCAATTGCTGGCTCACGGATCCAAATACGATTCCGGCGGGGCTGCGCTGCAGCGCCCTCTGGCGGCCGGAGGTGGAGGCTGCTTCTCCCCGCGCCGCAGCGCTTCGGGCGCAACCCCCGCTCATCCCAGCCGCTTCGCTCTGCCCACGGCTTCAGCGCCTTCCGGCCCTGTACGAATCGCATTCGTCCCTTGATATTCCTTCCTGATATTCAGTACCCGATTTTCAGTGGGTCTTTTATGTTTTGCATGCACTGTGTGCTTTAGCTTCTTGAAATATTCATTTCCTATGCTGACTTCTGGTAATAGTACACAATATCCGGGAATGGCCGTTTAGAGTGGAGCATTCCACTTAATGCACTTCTTACACAATTATGAGTTGTTTACCTTAAACATTATTCTAAGGAGTAATGAGGGAAAAAAAAAAAAAAAAAGTAAAGAAAATTCTGGTTAATAACCTGGGCAAAGCAATTATCCCACTGAGACTCTTTATTGAATCATGTATGCAAAACACAGCAAGTTTTCATAACAGATGTATTTAATCTTGATGCAAGGCTTGGTTTTAACCCCACGATGTCTTGCAGTTCTCTGCTTGAATAGAGGATTCCAAGCTGGAAGCCTCTGGGATCAGAAAGAAGACTGCTGTTGTGGAAGCTGCTTACATTTTCTCATTGCCCAGTGGTTGCTTTAGAAGCTCTCCTGGTGTTTCTTGAAGTAAATGTCACTATGAGAGTGCTGTGTTTTTTTGTGTCATAGATGTAAACTCTGGCAAAAGGAGAACAAGCCAGCAGCATGCATTGCTCCAGAGCTTCGCTCTTCTGGGGACAGGAGAGCACATGGCAGCTCCCTGCCTCTCTGGCTGCAGTGTGGAGTAATGCTGCTACACATGCTGGGCTGCTGCTGCTGTGGCAGTGTTGGTTAGATGTCCTGGAGCTCATGGAGCTGCCTGAAGCTGGCCATGCAGAGACCCCGAGGAAAGGCTGCCTTAAAAGTGAGCGTGTTCAACTTTACTGCATTGCATCCCACGCTGTATTTGGGTGTAAACAGAGCATTGGGTCCTGGAGCTGGCAAAGCATTAGTGGGTCACTCAGCATCCCCACTCCAGAAAGGTTGAGCCCTTTGCCAAATATTTGTTAGGGTTTTATCCTGCTTGTCTTTGAGTTCTCCGGTGAAGGAATTTCTGCATGTGATCCTTTTGCCCCGAACTATTTCATATTCTAATTTTCTTTCCTAATTTTCTTTCCCTATATTGAGCCTAAGTTTCATTCAGCTGCCTCTAATTTCTCCCAGTTATCCGTCCCAGCCTGAGCACTTCCCTCTTCTCTGAGCTTATACCTGTCAGATATCCCAAACGATTTCCCTTGGTCAAGGACACGTGTATGCAATTCCCTAATCTCCCCTCTGCCATTCATTTCCCCCCCAGCTCTTCATCACTTTGCTGGCTCTGCCCTGAACCCTTTCCCGTTTATCAATACCACTTTCTGACGATGTCTGAGCTGCACGCAGTGCCCTGCTGCCCATGGACACAGCTCACAATGCTGTGCTTTGTGCACAGACCCTGCTGAGCCCATTGTCTCAGCTCTGCCCTGCAAACAGGAGCCCAGCACGTCAATACTGCTTGCTGGTAAATATTGGCCCAGAATAAAGCATTGATGGCTGAAGACAGATAGTTTTTTCCTAATCACTTAAAAATCCTTTTCTGAAGGACTGAAAGCTTGCACAGCCCTTCTGCAGCGGGAGCAGTTGCTGAGGCACAGCTCAAAGTCATGCAGCTTGCTTTTTAAATGACTGTTTATTTTCCATCGATATTGTGTGCTGGGTGCACAACACGGTCAGTGCTTTCACTGTGCATGTCTCATACGTGCTGGGATTCTTGCTGTTGTCTTAACAATAAGGAAATGCAGTGCGTGTCTGATGGGGTGTGGTGGCTGTGCCTGAGTTGTTGTTTTAAGGGCTTTTAAGCTCGTCCGGAAAATAAATGGTTAGAGAGTCTGCAAGCGAAGTTTTTGGGTAAGAACTTTTTGAGACTTGACTTTGGCTTAGTCTCTGATATAACATTTGGGTTTCTTTCTGTAATGGGCGAGGAAGGCTGGAGAAATGTATGTTTAGGAGTCTTTTTATAGTAAACGAAATATGTTAATACATAGAACAGAAAACAACTTTTAAAACCACTAAGTGCTAGCAGTAAAGCACAATGACCACCAAGCATTCACTGCTGAAAATAGACCACCACCAGAGAATTACGTTTCGAAACGCTTTGCCGACAGAGCTTGTTTCTAAGAAGTTAATCTTTACAAGAACAAAAGGAAAGGCTTGAACAATAAGTCTGCATGAAATAATTGTGTAAGTAAATATCAAGAGAGCTAAGGGAGCAAAACTCGAATGAACCTCGTGCGCACGGCGGCCCTTGGAGAACAATGAGGCAGATGGGGACTGAGGTGTGTGGGCAGACCCTGCTTTGAGTGAACGAATGCCAGCATGTGAGGATGTGGCCCAGGGTTTGGGATTACAATGGCTCACTCCTGGCTGGACTTCTGCTGACTGTGTACCTTTGCCTTGCCCTGTTCTGAGCAGCATAAGGGAAGGATGTATGTGGAAGGCAGAGACTTTGGTTCACCTAAGTGCTGTCCGGTGCCTGTTTGGCATTTGTTACTCATCGTTTTGCTGCTTAATGTCTTCATTTCCTTCAGTGTTTGTATAAAAGCTTATCTCAGCTGTGATCTTCCCTCTGATGCCATGGAATGGATGTCATGTGGGAGGGAGGGATTCTGTCTCCCTTCTTTGACAAAACCTGAGCATTCTCCTCAACAAAGCTCAGCTCTGGAGGTGGTAGAATGGGGTAAAAGATGATCAGACGGGGACAGGATTGGAAGTCGGCTGATGTGGCACTGGCAGATGTCTTAGATCCTTTTGGTTTGTTTGTTTTCTTAGAAAAAAGAAAATGAAGAAATCATGAGATCAAATGTGCCACGGAAATCCCTTAGTGTCACTGGAGCTCCATCCTTCTCACTCACACTAAGCCAATTCCTGGGTGAATCTGTAGCTCTGGGACTGAAAAACAATCAAAGTGGACTCTTCCCTATTCCCACCAAAGGCTTCTGTCAGCAGAGTGGAATTGCATCATCTCAGTGGAGCTTCCGGGCAAGGTTGGCCACTAACTATTGTTGCGGGTTTAAATATCCAGAAAGTTGTATCATAACAACATCCGTGGATCTGCAGTTGCACTGCACTTGGTTAAATGTTAGCTTTGATCTTCCCAGAAAACCTAACCATGGCCAGCTATTTAATGAGCAAGGGAAGGATTTCTCAGGTCTGCTGGCCCATCCCCTGAACCACTGCAGGAAAAACGTCCGCTGTTGTTCCATTGAGAAACCTTGAAATCTGCTCTTGCAGTCTTCTCATGACGGGAACTCACATCTCCTCCATGCAGGCTGTTGCAGGGATCCCTTGAGAGTTTCCCTAAAGTTTGTTGTCTTGAGTCTTTCCTGCCAAGGTTGAAGTCTGTCCTCCTCCACTGTGCGTTGTGTTCACTACCATCTTTTCACCAGCTGCATCTGCTGGTCTCTATTGGTGCTCACTCTTTTTTGTAATGCTTATCCTGCCCATGATGAACCGCCTCTGTTGTTATTTCTGTTGTAATGATCATATTGAACTTTGGTCTTGCCCTTCAACATACTGGCAGGGAATTCCACAGTCCTATCATCTGTAAAACTAAAGATGTCCTTTCTTCTGATCATCCCTGAGTTTAGGGAAAGCACTGAACAAAACTGAGATAGTTTCCTGCAGACCTTCACTTGATGTGTGCACTTGACAGTGAGTTGCTGATGCTCACCCTCTGGGTGTGACTGGGAATGGGTGTCTGCTTTGGCTCCTGTGCTGAAGATTTACTCAAACCTTATGGAACGTACAGAGCTAAAAGTGGCCAAACAGCTCCAACTGTTCTACCTGAACCTGATGAAATGGGATGCTTTCGTGCCTGAAAAATTATAGTTCTTGCCAGTTCAGAATGGGAGTTACTGAAATCCTCTGAGGGCACGAGCACTGCCTTCTTTGGGAACTGGAAACAACCTGAGAGCCACTGTCTCATGAGATTTCCAGCTCATAAAAACAAGCTCCTGTGTGGGTAGGAAGCATTGTGGTAAAGGGATCTGAAGATGAGAAAGGGGCAGAAAACTTTTGAACCCGAAGCGTGAGCTGAAGCTCATTCAGACTGATGGAAAGTCTGCGAGTGGCAGCTCATGGCCATGCAGAGCGGGGAGAGAAAAGATAAACTTGTTGAAGCAAACAGACTGTTGAGATAGGAGAGAGAAATGTATCTCTGTAGAAACTTCAAGGGCTATGAGAAAACATCCTTCCAAAGGCCACTTGAAATGTGTAGAGAAAGCTCTTTCCAGTTAAGTAATGATAATATAGGACCCAAAAAAGGGAGAGAGAGAAAGTGGGACAGAGCAGCAATAATAACAAAAATACAACAAATGCAGAAAAATTAAACCAAGTGAACTTCTGGCGTTCTGATGCTCCAGGCGGTGCATGCCAGCCTTGCCGTGCTCATGGTTGTGTGCTGAGGATTAACCTTCTCCTGTCTGTGTGCTGGGAGAGCTGGGCTTGGCCTGGGAGTGCCTTTGGGACTCAGTGCCATGCAGATTCTTTCCTGTTCTCCTCTTTACAGCTGCATTTTGCACCCGTTGAAATAAAGGTGCTGTGGTTTGACGCGGCTTCCCTGTGTTTTCCCCAAGCAGACAATCTTGTGCCTCATGTCTCACCCTGTTAATTGCTATTAGAAGCGATGCTGCTGAGTCCCTTTTGAGGGGCTGCATATGTGTGTGTGTTTATATGAAAGTCTGGGGGCAGAATCTGCCCTTTAACGTTTTATCAGCAGCAGCATAGCAATCCGAGGAGAATCAGACCCTAGCAGCTGTTCTGTTTCTAGTGCCTGTAGCCTGACTGCTTGTTACAATAATGAGAAATGCAAGTAAGCAGCATCACATCAGCACTTGTAATCCCACTTTCTATTGCCGTCATCAAAGGGTTTGGGAAAGATTGCATTCAGTGCAGTTTGTTGATTTATTTTTTTAATAATACATATATGCATTTGCACAGTATTGTCTGGGAAATCCTGCACTGTAAATGGCAGCTTCTGTGTAAGGCATGATTTGGGTTTGGACTCTTGGTCCAGTGGTCAAGGCCAGGTGAGAGCCAGGACTGGGAGCAGCAGGTCAAGGTAAGTGCAGAGAGCAGATGGAAAAAGCGTGGCTGGGAGCTGAATCACAGCTAGAAAGCTGAGGGAAGGTGGAGTTGTACCACCCGATGTGTGATGGTGATGTGGATTTTAAAACAGCTGGGATCGTCCCAACAAAAAGCACCTAGAGCACGCACACTTAGAGGCCTGTAGGTATCTTGAAAGTGAAAATCACCAAGAAGTTTGATAGGAATAAGAAATTAATCAACTGAAAAGTGCCTTCTACAACTGAGAAGTAACCTTTTGCTTAGAAAGAGCAAGGAATTTTATTAATCCCTTTTGCTCCTTTTTGCTTACTATTATCCCACCAGCCTGGAATAAAATAAAGCAAGGGATTGCCACAAAGTCTGTGCAGCTTTCATAGCTCACATGCAGTTTGAAGAGAGGCATAAATAGGGGATCCTTAAGCTGGCCTCACATCTGAGTGTCAACTTTTACTTCTGGCGAATGCTAAATGTTCATTTAGCTGAAGGTGAAGCACAACAATTCTGTTTGAGGACCTAATCCAGTTACTTGTGTGTCTGGTTCCCAAGAAGCTCTGAGGAGGCTGGGAAAAGCTTTCAGCCTGTTTGTTGATGTCTGCTTCCCATTCTGATTTTACAGACAGGTTTACTTGTCTACTTACCCAAGTTGTGCTTTTTATCATCTGTTACAAAGACCCGAAGTTGTGTTTTTCATCATCTGTTACAAAGACCAAGAAGCCATCAATCACAGTTAAAACCAAACTCTACAGACTATGAGAGAAGGAGGAAGCTCTTTAAGCCATCCGAAAACGGAGTTAGTCAGAGTCATCATCTGGGTTTTATTGGATTTATTTCCCTTCATTAATTTTTAAAGATTGGTTGCAAAGAAATAGATCCTCTTCGGAACTGTGTGACTATTGGAATGAATATTTAACACACGATTCCCAGAGAGACGGGGATTTGAAACACACAATGTTGTAGTTATTACTAATTAATGAATGTTCTCTTAAATATTTCTGTTTTATATCTTTGCTTCCTTTAAGCCTTGCCAGCAGAGGGGAAAAGAAAGCTTAATAAAAATAAGCAAATTGCTTTTCGGTTTGCTGGGAGTGATTAATTTCCATGGACAGCTGAATGGCTCTTTCAGCAGTGCTGGGAAACTGGGCAGGGATCTTGTGGGATCTCAGGTCCTGCAGCCTGAAGTTGAATTTGAGTTGCCATGGCCTTGAATGGCATGAAAACGAAACGGAATCACAGGATCGTAGAATGGTTTGGGTTGGAAGGAGCCTTCCAGGCCACCTGGTCCCACCCTCGCAATGTGCAGAGATGCCCACAGCTCCATCAGCTGCTCCAGCCTGACGCTGGATGCCTGCACCTCTCCAGGCAGCCCGTGTCAGTGCCTCACCGCCCTTAACATAAGCACCATCTGTCGTACATCCAGTCTGAATCTCCCTTCTTTCTTGCCTTAGCTCTGCTCCAGCTCTTCCACGTTACAACCACTCTGCTTGACAATTCAGACCTCATTTTCCCGCTAAAAAGTTTCAGGTGCCGATTGAAATATGTGATCAAAGATATTTATTTCACATCTAGGTATTTAGTTGTGTTCCAGTTGTGGCCAAAGCATCCCATGTGAGCCGGGTGTGCGGCCAGCTGGCACCACGGAGGGCTTTCAAAGCTGTGTGCTGAAGAAGTAAGAGACACATTGGGACTTCAGTACAATGCTACAAATTTTAAAAGTTTCCATTGTTTACTTATCTAATGAAGCATCTATCTCCATACAGGCACATGAACGGCAGGTACGAATCTATCTAGATGTCTATCTTTGTTCCACTGTACGTTTGCCAGTAGGTCTCTATACATAGAAACATAAAACGGCGTGTATATCCTGCTGGCTTTTGAAACTTACAGAAAATTACCAACAGTTTCTTTTCTCTAGTTTGCTCAAATGCTTGTGGTTAGGTATTCTGAAAGTATAGAATAAAAAAAAATATAGAGAAAAGAGAAAATTCAGACACTTTGAAAATCTGTTGCTTGGTTTAAAAAAAAAATGCTTTTTTAAAAAAAAAATTATATTTTTTCCTAATAAACCAACACAATTGTTGACTTCTGCTTGTCCTGTTCTGATGAGATGAAGCCAGGTAATGGGCAGTGCTGGGGTCACGAGTGCTGTGTGGCACCCATGGGGATCCAGGAGCAGTTTGGTGGCACTTTGGGCTCTGCGTGGGGTGTTTGCTGCCTGCAGCCCGGCTGTACGAGATGAAGGCTTTGCTCAGAGCACACAGAGCCCCATTACGTCTTATTAACTGTCTCAAAATCCAACGTGTAAAACAAGCTGAAAGTTGAAAAGGGAGAATTTGAATAAGTCTGAGGGATATTCCTTGTAATTTTTTATTCAAATCAGAATCAAAACATTTGGTAGCAGCACTTAAACATGAAGAGTTAAATAAAAGGGGAAAATTCCTCGGTGAAATCATACCTAATGAACATAATGAGCACAAATCATATTTAATAATTGACTTAATCTGGCTTTCTTATCTCTTGGTTAAATTTGATTCTTTTCCCAAATGTAGGATTTGAATATTAATGGCTAAGGAGTGTAAACACACCTGGCCTTATTATTTGCTCAAATGAGAGTGAATCAGTGGGGAGCACTTGGAATGGAATAGTTTGCATCGGTGCTTGAAATCTCAAAAGGAACAAAGACCCGTAATGTGTTGTTTTAAACAGTTTCACTTTGAAAGTTATTCCAAAACTGTCCACAAATTAGTATTCAGGCAAAGGAAAACCCTCCACACCGGTGGATTTATGGTGCTGCAGTGTTCCTACTTCCAAACACCTTTCTCTCTGCTGTGTCGTGTGCTGAACAGATTCCGTACTATTCCTAGTTATGAATCTGCAGGGTTGTCTTACTCTTGATTTTGTTAATTCTAACTTACATCAATTTCTGATGATTTTAGTATGGACTCCTACCAAAAAGAATTAATGGCTGAATCCTGGTGTTCTCCAATAAATGATGGGGCAGTGGCTTCAGTGGAAGGAAGATCAGCCCTGTTTCTTTTCGTGCTCACAGCCCCGTTCAGGTGCACCGTTAAGCACAGGCAGGAAGGTAAACACCTGCTCAAATCCCAGCGATTCTGGGGGTGTTTCAGGATCAGAGTGTTGGGAACATTTAGTTAATATTGCATTTCAGTGCCAGCTGCGCCAGAACTGTTGCAATCCAGCTGGCCAAATTGATCAGCTTTGTGTGGTACCAAAAATCTTCTCTAAGTTTATAGAAATGAACGCAGAAAATGGTGAATTTGTCTAAAAGGGTCCCAGCTCTTTCAGAAATGAGGACAAACCCAGCACCCAGTGCTGCAAGGGATGGTCCTTGTCCAGTTTTTCTTTTCCTCCAGCTGGGTGCTCTGTGAAGGGCTGAGCATCAGGTGTCTGAGGAGTGCCTCAAGATAGTCTTTTGCGATCAGAGTTCATTTGTGAGTAGCCCAGATCTGAAAGCCCAATTACTGGGCGGCAGTGGCTGGCCCTGTTGGTGGGAATTGCTCTTTTTCTTGATTGAATTCTTTTACTTTTCGCTTTGTTTCCATTGCTTCCACGGCAGCGCTCAAAATGACTATTTGCTTTCTGTAAGCACTCACACTATTGGAGAAAAGAGCAGTAAATCTTGAGAAAATGTTGGGGAGCAGGCAGAAATGAGCAGGAACCAGTTTGTAGGGTGCTGAGCAGGACGCAGCCCAGCTGATCTGGCAGTGCCTCGGTGGGGTGGTTCCATGGGAAGGGGCACAGTGGTGATGCCCTTCTGGAGAGCCACATCTGGGCATCGTATGCCTGAGCAGAGCTGCCTTTGGTCTCAGGGAGAGCATTTCAGGTGATTCAGTTTGAGCTGTGATGGCATGGGATGATTGCATGGGGCTCTGAGCAGCCTGCTCTAGAGAGAGGTGTCCCTGCCTCCTGCAGTGGGGTTGGAACTGGATGACCTTAAAGGTCCCTTCCAACCCAAACCATTCTGTGACTCTATGGCTGAGGGGTCTGTGCTTTGGAGGAGAGTTTTGTTAACGAGCCACAACAGCCCTAAGTTGTACGGGGATTCTACGAACCAGCTATATCCCCAGACATGACTTTGATTTATCAGAGCTTCGGGAGGTCTTGTCTTAGCAGAATTTCTGGAAAAGATGGCTTGCATTAAAGAAAGCTGAGGGTTAGTTTTGTGCACGCAAAGGTTTGGGATCTGCTGCTTGCAGGGGGCGTTTGAGCAGTGCTCTCTGTTCCCTTCTGGGACCTTGGCTGGAGGGACTGGTGCTGCCCTGCTGGTGTGGGATCATAGGATCATAGTATCCTTAGGGATGAAGGGACCAGTGAAGTCCAGCTCCCCTGCAGTGAGCAGGGACACCACAGGCAGAATGGGATGAAAGTGGCTCCTGGGCTCCTGCCACCAGCACAGGGCAGCAAGGACAAAGCCCGGCGTTCAGAGCCGCCGCCTCCCTCACCTCACTGCTTTCAGATCGATCTCTTTCAGCCGTTCTGTTAGTGAGAATCGCAAGGAGGGAAAGTTTTCATCTGAGCGTTCAGACACACGCACACAAATACGAATGATCTGGAAAAAAATCCCCCAAACTCCTCTCGCCTGCCCCGCGCCGTGAGATGGAAACAGGGGTGGCTGCCGCCTGTACTCGACAACGCTGCGACGTGTGATATTTTCGGAGGTATCTCGGGAGCATCTACCACATTTACAGCATGTGAGCCATATCATCTGGAGCCGTTTTGATCTCCCCTAAGCCGTTCTCAAACGCACATATCTCATAACAGGCCCCGCGCGGCGATAAGCATCTCCGAGTTTCTTCTGCGCAGTATCTGCAAACAATTCAAAGCTGTTCCACACAAACAAATGTGAGAACCCCCTGACCACAGACTGCCTTTAGAGCAGACCAAGATTTGATGTTACTCATATCTTCCAGTACCTGTCAGAGTTCAAACAGGAAACCTGGTTTTTTCCTCTCATGTCAACAACTTCTTCTCTGCAGCGGCGCTCGCGCTGAGCGGTGGAAGTCCTGTATTTCTTCGGGACAAACAAGCACTTGCCCTGGTACGTCATTGGTGACATTAACAAGAGCTGAATATGTGGTTTTCGGTGATCCTGTGGGTGCTTCTATAGAAACGGACACACTGGCTTTGAGCAATCACACAAGAAAGGAATTCATTCATACAGGATATAGGTAGCACACAGCCGCAGCTTGCTTAGGAAAGGTCAGAAAAAGTGGCTGCTCTTTCTTTCGGCGTTGCGGGGTTTTGTGCTTATGCAGTAACACCTTTCATCGCTGCAGTGTTTGTCACTGGTATGAATATCCTGGTGCCTGTGTCGCAGCAAGGTCACATGAAAATATTCTTATCTAATGAGGGTTTCATCTGAGCATCTCGGCTATTAATTGACTGACGTGACCCCAGCAGCACCTCACACACGATTTGGCCACCTCACACCTTCAATTTGGCCACAGACACTTGTGTATTTTGACCTGTTGGGAATGGAAATTAGGGATGATAATTAATGTATGTCCCTCCTCAGCAGAGCCCATAATTTATCTCTTAATGCTAATCAATAAACATGGTTCAATCTGAAACTCTCAGCACGCCTCATTTCCACTGAAATGCTTTACTAACATTTAACTTAACCTCCCCACAAGTGTAGGAAGTATATAACAAAAATAATCATTGACATCAATTAATGCCAGTGACACAACCACGGACTCTATCAAGAGATGCACTGGTCCTGAAGATCATTTTTCCCATTTGATTTATGCCTGACAGATGCAAAAACCATCTCAAAAGCATCTGCATTGGGGAAAGAACACACAGACATTTCCATGGCTTTCATCTCGCTTTGTTTTATGTGATTATAAAACATGCTTTTGCGGCATGCATAATCAAGGGGCAGAACATCTGGCAAAGCCTTGTTGCAGCAAAATGTCCATAAGTTAAATATTATTGTTGTCTTGATTTTTTCTATAACAACAACAAACAGCTGCATCATATTACGACTGGTGCTAATGCTGTGAGTGGTACTTGCTGAAATGATGCTACAGACCCATGCAATGAGCAGCACTGGGACAGAGCTGCCCTCTGAACCCCACAGGCCAGCTCAGCACTGTGCTTCATCTGCTCTTTTTTTCTGTCATAGAATCATCAAAACATAAAAGTTGGAAAAGATGCCCAAATGCAACCCCAACCCACCCCCACTGTGCCCCCTGACATGTGTCCCAACTGCCATACCTCTATTCCTGAAGGGTTTCTGCCCAGGTGATTACATTTGATTCTCTGCAGTTTTTCCAGTAGCTCTTTCAGGGCCAAGCACATCAATTAAAACCCGATGTTACAAAGACTCCTGGAATGGGGTACTGTTGTGCTGTTGGAGTAACTTGGGGATGCTGCTCGCTGTGCTTGCACTGCTCAGCCACAGATCTGAGATCTTTCCCACTCCTGGTAGGGCTAGAAGTTCTTGGTGGTCCTTTCCAGCTGTAATGGTGCTCTGATTCAGTCCTTCATCCCATCTCAGCCTGCAGACAGGTGGCAAGAAGGCAGGAATTATTTGCATTCATTGTATGAAATCTTTCCTTTCTAATTTCCTTTCTAACTCTCAATAGTCTATGAAACCTCAAGGAAAAACTAAGTACAGATAGAAGGTAGTGATTTATAAGCCTGATTCAGAAAAGCATCCAGACTCATCCCCTGGGGTACACAGCTAAAACCAAATATATGCTGCAAAGTCCTTCAGTACCTGCAGCTCAAATCAGCAGTTTGTAGCAGAAATGAGTAGTAAAGCAATTCCAAGCTCTCAGCTATTTGCTCCTGCTGCACAAAGCATTCACATGCATGGATGCTTCATGTTATCCCATGAAACTGCACCAAAGGACTGCAATCTGGGGGGGCTGGGACCGACCCAGTGCAGTGACGTGAGCCCTGTGGCTGTGGCTGGGTCCCTCGCTGCAGGGTGACATGACATGGGGTGACATGACATGGGGTGACATGACATGGGGTGACATGACATGGGGTGACACGAGACGGCAGGGCAGCAGGCAGCCCAGCCCTGGGAACCAGCTGTGCTTACATGGGATTAACTGCTGGTGCTCGATTCCCAAAGGGCTGTGGGCACAATGCTGCAATGTTCCGAGGCATCTTCATGAAAGTGCCGCCAATCCCTCTTATTCGGGGTGTGATAAGTTGCAATTAGGTAAATATAAGTAATTACAGCCAAGCAGTGTTTTAGGGCAAACTGAGCTTTACCCGGTAATTGTAGGCATTGCTATTTTCAGCCTGCACACAGTAGCATGTGTTTTCATGGCTGTGAAAGCTTCCTAGCAATTGGATGGCAGATTACTGCTACAGCAGGGAGACAACAGAATTATTGTTTTGCTTTTTCGTGGATTCTGTTACAGACAGTAGAGTTGGCCATGCCGTAATGCATAGGACATAAATGAGTTCATCTTGCTGGAGATCAGCGTGTGCACAAGGAGCACATGGAGCATGTGTGCACAAGGAGCGTATGCTCCAGCATCCATAGCAGTTGAGATTAACAGATTCCTTTGGATTCATGGAGGGTTTTTAATGGCTTGAGCAAAATGATGGAGAATGTAACACCACACCCCTAGGAGCAGGGTGCTTGCTGGCCCCTGGGATGTCCAGTGGGTGCATCTCCAGGCTTTGAACTCCACCAGTGTGTGCAAAGCTCAGGAGTTCCATTCCAAACCACGCATTTCTATACTATATTTCGTATTTTTTTCTTGCATCCTTGCAGATTTAAATTGCTAGGGTGCAGCCTGACTCCAGCCTGGGTGACAGATGGCGATCTTCCTGGCTCTGTTAGCCTGGGATGGATTGGATCTGTTTGAAGTGGAGAACTTCTCAGTATGCCAATATCCTCTCGTTTGGCTACCTGCAGTGTTTTACAGCACAGAAGGCAGAGAGTGGCTGCTCGTGTGAACCAGGTGCTCTCCAGACTCTGCTCAGAAGCAGCTGCAGAGCCTTGGCTTGGGTTTTCAGACTCGGGGTAACAAAAGGGGATTTGCTGGGGGGGAAGGGAGGTGCACAAGTGGCAAATCACCGACAGCTCTGCTGGACCAGGCACATTGGGATGTGCTTTTGGGAGGATGCAAAGCTTCTCCATGCCTTATCTTCAAGGCTATAACCTGATATGTCAGGATGGGGCAAAACCAGTCCTGCCTTCTTCTTTTGCTCCCACACATCTCTGCGCAGACCCAGCCAAGATGGCTGCAACCTGCAAGGGTTTTGCTGGAGGAAAATGAGTATCTCCAGCTGCTGCAAGTAATTCTGTTTTGGCTAAAACCAAACACAGCAGTCATGTGCCACAGCAGCAGCAGCGCTCAGGCCAGTGGCAGTCTGCTGAAGCACAAAGAGCCCCTTAATAGCTGAGATGGAAAGATAAGCACTGCCAAGCTATTTAAAGCAGAGCATTTATGCCTGAATAAAACTCCAGTTTCAGAGCTGGGAGTTTGCCCGGAAAGCCGGAATTTACATTGCACCCCAGGGACTGCAGCACCCTTATACCCTTTCACATCTCCTTCCTTCAAAGCCATGCACCCCACCTGTGGGTTCCTCACTGCCTGTATTGCAGCACACAGCTCGCAGTCTTGTTGCTTTGCTTGAGGAGCGGCAGTGACATTTGCTAGCTGGAAGCCTGCACCTCATCCCTGTGCCCTGATATTGGGCATGTGCTCCAGGAACTGTGCACCCAACTGTGTGTTTTGCAGGGTGGCAGGGAGTGACGTCTGGCTGTGCCCCAACCACCAGCCCAGCTCTGCTGCCAGGCAAGTCTGCAAACGCCATTGATTAGAAAGTGCTGGTGGAGAAAGGTTGGAGCAGCCAGACTGTGCTGGGAGACATGCAAAAAATGCACAGGAAGCAATAAACAGTGTCATGCAAATCTGCTTTGTACAACTCCTTTCTGCTGCAGTAACCTCAGGTGCTGTTTAGGACATACGGGCAAGAAAATGTCTGTTTTTAAAAAGAGATATGGTTTTAACCAGATAAAAGCCCTTTAATTAGCCTGACGTTTTTGCTCATGTTTTATAGCTACATCTTTCCATGTGCATGCCAGAAAGTTGGGGAGGCGTGGAAATCGCTGCTGGGATAAAGCAGATTATTGTAATGGAGCTTGGATGGGTCCTCTGCTTGCAGAAAGCATTTATTTGGTGGTCCCTTGCCTTTGCTTTGTCATCATCCTCTGCACATCTGTTTCGGGATGGAATAAATGAGTCCATGCCTGAGAACCAGGTTGTTTATGTGATGCAACATTCAAATGATTTTTGGTTTTTGTATGTCTGGAAAAATAATTGTCATCTCAGTAGCAAGGGTTACCATAACGGAGCGCTCCCGTTACTGCAGGCAGACGTGGGCCATTCTGCAAAGCACTTTTCTCCCAAATAGAGATGCACTCAGTCGATGCAGGGGCAAAATTTATTGCACAGTGACAAAGGGAATTTTGGAGCCCGCTGCAACACGAGTGATAGGGCTGATTAGCTGGGAAAGGGGAATTCCACCCCACGTTCCTCCACACAGAGCCCCACACTGACGGCACCATGTGAGTCCCCGCAGTGCAGTGCTGGGGCTGCAGCACCCCAACCCATCCCATCCCCAACCCCAGCCCATCGTGTGCTCAGTGCCTCACTGCAGGGCTCAGCACAGGACCACCCCCTGCTCTGTGCCACCCGTGTGTGCATCTGAGCCCTCTTGTCTAGCCAGCGATCTGGTAGCTCTGCACAGAGCCCTCCATCCCCTTGAGTCTTGCAGCAACGTCCATTCTATCTCAGTTTACCCATCTGTAAATTGCTACCATATTTTCCCATCACGTTTTTTAAGCTGCTTTTCTGGGAGGTTCGCTGCCAGCTCATGTGCTGCCTCTAGCAATGAGATCTTTTCAGAACCATGGTGAGATTGGGGGCAATTTGCAGAGCTCTGCCCAGGAATCCACAGGCTGTGACCCAAACCCACTGCACCACCCCCAGCTCCCATCCCACAGCCCTGCAGGGCAGTGCTGGCTGAAACCAAATGGGATCACCAAAGGAAATGACAGCAGAGATCCCCCTCGAGGCCCTGCAGCCATGCGGGTTGATGGGGTCTTGGACTGTGAAAATATATGCAATGTATAACAAAAGTGAAAACTGTCAGAACGGAGTATTTCGCACTCACTGTAAAACCGAAACTCGATTTTTTTTTTTTTTGTGAAGAAATTCACTGATTTTTTTTTTTCCATTCTGAAATGAGTTATTTTCAAACAAAGAGATGAGGCTTTGTTTAGAAATGAGTAATCGTTGTCCCACCTTCGAGCAGAGGGGATTTGTAATGGGAATACCTCGCTTTGCAGTGACATAACTCAGAGGGTGGTGAGGCACTGGCACAGGTTGCCCAAGGAGGCTGTGGATGCCCCATCCCTGCAGGCATTCGAGGCCAGGCTGGATGTGGCTCTGGGCAGCCTGGGCTGCTGGTTGGTGACCTGCACACAGCAGGGGTTGGAATCAGATGAGCACTGTAGTCCTTTTCAGCCCAGGCCATTCTATGATTCTATAAGTGTGTGCATCTGTGTGCCAACTGCTCTGTGAGCCTGGAGAAGCAGAAAGCCACAGCTGGGCAGAAGCGTTTGCAAGCAGCACCTGAGAGCCCTTGTGAATGTGAAGGAGGAGAAATCCTTTTGTTTTTACATTTTGTGTACTTTGGAGAAATGAGGACGTTTCTGCTGGCTGAAGGAGCAGTGGGTGACAGGAAGGAAGCCGTGCTTTTGCCATCTGCACCGTGGTGATGATGGTGATGGCTCTGGTTGTGCTCTGTGTTGCACAGCAGGGAACTGGGAGCAGGCACAGGGCTGGCAGAACGTTACAACACACTTTGTAAGAATCTGGGTCTTGCCCTTTCCTTTCAAGTCAGTCTCCTTCTCTTGTAGCCGTATTTGGATAAGAAAACACCAACAAGAAGACAACCAGACAAACCGAGCCCTTCTGTTTACCCACTGGTATTTGATCAGGGATGACAAAGATGATTAAACACCAAGATGAAGTTTCTCCTCTGCTACTAATTTATTGAGGAACTTACATTTTCTCTAGTGCATCATTTAGGTGATTAATAAAACTGGACAGTCTTCGAGGTCCCTCCCAACCCTAAGCCATTTTATGGCTCAGTCTGCTCTCCTGTACAGTTTTCAGCATTGGTGCATTGAAATTTCAGGGATTATTTTTTAGCCACCCATTTTTATTGAATTGCACACTATATAATTGCTGATATTTTGTGTTGAACATGCTGGAACCCAAAAGCTCCAGCTCCAGCGCCCTGCAAGGGCAGCACCTGCACCAGCAGGAGCCTGAGTGGGGATGGAGAAGTTCTGTCCCTGTGAGGGGGGCATTGCCTAGGAGAGGCTGCAAATCCCACAGCCCTCATTTGGCTCCAGAGGTGCAGAGGAGCAGCCACAGATCAATGAAGGGTTATTGACTTCTTGTGCATCCATACAGAGATAACTCAGCTCATACACTCCATACAGGTGAGTTAACACCTCAGTTTATTGCCCAACCAGCACCTCCTGCAGCTCTTGGACTTAACATGACTTACGTTAAACCTCATCCTTCATAAAGAAGAGATTCTGTCTGCTCATTCCCAAGTCATTTCCAACTCACTGGTGCTGGGATTCTCCCCCTGTAGCTCCGTTTCTGCAGGCACTGTCACCATCTAGTGGCACTCTGCTCCTGGCTGCAGGTGCAGCAGCTGCGTTGCCCTCCCCCGTTATCACTCATTTCTCCCGGGTGTTGGTGCCAGCTTTTACCAATTAGCACATTTAAAGCCGGCAAGTGTGGGTACAACCTTATCAGCCTGCATTTCCCTATGGCTCCATTAGGAAGTGGCTGTCTGGTTGTAGGAGGAAGGTGCTCCTGGTGAGTTCCTGAGGGGGGACCCTGGGATTATGTGGGGTTCTGTCTGAAGTGTTGTTTTCAGGTGTTTGAGTGCAGAGAGCTCTCATGGGTGAGCTTTGTGCTCTCAGATTATTGTAGGCAGGGCAGTGAGTGGTGACCCACTCTGAGGATCTCTGGCAATGACCCTAGGTGGTGTGTTTCTAATGCTCAGAAACTCAAAGGGAACAAGTGCTGCAGCTGTATACTGGGTTTCCACCCCCTTGCTGTGTCTGTGGCAGCCCTGGGGTGGGTGATGTATGCACTGAGCTGGAGGGTGGTACTGCCATGTGCTCAGTTTTGCAAGAGCTGTTTCTGTGCAGGAATGCAAGCAATGGACCTCAAATTACAGCAGCAGTTTCCCTTCTTCAAGGCTGAGGAGTGACACTGGGCAGGCCAAGGCTCACAGTGTTCTGCCTGGTACTGTGGGTTTCTCAGAACTGATTTTCAGCAGTTTAGATCCTGCTCGCTTTACATAACAAATGCAACTTCTGGGTGCTTCTTCCCTGTGTGCAGCTTCAGGCTGAGTTTTCTATGGTTGTGAGTCACTGGTGGTCCAACACCACGTGGAATATGGCTGTCAGCTCTGCTGCTAGGTACAGCCTCACTCCTTCAGCATGGGTCTCTGTGTTCAACTGAGAGAGATCGTTTGTGGGATGCCAAAGGGAGGATGGAATCCTAGAAGCTGGGAGAGGAAAAGGCAAGGCTGGCTCTCCATCATGGTCAGCATGAGCTGCAGCACCACTCCTGCTCCATCCCAGCCCTGGGTGCGTAGCTTGGCTTAGGAGAGACGTTTAGAACATTAAAATTAAAAAATGGAAAAGCAGGCTGGTGTTGTGCTGTAACTTCTCCTGCTGCCAACATCTCTGTGCAGCTGAAGGTTTCACTGCAGGAGGAACACGGGGTCGCCTCCCTGGGGAGAGCGCAGTCCTGCACAGTGCGGTCGAGGGGCTGTGTGGACTTGCAGCCCCAGATAACGTCTCACCCCCTGCACTGGGAGCTGCGTGTGGTTTTTCAGTTTCCTATTTTTAACTTTAAAGATACCTTCCTCTATCCAAGTGCCCACGAGAGCCCTGTGAGCAGGGGAGAGAAGGCAAACAAGGAACCGTTCTAAGAAAAATGAAGGTAACCACATCTGAAAAAAAGAGCATAACCCTCACAGAAAATGAAAATGACTGCTTTTAGACCAATTAAGCAGCTTTTTATGATGATGATTATTAATCCTGGCTGAAGCTTGGAGCTAATGAATCATAGTGAGATGGCAAACAGATATCTTCCTTAGGACACCTGGTAGCCTCTTCCATGATAATTTGACACAAACTACTGAGAGAGTTACGTGAGTTTGAGTCAACATTTGAACTAAGCTATGAGAACTCATCTGCAATTAATTTTGTTGTATCCTGTGTGTGGCACACAGGATAGGTGCCTATGGGAGAAAGATGGAACCTGTGCTCTTATTATTATTTCTAATTGTGATTGTTTCTGACCTTTCATTTTCCCTTTATTGGCATAACTGAGAAAAGGAAATGGGCCATGTTCAGCACATCTACATCCTGGGTATTGCCAATTAAAATACTTAGCGAGCTCATGCTGGAGTGAGAGGCAGCAATTGGAGGTTGGTTTATTTGCAGGTCTGTTGAGCATCATGGCATGGAAGGAGAAATCATGCTCGCAAAGCAGTTGGAATCTGCAATAGCAGCTATATGCCTATATGTATAGAGGCTTGTGTTAAGTTGCCTTAAATACCCAACCAGCTCCTCAGCAGCTGGAGCTGCCCACCGGCGAGACACCCTGCCCTGGGAACTCACCTAGCAAAGGACACTGGAAGCCAAAATGTAATTAAGGTATTGGTGTTTGACCAGGATGCCGTGATCAGCTCTTGCAAGAGGTCACGAGGTCTCCACTAACCACAGGAACCTGGTGTGCATCTCATGGCACACAGAGCAAACCTTCAGTTAATGTTTCTGTACAACACATCAGGCTTTGATGTCTCTGTGCAGTAAACCTTCGTGCCTCATATAATAGGCTGCTGGGAAAATCCACTTACCTTTTTTGCTGACTTTGTACAAAAGATTAATTGGACACCTACTCTGATACTTGCTCCCAGGTTTCTGATTCTTCCCACTGGTGTGGTTTGAGTTTGTCTATGGAAGGAGGAACAATGTCTGAAATGTCACCGTCCCCATGAGAAAAGCAAAGCTTTAAAATACTTCATGCAGCTGTTCTGCAGGACCTGCTTTTGCATCCTTTAAGAAAGGAAGTTTGGGGTTTTGGCTGACGTGGTTACCCAGTGCCATGGTACATCTCTGAGCACTGGAGCACGAGGTGCTGGGTTGGGACTTGCACATGGGCTAATGGACACAAACCCATTAATGCAAGTTCTGACAGCGCAGGCCGGACTCGTATTTGTTAGTTTTAGGGTTTGTCTGTTCTCATTCCCCTAATTGTGCTCATTTTCTGCTTTAAAAATAATTGGCAGAAGTTTATGATGTGAAAACAAAAATCTGTGAAGACAAAACCTTGTAATGGAGCTCATGTATTGAGCTTTGCTGTCAAAAGATGCACCGAGAGGTGTGTTGTGCCACAGCCTGCCTCCAGCTGGGGCATGGGGTCAAAGCAGCTGAAAGGTTTTGATCAGACCTGAGCTGCTGATTTCTCACAGGTGGTCATGTGGTGAACCTTTGTTCCTGGGGCTCCTTCTGCTTTATTCCCATCTGTACTATGAGTTCAGTGATGGCTTTGCTTTGGGGAGCTCTGAGGGCTGTCTATTGCCATGTGAAAGGAAAGCCTCTGTCCCATAGCCCCCAAAGCCTGGAGATGGGAATTCCATGCCAGCCAAGTCCTTATGTGTCCTTCAGTGAAGCTGCAGTGCAGTTTTTGTGTGGTTTTTTGTTGTTTTTTTTTTTTTCCAAATGTTTCTTTATAAATCATATGCACATGTATGATCTCTTTTAAAGAAGATTCTCTTGTTGAATTAGCAGAAGCTTTCTGGGAAACGGATAGAGAAAGGAGAGAAAGCAGGCTGCTTGCAGCAATCTTGGCTGGACTTCTGTGTGACCTGCTGCAGGGCTGGGCATACCTGTGCTGGGCCCCCCAGAGCCTGGCTGAACTCAGACCCCTGCCTTCTGCTTCTGGGTCTCTGCACAAAGCAGTGCTGGGTGCTGCGGCTGGGCCACGCATCCCCTGCTTTGTGACTCAGTGTTCTCTCCTATCTCCAGGAGGATCACAGACAGGGACCTCATTGAGGTCCTGAACAGTTTCTGTGCTGCCATAGTTTCACATGTGATTTTACTTATCTGTGTTTCTGAGCGATTTCTGGATGTGTTTGGATTGTGAACCCAAGCTGTTCGCTTTCTTGCATGGTATGCTGCTGTTCCCGTGGCAGAAGGATGTGCTTCCAAGTGTCTGCTGTAAAGTCCAGCACAAGGAGCTGAAAATAGTCTTTTTGTGCTTATCCCAAAGTGTGGGATTGCAGTTTGCTGCCTCAGAGACTATTCCTGGAAGGTTTATATGCTCAGGCATGGCATTTCGTGAAGGCTTCATGGAGTGAGCTCCCCAAAATGGAAGTGCTTCCACTGTATGTCTTTCATGAGGGAGTCTGGAGGGTAAAGCTGAGTAATTCCTACATGGTCCTCTAAAAACTTCAGCCAAAATATTTGGGTGAGACCAGCACAAATAACCATGAAAATAGTGGAAAGGAATTAGATGGGAGATGGAAGCACACATTTGCAATGTGGGGGTGAGGCAGTTGCAGCCATTTTGTGGGCTGATTGAGGGGATCATTGGGACATCCCTTAGCAATTGCTGTTGCTTTTGCCAAAGTGAAATCTGTAGCTTTTTTCAAAGCAAATACCCTTCTTTTTGATGGCTTAAGAGAGACTGAAGTGAAATGCAGACCCTGCACTGGCTCTGCACGGTGGTGCATTTCACTCCAAGAGAGCAGAGGGAATTGCTAGAGAGCCCTTATGGCTGGAGACCTCTACCAGGTGAAGAGATGCATCCAGAGGTTTGATGACTCCTAAGGCACAGATCAAAGCCCTAGAGAGTCTCTCTGAGGTGTGTGTGTGTGTGTGGGGGGGGGGGGGGGGGGGACTGTAGAATGCAGTGACTGTGAGGTTTCTGGTGGCTTTACAGCCAGCATGTGAGTAGAGATTATTCAATTCTGCTACAGAATTCCATAGGATATAGTGGAAGAAAATGCAAGTAAGGCTCCATGTTTCTGCAGCACTTCATGCAAAGCCTTCTCAATGTTTTTGCAGCTCTGTCACATCCTTATGGCATGAGGATTTCTTATACCTGCTGTTCTGGCAGTGGGGAGCTGAACGGCTGATGCCTGACTTCATGGAGTCATTACTCCTGTCTGCACTCTATGGAGCTGCCCATGATTTTTTTTTTTCTCCTCTCAGATCTCACATGCTGGAGGCTCTGCAGTGGCCCCTGTTGCACAGAGCAACAAATTCTCTCCCCCTCTGAGAACAGAGAAAAGATGATGGGCTATTTTGTCAGCTCTGGACCCAGCTTCAGGCTGCAGTAGCTTTGACCGTGACTGGCCCCACTCTTGTTCTGTGCAGATACATCAACTGTTTTTGTTTTTTAACCACATGAGGAAAGAAACTGCTTAGTGAATGAAGCCAGATGCACAGGGTTATGCTGAAGGACCTACAGCCCCTTTGTAAAGAGCTCCAACCAGAAGCTTTGGAAGAGGCACATAAAACATTTGTGGAATTTATTCCTGGCAATTAAAGGTAAATACACATTATGCAGATATTCTCTTTTAACTACGCTGTACCCCTCCTTGCATTTCCAATCAGTCCATGTGGTGCAGGGCTGCAGCATGGTCTTTCTGTTCCTCATCATCTCGCACAACCTACTGTAGGACACTGGGCAGGAGCAGGGCTGGGGAGGTTCCCTGGGCTTTTATTGACGAGAATGGGAAGATCCAGCAACACAGGGCGCCAGAGAAGCAGCTGTGAGAAGAGCGTGCCTTCAGATGCTGGCGAGAAAAGATACAAGGTAATTCTTGCAGTAAGGCCGACTCACAAGCTTGCACAAACACCAGTTTCAGCCTGGACGATCCCATTGACCTGGGCAGTCTCTCCATTCATTAGTCAGCACAGCCTGACTGCCCTGCGCTGCGCCCTCAGCATGTGTTGGGACACGTTGTTCCATGAAATAAGCGAGTTAGAGCTTCCTGTGAGCTGCTGAAGCCCTGCTACACTGAAAATAAAATGCCTCCTTAAAACTGGATGGGGTCAGAAGATACCCTGTAACAGCATGGCTCAAATGCCCCTCAACTTCTTCCATACCCATTGTAGCAATAACAACCAGATGTATCCCCCATTGTAACCTGGCAGTCTTAAAAAAAAAAAAAATAAGTTTAATATCCGAAGTTAATGATTAACTCTTCCCTCAGAGCCTCATTTTGACCTCTGTTTAACCAGTGGCACCATCAGGGCATGCTGTGGCTCTTGTTGGCCAAGGCATGGTGCCACCAGCGTGGCCCGCGGCTGTGGACAGGACTGGTGGCAGCTGGGTCAGCACGGCTGATGCCATTCTCATGACACCCAGGGACCAGTGCAATAAATAGGAGAGCCAGAACTTTCCAGGTGAAATGAAATTAAATCATTTGTGCTTGCTTTAATATAGGGATGTATGATATTATCTGTCTACAGCATTAGTCTGTTCTGCTGCCTTTGAAGCTAATAATTGGTATTAGGGTGGTGTGTTGGAGTTTCCTTGTTAGGCGAGATTTTGGAATGGATCTCAGTTATCCAGACAAATGGGCATTTTCATGGTATTACCCACTACCGCATGATCTTACATATTCCTCATCAGTGGCTGCATTCAGGTTTGGGCATCACTGGGGTTTGGGGTTTTTCTTCAGCTAATTAAGAATTGTGAGAAGGGCAAAAACTATTTGGGGTGTTGGAGAAGAAAGGTTAAACTGGTAGAATGAAGCAAGCTTGGCTGAGTAGTGCTTAAGGTGGTCACAGCCTGTGGTGCTGTAAGGTTCCAACATCAGGAGGCCAATGTTCATTAGTGCAGTGTGGGGAGCTGTAGGGAGAAGCAAATGCAGTTGAATTATCTGGCTGTGCCCTTGGAAACGACATCTTAAAGGCACACATTGGTTTCTTGCAAACTGCATTGCTCAGAATCTCAAGGAGATCTGGTAGAGAGAAATCCCACAGCAGCACAAGGGAGGCTGGGCAGCCCAGGAGCTGCTTCCAGGCTTTGGTTCGTTGGTTTTGGGTGTAGCTGTTGACTCCGTTGCAATGGGCTTATATTAGGTATGAGTTGGATCTGGTTTGTGCAATGGCTTGAGTTTTTTTGGATTATGAGTGCTTAGATGATGGCCACAAGGAATTTTAATTAGGAAAGTAAGAAAGGTTTTTCTGGGAGACAGGCAAACCACGAGAATTATTGGCAGTGAGAAAGCCAGCGAAGAACAAGTATCAGGGAATGTACATAGGTCTTATTAATAATTACCTGAATTGGGGTTTTAGGGATATCCACAAAAGAATCTCTTCAATGGCCAAGACCTAAACGATGCTAATGTCCCCTCCTGTGTTTTATCTGGTGTTCAGCTGTACTTACAGGCTCTCGGGAACACACAGATGAGACTCAGAAAGTGTGACCACGGCAGATACAATCACTGACTGTTGGGATCCCTGGAGGAGCCCATTGGAAGCTGCTGGTCCTATCCCAGTGCCCATGGGAGCTCCCAGGCACTGTTGAGGTGACTCAGACACAGGAGAACTCCTCTGTCTCACCGAACCACACATCCCAATGTTACCACACTCTTTTAAGAAGAGTTCTGTAGGAGTTTGTATTTCCAAATGCATCTCACTTGAAATAAAAAATTGAGATGTTACAGTAGTGTTACCTCTTACATTTTTCTTTAGGAAATAAGGGACAGTGATGTTCCCATCTCCAAGAGCTTGGATATTAACTAACCTGGGAAGGAGATTACCATGCTAACATAACACATCCCTTGTTTGTGTTAAACAAACATGTCCAAACTCACAGGGAAATGCTCTTGGAGTGCTTGCTTGGCTAAATCAAGAATTCTAGTTCTGTCTTCTAGAATGCAGAGCTGCACACATTCTTCTCGGAATCCAGAGATGTCACTGTGCTGCTGATAAAGCCTTAGCTTTTTTCCATAGTCAGTTGATGGGACAGGCAGTGTACGTGGTGAATACTGGTATGGAGCAGGACACCTATACTGGGCAGGAGATGGCAGCCAGTGCTTGGTCTGGAAGCGTGGCTGGGCTGAGGAGTGTGCACATCTACTGTCATCTGTTCTGGAGGAATAAGGGCGCTGTCAGCTTCTGTGGTGTTACCTTCTGATTCATAGAAAGATTTCACCAGAAACCCCTAAAAAGATTCTCATCCTCTCTCTCCCTGTCTGGCTCTGGCTGAGTGCTGAAGAAGACTATTTGAGCAGTTGAAATGCGTTGACTTCTCGGGTGTATTCAAAGATCAGATCTCATTTTCTTTGGCTCTGTGGTCATGGCTTGCTCCTTGCTAATGCTACCTTTGTGTACCAGCAAACAGGGCTGCTGTCAAAGGTGCGGGAGGTCTGTGTGTGTGGGAGCAGAACCGGTGTCTGCAGCAGAGCTCCTGGGAGAGGGTGCTGGTTCTGGCACAGCCAGGGCATGCAGCTTGCACTGCTGCTCGGGACCAGAAGGCAGTTAGGTGCTGGTCACCTTTGAAAAGCTGCTCTTTAACCTCTTGATCTTCTTAATGAAATGGGAGGAACTTGAGCTTTCTTATGTGGATTTTGCTAATTAGTCCAGATGCTTCTAAAATGCACGTGGACTTTCAAGGCTATAGACACCATTAATGCAAAGTGCTTGCTTGTAACGGACTGAACACACCGGGGTGACCACAATGCTCACACCAGCAGACTCCTGATTTTTAGGTTGCACAAGATTGCTCGAGGTGCACGTGGGAATGGGTTTTGAAATGGTGATGCTGCATTTTTCTGGTGTCCAGCTGGTGACAAAGGCTGTGGTAGGTGACCACAGGAGATAATGCTCAGTGCACCTGGTTCTCATTGCCTCCAACGCCCTGCGCAGAGCACGTGACATCTACGTGTCTTTTAAGGTCTCCAATCTGGCTGCTGTAGTATAAAGGGCTCCAACAACTTTGTGAGCCAGCTTGAAGGGGGAACACAACTGAAGTGTGTTTGAAGTTGTGCTGTTCTGAAAGCATGATTGATCTGTGAAGCCTCTCTGTTGTCACAGACTGTATTCCTCTTAGGCTCAGAAAAACAGACAGCTCCTTCAAGTAATGAATTTGAATATACAGAAGCAAATGGAAGAGTAGGAGGGAGGTGACAGTCAGGTGCTTCAGGAAGGTGCTGGAAACATGCTCAAAGAACCATGAGGTCGCTCTGTGCTAGTGTCAGAAGCAGCTGCATGCACCTCTGCTGTCCTTGTGGAATGACTCTGTTCTTTCTGTTATAGCTGGGGCCATCAAATGGCTGGAGTAATGGCTTCTGGTGCCACTTTTGTACAGTGATTGCGCAGGATTTTAGACAGAGTTATTTGATTTCAGGGAGATTAAAGGTCATTTGTGAGTCTATATGATCAAGAGAAGTTTGGAAGGCTGGACAAAACCTGTCCCCACATTGGTTTTTCTGAGAAGCTGAGTGAAGAGCCCTTAAATTGTTGGGATAACCACAAGCTACAGCAGTGCAGCAGTTGTGCTTGGGGCTGGAGAGCCCTGGTGTTGGTAAGGGAACTCTGCACTGATGTTATGGACTTATATGAAGGAACACGCTGAGCAGCCATCATTAGAACAAATCCCATTTGTTTAATCTGACCTTATATATATATATTTTTTTTTTTAAAGAAAGCAAAAATACCCTTCTTCCTATAAACCTAAAAGCTTTTAACCTCTTTCCTTCAATATGACACTTTCTGAAAATGCTTGCAAATGAGTTTTTTTGCACGATGCTGCCATATGGTATATTGCTGCAATATCTTCCACTGCAGCTATTCCACAAGCAGATGATGATGCTTTTGAGAAGGGGAAAACCTTGTGCTGACTTTCTTGTGACCTACTTGGCTCGGAGAGGCGCTGTGCAGAGCAGCTCTGCGCCTTTGCTGCGATGCTCTGCTGGGTGCATGGCTTACTGAGCTTTTGGGGGCATTTTTGGGTGGCTCTTGCCAGCCTTTCAGCTTCTCGCTTAGCCTGCTGAGTGTGGGCAGAGGTGGGAAGGGTCAGGGCTGGAGGGGAAGCTGGCAGAGGTGCAGCTTGATGCTTTGAGCTGGATGGAGGGGGAGATGGGATGAGACCAACGCCTCCCAGTTGCTGAACTCCTCCAGAAGAGCTCGTGTGAGCCAAAGGAACTAACAGAGAGAGAGAGGAAGACCTAAACTAGGTCAAACCTGGCTTCAAAGTGGAACCAAGTGTTAACGCCTTGTGTGTGATCTGCCCTGGGAAAGTTTGCAGCCCATTTCTGTTTGGGGCTCAGCTGTAACGTATGTGTGCCACACACGGTCGTGGTGGGACTGCTGCTGCAGATGATCTGCAAGAGCCTGTGAATGTTGCAGGAAGGCTGCTGCTGTGCTCCTCTCCAAAGCTAGTCTCAGAAGGTGCCTTTTGCACAGTAATATTAGGAAAAATAAAGTTGACTCAGTCCTTCTTCCTGATTTTTGTGTGTGCTGCAGGATCAAACAAGGAGTGGTTTCCAGCATGGGAAGTACCATCCATGGCTTTGAGAGTGAAGGCTGTGGGCTCTGCTCTTTGGGGAATTTCTAACTTGTCATCTCTGGGTTATGTGGTTAAGCTCGGAGCAGGTACAGGGATACAAGACGTGTGGGCAGCTGCCAGTGCAGAACTTGTTGGTCCTTAAATGAGAATGAATAAATTTCTTCACTTGTGTTTCCATTTGATGAGACCTTGCCAAGGGAGAGCATCAGAGTGGATTTCCCCAGGGGATGTAGCAAACTTGGGAGCAAAGTGATAATTCTTGCCCAGAGCACAAGCAGCTGTTAGTTGTCAGGATGTGTAGCACTGCCCAGAATTGCTGAGGGCTTTGCATGTTTCTGTGGCTTATCTTCCTGCACTTTATAGTTCCAGGCCCAAATTTTCTTCCTGAAGCCTTGAAACTGAATTAAAACAGGGTGTGACTTAAAGTCTGCTGTCATATCAGCTGGTCACCTTGAGTTCTGGATGTCATGCTCACATCATCCCATGGCACATTCCAGTGAAGGTCTGGCTGTGCCCTCCTTGAGCTGTTGGCTATAACTTAACAGCGAAGGCACACAAAGCTCTTTGCTACTGCTGTGAGAAATCTTAGGCTTAGGCACAGGTGGACTTTGGGGATGGAATACAGAGGGCACTGGGTCTCCAAACGGAGCAGGGAAGAAAGGAACAGGGAATAGCTGCTGTGGAACTAAACCTCCATTGAGGAATACAAACCAGCACTGGGAATGAGCAGCATGACTTCATCAGGGCATGCAAAACGAAAGAGAAACTATTCCTGAGTTTGTGAGCAGCCTGTCAGAGCACTGCCCAACTTGCAGGTTGGTGGGGGCTCTAAGTTCCCCTCCAGTCGATGAGGTTCCTGCAAGAGGAGAAACCTGGAGCATAAGAGAGCCGTGGTGCCGGAGGCTGAGCCAGGCACTGTCCCTGCTGCTGTGCTGGGTGCCCTTCTCAGCTGGAGCAATCTGATGGAAAGAGGAAAGGTTAGGGCCAAGAGAACGGGGACAACCAGATTTCTTGCTGAGGGAGACGCCCCAGCAGTAGGGATGGAGGCACTATCAAAACATGAATGCAAATGGTGCAGTTATGTCTTTCAGGCTGGCACCTGAGGAGCACCTTAATGTCTTGCCAGGAACAGTGCTCTTAATGTTAAAAGAGAAGCTGCAGGCCATGAAAAGCAAGCAAGAAGAATTCAGGGCTTTCAGGTATAAACTTAAATATGAGAGTAGGTGGATAGGGAAATGAGAGATAAAATCTGTAGTTGTTTCAGGGAAAAGAGCAATCATTTGAGGGTTGAAAGTGAGTCGAACCATTCATCTTAGTGAAGGAGCAGGCGATTAAAGTTTAGGGAAAATCTGGAGACATCTTCTAGCTGCCCTTGGAGGAGAATGGAAGAGCATTTTGGGTTTGGGTATGTTCTCCTGGGGACATGCAGTCCTCCATGGAGCATCCCACTTCTGGTAGGAAAAGGGAGTCAGTCTCCTAGAACTGGAAACTGTCTCAACAGTGGTAAATGAAGCTTTTGGGGTTTGGGACTGGTAACACAGAGGGGCAAGGTGCCTGGGAAGAACAGCTTTGGGAAGGGAATTGTCTATTTGTTCTTCTCTGTGCATCTTGCGCTCTGGGAGAGTATTTCTTACAGAAGGTAGTGAGCTATAACAATCCTGTGTGAGGTGTGGTTGTCCTGCGTTGGACTTACTGGGATTCAAATTGGTTGTGTCACAGCTGGAATGAATTTTGGGGGCTGCTGGAGCTCAGTGCCTGTGTCTGATTGACAGAGCAGGTTCACACCTCTCTAACACCCAGCCCACAATGTGTCTGAGGCTGCTCTAGTGGCCTGGTAAGTCCTGCCAGCCCCAGGGCTCTGTGTGTGTGCAGGCATGCTCTGCCTTTGGATAATGGTCCCAGCACATCTTTGGTTAACATACTTGTAGAAATTGTGTGGGGTTCTCAGATTTCAGCCTTGGTTCTTCCCTTGCTGTTTAGTTTCCAATTTTGCCAGCCATATTTTTTTGCATACACACGTGGACATGTAAGATTTAAGCACAAGCCACGTACTACAGAGCAGTGTGGGACGGGGTGCTCTGAGCACTGAGGTTTGCTCCTCAAACTTCCCTGAGCATTTCTGATCCTGCCGGGAGAAGTCGCCCTCCATGTAATAGCAGCATCACTAGATGGCACATGTGAGCTGCTCTCATCCTGGCACAGGACGTGTTATTTTATGTCCTTCTAAATATACTTCTGAGGGCAGGGAATGCACAGCACATCCAAACTGCCCTGTAGCCCTGGGAAGTGCCACACTGCTGTGCTCTGTCCCGGGAGCCTCAAGTCCGTGGTTCTGGTTGACCTCTGCCTTGTTCTGCTGGTGTTTATTGTAGGAATTGCTGTTGCACAATGCTGTGCATTTGTCAGCAGTTGGTTTGCTCTCTCTGGGCTTCTGTTTCCCTTTCTGCTGCAGTTCGGACAGGTTCAGGCCTTGCAGGAGCCTCCTAGGCTGTTCTTTTACGGATTTGCAGTGGCAAAGCCCTCAAAGACAGTCCCAGCTCTTACAGGGGTTGTGTACTGAACCTCTCGGAGTAATGGAACTGCATTTCCACACCGCAACTGCTGTTTCTCAGAGTCGAGTGGAAAATTGCCTTTCCCTTGTCCAAGGTGGAGTAGATCAAAGGGCTGCATTTCTTCCAGACAAGAAAACACATCTTTACAGCAAGCTGTTATTACTGTCCTTCTTGCTGGACTTAGGCCAGGCTGGATGCAGACAGGAAACCAAATCCCAAGGAGGAACAGGCCTCTGTTTTTGTGTAAACACAGAACTAAAAAGTCTTAAGTATTCTTGGCTCAAGTCAGTCACTGCTCGTCCCTGCCAGGCTCAGCAGGGTGGCAGATGTGACTGGGAGGTCATAGCACTGCTCATCACCAGCTGTAGGAAATATTCCTTTAGGAATAAATCTTTTCTTTTTCCCCATGCACTCCTATAGCCCAACACGAGGGCTGGCTCTGGGCTGGGAGGTGTGGATTGTAACAACCACAGGGCTCCCATCTGAGGAGCTGGGAGCAGATGTGGTGCAGCTCTTCCAGCTCAGTGATCCTCCTCCACCTTCCAGGAAAAAAAAACACAACTTTTTTTTCATGGATCAGTCCCCTGACTTCAGCTGCACACTTGTCTTGTGCTAATGCAGTTCTCAGTTTCCAACCAGGAATGCAATTACAGCTGCACTCAAAGCCTGGCTTTAATCTGATGCCAGGCCTTGCTTAAAGGGCTGAGGAAATATTTCTTCTTGCTGTCTCCTGACCATGTCATCCTTCCTCTCAAGTTTCTGATGTGTCCACGCTATTCTTGCCAGCCAGCGTTAGCTGACCAGTCTGAATATTTGGGGATATCTGAGCAGGGTGACTGGAGTGTGGTGGAATGGGCTTGAGAGCTGTCTGATGGCCCCATAGGATCCTTACGGTTGGAAGAGACATCTAAGGTCATCAAGTCCAAGCACCAACCCCTCACTGCCATCCCCCTGACCACATCCATTCCAGCTCCTCCCAGCAAGGTCCTCTCTGTGGGCACATTGCTTCCCTGTCAGACTGCCTGGAAGGAGGTGAAAAGCTGCATGTGAAATAGCAGATGCTGCCAGAACCATCCACGTACACCCTCCTGTGTGGGTGTATCTATCTACTCTGGGATGTGCAACAACTTAATGCTATTTGTTAGCACTAAAAAGTTGAACTCGCTCTGCTCTCTTACTCCATTACTCCAGTAGTAATCTTCACCATCCCCAGAGCCGATTGTAGCCAGAGTCATCTGGCAACAACAGAATCGTTTTGTGAGCAGCATCAGAGACACAGGATATCTTGTGTTATGTGCTCACCTCTGTCCAAAGCACAGAGGAGGACTTGCAGGCTGAATGTGTCCTGCTTTATTGGCTACTGAAGTGCAGCTTTGTTTAGGGCTGAGGGCTCACACCTGTAGCTCAGCCACCTGTAGGTTTGCACTCCTGCATTTTGTTCTTGACTGTACAGAGAAACCCTGAAGTGCCAGACTGCATTGTATTAATCGCATTGGTTTGCAGCCCTGTGACCACAAGTGGAAGTCTTATCTGCCAAATTAATACCAACGCTTCCCTTTACAGCAGCTCTTTGAGTTTAAATAGCCTACAAAGAACGTTGGCAGGTTTTTATCACTTATTTATCTCACATACCAAATCTCTGTAAAATCGTTGTTTCCAAGATAAGGTGGTCATGTAGATTCAGAAAACATTGTGGCTGTAGGGACGTCTCACTGCTGTTCTCTGAGATCAAAAGAAGCTGTGGGAGTTTGCTGTTATTGTGGTCCCCCTTTATTTTCTGATGGTCTTTTCTTACTTCCTTCAGCGATAGGAATGAAGCTGTGTTTGAATCAGCCCTAGCTGTTAATGTAAAACACACAACATGGGGCATTTGAGCAGTGTTTTCCCCTTGTAATTTTGTTTTAGGCAGATAATTCTTACTGGAAACAGAAGAAAAAAAAACCCCACAACTTCGTGTATGTTAGCCGTGTAAAAACGATGAATGAAAGCGCTGCTTCTTGCCCCCGGGTTGTGACAAACGGAACGGGAAGAAGCACGCTTTGACACAGAAGGGCTGCCCATCCCGTGCCCCGTGCATCACCATCACCGCTCCAAGCAGACGCGGAGCTGAGCACCGCCAGAAGGCGCTGAGGGCACAACAGGCACACAGCCCTGAGCGCTGATCCACGGCTTTGTGCCCGATTTACGTTTATTCCCTGCTCACACTGCATGAAACTGCACCCAATGCAGGGTCGCAGCCGCACAGCGCCGGGGATACGGCACAGAGCTTAGAAATAATCCTGTCGGATTTATGTAACAAAGAGAGGAACGCTTTCAGGTTTTCCACCAAACGCAAACCTCTCTGAGTGCCAAAGTTTCCAGCGGCGAGGAACGTTTGGGTGGACCCTGTGTGTGAATTATCTGGGGGCTTATTAATTGTGGAATCCATCTTTATGTATTCTCTGTTATTCTGTTTCCACCTGGAAGAGTAAATTAAGACACAGCGTTACCCAAACCACGGGCAGGCAAAGCAGGAGAGGGAATTGATGTCTAGAGGAAAATGCTCTAAATATCTGAATGCTCTTATTCTGCTGCTGGAACCTCTTTCCTTTCAGGTGATGTCACAAGCAGAGATTTCCCCTTGGGGACACGCGGTGTGATCCCCCGTTTATCCGGCACTCACCAGCGCAATTTGCAGCTCATGGAGTGGATGGGAAGTAGAGCCCTGCAGAGCAGCTGCCGCCGCTGCCAGCTCCATCCCAGGGCGTCTGCTGCCATCTTCTGGCAGGCGCGTTATGCAAAGTGCTGCCAACGGTCCTTCCCTGAGCGCCTCCGCTTCGCAGCTCCTTCACCCACTGCTGCATCACGCAGACATCTCCGGTCCTACCCGTGCCCTCACTGCGAGTCCTCTGGGATATAAAAATCCCCTAAGTTAGGGAAAGATGGAGGGAATAGGCTGTAATCTCTGTAGAGGATCTCAGCTCTTCACGCATACTTTGTGCTCTTCTTTCTTTTCGTTATGTTCCCTAACTACAGACAAGAAATGTGCTCCTTGCACGCCATGTTCCCACACCTGCTCCTTTCAGCCTGCTTATGGCCTTTACAGTTCTGCTTGAATGCAGACACGGAGCTTTCCATCAACTGGAAAATAGATCTGCTCCAATCTGATGGGAAATGCTCATCCACTCCCTAAAAGGGGATGAAGTGAACAACAGAAATGACAGCTGGACCACAGCACGGGGCCAAAACATGGGCTGAGCTGAGCCACCTCTGGGCTCGTGGCCCAGCTCTGGGGCTGCTAGGGCCCTGCAGAGGGGCCTTCCCAGGCCCCTGGTTTATGTTGATGCAGTTCTCAAGTGCCGTGTGCTCTGGGTTTGTTTTCCAGTGGATGACTCTGATCTCCTGTGACCGCAGTGCACAGAGCTGTGCAAATTTATGGGGCAGCACTGCTGGGAAAGCAATGGGGTGAGTCAAGCAAACACGCTGCTTTGCTATCTGCTCCTGATATGTGAAGGAGAAAAAGAAAGCAAGGAATCATTGTTAAAAATAATCATAAAAAACTTTGCATGGATGGGATGTGGAGCCTTTGCAACGATTTTTCTGACAACCCCTCTCCCCATATGCCGCGGCTAGTAGGGCCATATCAGGACCAGCAGTTCTCCGGGCGGATTGGTGCTGCTTATCTCCGGGGGACTATCGGAGCCTCCGGCAGAGCGGAGCGGACGGGTTCCTATCTCTGACAGCAGGGTTTTGCTGCGCTTTGTCACGGGGAGGACGTGGGTTTGGAGTCAGCCCCAGCTGAGGCTGATTCACGCCTCCGAGAGGCAGTTCTGAAAGGTGCCCAACGCCCTCATTCACCGGAGCATCTCCACGCCCCGCGGTCGGCCGTGCCCCGGGATGCTGGCCGCCTGCTGACTCACAGCCCGCCCAGCTACCTGCGGGAACGGGGATTCCAACCCGACACGGTTTCCAGCCGGGGCTGAGGGCCGCGCTCCGCCGGTGCCTCGGTGCCACTTCGGGGGTGCTGCGTCCTGATCCAGCCGGGGTCGCTCGGTGCCGCCGAGTCCCGGGAAGGGCTCCCGGCTCCCGGTGCGGCTGCAGAGCCCGCCCCGTCCCGCCCCCGCCGCCCGTCCCCTCCCCGCCGTCCCCGCCCGCCGTCACGCAGCCGCCACCGCAGAGGCCGGGGAGACGCCGGGCCGGAACGGGACGGGGGCAGGGGGAGCCGCAGCAGCCCGAGGCGGCACCGGGAGCGGAGCGCAGCGCGCGGTGCTGCCGCCGCGGCGGGGCCAGGTAGGGCGAGGGGGGGCCGGGTCGCCGGGTCGCCGCGCTGCGTGGTTGGGGGGGGGAAATGGCCGGTGCCGGGTGGCAGCCGATGCCGGTTCGCCTTTTTGCCCTCCGAGGCGCGTCACAGCGGCGAATAACTGTTTTCTTACGTAATGTTCGGCACCCTGTTACGAAATCACGGCGCGGCTCCGGGGCCGTGACAGCTGAGGCCGGGCGTGGCGGAGCCCCCCGGGTCGGGAGCCGCTGCTGGGGGGAGCTTTGAGCCGCGGGGCTCCCGGTGTCGGAGCGAAGGTCGGCGGCCGCGCCCGGCACCTGCCCTGCCCCGCCTCGCTCCGGCTGCGGGGAGTCGCGGGCGGGGGGGCGGCCGGTGGCCTCGGGTTACCCCAGAAGCCCCGAGCAGCCGAGCCGCGTCCCTTTGCCGGGTTAGTTTCTCTTTCTCTTCGAATTCGGTTCTCGGGGTGGGGGGAAATGGCCGCCTGGGAACGGGCGGGAGTCGGGTTTGCCCTGGGAGCTCTGGGAGGCTGCAGCGGGGAGCTGCGTCCGTTCTGCCTCGTCACAGCCTCGCTGGGGACAGCTCTTGCTGGAGGGTAATGGAGTCCGTCTGTCCGTCCTGAGGGGTTTGGTTTAAAAAAAAAAAAAAGGAGAGAAAAATGACAGAAAGTGAAGCAAAGCTGACTCATCCTTCCTGACCTGTGCACGCTGGGGAATATTCTGGGGAATATTCATGACGATGCTGACATGGAGCCCGATGCGGTGTGATGGGGATCAGGAGCACTTGGAGGTTTCTGCTCATGCAGAGGATGCTTGAGTGTTCGGGTTGGGTATCAGGAGAAATTCCATCGGTGATGGATGAGCATGGGCTGCCCAGGGAGTGGGGCTCACCATCCCCAGAGGTGCTCCAGAATGCGGGGCTGGGCTCTTGGGAACACATCAATGGGCACAGTGGGGCTGGGGTGGAGTTGGATTTAATGGTCTTAGATGATCATTTCAACTTTAATGATTCTGTGGATTCGTCTGCCTCAGGGGATTTAATCAATGTGATCTGGTCGGAGTTCCTTCCAGAAAGGCCTTACGGGGCACCCTGCAATAAATCCTGCACCCAGCACGTTCTGTGGGAGGCTTACACGTATCCACAGTCTGCACCCTTTATTCCAGCCTGTTTGGGGCTGCGTGAGTTGGATGTGATGATGTGGGGCATCAATGGGGTTGCAGGAATGATGTCCCCTTGTCCCTACAGGTTGCAGTTAGGGAGCTCCTCACCTACGTGTGCTGTAGGAAGAGAGAACCCGCGTTGCTCTTTGGTGCTGGAGGAGCAAGGTGTCAGAACGTGCTGGGAGGGAAGGCGTTGTTTTAATTAGTCACCCCTTCTGATGGATGTGAGGCATTGCTGCAGAGGGGCCAGGCACCAGGGATGTGTCCATGAGCACGTTTGAGCTGTGCCCCTATGAATGCACGGAGGGCACTGGCCCTGCTGGGAGTGACAGCAGCACTGCTCCTCTCCTGGTCTGCAGGCAGCTGAAAGGAGCTGGGAGTTACTGTCATTTTTTAATTCAATGCACAGCATGTGTGCTTCTTCCTTCTTGCACTTTTAATGCAAACAGCAGCTACAGCAAGCTGCGGCATCCACAGCTCTGTTAAATTGATATTTATCTGTGATAGCTTAATTAGGGGTTTTGGTACAACGCTGTTCATAATTTATACCCGTGCAATTAAGAGCAGACTCTTTCTTTCTTTAATTCTGTAAATATTAGTTCAGACTAAATCACAGTATTTACGTTTGATTTTAAGCTGTTTATTTCCCTTCTGTTCCAGTGTTTGTTGTGCTACAGATCCATGGCATAAATCCATCCTTAAAAACGAAATCTGCTCCATGGTTATGTAGTTTGAAAGCAAGGCTGCGGTCCTGCAGGTGCTGTAGATCATCACAAGGACGCTGCACATTTCACTAATACCTGCATGAATGAAATTGCAGACTGCAGAGCTGTAAATTTGGAGCCATGATGGTCTGTGGATGGATGATGGCACAGCACAAGTTGGGGCAGAAAATGTCACTGTGTATTCTATTCCGTAATGCAGAGCGTCCCAAAAAACCTGTGACTGTGCCTGACGTGGTGTGTGACCCGTGGCACTGCCCGGATAATCTGCAGATTTGGGATTCAGAGCACACTGCTATCATGGCTTGAATCACAGAATGGCCAGGGTTGGAAGGGACTTCAAGGATCACGAATCTCCAACCCCCTGCCACATGCAGGGCCACCAACCTCCGCGTTTAATGCTAAACCAGGCTGCCCTGGGCCCCATCCAACCTGGCCTTGAACACCTCCAAGGACGGGGCGTAATGAATGAAAAGCTTGAATGGCTTTGAGATCTGAGTGGGAAAAACCAAACTGCAGAACCAGCACCGGCCCCAGCAGTCAGTGCTGCCCCTGGCAGGGCAGGGCGCTGTGCCACACACTGAGCACTGTGGGTTCTTGCTGATGCACCATATGGGAAATGGCTGCACAGCTGTGAGCCCAGAAACGTGCTTAAGAGCTACTTCATACCAAGGAACAATTTTTCTTTCCATAAAGGAGATAAATAGGAAATGCATCAGATCTTTCTTTTTTTTTGTCTTGAGGCAGAGACTCTCATGTGATGATACCAGCACGGTTGGTGTCACAGCCTGATGCTGTTCCTCCCAGTCCATGTGTCAGAGGGATGCATCTGCTGCATGCCAGAGCTGTAGTGCTCATCCTCATGGGCACAGGGAGCAGAAGCATTTAGGCCTATGCTTATTAATCAAGGAATGCTGCACAGGTTCAAGTTTATTAGGAAAAACGTGACTAGAGTAAGGTTAAATCCAGCCTTTTAAATTTCTTAGCCACAAATCTGATGGACTCCCCTTGTCTTCTTGGAAACTCAGTCATCCATTGTTTATATTCTCATTTTAAATTTTTTGAGAGCTCTTCCCCCTCATGTAAATTTCATGCTGTTGATAAGTCTGTTTGGGGAAGCATCGAGTAAGAGAGTAATCGATCACAGAAATGGACTCAGATTTGCAAAGGATGCCCTGATGGCTTGCTGTCTGTTGGGGCTGAACCAGAACCACATGTGACACTGGAAAATATTTAAACTCGTTCTGCTGGGCTGCCTTGTGTTCAGTGAAATTTGGCTAGGGCTGTGGGTGCCTCAGTCACGACTTGCATGGCAGTGTTACCCACTCAAGAAAATGGGAATATTTTACTACTTGAACATACAGTGCATAATCTCTTTGGTCTGCTTCTTGCTGGAGCTGTCGTTTGTGGTCACTCTGAGATATTTGCACAAATGGAGAAGGATGAGAGCAATGATTTCATTTCACTCCTATCCTAATCTGAGTTAATGTGCTGGGATCCTACTGGTGAAAAGCAAGGGCACTTGGCCACGGCCATGCCTTGATCCTTTAAGAGTTTGAATCCCCGCTAAGCATGCTTGTCTCACAACCTGCATTCGCACAGGATGTAATCAGTTTTGTTTTCCATCTGTTAAATGAGAGGCTTTGATTAGCCCAGGCAAACAGAAATAATTATTTTTGTTCTTGCTGATGTCAACAGCAAAGTTAACCAGCACATGCATATTTCATCACTCAGCCATTTCAAGCACCTTGTTCTGTGTGTTTTACCTGATTTGCCTTACAACAGGGATTTGGCTTCCAGTATTGTCCCTTAATTATAGTAATTGCCTAAGTGGAGATCTCAGCATCACCTGCTGTCCCATGGCAGCCGTGGCCGTGCTGCAGCCTGACCTGGCCTGTCCACCTGGCAAGCACAAACGCTCTGCTAAACCCAACCCAAACACACAAGGCATCCGAATTTCAAGAAAACATTTTGATTTTTATGGAGTGACTCAAAGGGGCTGCTGATAAAACGTGTCCGATAGATGCCAAAATGCAGCTGGCGGAGCTGTGTGATCTAATTTTCAAGCGGAGGGATTTTAGCATTTTGAATTTTTGATGATGCTAAATGGGAATAGCCGTCAGAGGGTTCTCCTGAGACCACGCTGCTGTGGCTGGGAGGATGCATTCCTCAGCCTTAATGACCCATCCCTCAATACAGGGCCCTATGAGCGCCCCCGAGCTCTGCCCCGGGCTGCCATCTCCAGCACATGGTGCTGTGCTTTGGGGACTTCAGTGAGGAGCAGAGGATCTTCTCAGAGAAGTCTGTTAGTACTTGTTTTGTTTGTTGATTGATTTCTAAAGGCTGGTTTTCTGTTTCCAGAATCACATCTGATCCACTTTTGAAATGGTTTCTCCTGTAGAAAGCAGTGCTTGCAAACTAAATCCCAGCGTTCTGCAAGAAATGGAGACATGTAGGCCTAATATGAGCAGCCGAAACTAATTTGAAATATGCTCAGAATATAAGTATAGTATTTTCTAAATGTAACTGTTTGGCTGCTTACTCACGTGGAGTTGCAACTTACTAATGAGCTTTATCTGGACATGATGGGCCTTCTTGATGCATGCCTTCAAGAAAGGTTTGGGTTGGATACTGGGAGAAATTTCTTCTCCAAAGAGTGGTGATGCATGGGCACAGCTGCACGGGGAGGGGGGGAATCCCCAGTGCTGGAGGTGTTCCAGAGCCGTGGGGATGTGGCACTGGGGGTCACGGGGGGGTGAGGTGGGGTTGGACTCGGTCATCTTGGAAGTCTTTTCCGACCTTAATGATCCTGTGGTTCCATGCAGGTTGTGTCCCCAGCTGAAGCCGCATCGCAGCACGCACTCCGCTTCCAGTGCGTTCTGTGAAGACGGTTGGCTTTGATTCAGCCACCAGATGCAGTTTGTTCCCTCTAGGATAGGGATTCCTCACTTATGCAATAGCAATATCCTGCTTTAACAGGCAACGGCTTGTTGGGCCGAGCGGCTGCCCAAAGGAATGCCTATCTGCAGCTCGTGGGGTGGTACCTGCTAAAGAGGCTGCAGGCTTTGGGCAAAGCTGCGTCCCTGGTGCTCACAGCCAGCTGCTCTGTTGTGGCTGAAGGGAAGAATTTGCTGCTCAGGTTGGCTGGAATTGTGGTGCAGTGAGGGCCAGCTCTGCACGCGTGGTTCATCTCCTTCACTTTTATAAAATGAAGTCTTGCATAAAAAGGCAGGAGCGTACACTATTTCACATCGCTTGATTTTGCTTCCCTAGAACAAAAGAATATGGATTTAGTTGGTTTGTTCCTCTCAGGATCGTTCATGGCGTCCCTTCAGTCCTCTTCTCAACAAGTTTGGGTTTTCACCAGAAAAACACTTCCAGGTCAATGGCTAAGGAGAAATTGTATCTGTTCATAGCAATTCCAGAGCCAAAGAAAATGGAAGGTGAAGAATGAGCACTTGTTGATTTTGCTAACATCAGTGTTAGCCATTTGCTGCTGTCAGTTAGGGAGGGATGGGAGTTACAGCTGCTGGATGTCTGTTCTGGTTACATTTGCTGAGAGGATGACCTTGGCGTTCTAATTCTTTGCATCAGAACGCATCGATAGTTGCAAGTAACAGAAGTGTTTCCTAGAAGTTGTTTAAAAAGTTACTCATTCCTGTGGTTCTACTGATAAGGGCACAACTGTTAGCCTTTGGAAAGGCACAGACAACTTACATGTGTTTTGTTGGTTTTTTTTTTATGTATTTGTTCTACAATCTCAGTGCTAAATGCATGTTTATCACTTAGCAAAAGGACAAACTCAAATCGCAGTATTTGCTTAGCTGCTTCCTTCTGCCTATATCTAATTGATAGGTTGTGGATAGAAAACTGTCTGAAACTTAGCAATTAGGCTTTAGTTGCTTTTTGCTTAAGCAAATTAAATAAACAGCTTTCTGAGCACTGTAACCGTCCCCTGTTTTTTCTTCCCCCCCCCCAGAAAATGGCTGTTCCACCTGCTTATGCTGATCTGGGCAAGTCTGCCAGAGATGTGTTCACCAAAGGATATGGTAAATAAAGCCAAAAATAAGTGATTCTCTGATTCTTGAAGCTGTTACGATTTTGTTATTTTTCTCTGACAAATATTCCACTAATTTCCATTAGAATCCAGAGTTTCCTATGTCCTAGCTTCACATTGCCATGGCTGCCTGCAAAGGGAGGTGACTTATTCTTGCTTGCACAAAAGTCTTCATGTTCCCCGTGGGTCTGTTGTCTGCTTTGAGAGCAAACGGGGTGTTGCATTTTGACTGTTTCCATTCATCATGAATAGGACTACTGATGTCAGTAATTTCCTAGTGAAAAAGCTGCTGCTCAGTATGAATGAAGGCATTCTTACCTAGGCTGCTCCTGGTGCTATGCAGGGCAGCAGGGCTGCTGCCTGAAGGCAGTGTGAGCTGTGTAAGCTGCTGCTTTACAACCTGGGACTCAGCAGCTGTAGCCATGTTGTGGATTTTGTTTTAATAGTTCACAGCAGATTTAGAGAGGAGCTTTGAGGAGTCAATCAGACATGCTTTTCAAATTAACTTGCACATAATTCATGTTTTTCTTCATCTTCTAGGTTTTGGGTTAATAAAACTTGATTTGAAAACAAAATCTGAGAATGGACTGGTGAGTGTGGGCAGGGGCTGAAATCCCAAACGTGGCAGTGTTCCTATGTTTGCCCTTTTTAAAAATAGAAATGTCTCCCTTGCTCTCCCCATATCAGCTTTCAGATGTTATAGCCCTGCAAGTTACCATGCCTTTATGCAGGGCCTGGAGCAGGTGCTGCAGGGATGTGCTGTGTGCTGTTCTTAGCACACACTTAACGCATACAATGGACACGTAACCATGTGTTGGAGCTGATCTGAAGAGCATCTCTGTGAAGCACTTGCAGCCCTGTGTGCCCATTCACAGGTACAGCTCACACACTGAGCTCTCAGACCAGCTGCCAATGCTGCGTTACACCGGTGGTAAGAATCTTCTCCTCTCTGCCCCACGTCCTTCAGCAGGCAGTGCTGCTTTTCCCTGAAGTTTCTGTGGGCATGTTGATGTTAATGACTTGCAAACGTGTTCTTAAATCTTTGAGAAAGATGCAGGTCTTATTGTCCCAAATTACCATGACTAATGACTCTACAAGGATCAGGGATTGCATGAGTACAAAAAACAGAGTGATGTATATAACTTCCTTTTTCCTCTTCAGGAATTTACAAGCTCAGGTTCTGCAAACTCAGAAACGAGCAAAGTCAGTGGTAGCTTGGAAACCAAATACAGATGGGTGGAATATGGACTGATGTTCACAGAGAAGTGGAACACTGACAACACGCTGGGAACTGAGATCACTCTTGAAGACCAGGTAACTTTTGGCCTAAAGCATGCAGCTTCCAGATTCACTTGTGGCAATGTCTGATTAGAAATCCAACCAGTGAATTTCTTTTCTGTTCAGCTTGCACGTGGCCTGAAGCTGACTTTTGACTCCTCCTTCTCACCTAACACTGGGTAAGATGTTAGTAAGCTTCAGAGACACACACACACACACACACACAAAGCTTTTTTTGGTTGTTTTAGTCTTCCAAAGTACTGTCATCTTTACTCTTTCTGTTGACCTAAGACATCAAGGCATTTAATAGTCTGCCTATGCACAATGAAATCTTGTATATTTAACTATTAGTGAACAATTGCTCTCTAAACCTAACTTTGAAATGCAGTAACTTGGAAATTACAGTCAGAATCAAGAAGGTTTTGTTTCTGCCCCTGTTGCTTACTTCTGGCCATGGCAGAAAACGAGTGCTTCGTTCCTGCCTGAATAAAAAATGCCAGACAAATCAGCTGTAATGCAAAGCTTAACAAGCTCCACAAGCCAGTTGGCCGTGGCTCTAATAGGTCGACACAGTAATTGGGCTCTTTTCCCAAGCTGAATTTGTCATCTGAGTTCCTGCTGGCTGCAGAGTGCCGTGGTGCTGCACCCTGCGATTGGATGCCACAGTTATGTGGGCCAGAGGGATTAAGCAGCAGCTGTAGGGCTGTATGTTGGTTTATTTTTTCTTTCCCCTCTTGATTATCTTTTTGCAATCAGTGCTGCCAGTTGAGCCACAATGGTCTGTTCTGAGCTGCTCAGAGCTGCAGTGGCTGTAGTCCCAATGGTGGCTTCATCCTGACTGAAATGTCGTGTTCCTCACTGCCAACTGCTTGCTGCCCATTCTTTATTCTGAATTAACTGGATGTTTTTGCATTTGTCAACCAGAATAGTCTCCAGTTTTTGTTGATAATTATTCCTTAGCTTCTGCAGTAATTGCAGGCAAGCTAATGCTAGCATTTCTGGGACTCCTGTTCTTCATAAATTCCTGAGTCAGAAATAATAATAATAATTGCAATAATAGAGAGCAATTCTATACAGGTCTGATGCAGCACGTTTTGCAGATCTTGGTGACTCTGCTAGCTGAAGTGGGCAGCTGATTAGAAATTTCATATCAGCCTTACTTTTCTGAAAGGATTTCAGTAAATGATTTGGTCAAAGAAAGAAGAGACGTGAAAAAAGAAAAACAAACAAAACAACCTTAAAGAAAAGCAGCTGAATGTTACTCCTGCAGTGTGAGGATCTGCTCCATTGATGTCAGCAGTCACAAGGACACACGAGCAAGCACTGTCCTGGCCAGTAGTCTAAAAGAAGGAAGTGACTTGGGAAAGTTTATTTCTGCAATTAGCTTTCTTATGGCTGTAAGCACAGGGTGCTCTAATGCATCATAAGGAGGAAAGGGGGCTGTCAGAGCCACTGAAGCAGCCTGCTTCCTTAGCAGCTGAGATCTTCCCCTGGGAAGCTGGAGGCAAAAAAGTGGTTTGTTGTTGTCTGTCAGAATAAATGAAATTATGCAGTAACCAGGATTGCCTAAAAGCTGTTTGTCTGGGACAAAAGGTGAACTGCTTTTGTCTGTGGCAAACCTGTGAACTGTTAGTTTCTGTTATTCCCTTGTCACTCCTAAACTACTGAGAAATCAGTTTGTGGTGAGGATTTGCTTTTGTCACCTCGAGTCTGGCAACTTGTGCTGCTGCTCAGCAGAATGCAGCTCAGAAGGGCGTAGAAAAGCACCGCAGTGCCTGTGATTGCATCTACTGATCTGTGGATGAATGCATTTTTTTCAAACGTGAAATCTCAGGCGGTGATGTATCCTGACTCTCCAGGTACGTATACTTCATCTTCACAATCTGTTACATGGAGTTAAAGTAACTGATTTGATTGAGTTGCCACCTGAGAGTGCCTTTGCAAGGATGTGAGATTCTTTCCTTTTGCTTTAGGAAAAAGAGTGCTAAAATTAAGACAGGATACAAAAGGGAACACATCAACATGGGCTGCGACATGGATTTTGATATCGCCGGTCCTTCGATACGTGGAGCCCTGGTGCTTGGCTACGAGGGCTGGTTGGCAGGTTACCAAATGACTTTTGAGACAGCAAAGTCTAGAGTGACCCAGAGCAATTTTGCTGTTGGCTACAAGACCGATGAGTTCCAGCTTCACACTAATGTGTAAGTATTGGAGGATGGGCATTCAAAAGAATTTAAGAGGATTTTGATGCTTCCAGAACAGTGATGGGGCAGAGTTTCAAAGCTGGAAAAGAGGGAGAGGTGGCTCTGACATTGCTTCTTCATTTGGGATGGCAAGCTGAGTTTTACAGTTGCATTAGCTTTCCACGTGTATGTGGGTGTATCTATAGTCCATCCTTCTGACACACAAAGACACACAGTGACTTCTGAAATCTCTTAGTGAAATCATAAAACAAGTGGGTTTCAAAAATATTGTTCAGGAATGTTGAAGTAAAAGCAGTGCCTCCCTTTTGCACATGTAAAAATTGAACAAACTATAGTGGTTTGATCTGTAGAAGAAGGAATTTATGACAGGATAAGAGGATGACAGTAACAGAAAAAGGGGATCCAGTGGAAGAGATATGGACTGGCTTCATTTCAAGATTGGAAGGGATAGGATTGAGAAGTTTGCTTTAGTATTGCAACTCCTGGTAATCTATACATCTATACACAAGCATTTGTGTTTTCTGAACGTTTGTGCAGAGAGAAACCAGGCTTAAATTCCTCAAATGTAGTTTTTGTGCCTTCTGTTCCTCTTAAAAAAAAAAAAAAGCAATTAATGTCTTTAATAAGACAGGCTTTTTAAAAAAATATTATTTATTATTTTTAAGATTAGGCAATCCCTACTCCACCCCCTTTACCACTTCCTTGGGTAACTGCATATTTTGCATGTAGCAGAGCTGTTGCAGGCTGTTCCCATTTCAGGGCTGAACAACCGTTCTGCTTTCCTGGAGCTGCTGCTTCAAAGGCTTTCTGTTCTGTCTCATGCTGTTTTGCAGAGATCTGTTTTAGGAAGCTGCTTTACAGAACAATTGAACCTTCACAGCCCAGGCAGCGTGTTTGAAGGACTGCCAAAGCACTAAAATGTGGGCAGAAACTTTCATCACACCAATACAAGGGGTCCCCTCCACTCAGCAGTTATGAACTATTCCTTCAAGCATGATGGCTTCCGACTTTGTTACACTGTAGTAGTTCAAAACATTGTATTATTGGCTTTTGCTATAAAATGCAGTAATTGCTATTACTCCTGATAAAAGCAACAGCAGAAAATAACATCAGAGCGTTACAGTGGGAGCTGAGCCCTGCTGCTGTTCCTTGGATCCCCAAGGATCTGTTATCAGGTTATTGTTACTATGAGTGGATGATGAATGATCTTCAGAGGATGCCTCCTTTCCTTGTTTAGCATTCGTACTAAACGCAAATGTGACACGAACAGAAAGCTTAATTATTGATGTTAATGGCTTAGCTGGGTGCTGATGGCATGTTTCAACTTTGAAGCGTGTAAAATCCAGGAAACTGTCCTATTTGGAATTTGCATGACTGGCGTGCTGGGTCCTTATATCTAGACAGCTCAGGGCATCAAAAGGATGCTGTGGCATGGGAGATGAATGAAGAAGGTGGGGCTTGAGGCATTGCCTTCTGTTCTGCCTGCTTCACAGAGCAGCCAGGGGCCTGAGCAAGTTGCTTTCCTTCATGGTGCCTTAATATCTGCATTTCCATAGAGGGGTAATGTTTTTGATCTATGTATGAAAAGTGTCATTACGATTACTAGAATTAAAAAGAGCTTTGATTTTTTTTTTTAACTTTAAAATAATGTAATAATTCATGATAACTAAAGGGAGGCAGGGCTGGATAATTTCTAGTTTTAAATATGATTTTCCTCACTATTGGAGCTTAGCTCAGACCGCCCCCCCCTAATGTTGCAGGTCAAGACAGAGCTGTATGGGAACCTTGCACAAAATCTGCCTGTGTAACCAGCTCTCCTCAGTCCTTTTTAATTCCTCCTTTTCTTGAGAGCCAAGCACACGCAGTTATATGTGAGCTTCAGTCTTATCTGAAGTAAGTATTGTAGCCTTTTATTGGAAGAATTGCTCTGACAGTTTAAAAAGCTGCTGCTATTGCTTCGACCTTGAACTAGGCTATCACTGTGCAACTGCTATGACCTCATGTGCACTGTGCCAAACAGGTACAAGTGGAAAGATTCTAAGGCTGCTTTGTAAAATCACTGATGGTTTGCTGTTGTCCAATAATTTGAAGCCCATTTATTTCGTAATTTAGAAATAATAATAGGTATTTATCTGCAAAGATCTTGTGGTGTAAAGCTGTGCTGTGTCCTCTGTTAAGAAAATGAGTTACAATGGACGTTCAGATGCTCGCTTGTTTAGAGGGACTGCAGTGCTTACACAAATTATTGTTTTTGTCATCTGGGTGCTGTAAGGTTTTGCACTCCATTTTCCCCATTTTATTCCCTCTGTGTCCCTGCCGTAAGCAGTAACTGGAAGTTCTGCTGCTCGGTAGCCAGACTGTGGGCTGTGGATGCTGTGGATGGCTGCAGCTCTCTGCAAACCCAAACGAGTTTCATTTCAGTTTCAAGTCCAGAGACTTCTATAATGCAGACATACCACAAAGGCCATTACATGTGGTGTTCATTTGTAAGAGCTGACGGACTCGGAAATTAAATTGGCACCTTCACTTGTGATGCAGTTCATCTGTGTCAGGTAAAAGCACGCTGTGATGGAGGTGCAGCCTCTTCTGGGCACCAGGAAGGTGCATGTTTGGGAATGCAATTATTTCATAGAGAATAAAAAATGTTTTTTCTACAAAGATTCCTGTCTACAGAGCAGGGAAAATGGGAGGCTGTCATTGCTATCATTAATTTATTTTTGATAGTTTCTTGTGGTTGGTTTTTTTTTCTTCATACATTGCTTGTTGAAATATGGTAACCTTCAATGAATTCATGCATTTAAAAATGACTTCATAACCAATCTGGCCAAAATCTTTGTTGTTACTGAGAGATTAAATGACTGAATGTTCTACAAATAGAGATCTAACTGGGGGGGAAAAAAAAAGATTGCTTTGGGATACAGTTTAAACCTCGGCTGCTGTGTTCCTTCCAGGAATGATGGAACAGAATTTGGAGGCTCCATTTACCAGAAGGTGAATGATAAACTGGAAACTGCTGTGAATCTTGCTTGGACAGCTGGTAACAGCAACACTCGCTTTGGAATAGCAGCCAAGTATCAGATTGACCCAGATGCCTCTTTCTCTGTGAGTGCCATACATTTATAAGCATTTGAAAGTAGCTTCTTGTAGTGGAAATGTGAAGCAACTTTACATCAATGAGTAAAGTAGTTTTGGGGCAATTCCATGGCATGTGCCAACTCTATTGCCAATTCGATTGGCACACGCCTCCACTTGTCTCCCTTTGGGCCACATGAGAGCACAATTATTGGATTTCCCTTGAAACTGATACAGAATGTTTTATCATATTTATTGGGCACTGTTTTGAGAAATTTTCAGTCCACATTTTTGAAAAAATTACAAACGTGGTCAACAAAAGCACAGTTTATGGCGACTACAGATGCATTGATTTTGGATTTAAGTTACAGCAAAAGTTATCTCCAGATTATTTTGTGTGTGTGTGATTTGAAGCGTGAAATTGTTTATGCATTTAAAAGGCATTACTTAATTTGTGGGAAGGGTTTTGAAGAAAGACAACAAATTCTTGACATGTGGTATTTTTCTCCATTAAGGCTAAAGTGAACAACTCCAGTCTGATCGGACTGGGATACACTCAGACTTTAAAGCCAGGTAAGTCTATGCAGAAGAAATTCAGAGATCAGTAAATAGTATTTCAGTCTTGAAATATCAGAGAGGCTTTGTGCAACAGTATGTGGTTGGTTTTGTAACACTGCTGTTCTGTATGGCAACCCAGCGGTGAACTTTTCCACAGACTGCTCTGTTAGTTTGGGATGCCTGTTGGAACCAGAATTGCTAGACCAACAACCACTGACCATCAGATACTCTTTTGTAGACACCAAGTCCTGTCACTGAGTTTCTTTGCTTGAAAATGTGACGTTCCCATGGCCTGCTGGTCCAGGAAGAAGGCGGTCTTACAGCTGCCCAAGTGGTTTTAATGTAGTCTAAAAAATCTGCTGCCAGGATACCAAGCAGGTTGATTACTACATCAGACGTGGCTCAGGGCTTTTCATCCCAGTGTTTTAAAGAGGTGTAGAAAGGTGAATAAGTGTCAAGGTGCCAGTTTTTCATGATACCTGAGTCTAAAATTAGATTCATCTGAAGGCCGCCAGCAGTGAACTCACTGAGAGCTTCAGTTATTTAGAAGGATAAAAAGTCAACTGTCACTGTGGTTTGTTTTATCCTAAGTTTGAGAATTCAGAAAGATTTAATATTTGCAGACTGTTTGAAGAAGTCCAGACGTTACGTGGCTAGCTGCCAAATCACACGAATGCAGCCACTCGGCAAATTACAGCAGCACAGATCCTGCAGTTTCTGAATGTAAAGCTCATTCCAAGTTGTAACTTGTCTTTCCTCTCGCTTCTCTCTATTTGCAGGTATCAAGCTGACATTGTCAGCTTTGTTGGATGGCAAGAATGTCAATGCAGGTGGTCACAAACTTGGTCTAGGATTGGAATTTGAAGCATAAGAAGAGATTTTACAATCGTTAATTTGAAAATACAGCATAGCTACCTTCAGAATATAGTGTACCTTTCAATGTTGTATGTCTGGGATGCAAGTAATGCTTATCAGTCCTGCTAGTCCTGGTTAAAGACAGCTAAGCTTTAAAATGATGTTTCAGAAATGGAGACAAAAAGCATTCTAAGAAGTCTGAATTCCAGGCTTTTATTTTTTTCTGTTCTGGGATGTTATTGCCCATCTTATCTGTCAGCTGCCATGTGATAGCAAATAGGAAGGTGATATTACCTTTACGAACATACTGACTGCACAAGGAATATGTTAGTGTGATACAAGAACTGTTATGTCGAGAATTGCAGACCACTGCTGTACTGTTAATTCCTTATGCAAAACGTTCTGGCACTTAAGGCCTCAATTCACTGTGGAATGTGCAAACTTGCCTGAAAAAAAGGGATTATTTTTTTTGTTCTGATGGATGTTTCACAACTGGTTTGTCTCATTTGGTTCTTCTACACCTACAGCTGTCTCCAGAACGCTTTAGGTTGTCTACTTTGTGTAACTGCTGCCGAGGAGGTTTGATGTGACTCAGCCAATACTACTTGTCCTGTGCTGTGGTTCCTTTCCCTTGCACTGAATGGAAAGCTTGTAAGACAGGGCCATAATCAGGGAAGAGTGTTTGTAACTGCAATCACATAGTTGCATCACTAAATTTAAAATGGACTTTTGTTTTATTACCACTTTTTTTTAGCAACTAAATGGGTACATTTTTAGAGTCTTCCATTTTGTGTGGAAATAGACCCCGAAGTGCTGTACCTGACACTACTAAAACTGGATACAGAAAAACCAAACCCAACTTGAATAAAATATTGAAATATCACCTTTTACTTTAACTTTGTGTATGAACTGTGGCGATGATTTTGTACTGTTTCTTTGGATCTGCAGGGAAATTGTCAGCAGTTCAGTGCTTTTTTTGGTGGCACACGTTAAAGAACTCAGAAAACACATGAATTAAAAATCAGGAGAATCACCAAAAAATACAGAGTATGAGAGGAGGAAGGAGCCCCAGCTGTTTGGTCTTCAGAGTTGTCATTTTTTCTAATGCATTAAGAAAAACAAGGGCTCTTTTCACCTTCTCCGACTTTCTGCCCAATCTTGGCTGCCTTGCATGAAACTGACTGGTGCCTGTGTGGGATGGCTCCGACCATTCAGACATGATAATACGGTTCTATCGCCTGTGAACAGATGGGTGAAGCAACAGGCAGATGCTTCAGGGATAACCAGGAGTTACTGAGGGCGCTGTTAAGATGCCTCTTGAAATGCTCGGCAAGGTTGGGGCATCAACCCCCAGCTGCCGTGGTTGTCATGGGGGATAATGGCGGTTATTTCTCTCCTGTTAAAGTCCATAAATCCGTCTGGCGTTTCTGGGGGCAGCGCGGGCCCCGCAGAGCCTGCGCCCGGCCTCCAACCTCCAGCTGAGGTCAGGGCCAGCCCTGCTCCCGTCAGCGCCGCGCTCCGCCACTCCCCGCTGCGACAGCCTGACCGCCGCGGGACCGCGCTCCCCACAGCGCATGCGCGTCGCTTTCCGCCCAGGCGCACGCGCGGCGGTGTCACGTCCGGCGCGCGGGCCTTCATTCCTGCGCATGCGCGCCGCCCTCCCTGCGTGGGGGCGGTGCTGTCGCCACGTCCGTGGGAGTGCCCGGCAAGATGGCGGCCGCCGGCGACGCGCGCTCCTTGGCGGGCCGCGCGCTCTGCCTCGTCTTTCTGTGCGGCTGGGCCATGGCGGCGCGCGACCTGCAGGCCTCCGGTGAGCTCGGCAGGGGGTGGGCGGGCCCCGGTGGCGGCGGCGGCGGCGGCGTGGGGGCGAGGCGGTGCTGAGGGCGGACGCCCGGCCGTGGTTCGTTGTTTTTCTTTTTCATCACATTCACGTTCAGCACATTTCGGCCTGGTTCCACCCGACCCGCCGGCGGCGGCGTCCGCTCCGTGCTCCCGCCGTTACTGCTTTCTTGACTGTTGTCTTCCCGTGTGCCGCCCGCTTTCTGTGCTGTGCCGTTAACCCCGCTCGGTGCCCGCTTCTGCTCCTCTCCCGGCTGTTCTTCATAGGTAGCTCGCTCCGAAAGTTCTGCCTCCCGTTTATTTCCGCGGAAACCACCGCAGATATCCCAAAAGCAGCAGTTCTTCCCCGCAGCCACCACCGTTAGCTGTGCGTTTTTGCCGGTGATGAACGAGGAGCTGCACGTGCCACAGCTGCAGCAGTGGAGGTGGCTGCGGTGCCAGCCGGGTGCTCTGTGATCACAGCCGGGTTGGGATCCAGGAACGCTTGTCAGGCAGCAGGGAATGCTGGTGGGTGGGAAGGTCGGACCTTTACTGCCTCACCACCACCGTCTGCCTCTGGTGGCTTGGGCTGACGTCATAAAATAGAGGTGTGACCTTTAGAGCTGCATTCGTAAAGTTTGTATTGTTCTGCTGTTGATTCTTAGTTTGGTCTCTTGAACCTGCAGGCCAGCTTTACCAATAAGATGTGTTTCAAAGGCAGTGAATTGCTGTTTGTTTTAGGTGGGCTGCTGCTTGGGTGGTGAAGAGAGCATCTGAAGGACAGAACAGCACTGTTCTTCTGCACCTGTGGTTCCTTTCCTGCCCCAGTGCTGCAGTGTCCCTACAGCTGCTCTGCCTGGCTGATGGGTGGTGAATAATAGAGGAGGTGTCTCAGGGTGTGGAACAGAAAACTGTAGGAAACGAACAGTTTTTAGTTCCAGAAGCCACCTTGCTTCCTAAGAAGTAAATTTCCCTGGAAGTGAGTTGTAACCCTGTCAGATATTTTTACAAGCAGTGTTTGCTAGTTTGTCTGCCACCACAATTAAACATTAATGTCTGTTTCTGAAGATAAGGCATCTCTGGGGCCAGGCACCATGTCTAATGTCATCGGACAGTGTTGTGTAACTGCAAACAATGCAGCCACCCATTATAGTGCCAAATAGTTTTGAGTGGATATCATCAATTAGTGCTGGTGCTAAGCTTGCCACTCCTGTTAAAGAGCCAAAATTTTTCAGGAATAAGAGGAAGTTATTCCTTCTTGTTCGTTTGTGATCAGAATAGGTGTAGAAAATAAAGCAGTGTTCCTTGCCTTGCTGATCAGGTCCTTAATAGCATATATATTTTAATTTGATGCAAGTGACCTTCCAGAGAATTAACTGAATGTGACTGTATTTGGGCTCTGACATCACAGTCCGGAGGTGTGGAGGTGTTACTGGGCAGTTGTTGACATGCCTTACTATGGGCAAGGTACAAAGAATCTGTATCTGCTTCCCTTCTGCTCTTCCTTCTGGGTGAGCACTTAGATGAGAAATGTTTGTGAATTGTTCTCTTCATTTCCCTATCTAATGAAAGCAGAATTTGGAGAGAGAGAGAGATGTTCATCAGAATTACTTAGTTCAGAAGTTGGAGTATTTGTAGAGAGAGATTCTTCTTTCTTTTCTGAATGAGAGACAAATAGTAATAACTAAATAATTTGCATCCAGTGTATTTTCTTGTCTCTGTGAAGTTTTAAATTGAGTAAATTAATAACACTGATCTGTCTGCTAAAACCCTATAAATGTGAGACTTTCCTTGCAGCTGCCTTTCCTCATATTTATCTCCACATATGCAATTAGCTGGTTTGATTCTTGGGAGGAGAGAAGAGTTCCCTAAGCTTGTCTTCTACAAGAACTGAACAGTTAATGGTGATGTTCTGGTTTGGACTAATAATTTCTGCAGCAATGACAAGTGTTTAAAGAGCTGATTTGGAGCTTAAGCCTTGAGAAACCATCATATCTGGTTCACGTGGGATGAGTGAGTCTTCTCTGTTCCGTGATTAAAGGGTATGGAAAAGGTGCCATACGAACAAGAAGTGTTGTAACTGATCCTCTGTATCTATATGTGTACGTGAATGACATGATTCAGCATCCCTTGAATAATATTTTACTTGTGAGTACCTTGACACAAGCAGTTGGCTCAGGGCTTCATTTCTAGAACCTGTAACTTTCCGGTGAGGCAGGGAGCACTTAATGGAAGTCTTGTTCCTTGTTCTTGTAAATAAAGTTAGACGTGCCAAAAATACAAGGCGAGTGTGGTTCTCCAATTGAGAGGCCTGCTGAGATTCTAAAATATTTCTTCACTTTTAAGGTGCCTCCTTGATTTGGATCTGGGAGTTTATAAGTAGCCTTTTTTTTAATTCTAAAAAGAAATAAACAGAAAAGAGCAAACAGGTCAGGTTTACAGAGTGTTACTTCCTGATTCAGATCTCCCTGGTGATGAACAGCTGTGGTTGTAGGGAAAATGGTGACCAAGTGATCAGGTCTGTACAAATCTACAAGGGGAGCAAAGACACGTCTCTGACCTTCCAAGTCTGGGAAGTGAGCATGTGAATTTGGCACACGTGTCCAATAGGAGTTATTATATAACTCAGGTTATTGCTCTTGTCTCACTTAAGGCTTCTCTTTTGAAGTTGCTGAAGTGCAGGATTCTGTATTTCTGTGGATGAATTTGAAAAGGTTTGTGGCATGAAATCTATCCTGCCTGTCTTTGTAAGATTTCATCTCTATGCCTGCAGTAATTTCTGATTATAGTTGAAGTTAGTGCCTTGTCGTTAATATTGACTGTTTCTCATCCCTTTCTCAGATGCTGTGAGAACAGAACTGGTTCAAAATATTTCTTCTGGAAATGAGAATGAGACCCTGAGCAGCTCCCAAAATTTGACAGACAACTGGCAGAGTGTAACCCCAACAAAAAAGGAGGCGAGCCCCACAACAGCTAAAATCAGTTCTGTCACCATAGGAAAACCATCCACAGCAAAAGAGGATTCTGTGCCGTACGTTTCTCGTGTGGTGACTGTTAGTCCTGTATCTCAGGTGGATGTCGATGCTTCTGAGGATACTAAAATTGAGGAAGAAGACCTTCTGACAGATTTGAAAGATGCACTGAATAGTTCACCGCCCGTAGAAAAAGAGATTCTGGATTCAGATGGGGATGACTATGATACTTTTGAAATGACATCAAATTCCAGGTACAACCCAGACCTCCTCGAAATGCCAGAAGATGATGACTCTGACACCATCAGCAATTACAACGAGGAGATCAAGTCGCTGGATGAAAAGATCAAATATGTGTCTGTCTCTGGGTTGGAAGAAGAAGAGGACAGCCATTTCTTTTTTCACCTGGTTATAGTTGCCTTCTTAGTAGCTGTTGTTTATGTCACCTATCACAATAAGAGGAAAGTAAGTGTGCTTTGAAAGGTTGAGAGAATTGACTTTCAAAACCAAGTCGTATTGCTTTCTGAACTGTTTCGGAGGAGGAGCTTAGCTTTTTGGAAAATGAAATCTTTGGTCACTTATCTTAGTTGTGCCACCAATGTGCAGACCATTACTGTCATTTTTATCTCTGCAGTGAAAATGAATTTGAATCAAGCATTTTAGATGGGAAAATGAAATGATAGCATTGATAATCAGTTCATGTTGAACGCTGGCAGTGTGTATGACTGAGTTCCAGCCGTGGGAGCTGAGCGAAGTAGCGTGAAGGTGATTTTGGTATTGCACAGGATTATAAACAGTGCATGCACTACATTGATGCTACAGAAATATCTGTAGTGAAGGAATGATGGGCCGAGTGCTGAGTGCTGTGTTTTGCCAAACTGCAACTGAATTTGTCAGCGTTTGATGGCATGGATGCTGTGAAAATGTCTGACTCTGGTGCTGTGTTTTATGGCAGCAGTAATATCGTTGCCAGGATAACTGGGCAGTGCTGTGGTGTGAATACAGTTGTTAAGCTGGCTGTCAAAACCAAAATGCTTCTCCATAGCACAACGTAAATTTGGGCTTCTTTTTCTTTCAGATCTTCTTACTGGTCCAGAGCCGAAGATGGAGGGATGGGCTGTGCTCCAGAACAGTAGAATATCATCGTTTGGATCAAAACGTTAACGAAGCAATGCCTTCTCTGAAAATTACTAATGACTACGTATTTTGAAAGCACTGTGATTTCAGTTTGCTCAACTTATCACTCTTTGCCTGCCTAGTCATGTAATGATACCCAGGTATTCTAAACATGCCACTTGTGCTGAAGTGAGAGGTAGTCTCTTGGAGCTGGGTGTTTTTGAGATTAAACCTCATGCAGGATCAAGGGCACACGCGTCTGTTTGCTACTTTGGTCAGATTTTAGATCAGCTGTAGAGGTGCAGTTTAACAATTAGTGCCGTTTCCATTCGTTAAGCTTCTTCATTTCTGTCTGGAGCAATCTTAATACCAATCCAAAAAAGAAGCATAAAATCTTTTAGGTCTAATAAATTAATGAGTTTGGCATCACTAAATCAAATTAATATCTCTTTGCTAATCACTTATATGGCTCATGAATCTTGCTATATTGCAAACTTAAAATACAATTGCTTTTTCCCGTGCTCAAATTCTGATGCTGCAGATCTTTCATCTTGTCTTTTTTGGTTCTGTTCTTGCTTTGCATAGCTTGATCCTATTCTAGGCAGAATAGCTGGCATGACAGCTTTGTAATTTCTGCATTTCTCACGCAGCAAATCATTTAAAAATAATTATGTAGAAAGCATTTGATTTCAGAAGTTACTTATTGCAAAATGTTCCTGATCTGTGAGAAGGTGTGCAGCTTCGTGACTGTCCCACTGATAGTAACGACTATTGCATTTTCTTTTGGAATTAATGAATGGGAAATAAGCCTTGTTCAATTAAACTGAACTGAAAGAGAGGTAGTTGACAGGCTTCCAATACAGCAAAGCTTTCTGTTGAATTTTAAATCCGTTGGGGAAAAAAGGTCTGTGGCTTGGTCTGTTATCAACAGGAGTGGGCTGAGAGAGTAAGAATGCTGTGTTTTGTTGTTATTCTGACCCAGGTAACAGGCAGATGGAAATAGCAGTGTGGGACTGCAGGTCTGCAGCCAGCAACTCTCCTACTTACACAGCAGTGTGAGGCAAGTTAGCGGTACGGTAGGGTGGTCTGTTCTGTTTGAACCTTGTCTTTTCTACTTCCATTATTTATGTTTCCATGAGTTGTAAAATATAAAATCGTAGTTTTCTGTACATTCTGTCGGTGATTTTGTTTTCAAGTTGGTAAATATGTAAATAACGACGGGGCAGAACCCATAACTAATGGCTGGGTGCTGAAACAGTGATGTACCATTTTGGGAAAAAAGGAAAGATTCGCAGCTGTTGGCTGAGGAACCCAAGGGCACAGTGCTGCCTTAGAAATGAAGTGCTGCAAGCAGTGATTTGCTTTGTTTTCATAACCGCCAGAAAGTAAAGTACAGGCAGAAATACCCCCAAATCTTTTCTTGCAGTATTTTTGATCATATTTGGACTTGTATCACTTAGTATTTTTGAATAAGGTTTTTAAAATAAATGACAATAAGAAGTTTGTGTTTTGTTTTGTTTTATTTTAATCTTATCTATTTCACTGCTTTTATATAATACCTTATGATAGCGAGCTTGCTTCAACTTGGGATCAGGCAGCATATCCAGAGTCAAATTTTGTTACTGGTGACATTGCTCTGTGCTGGGGCACTTGTGTTCCTTCCAGGGGAGCCTCTCACAGCTCTAACCTGGAGTCACTCACCAAACCTGCTTCTTTGCAGTTTGCTTTGCTGCCACTGCGGTGTATTTTGCAATGCTCTTCTGTGACAGCACTCACCCCACAGCTTCAGTGCCGAGAGCTGCATCTGCCTGTATTTAGGCCACCTTGGCTGTACTGCTGAAGGTAATACATTCTCTTTTGTTAAGGCCCTTTATCTGTCTTTGCTGAACGTACTCATGCATGTGGTGCCCTTTGAGGAGAAAATCCCATCTCAAGCCTTGTGCTCCTGCCACTCGTTTCAGTACAGAAGTCTTTTTGTTCAGCTGACCCATAGGAGATCGTGAAGCCGTGCTCACACGTGTTTTGTAGCAGTGTGCAGCTAGCTATGCTTCCCTCCAAGCACTTCAGATGAAGAGCTGCTCTTTGCTTGCTCTGGCTATTTTGCACATTGTCTCACAAGTAAGAGAGAATTTTCTTTTAAATCTGCATTTTGTTAGTAAGGCTTTTTCTTTACCGATGACACTGAGGGAAGCTATTCTGAGTGGTTTTAAATTATAGGCAATTAACATTCATCTGAAATCCTTGAAGTTCTTCAAACAGTGAATTTCATTTGAGGTTGTCTGAACAGATGCATTCATGGGATGCTCACGTATTATAAGTGCTTGGGGCTCCACGGGGCTGCTGGTGGCTGCATGAAGCTGCCCCAGCTGATAGGCTCAGTGCTGTGATGGTACTGGAGCAGAAAGTTTGTGGATGCATCTCAGCTAATCAATTTACATAATGATGTTGGTGGAATATCACTGTGTATGGGAACTGCTGAATCCTGGTCTGAACCACTGATGGAGCACCTGGGGAAGGACCTGGGAGCACAGGTGAAGGCAACTCAGCTGTGATTGGAAGGGCTGCAGCCTGGCTGCACCTCTCAGACCCCATTTAAAGGCTGACAGCCACAGGGGAAGGATCCCTCCCTGGAGTTCCCTCCTTGGTGAAGCTTCCCCTGCAAACCTGGAATCTTCTGATACGGTGAGCAGTTTTCTTCCTTTCTAGCACCTCTCTGTCGTGTTGGTCCTTCTGTCATCACACCTTTGTTGTAACAGCTTTCCCCTCGTGTTGATCTGCCCAATTGCTATATGAAGAAATCTTTTCATTCACAATAACCCTTGGAGTGCTGCCCGTGCAGGGGAAGCACCTCGATGAATTGTCTGGGTGGCTTGATGTGCTGCTTCCTAATAGCACCAATAAAAGGGGAAAGGTTTCACATGATCCAATTCTGTAAGGGCTGCAGTCCCACCAGGAGAGTGGGCTGTTTGTCATCCCTGGTGCACTAAAAGAGCCATTTGCTGATGAGGTAATCAGGGCTCAACTACTGCTTTTTAATTTCTTTAATTGAATTTGCTTGTGGAGAATTAAGAGCAGGCAATGAAAAATGCATAAGGTGCTGAGATCAAATAGAGGAAAAAGCGAACAGATTTATGTCGGATGTTGCCAACAAGAAATGTCTGATGAGTTCCTTCACTGCGGAAAGGGAACTTTCTCGCGTTAAGGTGAATTATGGCTTCCATCTGTATTCTGATAAAAGGCATAAAATAGTGGTGAAGAGCTTTCCGATTTAACTTCTCGAGGGGAAGGTTGAGGCTCTGTTTACGTAGGTTCTCATTAGTTGGGTTCTGTGGAATGGAGGAAGAAACGAGTGGGATTGTTTAAACAAACGATACACTTCACTTTTACTATCCAGGAAAAAAAGCTCTTTTAAAATAGCTTGATTTTTTTTTTCCTACAGCTCACAGCATCCAGCCGTCCTCAGCTGCTGGGGAGCAGAGCGAGGTTTTGTCTAAGCTGGGTGCTGAGAGTTACGGGGGACGAAGGGGATGGAAGGTGCGGGGTTCCTACAGCGCTGCAGGAACAGCGGGAAGGGAAACGGGCCGCTTCGATTCTCCTCGCGCAGGCTGAGCAGAAGAGGAGCGCAGTGACGGCCCTGCGGAGCGCCGCGAAGGGAGCGGGCGTCCAGCACGGCGCGAGGCGGCTGCAACGGTGGGCGGGAAGTTGGAAAGCTGCTCCTGATTCAGGAAACGTGCAGGGAGAAGCGAGGCGCGGAGCGGCGGGGCGCGCGGGGGCCTGAGCTCCTGCGTCGCCAGATGAGCCGCGCTGTGGCCGCCCGTCTGTCGGTCCATTTGTCCGTCCGTCCCCACGCCGTGCATCCCTGCCCCTAAAGGTAGGTGTGTGCTCAGCCCGGGGTTTGCTCTTTTAACCTTTTTCCTGGTTTGGCGCCCTGTTACACTGAACCGCCTCACTGTGCAGCTAGAGCAGAGCCGAGCTGGCCCGAAGTAATCGTCTCTTTTAGGGTGGAGATGGGATGTTTGTCTTGCAGTGGCAGCAAGCTTAATTTGGCTGCTTTAAAGCTGTAATCAAATTCTCGCATAAAGCCGGCCCCCAAACGAGCATTTGACACGATGAGAGGCTGAGTGAATGGCTGCTTGCTGAGGTATCAGCACGATGATGAGTTCTGTTGCTGCAGGCCAGGCTGGCCGGCTGCTTTGGGCTTTCTTTTCACAGAATCACAGAATGGCCGGGGTTGGAAGGGACCCCAAGGATCACGAATCTCCAACCCGCTTTTGCTTAGGGCTCGCTCCTTGTGTTGTGTTCTAGGGGTGCAGGAGGTTTGGGATGCTGCCGTGCGTGTGGTCCCAAAATATCACAGCTCCCAAACCAAAGCTGCGCTCTTGTAGTGCTGAGGGTCGTTATGGTGCTAAACCCTCGTGTAAGGCAGGTGGAGCAGCGATCCTCGGGGCCATGGATTCCAATGCCACAAAGCAGCCGAGCTAATGGCGTCCTTCCTGAGTCTTTTCGTTCCCAATCACTCTTTAAGGAGCCCAGGATGCTCTTTTTGTTAAACTTTTCTAATGCAGAGCACGCAAACGTCCTCGCCAACAAAAAAGGTTCATTTCAGAACTTCTCAGCTTCGCTGTTTGCAATATACCTAATTAGAAAGAGAAGAATGAGATTTTTCTCTAATTGGTCTTTAAATCATTATCAAAATCATTTAGTAATCTCCTTAAACTTATTTTTAATTACAAGGCCTATTACCTTATAAAGTTATTAACACTGAAAATCACTAATCTCGGCGATTTCCTCTCCTTATTAAAACGAAACTACGAAGGTCGTGTTATCCTTATTGAGGTGCATTCATTACTAAATATTAAATGAAAGCGGATCTACTCTATACAAAGCTGTAAATCACGTTGAAATGTACGCAAGGAAGAGGCAATGGTTACATCCTCCACGTAACCGCCCCTCTGCATGGGGGAACAGCGAGCAGAATATTCTGGGATGCCTGCAGGGCGCAGCTTCCTGCATTACGGCAGATGTTAAGGACTCACTTCGGGATGTCCCTGTTAAGGTTAACTTGCACTCAGTCTTAATGCTTCTGATAAATTCCCATATTTAATTATCGCGGGGTGATCTCTGGAGCTGTCATCGCTGGGGCAAGGGGCAACAAGGAAACCTTTCTTATGGTGCAAAAGCTTTGGGGTTGCTGTGTGGGTCCGGCAGCCCGTTCCGTCGGGCTCAGCTCCCCCGGGCATTTCCCCGCGTGGCCACCAGGGGGTGCTGCCGCCGCGCCGATGCCCGCCCGGAGCTTCCCGAGCGACTCGTGGCTCTCGCACTTCACACGTTAGTTCGTCTGTAACTGTTTCACTCTTGTGCGACACAGCAAAATAACCTCCAACTCCAACATCGCGGCTGTCGAACTCTCAGGAAACGTTTTCTCGACCCAGCGTGCGTTCGTGCTGTAGCACAAGAGGAAAGCGTGGGCATAAGGCACCAACCTGCCCAGAAGTCCCTGTGTGGGAATGGAGAAGTGGCTGCAAAGCAAAATGATGCTAACTGTGGCGGTATCAGGTGATGAATGTTACCTGAGAGCACCTCAGCTTTCCCATAGCGATACCCAAACGAGTGCCACGTGTGAGTGCACGCGGATTTAGGGAGGCTGCCTGGGCTTAACAGACCGTCTGTATTCATGCTGCCAATGCCCGTTTCTTTGTTGTGTTTGGTGTCTGAAAAGTGGTTGCTTTGTGTCTGTAAGTAATTAGCTCACCTAATTACGTGCCTGTGTGGCACAGCTGAGCAAACTGTTGCACTCCGGGCTGCTCCGTGCAGTGATTAATGTCTGCAATCAGCTGCAGCAGTGCTGGAGCCAATTGCTGGGGGTCAGGGAATGACCATAACCCACCTTTAGGAGCTCCCACACCTCCTGATTGCTGTCCTTCTTTCTTTCTCTGTTAGTGCTGCTCTTTGGGCACAGAGCTGGAGCCCGAGGGGGAAGCACCTGTGGCAGAGGTGGTTGCTCATTAAGAAAATGGCATTGAGACTTTAGGATAAGTTGGAGCTGATGTTGGGGCTCAGCAGTGGCACAGGGGTGGGCAATGGACCACGGTGGCTGCAGCGCTGCCTCAGGTACCTGATCATGCTGTGTGGGAGTGGAGAAGTTCTGAACTGACTTCAGGAAATCCCTGTATTAGTTTAATATAAGAGCTGTAGCTCCTTTAGGGCTGCATGGTGTGGTGCTTCCTGGGGTAAAGTCATGCGAAGCTCCTCAGGTTCTGCTGTTAATAGCAATAAGGGCTAAGGATGCTACCAGAGCTCCCCACTCATCTGCCTGTGGTGCTATCAAACAACCTGGCACAGAGTGAGCTCGGAGGGATGGGCACGAGTGGGAATAACAGCTGCAGCACTCAGTGCACTGAGATGAATGGTGCTGCACTTTACCTTCTTGGTGCCCTGGCTGCTGTCTTAATTCCCTCTGCTCACAACTGCAGACAGATGCTTGGCTAATTGAGGGCTGAGGTTGCAGAGGTGATGGTCTGATCTGTGCTGCTGTTTCTCAAGCTGGATTGCACCTTGCTTCACAAACAGTCCCACCCATTTGGTGCAACAAAAAACACTGAAGGGAAAATAAAAAGCCTCAATTAAACTGAGCACCTCGTGCAGCACTGTGAATGAAATCAGTTCCTATTGTGGCAGCTGTGCTGGAGGTGCAGGGAGGGCTCACGGTGCTCTTCAGCCCTCCCTGTGTTGCTTTGGGTTCGGGGTCTGCAAAGGATGAGGAGGAAAGCAGGGACGTGCTGTGAGAAAATGAGGCCCTGCTGGGGGGGCTGCAGGATGGGGGAAATGCCACTGCTTCTCCAGAACCTCCATTGCAAAGCACAGCCCAAAGCAGCCCCACTCACAGCCCCCCCGGCTGCTCACACCGGTGCAGCAGCAGTGAAGGCTTCTGAATAAAGCAGCGAGGTTCTGTATTTCAGAGCAAGATTATCTTGAAATATTTACTATAGAGGTGTTGATGGAAGCAGCATGTTTGTGTCAGAGCGTCTGACTGACACGTTGGTTTTCAAATAACCCTTTGCTCCTGAGATACTTAAAAGCTTTTCTAAACATATTCTCGCATCTCTGGGGGGATAATCTTGCTGGTTTCAGATCTGCTCTGCTAAAGGCTGCCTTTTTGCTTGTGGGTGAGAATATTTGAATGTCACCATTTGTTCCGTTTGGTGAGGAGGACTCTCCCAGGTTTTTCTGCAGATGTTTACTGTTTGTTGTGCAAATCAGTGGTCGGAGGTTTGCAACAAAAATGAGAGATGCAATGTATCACATATTGCTGTCAAACCTGGAAAAAACAAACAAACAAACCCAGGGCCCAAACCCTCTGCTGTTTTCTTCTGTTGAAGGCACATGAAAGCCCATTGCTTCCAGCAGAACATTGACCCGGAGATGAAAGTGTGAGAGTGAGTGGTTCTCAGAGTTACTGCAGTTGCTACAAATCCTTGGATGCAACAATTGCAATGTGAGGCACCCGGGTGTCAGAGGAGAGATGGGAAATGTCTGCCATCCAAAGAGAGCCTTGTGACAACGTGAGGTGACCCAAGCAGTGGGAAGCAGAGCACCTGCAGACAGAAGAGAGCATCTGCAGCCACAGCATCTTGCTCTGCAGCTGGCTGGGCTGGGTGCTGCCATTGGGGATCACATGAAGTTCTGTTCTCATTCCACAGCCCAATGACTGTGTGGTGTTTCCCTGCTCTGCTCTTTACACAGAAACAGAGGTTGCATGGCCCAGCCCACGCTGCCCCAGTGGTGGGATTATGGGAACCTGTGGCACTAGAATTTGAATCTTCCTATTTATTTATTCTAACAAATTTTAGAGCCTTCTATGTGAACTCCAATCTCTTATTTACTCTAGGCAGATTAACTCTTTATAAATAAAGATAAGAGAATTACAAAAGCTCTGGAGAAGGCCAGGCTGTGTGGGGATATGCTGTGCAGGAGCCCTGCCAGCCGAGTGACATGCTTCATTCGGTGCCATGTGAAGGACAAAGCTCTCCTTGCTTTGCAGGATGCTCGCCTGCAGCCCTGGGCTGTAAAGGGCCACGGCCTTCCCTCATTATTTCCCATTTCTGTGCCCAGTGATGGCCATGGGGGCATGGTGTGCTGTTGTGCACCTCGGGCTGCTTACAGCAGCACAGCTGTGTGTTACAGAGGGGAAGGAGATGCTGCTAATGCAGGCGTGTGTTCTCCAGTCCATCCACACAAGTGTCCTCTCTGACTGTAAGGCTCCGAATCCCAGTTGGCCACTGGTATGTGCTGTGAATGTGTTTATTGCTGATTGATAGCAATGCAATAGGCAGAACGTGCATGCAATAAAGCATGGATAGCTTTCAGCTGCTGCTGGCAAAATGCTTGATTTGGTTTAGACTGATCTCCACAGACCATCTCTGCTGGGGATGGGCTCTTGGGTGCTGTCTGAGCTGCAGTCACAATAGTGGGGCTGAAGCTGTGTCAGACTGCAGAGCTGCACATCCGTGGTGCTGCCTGCAAAGCGACACCGAGCATTTCCTCGTGGCTCTATGATTTCCTGTGAATAATTGTATTACAGTGCTGTCTACAAGCTTAAACCCAGCATAGGGCTGTGACGTGCTGCAGATGCTTTCACACCATGGGAAGTAGTGAAGCTGAGCTGACAGGGTGCTGCTTATACGAGGAAAGGTTGGGGGATCTGGGCTTGTTTAGCTTAGAGAAGACTGTGGGGGACCTCATTGCGGCCTTCCAGTACTTGAAGGGAGTGTATAAACAGGAGGGGGAACGGCTGTTTGTGAGGGTGGACAGTGATAGGACAAGGGGGAATGGATTTAAAGTGAGACAGGGGAGGTTTTGGTTGGATATTAGGAGGAAGATTTACACCCAGAGGGTGGTGAGGCACTGGCACAGGTTGCCCAAGGAGGCTGTGGATGCCCCATCCCTGCAGGCATTCAAGGCCAGGCTGGATGTGGCTCTGGGCAGCCTGGGCTGCTGGTTGGTGACCTGCACACAGCAGGGCGTTGGAACTGGATGAGCATCGTGGTCCTTTGCAACCCAGGCCGTTCTGTGATTCTTGGTGATTTTCTCACAAGCATTGCAGGGCTCTCTGGTCGTCAAAACATGGCAAGAGTTCACCTCCCTGCCTCTGGCTGTGGTGTCTGTGTGGCAGTTTGTATTTCTGGGGTGGTTGCAGCAGCTGATTTACACTCAGGCAGCTTAATCTTAAAAGGAAAGAGATTAACACTTCTGTGGCAGCACCGTTTGCAAGGAATAGCACACCCCTTGTCGAGAAGATCATCATTGCTGTAACTAATTAACGCAGCATGCTTAATTGCTTTGTGCAATTGAGGGTGGAGTTCCATTTTACCTCCAGTTAGATGGAGATGGAGCAGGGAGCTTTGGCATCCCTTGCATGCAGAGACTGGCTGTGTGCAGAGTTCAGCATCCAATTAGTTTATTTTCTTTTAATTTTTGAACGGATGGGCTGCCTGGCTGTATGGTTATCAGAATGGATCTGTAATGCAGGCTACCCAAATATTTGGAAGATGAATCTCAGCAGCCCTTTGGCGTTCTCCAACCTGCAGTAAGGGGCCTGGGTCTGGAGCCTGCAATTATTTTCCCTTGGTTGAACACTGAGAATATTTAATTGCCTGAAAGCTGTGATATCTGTCAATCACGTGTTGCCTCAGATTTGAGGCTGAAAGGGCAGAGTGATTCCCGAAGACTTGTTATTAAAGGAAATTACTAGTACAGCTGGCTCAGATATTGCTAAGAAACAAGATTATAGATGGGTAACGTTACCATGGAAAGCCAAATGCTTTAATCATAGCCCAGCACCTGGCAATAGAATTTTGAAAGCCACGCTACCACAAAACGTAACAAAACCTGTGTGTCAGGCAGGGATGTGAATATCAGCAGGCACTGAAGGAACTGCTGAATGGCTGAAGTGGCTGTGGGGTTTGCAGCCCCAGCACTGAGTTCTGGTGTCTGTCTTGCACGTGTTTTACACGTGGGTAAATATCTGCAGAGCTTTACAGGGCCGATGAAGAATTGAACCCCGTGGGAGGATGAACACAGAACTGTCAGTTTTACAGAAGGTGAGAAATGTGTGTGGGGAGGACTTTGCCCTGTGAGGCTGTGGGTTGGTTCCTGTTCACAGCTGCTGGGTGGACCTTATGTCTGACCTCATTCGGAAGCTGTTAGCTGTGACATGGGCTGCCCTCAGCCCAGAACTGTCCCAAAATTGGATGGGCGGCAAGAAATAGCAATGGCAAATCACTGCTGTGAGTTGGTGGGACTCAGTGGCTGCGTGGGACTTAGTAGAAGGTGGCTGCATCCAGTGAATGAATATGTCTGGTCCTTTAATTGCTGGAAAGTTTTCAGGCTGAGCTCTGATGGAGCTGTAGGCGTCCCTGATCATTGCAGGGCAGTTGGGCCAGATGGTCTTTAATGGTCCCTTCTAACTGAAACCATTCTATGACTATGATGAAAGAATTCATTTGCCAGCAGTGACTTATACCAGAGACTTTGCTCCTCTTTTTCCTCCAGGGAGCAACTGAAGGAAGAGGATGAGTCCTTTGCTCAAAGAAGACATTAGAACTCAGTGTTCAGGCACAGGGTGTTGAGATGTCGAGGTCATGTTTTAGGGCATGAAGGCACTGCAGTGGGCAGCAGCCAAAGGCATGGGCCAGGACAGTCTGCCTGGTTCTAGTGGAAAAAAGGCCAATATCCAGGATCTGAATGTGTGCAGAAACACAATGCCAGCAGTCTCAGGTCTGTTCAGAACAGCTGAAATAGTCTCAAATGCCCAAATTTCTCTCGTAGCCGGGATTAGTTGGGTCTTACCATCCCCCGTGACTCGGGCTGAACTAAGCAGCAATCAACTCATTTGGGGTTTCCTCCTGTTGTGGGAAGGACTCGCCTGGACATTTCATTATAGCCAGTGGGAACTAAATGTAAATTATACGTTTAAAAAATGGAACCGATAAAAAACAAGGAGATTTAAATAGGAAAATGGCACATAGCAGTCAGATTTAAAGCCAGCTGGAGGTTATGTAGTGGCAATGAGCTTAGGAGAGCCAAAAAGAAAGCCCTGGGACATAATAGAGCTGATTTGTTATGGGTACATAGCTGAAATAATAATAATAAAATTTGATTCTGCCTGTTGCCACACTCCCTCCCCCTGATCTCATAACGTTAATAAGATCGTAATGAAATGCTGGCAAGTTTTGGCCTCAGTCATAAAACTTGAAGGGCACGCTCTGGTCTTTCCCACCTGAATGTCACAGGACAATGCCTCTCCAAGCTGCAGGCCAATATTAGTTTCTTCTCATGCAATCAAGTTATGAATATTTTGATGCATGTTCTCTTCAGCAGGATTTAGTGCCTGAACTGTGTCGGTGTTGGTGATGAGATAATACCTTGCTTTCCCCTTCTCTGTCTGTGCATAAAGAACAAGCATTATGGAACACAGCAAGGAGGTGAGCCTGGTGCAAGCAGAGCTTCCTCATCGTGCTCCTGTGAAGGAAGCCTGCTGCTCAGGCCTGCCTGCAGACGTGCTGATACACAATGAATACCTGCCAGCAATTTTCGTGATGGAAAAAGATATTAATCTGTTTTCTCAGAAGACATTTCTTGGTCCATTAGCACTGGGTCAGTGCTTTTCCTGAGCTCCCAGTGTCTGGGAAACAAAATGAGAGGAGTTTGCAGATGCATCTGCGTAGAAGTTGGTGTAAAGGAAATGGGGGTAAATTCCTTTTAAGAGGTTTATTTGGTCTCTGAGATCAGATTCACAACTCAGTGACATTAGCAAACAAGTGATATTTTTAATCACTCCTTTTGCTGCTGAGTTTGCAGAGATGCCCTCATACCTCTGCACACAGAGGCTGTGTGAGATGCTGGGGTCTGACACAAGCTCTGCCATGTCATTGCCAGCTATGCTTTCCATCAGATGCCTTCCCAGCCTCGCTCTGCCAACAGCACTGAGTGTTGCCATAGAAATTCCAGCTGTGTGGGTTTATGCTTGTGCAAAGTTTGTGAGCTGGTGGCATTACAGCTTCAGAGACACCTTAAACATCTCTCCTGCTGCTTTCCTCTTTCTTTTTCACTTTCTGCCTTTTCTCCATCCCCCCTTTTTTAAAACAAAATAACCTCCCACTTTTCTCTCTGCTACTGACCTGTGGACTTATACTTAGACAAAGGATCTGGGCCTCCTGGGCAGAGGAATTTGTTGGTAAAGCCAAAAGGAATGAAAATGGCACCATACCCCACTACATGAGCACTTAGCAGTGATTCAGGTTTGCTGTTAATAGTAGGTAAATGGAAGTCATTTTTCCCCTCCTCCCCATAGATAAGAGTAAATGTTATCTTGTTACATCATTGGTAGCACGTCTGGTACTATTCAGGCATGGCAGAGGAAAGGAAAATGTGGGATTTGGGAATACCCAGGGCAAAACTGGAGCTCAGCTGAGGAATGTTGTCCATGGGTGCTGCATTTAGTTTTCAGTATCTGTGTAATATTACCTCCAGCAGAATTTCTGTCTTTTTTGACCAGCTGATCCCTGGTGAGGCTGTGGGAGCTGCGTTGCAGCGACGTTTGCTGCTGCACAGCTGAGGAGTAAGGCAATTAACTAAAGCTGAGCCTCCGTGGTTAGACAAAATGTTTAAACGAGATGACTGGGGGAAATCCGAGTGGGAACCAAATGTGCTGCAAGCTGCTGGCTGCTATTGAACCCAAGTGCGATGGCTGGGAGTCCTCCTGTGTGCCAGGCTCCTCTGCGTCCCTTGGGAGGGCAGCAGTGGGTGCACGGATCAGAGCAGTGCTCCCATCCAGATGCTGGGGAGGCCCCTCCAGGCTTTGTGATGGTGAACAGCTTTGTTGCAGGCACCGGATTGCAGCATCAATAATTGAATTTTTTTTTTCTTTTTTTTTTTCTTCCCCAATTCCTACCGAGATCTTGGCAGCCCAATCCCTGGCAGCCTGCAAGATCTCAGCAGTGAGGTAAAAGAACTTTTGTCTAAGAAACCTGTACTTCCTGAAGATGAGCTTTAATTGATGTGGCTATTAGTGCAGACGAAGGGAGCTGTACTATCAAGCAAGCACCCTCTGTGTGCTGTGCTCATGGATGGATGCCCTGTCCCAGGCTGCAGTCGTGGTTAGCTCCCAGGCAGTAAATTGCGCCGTAGTAAATTAATGAGGCACTTCATAACTTCAAAATTGATCATTTTTTAAAATAAATGTTAATATATTCAATGGAAATTCTCTGATCCAACCCTGTCGGCCAGTGCGCGCGTTAAGAGAAGGAGTCAATCAAGATGTAATTTTGTGATCCAGTAATTGAGAACGACTGTGCATTCTTCCTAACTCGCAGTTTTTTATTGCTACAGCTCTATTACACGTAGCCATGAAATGCTGTTTATGCCTATTCAGTCATTCTCTTGACCCTTATTTTAAATACATTTTTTCAGAATTCGTTTTAAACCGAAAACATGTCAATCTCTGCAGGTAATAAGAGCGCTAATAGGAAAACTCTCCTTAACTGCAGGCTTTTTTGATGCATTACACATCAATTGCTAATTGGACTTGGAGAAATTGCTGAAATGTCTTATAAATGTTGGGTCTGATCTGCTGGAACGTTCCTCTGGATCTCTGTCAGTAAAATCAATTACCCGACATCTGGTCCCTTTCCATTTTTTTAAGCCCAGAGCAGTTTGGATTTGCAGAGTGCAGTATTAAAAGCTGGCTGAGAGTTGACATAAGTAATACAGGTCACAGCTTGGAACGATTTATATTTCTTAGCCTTATTTCCTAGAGAAATGACACTCGTGTTATCTTGCAGCATACATGTTTGCATGAGGATGTATCCCTTCTTCTGGCAACTTTGAACCCACTGACAAGGTTTATCACTCTTTTCTAATGATAGAGTCTTTGAAATGGAGAAATCCCAACAAATTTAGCAACGAGACCCAGACAGCAGAGAAAATCCTTTTTAGAGCTTTAGGAAGGGCTCAAGTGTGTCCTCAGCTTCTGGCTGAGCACCAGAGAGGCAGCGAGGCAGGGATCAGCTCGTAGGGTGCACAGGGGAGCAGAAAGCTTCCCCAAAGCTCAGGCTTTGGAAGACAGCCTTTGGATTCTTTGCTTTGCAGTGAATCTAGGGGTAAATCAATCTTAAAGAGGTGCTTGAATGCACATTTATAATGTTCTTGGTCTTGTGTTTGTGGCCAGGTTGGATGTGGCCCTGGGCAACCTGATCTGGTGCCTGATGCAGTGGTTGGCAGCCCTTCCTGGCGGTGGGGGGGTGGTTGGAACTGGGTGATCCTTGAGGTCCCTTCCAACCCAACCATTTTGTGATCCCACCTGCAAGGCTACATTCCTGCCTGCAGCACAGTGCTTTGGGGCACAGAAGTATTTTTCACAGCCACCAGTTTGTGCAGCACCGTTGTAGAGGCTGTGATAGCTGGTAGTTGCCCTCCTGCTCATCCCTTGGGTTTGCTGTTACTTTCATCTTGTTTTCTTACTGCCTTCCTTGTTTTTATCTTCATCCTGTTGTCTTTAATAAAAAGATCTTTACGGAACAGTGTCTATTATGCACATCTCCCTCTTTTATCAATAATTCATTAAACAATTTAGAGTAGAGAGAAAAGGCACCAAAACCAACAGCGGGAAGTGATCAGAGCTCAGGAACTGCTCTGTGTGTTTTGTTCCATTTGCTGGCACTGCCCGTGATGTTCGTGGCAGAATATTTGGAGCTCTCTATAGATCTGCCTGTAAAAAATACCGTGTGCTTTTCTGCTGCATGGAGAAACGTTCCCTGGGAAATTGATGGATATTGAGCAGAAATGGCACCGTGCTCCTGCAGCCGGTGTTGGATTTTTGCAGGGAAGCAGACGTTGCATGTGTGCTTATGAGCGTCTGCTGGGCGCAGCAATTACCGGCTCATCAAGAATTAAAATTCACCAGTGGCTGCAGAGTCATTGCACTGAAGCTTCTTGTAATAAAGTCAAAACCGTTTCAATGACATGTAGGGATTAATGCCTGACTCCAGCAGGCTGCTTGCTTTTGCAGACAACAATCTTTGCCCGTTGTTTCGGTACACATAATGTTGCCATAACCAAACACCTTCTGCACTCCTTGAAGCTTCGCATTAAGATTCACCTTTACTTGTTTCCTCCAGATGGGAGCTATGAAGATTTGCTTTGTTTTCCTACAACCTTCTGTGCTCCTGGTGCGAGCCACGCGGTGTCGCGTTGTTGTGATGCTCCATTAACTGCTTTGGAGCAGTCTGGGATCCAAACATGGCAATGAGTGTGCTGCTTATTCAATGGGAAGTAACTTCCCAGCATCATTTCACACCTCCCTGTTAATAAATGCAGCCTAGTCACCACAGAGTTTACCCTCTAAGGAAAGTTAAAGGCTTCTCTCAGCGTGCTCCTGAGCCCAAGCTGGGCTCTCGTGGTGCTCCTTTCAGCACACAGAGCAGCACGCTGCATAGATGGAGCTCAAGCAGTCCTCTGGAGGCGGATTGATCCCCAGATATGTAAGATGTTAAACAAGTTCCCATACTTCATCCTGGCTTCTGCCACTAAGTCACAGGAAGGGATAACATTATGAGTTTGTAATTTATTTCCATATTCTTTAATCATATTTCAGTGGCTGTTTGCTTTATGACCTTTAAAACCACCTTAGATTTAGATTGATAAATGGATGGCAAATAAATTTAGCAAAATAAGCAATTTCAGCCTATGGAAGGTCAGCAGAGGGCTGTGCAATCACGACTTCCATTAATATGTTATATTTCAGTCAAAAGCTTTTAAACGCTGAAGGTTTTCAGAGGGAAAGCCTATAGCTTTGATGAATGGGTTTCTTCTAATAGCTGAATGGAAAATGAAAACCAAAGCAAGGGAGGAACCACCTTGCTGCTGGCTGTGTGCAGCCCAGTGCGTCGTGCTGCAGTGAGAACATGGTGTGTCAGCCTATACAACCACTCAATGTTGTTAATTGCTAACTGGCAGAGATTATTCTTAATTACCACTGTTATTATGCAGAGGACAGGTAAACCAAAGAGGCATTGCTATGAGCAGACATGCTCCCAAATGGGAAGATGGAGGGGAGCTGGGTGGCATTAACCCTTGTTTCCCACCAGCAGCATCAGTGAGGTCTGGGTGGAGGATCAGACCTCTCTGAGGAGGTAAATTTGTTGCATTTGTTCCTTGCAGCGTGTTAGTTCAGCTGTTGTCATAACCGTGTTCAGGACTCTCTTATTTGCTGGAGTGGGGTGGGTTGAAGTAATGGAGAAAGCAGTGTGGGAGGCTGCCCTGGGACTGAGGTGGTATTTTCTTCATGCTGACAGCTGTTGGAGCAGGAAGTCGGATCTGCTGAAAGCAGCAGAGAGAGGACAGAGAGAGATCCAGGAGTGACATGAAAAGAGGAGAGTAAAAGGAATGTTAGAGCTTATTTCTGATTCTCAGTATTTTTGCTACAAGTGGAGTTGAAAACCCATTGTGAGTTCTCTCTCTCGCCCTCAAACAATGACATAAAGTCAGTTCTGGCTCCTGAGAGCAGTGGGTCAGATCATCAGCCTGGAAATGTCTTGGTTATAAGAATATGTTGATTAGCTTCTGGAAGCTGAAGTTGACTTAGAGTGGCTGCGCTTGTGGGGCTGGGGTGTGCGTGGGCTGGCAACTGGGAATGGAGGGACTGATGCACACCAAGGCTGTGGGGCAGGAGCAGGGCTTGGTGCGTGTGGGCAGCTGTGCTGTCTCCAGAGCAGAACTGTTTATTAGTGCCTGAATTGCCAGTGCTGTTTGCCTCTGATTTAGTATCGCTTAAGAAGGTGATGTATGATTTCAATTAGGAAGCAAAGATGCTTACTGCATCTCCATGATATGTTTGGAAGGAGAAAAGTGCTTTGCACAGTCTTTCTGTTTCGGGGGAGGTAAATGGTGCAAAGTGTGCCGTGGGTTGCTTGCTGCAAAGTTATGCCAGAAGTTGGCAGGGAAGGAGGACAGCACCACGTTCATCCTGTGGGTGCCAGAGGCATGAGGGGGTTATGGTGCAAGTGGGAAGGACACCTAAGGGTGGCTGTCCAACCTTCACCCCACCATGCCTGCTGACCGTGTCCCTAAGTGCCACAACTCCGTGGTTCTGAACACCTTCCTGGGCAGCCTGTGCTGGTGCCTGACTGCTCCTTTGGAGAAGGAATTGTCCCTGACATCCAACCCAAATCTCTCCTGGCAAATGTCAAAAATGGCTGAAGCCAGAATCAATTGCTTGGTGCTTTTCACACACTTCCATCATTCTTGCCTAGATACTGTTGGCTGGAGTGATTGAGGGTGCTGCAGGCAGCCAAGCAGCCATTGTGCAGCACCCTAAAAAAGCAGCATCCACTGCCACCTCCCATCTCATGAATGACTGCTCCAGCTCTACCTGCAGAGCCCATCGCTTTCCTGCACCTTCTCCAGCCCAGGGCAGCACACCTTGTTTCGCCTTTGGTTTTCCTCATAATTACAGGTGACTTCATCACATTGCAGCACCAGTGCCCTCACACCGCTGAGCTCTGCTCCCCTTCACGCTGTCCATCCTCTGCTGAGATTCCCACCACCACATTTTTGAGCACAAGGTGAGGCTGACAGTGAGCTCTCCAGATTCATGTACTATCCACGCAGTCCTCTAGGCTCCAGTGAAGCCCTTATAAGATAATAAGAAGTTAATGAAACGTGGCACTCTACACCTCCACTACAGTTTTCATCCAGGGATCTCTGCGTTTCAGTTAATAAATATCAGTGAGAGTTGCAATAGTCTGGCTGGGTGCTGTGGGGCTGGCTAACACAGCTGCAGACATTTTGCTTTGGGGTGCCTCTGTCTCCAGCACTGCAGGAATAGGGGGAGAACTGTGGGCTGGCAGCCTGAAGTGGTATGTAAGGGGAGGTGATACTGAATGTGGGTGAAGAAATGGAGGATGAGGTCAGCAACCATTTCCCAGCCCTAATATGCCCCGTTGTCTGCAGGATGGCTGTGGCTGAGTCACTCTCTTGTGCATTTCTCCTTTTACAGAGGTGTAATGGGCTCTGCTGCCTGGGTTAAGCGTGGGGTTGGCTTTTATTTCCGTTTGAAGCTAAGATTCCCCACGGCCTGGGGCCATTCTGTTCCACTTAGGCACATGGAGCTCCAGGCAAGGTAACACCTGACCCTAGGTATGTCCCTTGCTGAGCCAATAGAACCCTGCATAGAGATATGATAGAGAAATCACTGCTGTGATTGATGTGAGTGCGTATCTGCTGTGTGTCGTCTGTGGTAATGCATCTGGAAGGAAAAGTCCATCATTTTCCAGGTTATTGAATCCCTGGGTAGCCCACAGACATGAGGCTAACAGTTGCCATTCTGTGTTTGCTTCAGGAATCAGTGTAATCCCACCTATGGGCTGCCTCCTTTCGCAGACATTTTGTGTCCTTTGTTGCATTTTGTAAAAAGAAATCGGACAACCAGACTGAAAAATACCGTTTTATTCTTCATGCTGCCTAAGCAATATTTGAAAATAAGCTGCTCCTGCATTTGTACCAATTTAATGTTAAACTGCTCCTATAGATCAGTGATATTAAGGTGCTGCTCAGCATCTTTAATGGGCAGCAGTGTCTGTGCAGAGGCAAAGATGTTAAAAAGCACCAAAGTGGCAGCTCTGCAGCTCTCATTGAGCCCAGTACCTGCTTTCATATGGCGGTGGATCCTGGGTTCTTCTCTTGAATATATGAGGCCCATTGCAGGCAGTATGAGAGATCTTCTGCCTCTCAGTATCTGACATGAATCCATGATTGTCTCCACATGTCTGCCCCAGAAAGCCCGAGGTTTTACACTTCTTGCTGTGCTTTGTCTTGTTCATTATGAATCACAGTCCATTTGTTAATACTGCTCAGTTAAATCTCTGCACCTTCAACTGTGGTCCTTGAACAAACATTTACCAGAGATTTAAGCAAAGACTGCTATTGTAATTCCTATTCTCCACCTACCAAAATTGGATTTCCTATACATTATTTAGAGCTGTTTACTGTCATCCTGCTGTGATGAAGACAAAAGCTTTGTGGCTTTTCTGCTACAATCTGTTGCTAGCTTGTAATGACATCCCCTCACATGACTGTCAGCACAAGGGTGCTCCTTCCACGAGTGCAGATCAAAAAGGATTTACATCTGCAGAGTGTCACCACTGAGGATACTCGTATGAAAACCACTTCTCATACAGCTGCTTCAGGTTGCACTGTCATCTTGGTTTCTGCTGGGAGAGGATGAGCCCAATAGGAATGAATCAGTACTGAGGTCTCCTCCAGCATGAGGGCAATGCCTGTGGCCAAAGCAAGCCACGAAAGTGAAGATCACCTTTCCTGAGCCCTCCTTCCATGGCCCTGGAGCCAGCACTGATGTGCAGCGCTGCTTCTCGAAGGCACGGAACAAGGAGGAATCTCAAAGCACTGAATAGGATCGTGCAGTGAGAAGCCCAAGGGAGAGTGCTCCTGAAATCCCAAATGAGTGGAAAACTGCTCATTTTTTTTCATCCTTTCTACATCCCTCACGCTCTCAACTCCCTGCGACTACGCTGCATGTTCCTGCAAACTTCTCTTTGCTCCGGGATGGATGTCCTAGGGCAGGAAGGATGCCGGTTCAGCAGAAGCACAGCAGTGTGTGCTTATCCAGGCAGTGCCTTGAGCACCAAGGGAGAGCCAGCCCCAGGCAAGGGGCAGGGACCAGAGAGTAGCACATGACTGCACACGACTCAGAGTCAATTGAAAATATTTCCTTTAGCGACTCCAGTAATTGGGTCTTTATTTTAATGGTGTAACAGAGAGAATTCTTTGCCTTTATTCTCTTTGAAGACCTTTAAGAACAGCTCTGCAGTGAACTCCAGCAATAACAAACTGTGAACAGGCTAATACAGGCATTATGTATGAGCAGACATTCTTATTGGAAGATTAATTAATTCTTAACCTGTCACACAGACAAACACCGTGAAGCAGTGCAGGCAGCAATAACCAGTGCTCTGCAAAGTTTTTTCCACCCAATGGAGTGCAAATGTAGAATTAAGGAGAGCAAAGGCAGACTTAGGATCACCTCCTGCAGCCCAGGTGGAGTTTGTTCTTGTGCAAAGGATCAGCTCAGGGCATTTGCAACACCAAACTGTCACCACAGCATGTATCAGAGGAGCTTGTGTTGGGCAGTGGGATGGAATGGCTGCAAGGATGAGGCTGGCTGCTCCTCTCCCTGCTGCAAATGGGAGAGAAACCCCTTAGAGCACACTTCCAGGTGGATTTGAGTCACCAGGTTTCCTGGTTACCTACTGAGGGGAGAGGTGTAGCTCACCTGGCATCGTGCTCTCCCTTTGCAACTTCATGTGGGAGAAAGGGACAACTTACCTAAATATATGATGGCTACTGGGCTTATCCTAACTACAGTTAAAATAACTTGAAAAAGTTATATAACATGGTGGACATCTAGAAAAGCCATCTCACTGACTGCAGAGCATCCCGTGGGCATTGCCAGCACAGGAGCCAGTCTTCCAGCATCAAAGAACTGGTAGATGTTTAAGGATTTAGGATTGCTTTAGTGCTGAGGATTTGCTGGATGGTTTGGTGTGCCATCAGATAAGAGTGATATAATACAAACAGGGCACGACTCGGATAATGAGGGGCTATATGGGAAGTGATATGATTGCTTGATTAAGATAATAGTTGAAGCATGTGGAGAAGGAAATTATAATTTATATATTGCTGATTGTGAGGTTTATTTTAAGGACGTAATTTTAAGATTGTTAAAATCAGAAGGAAAGATTCTGAGCAAAATGAAAGTCACCAGAAGGAAAAGAGAACTTGGGATTGAACCAGAAATGTCTGAGTCTGTCCAAGAGGGGCTGTGAGCAGAGGGGTGGAGGTGCTGGAGAGGGCAAACGTGGGCTCCTGTTCTTAGCAAGGAGCAGAAATGGGAACCCTCATCTGTTGTGGGTGGTTGAGCGCTGCTTGAGTTTGGCTGGCTGCATGCAAGCTTCTGCTATTGGCTTTCCACCACCTGCACCCATGTTGTTGGGGGGTCCCATTGCATGGGGTCTGAGCTATCCCACCCCACCATGTGCCTTGAGCCACCTGCAGGCGGGCATCTCAGTGCCTCTGGTGTCAGCAGCATGGGAGCATCTCTCCAAGGCAGCAGTTTTCTGCCCACGCTGCTGATTTGTTCATCTGCAACGTCTTTAATATGATTAATGTGGAGGGTTTTGCAAACTGATCAAGACAGACCTGGTCTGCCAGTAATTTCAGCTAAATTACAGTGATGTTCAATTTCAAACATACCTTTGATACGGTAATAGAAAAAAGCTAATTTAGCATATTGCACAGACTTTGGGTAGAGCGGAGGCGATGCTGAATATTGATCAAACGCACACACTCGTGTAGCAATGCTGGGGAATAGTGATAAATACTTCTGTAGAGACTGAGTAGATTTACACTGCTCTCCTGCAAGCTTGTCCCTTAACTCTTAATACCTTTAATTAGAGCTGCTCAGGGCAGGCTTTCAGCTTGTTTCCATTGTGTTCCTATTATGAATCAAAAGTTTATTTGCTGCTCTGGTTGATGTGTGGGAAATAATGATACTGCACATACGCTCACGACTTGTGCAGCCACCATCAAAGTGCCATGGTGAATGAAGCCACCCATGTGTTATGGCCTTGATGCACAATTTAAATAGATGATTTTTCAAGCCAAATAAAACCTTTCACATTAGGCAGCAGATGAGCCACCTGTACGTGTTCCAAATGCAGTTCTCCTCTCTCCTAATTAATAACACAAAATAGTGGTGCAATGGATTTATGTTTGTCAGCAGAGCTGTTAGCTGTCACGCCACAAATGAATCCATGATTGTTGTGTCCCAAGTGCTGATAACACCCAGAGCTGGGCTGGGCACTGCGCTGTGATACGGCCATTTAGTTTTCACATACCATATAGTTACACTTTAATTTTATGTTAATCTCTATTTTTCCCCCCTTTTTATTCCAGTTCTATCACAATAAGCTCAAGAGTGACCCAGGTTATGGTGTGAGAACTCGCTGAGCTCCAGCCATGATTGCTCTCAAAGATTTTGGAGAGCAAAGCCAAGGGGACCACTGGCCCATGGGTGTAGAGACAAACATCCAGGGCAGGTTTGGGTTGGATGTCTCTTCTCCGGGGACAGGCAGTCAGGCACAGGCACAGCTGCCCAGGGAGTGGAGGAGTCACCATCCCTGAGGTGTTCCAGACTGTGGAGATGTGGCACTGGGGGGACACGGTCAGAGGTATGGTGCGGTGGGTTGGGGTTGGACTTGGAGACCTGAGGGGTCTTTTCCAACCTGAATGATTCTACAATTGTCTCACTTTGGAGTCACTGTTAGTTGGTGCAGTGTAAATCAGGCTGTGTGCCCCCTGTGCTGGGGAGCTCGCATCTCCAAAAGCAGGCTTTAACATTGGCATGATTATAACCAAATACAAGCTTCTCTTAGAGTGAGGCCTCAATTTAAGGTTTTATTTTTAGAAGGAAACTAAGTGGGTTAAGCTGAAGACAACCTAAGAGCTGAAACGTGAATGCAGGGTGGGACTGGATCCCACTGAGTAGCAGGCAGAAGCCTTTGAGCTGTGCTCCTGGGGCAAAGCAAGGCAGAGGGGCTGCTTATTGGTTTCTTTGTTTCAGTGTTTTTGCGTATTGAGATTTCAGACATCTGTCTGCAGCGCTCCTGTTGAATTCTATGAATTATAGAGCAGGTGAATTTTGGAGCCTGAAAATCAAAAACAAAATGGTCACTGAGCCCCAACAGACACACAGTGCACCCTCCACCCTGCTCCATTACCCAGGTGCTACTGAGACCCCATGGTGGTGAACAGCCCCTCTGCCTCTGCAGTGAAGTCAAAAGCATTCACAGTATTTTTGCTTTTGCCAGTGCACTGCCACCTGCTTGGAACAGAAAAGCTGGCAAAGGTCACCATTTTCAAAGCAAATATTCCTGATATGTACTCTGAAGATCTGTGGGTAAACACAAATAGGCTGCATTAAAAAAAAATTACTAACTGGAAGAATTACTAGACGTAGAATATTTAAAGTTTCTCTTAATATGTCTGAAACCAACAGAAATGCCAGGTAAAGGTTGGAGTCAAGGGGTGCAATGGATCTTTTAAATCCACCAGCAATGTGTTTGGATGGAGGAGATACTGGAAAGAGGTATCCTATGTATGTGAGGTAAGTGCAAACACTGCAGTGCCTTCTTTGCCCCTCGTGAGTACTGGTGATTTATTCAACTTACAGATCAGCAGATGTTACTGAGATGGTCCCAACCATTCCTTTATCTCAGCGCTGGAGCAAACAGCCTTTGGGGAGACGCTGGGAGTTGGACTGGATGACCTTTATGAGTCCCTTCCAACTGAGATGTCCTGTGCTGTGTCCTGCACGTTGCTGTTCCATCTGTTGGCCTGGGTGCCTTTGGCTGAGGCTGTTGTACCTGAGCTCAGAATCATGGGCCGTTAGGGTTGGTTTGGATTTCCACTCCCCATCACCCCTTTATATTTTTGTTCATATACATAAGATAATAAGGCTGAAAGAGGAAAATGGGTATGGTGATAGAGAATATATAAAAGGAGCAGATGATACTAAGTAATGACCGTTAAACTACACAATAAATCCTTGGCGATGGTACAGAACCTTTGCAGCTGCTCACAAGGTAGAATTATTTCACTGCTTCCAGGCCTCATACGTGGATATATAAGTCAGTGCATCAGCATCTTCAGGGACACATCCATAATAAAGATAATACTAATTTTCACAGCAATGTTTTTTCCTGTCAGCCAAAGGTAATTAAGTGGTTAAAGGAGAACTCAGTTTGCTACCTAATATAAAAAATAACTCATGCATTTTATGTCTCTTAGTCTTCTAACTTTCCCCAGTGTCAGGCCACATTGGTTTTGCATTTGCTGTAACAACCTTCCAGTAGATGTGAGACAGAGCACGCCAGGTTGGGGCTTCTAATCGCTTTTCTTTTGGGTCTGATATCCCAGCTACCCACAAACCTCAGGCATGACCAGATCGTAGCGCTGAACTAATCAGATCTAATGTGGAAATGAAAGAGTGGGTCCAAAATGAGGTGAAACTAACAGATGAAAATAATAAGGATGTCAAATGGCAGTAATTGAAAAGGTTTTTAAAGTCTTGGGTGCTGCGGTGATGCTTCTTAACCACCCTTGAGAGCAGCTCTTTGCTTTTGAAAAGTTTTGCAAAGGTTTATAAATTGATGTAAGTCAAAATCTGTGTTTTCCACCACCTGCTCTGTCTAGGCTGATAGAGAAGCTGTCATGGAAAGGAAGTTGGGTTGGCACTGGGAGTTTGTGCTCTGATTTCCGAGATCCTACAGGAAGTCTGTGTAAAATTAGTTGTGTAGACTTGGAAGTGCTCCATGAAGCTGAAGTGGTGAACACGTTTTGCATTCCTTGACGCTGCTGTCAGGTTTCTTCTGAGTTTTACTATGCTGATCATTACTTCTGCACCATCCAGTCCTATGGCTGCATAGCACACGTTGCCAAATTACCTCTGCAGCTGAAGGGGCTCCGTGGCAGAGCGGGTTTCTGCTCTCCTCTCTGCAGAATTCCCAGTGGGAACAACCAGAGGTCGCAGCTTTGTTGTGAATGTTGTTCACGTGTGAGTAAAAGGGAGATCAAAGCCTGGCTTCTATTCTGGCCTCGTGAAGCTCTCCCCTCCAGCAGCACTTGGAGGCAGCGTCTTCTTCCTTCTTGCCCTTTCCGACCCACTGCGCCCTCCAAATACAGAAAACACTGTCTAATCTTCTTGTTGGCTTTTTGTGCTTCTCCTTGCAACAGCGTATTAGTGGGGGAGAAGCATGTGTCAGTAAAAGGTGTCTGCAAAAAGGCTGCAACAAAACGCTTGGTACTGGGGATGAATGAGCCCTTGAAATTACAGCCTGTGTTCTATGACTCAGTCCTTCTCGTGGGTACTAAAGGCATTAATTTCTGACTACTGTCTGCTGTAGGAGGTGATTTTTGTGAAATGCCTGGAAGAGGCTGGTGTGTTTCACTACACACTGTAATGAAGTATGGCAGGTTTTAGAGAGATGAAGGACTTTGCAAAGATGCAGCAGCCTGGCACCGGGATTCATTTTGAGCATGAGCTGGTTCCTGTTTTATCTAAGCCTGATTCCGTCATCCTTGGAAAGGAGGGTGCTTGCTTTTGATGGTGAATCTTGCTATAAGTACTTATTTGGCACGCCAGCGAAAAGGAAAAGCTATCACGATTTGACATGTGAAACGTGAAGTCTCAATTACTTTTATGTTGTTTTTCCTTCCGTAGATCAAGAGCGAAAAATATATTTTAATTAAAAAGTGAAAGATGATAGCCAGATCTCAGCACGGCTCGTGGAGAGCAATCTGAACGCTGGGGCGCTCCATGAGTCTCAGAGCAGAGCTTACGCTGCACTGCCCAGAATGGGCAGCAGCCGCAGCCGACAGCACTGATGGATTTATTTGGCCATTATCTGACAGCTCCTTTACTCAAGGGAGAAGGAGGCTGTGGATGACATCCTGCATATTCAGATAGCTGTTACTGCACGTCCCTTTCTGTATTTTGTGTTAAGGAGTGGAGGCTCTGTTCTCTGTCCCACTGCAGTGTGGCATGATGTTTTGTGCTGACCAGAAATATAAGTGAATTTGCTCACTGGCTCACACTGGTACCTCATTTAGAGGGGCAGTTCTCGACACGTTGGGCAAAAACATCTAATGCTTGTAGAAGAGCTACGTGCTTTCCTTAACCATTTTTCTTGGTGTTTTTTTCTGAAGGCATTTTACTTAGAAATATTAACATGTTCCTTCAGATGTTCTATTTGAGATAAAGAGCTTGGGTCCTTCGCCTTTATGGGAAGTGAATCAAAACCAAAGTCCATTGTAGAGCTCCTTCTAGGTTTCAAATACGATACACCAATAAAGCGTTGTTGTTTTTTTTAAGCAGAAAGTTGTATTCACACAACACTGCTCATTTGGGTGTGCTGAATGCTGACTAACCATCAGGAGAAAAGTATTCTCGGAGCAGTCAGGCATCGGAACAGGGAAGTGCTGGAGTCCCCATCCCTGAGGTGCTCAAGAACTGTGGAGAAGTGGCACTCGGGGACGTGGTCAGTGGGCATGGCGAGATGGGTTGGGGTTGGACTCGGGGATCTGAGAGGTCTTTTCCAACCTGAATGATTCTGTGACTCTTAGTATGTACCCCAGCATGATGCTTGCACTTTCCTTTGAGTGCTCCAGCTGCCAACATTTGAGCTCACTGCATAGTGGTGCAGGCCATGCCTTCCTGAATAGCACCGGAATCAGGAACTCCTCTGCCAAGAGAATGGCAGTCACCGTGTTGGGTGGTGCACGGCTTACGCAGAACTCTGTGTATCCACAAATGTCAACAACTTAAAAAGAAATCAGAATCGCTTCTGACAACAATGTAGATGGATAACTATACGGCATTTTAATAGAGTCATTAAAAATGCATTATGTGATCTGCATGTCTTGCTGTAAAAGAAAAAAAAAAAAAAAAAAGAGAAAGTTTTAAAAAACAGTACCTCTGTGAAATCAGAATGTGCCTGGGAGGTTTTTGTTCTTTGCTTCATTAACACCATGCTGGATGTCACTGCGTGAGGCCCCAAATTCGAGGTGCCTTTGGGCCTGGGGAAGGCGGGGGGCTGTGGGCAGGGGGGTGGGCTGTGTGTTACCCAGCACTGGGACTGGGTGTGGAGTATGGGGGCACTTCTCTCATCCCCTGCCCTATCACTTTGCACATTTTTAGCCACGTAAAAGAGTCCAAGAAGGAATAAACAGGGTCTTTTTACAGCAGAAGTCCTCTTGGTGCTCTAAGTCAGGCTAGAGCTGACGATAATGGTTTATTTAATATGTAGTTTATGTCACTAATCATCTTTACTTATAAGGAACTGATTACATTTAAACCCTGGGAAGTCAATGAGTGTTGTATTACTGATTTCATTAAGGCCAGCATTTTAATCCCTGCCATCTAAAGCTCCACGTTTGAGTAGAAATTCCTCTGGAACTCATTCCTGTAAATATGAGAGCAATGGGTGAAGCTCACCGATCATGCCATCCATTATTGTATTTAGTGCCAGGGTAGCTGCGGTGCTAGAAGGACTCTTCAAATAAACAGTCATTAAGTATGACAGTGGTAATGGAATGTGCACTGTGAAATTATCTAATTACTGACACTTGGAGCCTGTATCAACAATTTGTTTTGAAATGGAATACAATTAACTTCTTTCGCTCCCAAAGAGCGATAAACTTCCCAACTTCAAATAACTAAGAGAGAACAATAAGTGCCATGTAAAAACAATTTTGAACATTCGGAGGATAATATTCTTGCAGAAGCCCTGCGCTATGCCTGCTGTACCTGAGCCTGTTTGATAGGATCCATTAAAACCTGTTGATGATTATGAAAATGAAAAAGGTCTTCCCCAAGGAGAGGGAATAGATGAGGACAGTAACAGATGTCACTGCACCCAGGAATGCTCTGCTGTTGGCGGTGTGAGACATCTACAGCCTGATTTGGAGAGCAGTTCTGTTGTTGGGTTATTTGGGATGTAATGTTGCAAAATGGACAGATGCATCTAATCTGTTATTCAGAATTGGAACGATCATAGATGTCAGAAGGTGGAAGGTCATCACTGCGACTTGGACGGTGTGTGACAGAGAAATGTAGCAGAGCTAGCTGGACACTTGGAAAGGTGCCTGCAGCCATTCCTGGTCCAAATCTGCTGGCTTTCTGTAACTCTGAGCATGTGAGGGCTGCAGGGCAGCCGGTGTTTTGCACTGTCACCCCCTGCCCTGTGGGGTGTCCCAGGGGCTGAGGGGGGCTGGGACTCCTGATGCATGGGGCAGCACTGCTTTGGCTCCAGTGGGACACAGGGGAAATGGGCTCCTGAAATACTTAGAGGAGTGCCTTTCTGGGCACTGGCACGTGTACTTATGTTCAGAGCAAGATGCAAGTTTAGGAAAGAGAAGAGGCCCTGGATAAGAAAAATGTTTTCTGGATGACATTGCTTGTTTCTTGCTGCAGCTCCTCCTTGTTTATGGCTTTAACAAGAAATCTAGGTTGCATGCAGGTGGTTGGCTTTTTTTTGTTGTTTTCTTCTTTTCAAATGTTGCCTTTCCTCCACTGGCAAGGAAGCCTAGAGTAGTGTTGTCTTCTTGTTATTTTTATTTTTTGAGCGAATTAATGAACAGATAACCCAATGTTACAAACAATGTCATCACTCGAATATCACAGCCTGTAATTAAAGTCAGAGTGGCCTTGTTCATGACCATCTGATGTTTACGGCCGCTGCCTCTGAAGCGCACTGTGTGCCAGCATCCCCTTGGCTCGTGTCCATTCCTGCTTTAACCTCAGTGACTTTGGCATAGTTATTTCAGTACTGGACTTTGCCTATTTTCTCTTCAGCAGAATATGAAGTCTGCTGCTCGCTCATCAAATACGGAACCGTGTACAACTGGGCAGCCTAATGCTAATGGAATCGATGCAGCAAAAGAGATCTCACAACCCCTATGTGCTTTTTACAATTTACTTTGTTCGTCACCCATTAATTCTTATATTGATTTTGCTATAAAACACAAACTGCATTCCTATCACAGCCCAAGAAAAAAGCACATTGATTATATTGGAACAAGGTATGTTGTAAAAATGAAATGCCCCAAACATTTAAATGTAGTAAGCTCTGCTAAAGTACATAAATCACGTTGTTTAATGTTGTAAATGAGTGCTGCCGCCTTAAACAAGGGGAAAAAATGGCTCTATAAAACAATTTTGACAGAAAATAAGAGTCTCTGTTTCTATGTACCTGCCATTTTAGAAATGCTATCAATAATGGTTATGGTTGTTTGCAGGTGGGGGAGAGGAAGCATTCTCAGTATCCCCTTTAGAAAGTTCCTTCAAAGTCACTTTCCAAAATTGACAACAGCGGTGTTTCACCTCGCTGTAAATAAGCCCGACGATTACTGTGTCCTGTTTACTTTTATCATTCGCTCATCAAAAACGTTTTGATGCATCATTGCTAATGATCGTTTCACGAGCCAAAGTCAAAAGGTGTGCTCTGCTGTTATCACTGGGGAGGGAGCTGCAGTAACATCGAGGGCACGGCTGCACGGAGGCCCTGTGGGAGCTGGCTCAGACCTCATTCCCTCTTTGAAAGAGCTGTCAGCACAGGCAGCCAGGGAGTGGGGAGTCCCTGTCCCTCAGGTGCTCCAGGGCCGTGGGGATGTGGCACTGGGTGACGTGGTCAGTGGGCAAGGTGGGGTGGGCTGTGGTTGGGGTTGGGGAATTGAGGTGGTCGTTTCAACCTGAGTGAGTCTATGAAACCTTGCACGAGTCTGGGAGAGCTTTGGAAAGCCTGCAGTGAGCAAGCAGAATGGAGGCAGCAGCCAGGCAGGGAAGGCTTGGGTGCAGCAGAGACGGAAGGGAGAGTGGGGCTAAGGAGGATTTGCAGTGGTGTGAACTGCTTAACACCCTGAGCTGCTCCCGAGGTTTTCAGGATCCATGGAGATAGATTTGAGGGGGGGATGGAGGGAGGGAAGAAGAAAGCAAAACTGAGGATGATTAAGAGAGCTTTTGTGCATTTGTTCAACATTTAAGCTGGTCAGAGTGGGGGCCTTGGCTTCCCTCTCGGCACTGTGTGTGCATGATGCTAAAGAACTGGTGCCAGCTTGTCCTGAATGTGCCTGGGAAAAGGGAGAAGAGGAGTAAACTCACCCCAAATTAAAGCTCTTGGAACAGGGATGGGGCTGTTGTCTTTGCCTAACCCTTGCGTGGGTCCTTCTGTTATTTTGGTTCCATCTTGCTTGAGATATATACCTTTTTTTAATTCATCTATCCTCCTGTGCTTTTCTCACCTGAATATCAGCACAGCCAGTGCAGAATCAGGGACTGCTCTGCCAAATGTGGTTTATCTGCCAGCTAAAGCCTCCCTGCCTGCAGCTGCATCACCCTAACGCCCAGCAGAACTCACGTGGCATTGCTGCAGACTTTGTTTAGGGAGAGCAAAACCTGGCTCATTATTCCAGAAAATGCATGGTTCAGGAAATGTGGAAATTCCCAGCTCTGTGGGACAGCGGGTCTGTTCTGCAGGGGCTCTGCAGGGCACTCCCTCACCCACCCCAACCTTTCCCTTCCTCTAAGACACAGGAGAAAAAAAAATCATGGGATGACATTAATGTTGAAACTCCCCTGAAACAAATTCATGTTCCTGCAAGGGAAAATCCATGAGGATGGTGCGTGTCTGAAATCAGCCCCAAAGCTTCTCTCAGTTAACGGTCACCGTAAATGATCTCAGATCTCTTGCCTAGGAAGGTTCTATTTTCCAGATTTTACTGGGGAGGCTAATTTTGAGCTAAGATCCCTAGTGCTACAGAGAGCAATTAAGCAATCAAAAAACGAGGAGACTTTTTGTAAGTATTTTAGTGTATGGAACAGAGTTTTGTTTAGTAAATAATGTAACATTTGTTTCAGAGTGCTGGGGGAAAGGAAATGGGGCTGTGATCTGGCTACAGGCCTGCAGGGGTCTGTGATGACATGGATGGGGTTTGGTTGGGAGCACATGGGCTCCTTGCCCCACCTCACCCTGAATCCACTCCAGCAGCAGCAAGGGCTGTTTTGATCCTTTTCCTGTTCTATTATTCACTATGGTGTAAAAGTACAAGGGAAATGATGTATTTACACTGATATGAAATGATTGTTTCCTACACAGCAAACACTCAGCAGGCACCAGGGTTGCATTTGCAATAGCTCCTTTCACTTCTTAGTTTTATACTGGCGCATTACAGAAATGTTCTGCAGTGTTTCTTTGGCTCTTCATCACAAGGATTTCATTTCTTCCTCAGATCAGTCTTCAGGACTTGATCAGGGCAAAGCTCTTTATGCATTCTGTTCTCCTAACAGCCCCTTTGGTTGACTGCTGAGAGGCCCCGTGCCACGTGCATGGTGCAGCGCTGCCCCAGCAAATCACCTGCGGGATCTCAGAGGAGCTGGAGAGGAAGAGCATTAAGAGAAACACCTCATCCATTTTTTTTTTATGAGGGCTAAGCCCATCGAGCTGTCTGATTTCTCTGTGCAGCTGTCTGTGATGGACGGAGAAGTGGCTTAGATGGATGCTTTGGTACCACCTGATGGAGCCGTTAGGAAGGCTCAACAGGTGTGAGGAATTAGAGGCAATCCTCCCTCCAGCACCAGAGAGCTGGATGTCTAGGCAAGGCTTTGTTAGGCTCTGCTCAGAACCTGCTCTGTAGTGACTGTTCCCCTATGGATGCACAGCCGTGTTCCGGGGAAGTGCAGTGACACTGAAACAGACAGCATGGCTTGTGGGATTCTCCATGGGATAAAATGGGGACTTCGGAGGGGAGAAGGAGAGGTGCAAAGGTGCAAGGCTAAATACCAGAGCCCTTTCTCCCCTGTTCTCCTTTGTGGAGGTTTTCTAATGAGCAGCTCCTGGCAGCCCTTATCCTCTGTAACTTTTCACAGCTGTGGATGCTTAACGCAGGAGCCAGGGCAGGCTGCAGCTCACCACTCGTATTTTGGGTCACTCAGGGCTTTTTTCTGTGAAAGTTAATGAGTCTGCCTAGTATTTATCTAATGAGGGTAATTACCCACAACTGAAATTACTTGCTCCATTTGGGTAAAGACACCTCTCTTGGAGGTGATGTGCTGCTTTGTCCTGTGCCCAGCACAGCTTGGAGCCTGCAGGATGGTTGGGGTGAGTTATGTTTTCATGTTTATTTTTTGGTCTTTAAGCTGCACTGAACATGCTTCTCTCTAAGAGAAAATAGAAATTGTAACGCAGTGCTGAGAGCTGGTGGCGGAAGCTGCGCACGAGAGAGAAGCCTCACCTGCTTGGTTTGCTTGCTTTCCTGGTTTAAGACTGTAGGTTTTTCTTTTTCTCTGGTCTGGTTTTTATAAGCTAGCATTATAGTTAGGCTGTAAGTCAAGCAGCTGCTTGCAGTCCATGGACTGTGGGGCAGGAGGCAGCCCAGCTCCTGGGGGCCCTCAGATCACCATGCAGGCCTTGCTGTCCCTTGGGGCAGCTCCTCTTCTTAGTAAGCCCTTGTTAATTACAAGTGCTGCTTCAGAATGGCCCAGCAGCACTTCTGAGGAGGTGCTGTGCCCTTTCAAAAGTGCTTTTCCTTGCTATAATTATTAGAATTGCCTTTTTCTGCCTCAGACGCAGGTAATTGTTATTGCTGTACGATGCTTCCCTGGATGATTATCGGTTGACTTGTATTAATATTAACAATAACTTTTTTGTTAGTAATTTTTTTTTTTTTTGCTACTACAGGAAATGAAATGCAAATTAACAACTGTCAAGATTAAAACATAATGAAATGGGACATGAACTCTGGAGAACTAATGAATAAAGTGGCTCGGAGGCACGAAAGATGTCCTTCAAAAACAAACAGAGATAAATAATGAGATAAATAATTTTGAAGCAATAAACCGATGGAGAGAAAGAAATACCGAGTGTGGGATAAATTGTTTCACACCAAACTTATAATTGCATTCCTTTTTCTTAATAAAAAGGTGAAGCTTCTCCCCAAAGTTAACCAACTGTGTAATCATTGCACGGTAGGTCTTTCTGGATGTACAAATCAGCATATCAAAATGTCTCTCTGTTTGCTCATGCTGTCCTCATCTGGTTATTTAATAAATATGTTGGTTAATGGATAGAAGCAACATTGTTTTGAAAGCATTTTTGTCCTGTGCTTTTCCATAGCAGAAAGGAGGACCTGAGGCTGCTGAGTGCCTTTCTGAGGTTTAAAGCCCATCTGTGCTGATAGTTATTAGCATCTCCTTCAGCAAAGCCCTGCCAGCTTTGTCCTTCCTGAGGTTTGGCTTTGTGGGTGCTTTTAAGAAAGAGCCTTGTTCCTCTTTACCAAAGGGCTGGGGGTGATGCCTGTGTGCAGGTGCCCTTGTCTGTCCCTTAAGAGCAAAATCTTGATTGCTTGAGTCATTGCACCTGATGCATCCGGAGCTGGTTGTGTTCCCTTGCATTGCTATGGTTTTATTTCAGTGGTTTAAGTTGTCTTAGATCTTGTGAAATAGTTTGCCTTTGATTCCGTGCATCTTTAGTGCTGTTTCATGTGCTATTTTGTATAGCAGAGCTCGAGCACAGCACAGATATGGGCTTACCTCAAGTATTTAGGTACGAGTCTGAACTACCTCCCATGAAATCAAAAGAGGAGTTTCCAAGGTGCTGCTCGTGGTGGGGCTCATCCTTCAGGCTCTCACTTTTGCCAGGGCTGATGCCCTCTGAACTCGTATGGTTAAGCTGTATACAGCTCTGGTATTTTGGAGGTGATGGAGGGGAGCCTCTGGGGAGCTGCTCGCGTGTGATGCATGGATTTGGGTTATGGCAGTTTGTTGCCTGATGGGATACAGACCTTTCTGTAATCCCAGGCTGTCTGGATTGCCCAATCCTAGCCTGAGATGCTGCTCTCTTTTCTGCTGCCCTTTCCAATCGTTTCCTCAGGGAATCCAGGGACTATGAGATATCTGGGTGCTCCCAGGTGCTGCCTTTGTAGGAGAGCCTATGCCTCTCTGGAAGTAAATTTTGATTTAACACTGAACTTGAAGGTTTTTCTCTGTTCTCAGTGAGAAGGGACAGTGTTATAAAAATGGAAGTCTCTTGTTTTTTGAAGGCAATTCATGCAGGCTTCGCTTGTAATTATTCTTGGTTTGATGTCAAAGTAACTGTGTGTGCTACTGCATTTGTTATCATACATTGAGTTGTGATAGCAAAGAGCAGGAACAAACTCTCAAAAAAAGCAAAGCAGTCTAATTTCATACAACTAGCTCTTACTCTTTTTCCTCTGGTCATTTGTACTTCAGGTTCCTTGGATGGCCGAGCCCTGGCACAGCAGATGTAGTAAATGCTCTCTCCTGATTGAAATGTTTTCAGCTTTCTATCACAGTCTTCTTGGCTCTTAAATGTCATCTTTAATCTGTAGTTTCAGCTTCGCAGTTTTTGGTGGCCTCGAGTCTGAAGCTCGATTAGTTGGAGTTAGTGCTTCCCAACTTGGTAGCACCTCGTGATGGCTGAGCAATTAGACTGAGCATAAAAGTAATGTCTCGTGTCCCATTACCTGTGTAAGATGATCTATCCTAGTAAATACATCTGGGGAAAAAACTCCTATCAGCATTGATATACATTCCCCTCTACCTCTCTATAACCTTGGTGGCTAAGTTATAAAAATATTTCATCTGCTGAATGCAGACTTAGCTTTAGGAAGTGTGTGTTTTGGCTCTACATAAATAAAAATAATGGGCCCTGGTTTCCACTTATACTGGGGACCACTTAGATCATTTTTGGGGCTGTCATAGTCTCTGGACCTGGTGGAGTTGGGACACCTGCAGCTACTGAGGGTTTGCTGTGGGGTGGCTCATATCCCACAAGTGCCAACCTGCACTGGGCATTGCATGGGGCCTGGGCTGGGATGAGGAACCGATCTAATTAGGTTTTGTAACTGAAATCGTTATTAAGATCATGTACAAATATTCCAGTTGGAAGGATTATATTTACAAGAGCTATTTATAATTGAGCATTTTACTTGGCTCGCCTGCAAACAGAATATAAATCATATTTTGCTTTGCAGGGCAAGGAAAAGGGGAAATCATCTCCAAGTGACCTATGTTACTGTCTGGTAAGGCACAGGTTTATGCAAACATAGACCTGTTGAAGTCTACAAGTGTCTGATTTATTGAAGTATTATTTCTTACTTCATCTGCTTCTCTTATGAGAAGAAGGTTTTCTGGAAGCAATCTCGAGGTTTACATATTCTGTACCTTTTACCCAAAAAACTGAGACCAGACTTAATGTTGGATGAAACTCCAAAGTTCACTCTTTGCTGTTCCATTCTGACTATGGAAGCCTGCCATTGGAGGCTGACAAGGCTGGGACTTGCCCTGGGTGCCAGTAGGAAACCTGGCTCTGAGAATGCTGGCTTCATTCAGTAATTTCATACATGAACTGTAAAGGCATATTGTGCTCAGTTCATATGAGCCTTTCTAACCTTTTTTCTTTTTTTTTCTTTTTTTTTTTTTTTTTCCCCGTTAGGTATCTGTCCTTCAGTTATCCCAGAAAACTGAGAGCTGACTCTTCAGTTTAGAGCTGATAATGAAATATCTTCATTATAGAAATGTACTGCAGTGATTAGGAGCTCCAGCCAAGGATTAGGCTCTGGCTGTGTTAGATACTGTACAGTCATAGCTCAAAAAGATGATACCTGCCTTAACGACTTCATAATCCAGCAGGAAGACAATGTCTGTGCCTAATTACACGGGAGGGCAGTGAGCAGGGGCTGGAGAAGGTGATAACCAAGCCAAGGAGTGGGGCTCACACATGGCAGTCATCAAACCCTTCCCTCTGGGTGGGATGTGACTGCTGCCTGAGCAGAATGCTGGAATTAAGGAGATGTAAAGGCCTTTCACTGGTGGATTAGGTAAATACACGTATAATTGGATTGGGTGCTCTCTTCAGCCTTCTGTGTTATAAACGATGGAGAAAAGGTCGTGTTTCTGCAGGCTATCTGAAGCTGAGTGGATTTATTGTCTCAGCTCTTCGTAACCCTTAATTTAAGATGTATTATCAATGGCATCGTTATCTTATTAGCCATGGAGGATCTCTGACAACGCTGTGCACAGAGTAGAGCCCTTGACTCAGTCAGAGGTTGCCTGTCAGTGTCTCTGGCTGTGTTTGGAAACAAGAGATATTAAATGAAGGGGAAATCAGCTGGGTTGGGAGCTCCCAGCTCAAGCAGTGGCAGCAACTGCCATCTCTTGCTTCCAAATGTGGAGCTGCGGGCATCAGCCTCCAAGTATGATGCAGGTGGAGGAAGACAACACTTGCAGGGATGATTCTGGCACTCAGAGGTTGTGGGGCGCTTCCTCAGCACCATCAGCAATTCTTGGCCATTCTTTCTTTAAGCTCAAACAAGTTCTGTGTCCCACTCCAGGTGGGAAGCTGCACAGGGACTGGGAGAAGTGTGGATGTGAAAGGGATGCTTGGAGGAAAGCTAACCGAAACTTGCACCTATGATAAATCAGTTTGAAAAACTTAAAAGCCTTGTAGTTACATGATTAAGCATGAGTTTTTCTATATTTAAAATCAATTTTTCTAGTGAAATTTGTATTATTATTTTGAACTTAAGTGTTAAATATTTCTAGATAAAAACTCTGAAGAAATTACTTAGAGCACTAATGGCACATCCTCAGTGTCCTGTATTTTCCACATAATCATATTTCTCAACTCAAAAATAGAGGAACAAAGCCTTCCCTTCCACCCAGGGGTTCTTTCCTGGCTGCTCACCTGCCCTGTCTCTTGTACAGACACTGACATGGGAGCGCTTCACCTTTCAAAATCTGATTCTTTCTTCAAACTGAAAATGTATGATTTTAACATCATCTTCTCTTGTTCTCCTGCCTTGTACTTCCTTAACTCACGTGCCCAGTTGGTGCCACTGGTCCATAGATATTCATGTTCCTGCTGGAGGGTTTCACATCTGAAAGCAGGTGACTGTCTGGGGCTTGTCTCTGTCACCACTGAGGTTTTCAGGTCTTTCCCTGCTGACCCTCTGAGCCAGCACGTGGTGTTGTTGCTGAGGCTGTTACCTGTCCTCATGGTTATTAATGTGGAGCTGGAACTGATAACTGTGATGAATCTTTAATATACTGATGGGAAAGATGAAAAATGCTGAAGGATCTGTGCTGCGAGGGATGCCTGCACAAACAGCAGGGCTGTGACAGCTTCTGTGTGGGCATGCAAGTGAAGAACAACTTGTCCATCACTATTCCTCATAAGTTTTTTTTTTTGTCCTTTTGACCAGTTATCCTGGTTCCAAATGGGCCTTTTTTGGGGGAGGGGTGTGGGAGTTGTTACTCAGGGCTGTTCTTAGGGCCATACAGACACGTGCGCAGCCCAACGTGGTGCTGGGTCCATCCTTCCCCATTTGCTGAACCTGCCCTTCAGTGGCTCCTCCACTTGTCCTTTTGGGGGCTGCCCTGTGGTGTTTCTAATGAAGTAGGAATGCAAACAATGGAGCACTGAAGGGCGTGGGGAGAAGCTGGGGTTCCTGAGCTTGTCTTACTGGTAGGACACCCGTGTACTAGTTCAAAAGGGAAATACTTTTTTGGATGCATCAAATACTGGGCTTGGGCCAGCGTGAGTGTACTCTTAGGCTGAGTGAAGCAAAGCAGAGGCTGTTCCCTGTGCACCAAAGCAAACTCTGTGAGCCCAGGATGTGCTCAAGGAAACAAAGCAAGCGAAGATAAATGGGGCTAATCCCACCACAGCCTGCAAACAAACACCACTGCTCAAACCAGAGACAGATAACACAAACAACCCTGGGAAAGCGGTTGGGTGAGTGTCAAACCGCAGGCCAAAGCCAATATATTGCTCCGTGACTTCCAATTAGAGACTTGTGGCTGTATAATTAAGTTTCTGGTGACACTGTATTTAAAGCCATGTCAGTGCTTTCATTTATAAATACTGCACCGCAGGTGCCTGGGCTCCCAGCTGGAATCTGGTGTTCAGCATCTAATCTGAGAAGTGAGGGCTGCTTGGTTTTGTTTTCTTCTTTTCAGCCTGGGGGAAGAAAATCCCCCTGGGCAGTTAAGCTGCTCAGGAGATAAAAGAATTAAATATTTTCAATACGTTTTAGTTCTGCTTTAGGTTGTAGCTGTGGATATATATATATATAGTTGTTGGTGTGGGGTGCACGTGTACTCATGCTTCCATAAATGAGCAGTAATCAGACCTGGGACCCGTGCTCTCTGGTGTATTTTATAGTTCACGTAAATTGCCAAGGATATTAGTTCACCTGTGTGGCTTGTGGGTTTTTATACACCTTCCAAAAGGCTTTGGAAAGGAAACCCCAAAAGGGTTTCCTTTTTCCCACCCTACTTGTGCAATCACAGCGGTGTGTGATGGTCGGGAGGAGGCAGCTTTCCTTGGCACCAGCTTGGGCAGATACCTTCTCATCTGCCTGGAGCAAGGGAAATTCTAACTTAGGTCAGCAGCTTGTCCCCTATCGCTGTGCATTCATTGTAACTATTATTAATAAGGAAGAGTGTGTAAGCTGTCTGGAGCAGGAGGTGCAGGTGGGGGCTCTGTCCCTCTGCCAGCTCCAGGGGTCATAGCATCCTCCAAAAGGGACGTGGGTGAGAATCACCTGGAAGAACAGCATGGTCATTGCTCTCATTGGGCTCCCAGCTCAGGACTTGCTGTGCAGCCCTTGGAATTGTTGGTGCACCCGCAGCTTTCTGTCCTCTGCATGGGCAGTTGCTGCCCCAGCAGGGTGATCAATTGATTTCTTGTATGTGTATGTGTATATGTATGTGTATATTTTTAGCATGGTAAAGCCACACTTGATGTTGGTCATTGCAGTGTGTTTAGAATCAGATACAGATGCCCACAGGTCCTTCTGCTTGCTCTTCTGTGCTGATGGAAATTGTATGGTGCCCTGAAGGATGCAGAGTGCCCCTGGGCTGGGAGGAGTAGTGGGCATGGGTCTCCTTCCTTCCCAAAGACATTTGTTCCATCGTGTCCAGCAGACATAAATCATGACACCACAGAGCTGTGAAGCTGTGTGTTCGCTTCCCGAGGTCTAAACCATTTGATTCGGTCTCGCTTAAAAGTCTGAAATTTCTGAATGGATAACTGAATTCCCGAGTCCATTAAGCAAGGCAATTTACAGTGTTCTCCAGCTTTGCCCATGGAAACACATTAACGCAGTTTTCTATTTGGCTTGTAGAAAAGCCATTATCCTAAATACAAAAAAGGGTGAAGAAAAATCATTTTGCTCTTTCATAGTCTCTTGGCAGTGGCTGCAGCAGCACCGTGTGAAGCATTTGATCGCTGGAAGCAGGTGGGAATGAGAGCCACAACCTCACACTGGAAGAGCTGGCAGCAGCCTGTGTCTGCCCAGGATTTGCTTGGCAGCACCCAAGTGTCTGTGTTTAGGGACGGTGTAACGTGTGAGAAATTAAGGCAGCCTCTGGAGTGGACCTGCATGATGCAGCTTAGCATACCTGACCACTCCTGAAATGGCCAGAATATACATGAGGAGGGATGGTAAATTGTCCCTGCTGCTGCTTCTGACAACTTCATGCCTCCGAAGAGGTCTTGAAGGTGATTGATTTCCTGTTTATAATAGCAAAACTTTCATGTTTTTATATCCTGTCTCCCTTTTCTTATGCTGAAGAAGTATATTTCTCCCGTAGATGTGAGGAGAAGGTTGGGTCTGAGGGAATTGGGTGATGTCAGAAGAGGTTCCTTGGCTGGTGCTGGAGGACTTTGTCTTTCTGTCTCTGCTTCCCCTGCCAAGTCAAACAAATGCTCGTGCCACATGGTTTTATTTTTGCAGCTTTGGCTCTCAGTGGCATTTATGGAGGAAGTCAAGTACTGGCTAGCTCTGTGGAGGTGATTTGTTTTCAGTAAATATTGGCTAGGACTTCTTAATTCCAATCTGAAGTGGAATTTATCAATAGTTAATATGCTTTGTCTAAGAGAGACAGGCTCGTGCAATTGCTGCTCAGTTTAATGCATTTACACTGTTTTCCTTGCTGTCTGTGATCCTGCCAAAGGCAGGGATGTCTGCAGAAAGGGATGCCAAACTAAGCAGCCCACGTTACTCAACTAGATTGGTAACTTCAGCCTGACCCTGCTTCCTCATAATGTACCTTCAGCACATCAATATTGGGATTTAGCAGCAAGTCTTGCTCATCTGTCATATACTAAGTAAACACCATGTGTTATGTGGGTACTCAAGCCTCCTATGGAAAATTGATTTGAAGATGACAAAATGAGTAGAACCTTTTCCTTTCAGCAATGACAGTATCTCCAGGAAGATCTACAGTAAGCATTATATAAAAATAGGTCAATTTTCCAACTTAGGTACATAGCATTATTATCCAGAAAAAAAATGTGTTACAGGTTTCATCTGGAACTTGGTGAATTTGCACACCTGGTAGGATCGTCCCTTTCCACCCAGCAGCAAAGAGTTAGAAATGATGTACTTCTGCAGAGTTGTACTCCTTCCAAGTTACTTCACTGCACAGAAAGCTCAGTTGGGGCCCCTCTGGAGCCACTTGGGTTTCCCTTGGCTTCACAGTGAGATTTAGGGTGTCTGTCTGTGTGTGCCTCTTGCAAGCTGCATGGTCCATCATGGGCTTAACGGTGTTCTCAGCCCTGCATGCAAGGTGAAATTTGCAAGATCACCTCTCGTGAGGTTGCAGTCTGAAGGTCTGGCAAGCTCTGTGCTCTACCATGCTTTAAATAAAGCAGGATGTTATTCCCTAGATTATCTTGTAAGACTTACTGCTGGGCTGCAGAATTTGTACACTGCAAACCACAGCAGCATGATATGAGTAGCACGATGCGAAGGCTCTACAATTCCAACTGATGATTCACAGCAGATCATTTGATATTTAGGGCTCTGTTCATTAATAAGTTATGCTCCATTTACCTTGTTTTCTGTGGGATTTATGAGTCAAAAGTGCAGAGTGCACCAAAAATGATCCATTTGTCAAATTCCTCTCCTCTCCATGTAATTGGCCAACCCATCACCGCAGCCCCCAGGGGCACATTGCACAGAAAGGTGTGTCTCACATGAGAGAGCACAGCATAGGAGGGGAAACGAGAATCTGGCTTCTATTGGAGCCTGCAGGTGCTGGCCTGGTGTCTTTGAGCTGTGTAGGTGAGGAACTTACTGAGGCAGTCTGTTTTCTTGTTTGTCATGTACCCCTATGTTGTGACTGCAGAGGAGAGATCTTGGAGGGTGTCTGAATGCAGTTGTTCAGCTGCAGGAGTTGGGGTGGAGGAGGGTTCTGGGGATGTAGATCCATCCGTGTTTGTATGGGTACAGGTGGACTTTGCTGGGGCAGTGGCACAGGCTGAAGGAGGATGTGCTGAGTGCCTGGAGATGGAGCACAGCTGTGAGAGCATAGGGCTGTCCAAAAGACCAAAAGGAAGGAGATGGCTATCTGAAACAACAGGAAAACACCTCCAGACCATAATGCTTCCAATCCTGTTAAGATATGTCTTTTTATAACATTCCTTTTAGTTAAGCATGCACATACCTAAGTGTTGGCACTGTTACTTACGCACTGATGTAAGTTAGAGAAGAAGCTTAACAGCAATACAGACAACAGAATGGCACTGTGTATATTTCCTTCTGGTTTTCACCACTTCATGGGTAAGGCTGAAGAGAAGGCAAAGCAAACAGAACTTGCTGCTTTATGGGATAAGTAGGGAAGCTGTTTGCAGTGTGGTTTGGGGAGGTGTGCTGCAAAGATCTGCACTGCTGCTAAAGCAGGGTGACTAGCATAGATTGAGCCATCATTTTTAGCATTTGGGATCCTGTTCAAAGCTGCTCTGGACAGCTGTGGCATGCTGCAGTATAAATGCATTGTCTGACTCCCTGCTCTGCAGGGTTGCTTGGTGTGTGACTGCTCAGTATGATGGGTGTCTGGAATGTGGGCTCAGGACAACGGAGGATGAGGAAGGTGGCATTTAGCTCTGTGTGCCATGGGCTGCTCAGCTGCTTCCAGGATGGCAACTCTTGGGCTGAGCTGAGCTCTCTGAGCTGCACTAGGGCTAATGTCTGCAGGTGCTGGCTTTGGAAAGAGATAAGCCTTCCTTTAAAAATAAATCTGCACTGTATAATGCCTGAAAGATGAATTAATCTAAATAATTTGTCTTAATTGCTATCATACTTCAAGGAAAGGAAACCTCTGTATGTGAGTGGAAGCAAGAAGAAAATATTTGGAAGTGTTTAGGAGGACGTCAGAATTGGTCTGGAGCTCGTATGAATGCAATTTCTATTGGGAGCTGAGTCCAACAGCGATGTAACTTGTCCAAAATACAGCCAGGGCTGCATCTTCGTTCCACTAAAGTTAATGGTAAGGCTCCGGTGTCCACAGTGAGGACAGGATTTGATGCCTGCAGGAAACATTTCATTATTAAAAGTTGATTAATTGTGTGGAGGAGCTATCTTCCCCCACCTTGATTTTTCTGTGTGGATGTGAGAGCTGAAGGGCTGAGCGATAGAAATAATGCACCACATCTGCCCTTCAGTCTGAAATTCTCAACAAAATGCCATATTAAAGGAATGCATTGAAAACATTTGGCAATAAATCCATAGTATTACGGTTCTTTCATACAAAGGATCCTCAGAACAGGGTACAAGAAAACAAGTACAAGAAAAAGTTTATCCTTTTTCCACTTAAATTTGGCAGTGCTGTAATTAATACAAAATTACAGCAGGTAACCTACAGAAACGAGCAATTGGATGTGTGCATTTTGCAGGCTCTGCTCCTGCAGGATTAGCTCTTATGCACCTGGTGAGTTTTTCCCCTCTCCTTGATTCTGCTGCCCGGGATCCAACTTACTCTGCGTTTCTGTGCACATTTTGAAATGTCTCTCATAGTTGTAGAACTTAAAAGAAATTTTGGTGTGTACAAACCCTCTCGATCCCCATCTCCTTCTGGAACTGTCACGTGTCATTTTCTTTTCATCTGCATGCACAATGCTGGCATTTCTCATGAACTCACAGTCCTATCAAACCCATACTTCAGTTACGGGCATTTCTGTCATATCACTTTAGGGGGCTGTTAATCTTGTAATTAATTCCCATCATAATTTCAATTAAATGTGCAGACACCTTAGCTTTGTGCTCTTGTCTATGGAAAATGAATGGTCTCTATTATTGCCCACTGGCAGCTGAAGATGCATTGCCTGCACACACAGCTGGAAGCTGTGGTGTAACCTTGAGAAGAGGTGCCCTGGGGCAGCAAGGTGCACGAACAGGACAGAGCTGTTCTCCTTTGCTTGGCTTCAGTTCTGCAGAAGTAAAATGTTATGATTGTAGGTGTGGATTTGTGCTGCGTTTCCAGAGCCAGTAAGGGTTGTGAGGCAGTTGCCCTGGGAGATGGCACAACTTGTTAGAATCATGTGCTGAGGAGCCTGTTCCTAATCAGTGTTGAAATCTGCCTAACTTGAAAGTGGATACTGTGGAATGGAATTGGAACAGACAGCCGTGTCCACAGCTGCTGTGCAGCAGCTTGTAACCTATGCTCAAGTCTTGAGGTGGGGGGAAAAGAAAACAACAACAACAACAAAAATCTGATCCTCGAAGTTGATTCTTAGCTGTCAGTTCTGCTTTCCTCCTTTCAGATGAACACTGAGATTTCCACTAACTGTACTATTTCCATTTATAATGGCTAAATGGAAAGATTTTTTTTTTCCCTTCCTCTTGCTGTGCTCCTATTACTGCATTATCATTTTTAGCAGTGTAGTTCTGCTGACGTGCATTTTTTTATTATTAATTACCTTTATGTCTGGCGCATCGTGCTGGATCAAGATTGGGTACAAACTTCCCTCCCCGGGCTTTGTGGGGCCACTGGAAGGCACAAATGTGGGGAAAAGGGTCTAGGGAGACCCTTGGAAGCAATGGGGATCTCCTTTTCCTGAAGGCTCTATGATCACAAGAGTGATCACTAAGCTTGATTTTAATTCAAATTAGTCCAAAAGACTTCATGCTTCAACAGCCTCAAACTGAATTATTGGCACATTCAGATCACATTTGAAAAGAAAAGAACAAAAAGCTGTTGTTTGAAGGTTGATTCCAGGTGTTAAGGCATTAATTTTGCCCAGGACACTGCAGATATCTCTATTCTTGTTCACCAGGAAGCATAACTTGAGAAAGCTGAGAGTTTTCTGCTGTCTTGCGAGAAGTCCCTGAAACAAATGTGCCTGGCAGAGATTTGCAATTGGGAAGGCTGGCCACGTGGCTGCCCAAAGAATTTGTCCCCCAGTTTCTCTTCTAAATCAGCCCCATGAACTTTTTATATAGCCTTGCCCAGTGCTCAGTGAGCTCAGCTGGAACAATAAACATGAATTAAGCCTATTTTCCTTATTCCGATCCTTTTCTTCCTATGTTACTGATTAAAAAGGAGCCATGTTCACTGGGAAGAAAGCATTGCATATAAATTGCAAGGCTTAAAGTAGCAGCAGTAGATAGCTATTTATTAATCAAGCATTAGTTATGGTAGTTAAGCATTTAGGGATAATAAAATGCAAATGTGCCTTCAGCACAAGTTGTGGCTCTTAAAAGAGAAATGAATATATTCTTTAAGAAAAATAGTTGTGCTGAGCTTATGGCTGATATTAATGGCTGAGTTTACTTGTAGTACCAGGGCTCTGCAGGCACTTCTTATACCAAGCAGCAACATAAGGCTTTGCTTGCAATATGACTTAAGTTGTTGGATCATCTGCAAGGCGAAGCATGAAGTGTTTCCTGGAAGGTTCTCATTTCAGCCTTCCCGCTGAAGCAGCCGCTTTAGGGGCGGTAGGTGGGGTCACCCTGCTGTTCCTCCATGGGATGTGTGGAAGCCCAATGCAGTTTGCTGGGCTCTAAAGATTCTCTGCTGTGAAATGGGAGGTTGTGGCCCTGCAGGTGGGGGTTTGGTGCTGTCAGCAGGAGCCAAGTGTGCTCTGTTAGCACCTGCGGGCTTAGTGGGACTATAGATAACCTGCAAAATGCCAGCAACTGTGTGTTGCTCCTCACCTGTTCTCCCATCTTTTTCTTCCTGGATGTGTGTTGCTGTGTTGGAATGGTAGATGCACCTGGTTCCAGCAAAAACATATTTTGTAGGTAAAATCAACTCTAAAATGCAATGCAAAAAGCTGTAGATGAAAATGTCAGATACGGTAGATAACAGTGAAGCACTTCAGTGCAAATCAGAAAATGAGAGTTCTTGCTTTTAGTTGCTACAGCTGTGTCTGTAACCATGGCCTGCCCAGCCATGTCCCCTGTGGTGTACCACAGTACTCTGTACTGGTGGGGCCTCCAAGTGGGGCTGGGGGCTGCAATACAAGCATCAGCAGCTTCACCCTCCCTGTGGAGCCGTGCCATGTAGAACACTGCTTGGGTAATGGCCATGCTGGAAGCAAACCTTTAAGGCAGAGGTGTGAAGCCCTGATGTTGCTGCTGAGTGTCAGCATCAGCTTGCTGACTGGTACTGCTCTTTCCTTGTATTGGAATATTGGAGACATTAATGAGACTTTTACAGGCTAATCTATACTTCTGATTGGCTTTAATGATCTTAGCAGTCTGTTATTTATATACAGTATTATTACACAGCAAACTTTGTAATGCATGAGGTTGTTAATGCGCTCGCTTTACAGCTTGTTGGTTTTGCTGCTGAGCTAACCCATGGAAGGGCTCTTGGATATGTGCCTGGCTTCTCAATGAGTCTGCTGTATTGATAAAGGCAGAAAAAGACAGGAATAAAATGAGAAATCCACCATGACTCAATACTGTGAGGGTGGTGGCTCTGACGCAGCTTTCTCCTTGAGAGCTGCTGGGATGGAGACCTACTTGTTTGAGTCCTGGCAGAGTCTGGCCTCTCTTGCCATCTTCCAGGAGGGGATCAATCACTTTGCAGTGTTGACAGGCCAGACAAAAGGAATTTCTCAAATTTCTCTTTCATGTAATGCAAAATCCCTTAGTGAGGGTGATTTATTCTGTATAAAGCTTCATTGCCACTTTCTTCTCCTCCTATGGGCATTCACTCATTTTGAGGATGGGAGAATGGCAAATCACTGTGCAATGCTTTCTTCTGCAGCCAGGTGGATCATCAACCACCAAGATTTGATGGAGGTGGTGTCTGTGACAGGGGCCCTGTAAGTACCGGGGGGCAAGGATGTCTCAGAGGGGCCAGAATGCAAAAGGAATACTCAACTTTCCCCTGTACACTTGCTCTTTGGATCTGCATTTTCTAAGCTCCATTCCAGTGCACAGCCCTTTGTGCTGTACCACCAGGTGAGGATTTATCTTCCTGTTAGCGAGCGCGCTCAGCAAATGTTGTGTGAACTGCCTTCTATCAATTAATTCTAAATGAATTTTTTGGTGAGAAATTCCTGCTTTGACTCCTGCTGCAGAAAATCGTTCCTCTGCTGCAGTTGTAAAATCAAACAAAATCAAAGCCAAAAAAAGGCACCAACCAAAACAACCCACGTTTGATACAAGGAGAGTGTCATTAATAACTAACACAGAAGCTTGTGGAAAAGGCATTTCAGCTGTAAAATGCTTTAGTGAGCCAGAAGAGGCCGAGTGACTGCAGTGAGGCATTTTATGCCTGTCAAAGGAAAGCACCTAAGTGCAAATGCACGGTGTTTCTCCAAGGTGATTTGTTCGTGGTGCTCTTGGCAGCATGAAGGCTGTGCTGTGTGGAGCTGCACCTCGGCGGTGGGGTGGCTCGCTTTGTGTCCTGGCCTTTGAGGTTATGTTCCTGTACCATCCCATTAACTTCTGATCATCTCCAGACTTCAAACAGAGGTGCCACGTGCTTACGTTCTGCTCTCTGTTCCTGGCCCTTTGGGTTTCTGCATTCACGAAGGCTCTGGAAGCAGTCAGTACCTGAAATAGGCTTTTGATGGGGTGTTCTGAGAACTTCATTGCCTTGTGGAGAAGAACTGGGGGTTCCAGCAGTGTGTCCTTGTGGCCTAGAATGTCAGCTGTGTGTGGTAGGTGCCCAGATACCTTCATTTTGCAGCTGGGTGTGGTAGGCTGGGAGCTATTCTGGGCTGCATCAGCAGAGGGGTGGCACTGAGATGTGTTCTGCCCTCATGACACCCCATCTGGAGTATGATGTCTGGGCTGGGTGCCCCAGCACTGGGGGACGTGGGGCTTAAGAGCAATCTGACGAGGGCCATGAGGATGAGCTGAGGGCTGGAGCACCTCTCCTTGGAGAAGGACCAATTCTCACAAACACAGACAAATCTGTAACAGCACCGTAATTGTCAACGCGTTGCTGAGCATCTCTGAAGTTTCTACAGCGAGGAGAACAGCTTCCTCTGGGCCATGGGATGAGGACAGAAGCTGCTGGGTGGAACCGAGGAGGCAGCCCAGCTTCCTGCATGCTTATACCCCCTTCTTGAGTCTGTTGTGCGTAGATAAGGAAATATCAATAAGCTGCGTGTGGGGCTCTGCACGTTTGTTTGCTGACATCCTCAGTAACGCACCTTGCATGTCCTAACACTTGCTGTGCTGGCGTTAATCAAGCGGATCCCAGGGTGGGATTGTTACTGTGGTCTTAAGCTGCTCTGCAAATAGATCATTAGGCTGTTGCTGGCTGTGGTGTGGCCATGCAGGGATGAAAGAGACACGGAGCTGGGGCAGGTGATGCAGGAGCCCAGTGCTGCTCTGTGCCCGTGCACCCCAGCAGCATCCAGCTGTGAGAGGCAGCATCCTCCGTGCCTTGCCTGTCTGATGTGAGCAGTGGGAGTGATAAACAGCCTGCAAAACAACAGGCATTCATAAGGCTTAAATTTATTAAAGTTTGTAAAGCATTTGGTGTTGCCTCATGTGGATGCTGATGCATGGGATAATTCTCTTCCTGTGCTGCTTGGAAGGGCTGCTGTGATTTTGTTCTCCCAGCTCCTTGGGAATCTGCAAGGACTCTTGGCTGCTTTGCAGTCCCAAATGAGATTTTCTGCATCCTTAATGTATTGAACTTTCTGTATTATAAAGAGTTTCACGATACCCAGGAGGCTTCATATCAGATTTCATATGAATAGCATTACAGCCAAGCTGAACTTCTGATAACTAAGTGCAGCCCCCTGGCTCCTGGCTTTACTAGAGCTTGGTTTTTATTGTTTTTGTAATGAAGAGAAATAGGTTGACACAAATGCATATTGAACACGGGATCCAGGGCAATCATTTTCCTTCTGGTGCTCAAGTTCCATTTAGAGATGCAGTTTTCTGGTCTGGATATGGATGCATTCAAGTTTTGGTCCCTGAATAGGACCCAAAGGGAGAGGAGCAGAGCCAGCTGTGCACAGCTGTTGGTGGTGGGGGCTCTGGGCTGGGGTGGTGTTTGTAGCTGCACTGAGGAAAGGCTGAGCATTGCTGCTGCTTCCAGGTGTAGCTGCTGCCAGTGCCTGTGCATGGTGTTAGGTTCCAAGTCTTCAGCTGGTTTCTGTCTGTACTATTCATAAGGATGAGGTCCCACTCACTGTTGATAGAAAAATTTCCTAGAACTTGTTATCAACAATGATCACATGGAGTCCATGAAACATCTGTCATTTGTTGTGATCTCGAGAAGTAACAAAAAGCATTGTTTCTCATGTTGGGCAAAATGCATTAACAAAAACTACAATACAAAGGGGGAAAAAAGTGATCAGGGCCCAGTGAGAGCCCACTGAGACAGCTCAAAAGAAGGCAGTGAGAGGAGCCCTGCTTAGCATACTGCTAATGACTGGGTCCAAGAGCTCAGAATTGCTGTGTGTGGCACTGAGAGCAGAATAAAGCCAGCTGTAATCTGCTCGCATCGGGACAGAAAGGTTGCAGGATGTTTTCTTCCCAATGAAGCTTTCATCTCAGTTTTTTGTTTTGGTTTTATTTGCTGTCTTGTAAAGCTGCTTTGATGTAAGATTGCCTGAGTGCAGCCTGCATGGGCTGGGTCCGGGATCCCCTCCCCCACTGGTAGAATGATGGACAAGCTTGGGTGGTTTCTTTAGTTGTATATCTTTTAAGAATTATTTATTTACTTGTTTATATTGTGGAATCTGCATTTCCAATGGAGATGGGCTGAAATGGGCTGAGATAATGGCGTGCCTGGCTATTGATTTGACCCACCCTGTACCTCAGCAGGTGTTTCTGGTCCATTGTGCTCCTTTTCTCCCTGCTGGTTGTGGGGCTGGAAATGCATTCCGTGCCCTCGGGGGAAAAAGAAGTGCATTTAATCTCTGCATCAATCCCAGTGCCAGGTGCAGCTGTGCCCTTCCACACATTGGCTCAGTGGGTGGATGCTCAGAGAGAGATGCTTCAGGGCTGCACCCGCCGCGGAGGCTGAGCAGCACCCTGGGTGTATTTAGTGCTAATGAGTGGAGTTTTGAGCTGGTTGGAACGGCTGTTACTATTAAAGAGGTGCTGTAATGGTATGTGCATGCAGGCAGGTTGTATAGATTGCAGTGGTGCTATTTCAGAGTAAAATTAGTCTTGGAAGAAATTATGAATTAATGCCAAAGGGTGGAGGGTATTGAAATATTAAATATCTCATTTATAATATATGTTCCTTTGTAATAACATGCATCTCATTTTGACGTTTTCCAAACAAAGCATTTCTCTCTTTGGCTCCAAAGGTGCTATATGAGCGCAGAGCTAGTCAGTGTATAGATTTTTCTTTTAAATCAGAGGAACTAAAAGAGACATTCCGACTGCAAACACTTGTGTTGGTTCTCTGATGAAAGAAAAATCATGCAGGCTGTTACGAGGAGGGAAAATAAAGCTCAAATGTTCCTGGGGAAAAAAAATGTTTCTTACTTGTAAGGCTGCTTCTACCCCAACTCTGCTCGGTTGGGAAGATCTTGTCCAAGCTGAGAGGTCCCTGTGACTTAACAGTGTCGCTTTGGTATTCTGTCAAATTAAATTAATTTTCTTCCTGCTGTTCAAATGACAATGTCAGGTTCTGGGATGGACTTGAAAGGCAATAAGCAAGAAAACTGCATATTTTGTTGGAATGTATTAATAATTGGATATGGGCTCATTTTTGCTGCTGCCTTACATGCTGTCTGCATGTCCCCATCCCTGGGGATGGGGAGATTTCTTTCTTGCCCCCTGCAGGCAGGCAGGCAGCATCTGCCCATAACCCCAGCTACTGCTATGGGCAGGGTTGGTTTCTGTTGCAGCTTGCTAGCTGGAAGCATCCTTTGCAGAGAAGGAATGATGCTCAGGTGTGGGATGGTTGTCGCAATGTTATCTCACTGAGTTATTGTTTGTGAAAGATTGGAGGTGGTTTTCAGGGTGAAATTTAAGAGTCCGAGTTAGAATAGAGGTTAGAAAGGATTTCTTGTAATACATGTTTAGTTTCGATGGAGAGCCTCTTTCCTTCAGGTTTAATTAAATCAAGGTCATTAAAACTACATTGGGGTTGAATTTATTCCTAACTGGCGTGTCTGGAAGCGGCAGTTGCTGCGAGGTTCTCTGTGCAGAATTGCTGGGCAGAGTTTCACAGAAGTTATTTGGTTTACTGGAATAAATAACTTTCAGTAAAGCCCTTGAAGGTGGTAGGGCTGTGCTGTGCACAAGGTGTCTGTGCTTTGGTACAAGTCAGCATAGCGACAGCTCCCTTTTTCTCCCTTCTCTTTTCTGGATCTTTTTGCTCCTCCCTTCCTTCACGTTTTGAGACTGTTTCACAGATGCACAAGCATTTCTGTGCTGGGGAAGGGATGCTACTGTGATCCTGATTAAATACCATGCTTTGCTTTGGAAGTATTGATTAACTGGATTATTGGCTGGCTGTAGGAGTGCACATCTTCACTGGGGGCAATGGGGATAGGAGAGATGCAGTTCCTCTCACTAAAGAATGAAGAAATCCCAGTTTTCCCAGCAGCTGGATTGATCCCACCTGTTCAACTCTTAACGAATTCATTCTTCTGTTGCTTAATACAATAATATTTTCTGACAGAACGGCTGGGATGGAGTGGTGCCTGAAGAGGTTGTGGGATAGATTGCTTCCACTTTTGGTGCTCAAGAAACCAATAACAATTTCAAGCACTCCTGAATCCGCTGCTCTTCCAGGTTACATCCAGAAAGATGATTAAGCTTTCTTTAACTTTTTAATCTTGAAATGATATTGAGAAGTCTTTAAAAAGATGTTAGAGTAAAACAACGAACTTTCTAATCAATCACATGATATGATAACATATTGGAAACTTATTAAAAACGGACCATTATTCTTTATGTATCACATCTTACTACCTAATCTATCTATATTAGTTACTTTTAAAAGGAATTGGGTGATAAATTACTCCATTACAGCAGAATGAAGAGACTTAAACTCTTCAATGGGGAATACTACAAAGGAGATTCTTACAAAGGCTCAACAGCTGCAGACCACGTTACCTGCTGCTGGTGTAGGGGCACTGAGTGCTGCAAGTCTTGGTCAGGGCCAAGGGATGTATGTTCATTTAACTAGTGTGCTGTGGCACTGCAACGTGTGCATGCTCATAGTAGGTGTATATTGTTGTTATTTCTTTTACCGGAGTGACAAAATGTATTTAAGATTGTGGTGTTTGCTTGTCTTGGGCACTCATCAGCTTCTGCTGGGTGTTTGGTGCCATCAGCAAGAGCCAGTGCAGACTGTGGCCTATGGGAAGCTTTCTGTTCGACCCCTGTAGGAGCTGGTGAAAGGGAAATAAAGCAGCAGCCCTTTTCTCTAGCTCTGCAGAGACTCCACGCAAAGCGTGCAGGGGAACATGGCACAGGACTGCCAGGGCATTTACATTCCATTTTTTTGCTCTGTGTTTTGCCTGTCTCTATCTCATTTTCTATCACTCTAGGGTGAGTTTTTTCAAAACTAAAACAGTCTGCTCAAATGCAGTTTTGTTTCTGTGGGCACCTTTCCCTGACAGGTGTGGATTTATTACACCGTTTCCATACAGCACTCCTGTCCCCCTCCAGCATGCCATGTGAGCTGTTCTTGTGATCTCCTGGGTACGTGCTGGGCTTGGGGAGATGGGAAGTAGAGAAATGAGCACATCTGTCTGTGTATTGTAATGGGTGGGGAAAAAAGCTGCAAAACAACGCTTGGTTCTCCTGCAGAACGATGAAGAGCAGAGTTTTTGTGGATCTCAGGGATCCCTCTTAGCTTGTTTTGTCTGTCTTCTTCTTGGGTCAGATTCAAATCAAAGTGGAAGATCTGGACTGCATGTCTAGTTGGGGAATGGGATGTGTGGGGCTGTTGGAATGCTTTGGGTGCCCCAGGGCTAATTGATGTGTAATATTGGTAGTGTCTGATACTGAGTTCATTCACTACTTCTGTTACTGCAGTTCATTGCTATTATAGCAACTTAAACACTGGATTGGCGTTGTGCTGCTCAGGGGATGCTGCATCTGAGATGCCAGGTGCAGAGGAAGAATTCAGAAACTCGTATGAGTGGAGAAAGGAAATTAAACAAACAAGCAGAATGGGATTCATCTATTTTAATGTTTTAGTTTGTGCAGTGCACATATAAAGGAAAAATCAATTTACTGGAGCCCTAAATAAATAACTGATAGAAGAATACTTTCATCTTGAATTGAAAACAAAAATGGAAATGGTAAATAAATGACTGAACGGGTAAAAGTGTTAAAAGCAGCAGTAGCAGAGTTGGAGGGCTAAAGGCACTACGTTTTCATATAAAAGAAAATATAAAAGTGGCATAAATTGAGGATAAAGGCCTGCTAGTGAGAGGCCTTTGTTTGTTTACTGATGCTTTAAACAGCTCATTTTTTTGCCTTGTTTTGACTTAAAATAATCTAAAATGGTGAGGAGGGATTTGCTGGGAAGAAGCACAGTGTGCAGCCTAATCTCCCATCCCACAGACTTGCCGGCATTTATCATAAAAATGCTGGAGGTTTTCTTGGTTTTGAACTCATTTTTATGAAAGTCTCGACAAATGAGCCCGAGTGCATTAATAATGGAGCTGGAATGATTTTCATGTGTACAGGGAAAAAGGCAGTCTGTTTGAATTTCGTATTTTCATTGCTTTTGACAGTCTTTGTAACATCCCCCTGGCAATAGCAAACCCCATCAGTTGGGGTTGGATGGGTTGGGTTTTCCCAGCACCCCGTATTGTCTCCATTCCAGCTGTCCCTGTTTAAGGCATCATACTGGTGACTGGAAACTTCCCTGTTGGCTTTGGTGCTGAGTAAATGGAATAAATGGCAGCACGGCTGCTGTGTGTATGATCCTGTTCATGGAGATAGCTATCTGACTCCCAAATGCATCTTCTCAGATTGATTCCACCATGTTAGTCATAACTGGTAGTAGTAAATCCATCGGTTTGGGGCGTGCTGCTGGGTTTCCCAGCTGTCATTGCTGAACGATGCAGTGTGATGCTGAGGATGTGAACACCTTGTGGCTGGTGGGACCTCCACAACCCAAAAAGGCTACAGCTGTAGGTCCTGGGGTTGGTGGAGGGAATCCTCCAGGGCTTTGCAGTTGCTGAGCAGTCATTTATCCACACTGAGGTCTGCGTGCACACATTGCTGCTGTTGGTAGCTGGGCTGGCGGGTTCCTCCTGCTGCTGCAATGGGCTGGGGGGTTTCTTGGGATGTGCTTGGACACTTCCAATGAAATTATAGGCATTGTCAGAATAAGGGTTGGTAGGTGAAACTCTTAGTAAACAAACACATTTGGAAGGAAGCTGTTCTGGAAGGCAGTCCAGGAGGAGTGATGAAAAAAGTGGATGTAAGTTGGGTGAGTCTGTTTGAACAGTGGGTAGTGCTCACCTCTTAGTGCTGCATCCAGCGCTTTCAGAATCCCACATGTCCTCCTGTTCGGCCAGAAAAAGCACAATCTCCTTTTCTCACTTGGCTTTTAACAACAACTGTGTGTTGCAGAGGGTTTTACTCTCTAGAACAATAAATATCTTTCAGGAGAGGTGGAATTTTACAACCTTTTTTTGCTGCTGCAGCAGCAGGTTTGAAGCTTCTATTGAAATTAATGGCAATTGCAGTCACATAACAGCATTAGGAGGGAACCCCCCGACCTTATAAATGCAGGCAATATTGTGAAGCTGTGAGCTGCCTCTTGGAGGGGGTGAGCAAACAAAATCGCGCTTTGTATTAGGTATCACTCATTCATCCTTTCTCTCCTTCTATTGCTCTCTGGGTCCTGATCCTATTAGCCGCCGTGTCCCCTCGTAATTTACAAAAGCAGTGCTTTGTGCTACGATGGGGGAGAAGATTTCCTGTGCTGCTTTGGTTGGAAATGCTGTGGGTGGGCACAGGGCTGCACTGGACTTAAGTGTACATTTGAATATTAGTTATTTTTTTCCTTCCAAATGCATTTGAAGTCAAATCTTCAGGCACAGTACTGATGGAAACCGTAGAATTTTAGGCTGCTTTAAAAAGATTTGAGCAGTGTTTGGGTTTATGCACTTTTTAATCCCTTTTAAAAATATATTCTAGCAGTGGGAAGAAAGCAGCTCTCCTTCCTCACTCCCCCACTCTATCCATGGAGAAAGCAAAGGGTGCACAAGGTGCTCCAACCCTGTCCACTCAGCACAGAAAGCCGGATCAGATTCCAGTAGAGGCTTCCAGCCTCTGCTTTCATTGCAGGCAGTATTTCTGGGAAGCAAAACAGTCAATGAGTTTATTGCTCATGTTCAAAACACATGGGGGGGAAAAGGGAACCCAAAGGGAAATCCTGACTTGCTTCCCGTCTTCATGCCCTTTCCATCACTGTGTGTCAAAGCTCGTGCTGCTGGAGAAGCTTTTCTCTTGGCTACAGAGAAAGGAGTCTGAATGTTACTGTATTGCTAATTACTGGAAATATCTTACTGTTTTTTATTCAAATCTTCAAAGGGTGAAGCTTTTATTGTAGAGAAATATTGTATCACTTGAAATATTGCTGTTGCACGTGCAAGGCTGTGGATTGGGGAGATTGCCTGAATTAACTTGACTCCATGGTGAACGGGAAGGGTAAGAACTCCTGAGAAGAGCCAGAGGAGCCAGGCAGAGCCTTGATTCATGGGAATATTTCATGGGTGGAGCTGCAGGGAAAAGCAGGTCTGAAAAGAAATGACACCATTTGTCCCAGTGTGCCAGGTGGAGCTGGGCTGGGTTGGCATGTTGATGGTTGGGACTGGGCGGGAGGAACTGGAGAGGGGCGAAACTGCCCATCCCCTGCAGGTCAGATCATAGTGTATCTCCTTCCAGGGACAGCTCATGAATTAGGAGGCGGTGAAAATCCCTCTGAAAAAGAGTTTCTGGCTTTCCTCTGGCTTAGCCAAAGGCTGTGATTCTGCAGAAATCAGCGGAGTTGATTTTGATTTACTGAGTTTAAATGAAAGGATTATGCTGAGGGGCCCGGAGTCTTTAAGCTGCTGTACTTTATTGAAATTGACAGTGTCACGTTATACCAGCTAAGGATGTGGCCTGATTTTTGTTTCTGGGATGTAATGCAAAACCTCTCAATGGGGACAGTTATTTTTGAGAGCCTTCTATATTTTCTCTAAGTTGTATGTGTCTCCAAATTACTCAGGTCTAAACAGCCCAGGAAGAATATTCAGCTCTGGATGATAGGATTTGGATTTCTATTAATTTCTACTCGTGACATTTCCTCCAATAGCTGAGATTCTGGAGATACAGGGATTAACTGGTAATATTTAATAGACCAATCGTTATTTGTTAATTCACTGCTTCCTTTTTCTGTCTTCCTTAAAATACAGTTTTATCTAGTTAAATCTCAAGATCACTGGCGCTGGATCTGTGTGTGTTGTTTTATTTTTATTTCTTTGCAAGACCATACATGCTTAACTAAAGCCCTCTGAAGCCAATGGAAGCTTTCTTCTACAGCCACAGTTTATTAGATTAGTACAAACCCTGCTTGTTCCTTAGGTGAAAGTTGGTGTTATAGGAAACTGCTCTGCCTTGATGGTTGTACTAAAGCGTTCCCGCAGCTTGCACGTAATGTGTGGTATTTTATTATTCCTTTAATATACTGATGAAGCACTCAGTACTGTATATACATACACCATACATGTGCTACTTTCTCAAGGTCCATCAGTTTGCTTTGGGATTAAGTTACTGGAGAAAAATCTTGCACAAAGGGACGTAGAAGGGCTGTGCTCATTGTGGGGTGAATGGCCACACAAAGACTTGCTAAGGAGCAGGCACAGGGTAGGATTATTCTAGAATTCTGTGGCAAAGTTCCTTCTCAAGGTAGAGCTTGGGTAAATGCCTGAATGCAAGGAGTCAATACTGCTCTAATCTCTTCTTCTGCCCTAAAATAGACTCTGCTGTTACAGCCCTTGCTCCAAATCTTTGTGTATACGTGGGCTTGGTGAGCTAATATTGGATTTCTATCCTACCTGTGACGCTGGAAGTCAATGCAGACATGACAGCATGTACCCAGCACTCCTGGTGCCAGGTCTGCATGCAGTGGAGTCCCTGGAAACAACAGAATATGATAGAAATTGCTCTGGGAGGCGCTGCTTTGCTTTATCTCCTTTGAGTTCTGTAAGTGGTCTGTGCAATTAGAAGGCAGATTAAACAGCTGTCAGCAGTTCATAGCATGCCATTTCCAGGGCACTTAGAACTACAGGAACTGTAGAAGTCTACCGAGTGTTTAACTCCACAAATGAGGTGAGCTTTGTGAAGGTTACACAAGCAGCATCTGTCAGGATACCCAGCTACCAGTGCAAGGATTGACATAGGAAACAGTAAGGCCACTGTGGCTGTCACTTTAAGAATTTCAGGCAGACTTAAAATACAGACAGTATTATGGGATGGGATGCTTTTAATGTGGCTTTTTATTTTCTACCATACTGAAGAGTTTTAGATCCAAGAGATTCCTTACAGCAGAGTCCTGAACCATTGCCTTGCCCTGATTAAGTTCTTAGTACTCAAATTCCTGTAAATTGCTGTGAAGTTTAAAGTCACCATTTAAAAAGATTATTATAATGAGTTTCGGATCCTTTTCCAGTTTATAGATGAAACACTGCATTGAATGTAAGCAGTATCATGCTCTGTTACACAATCCTGGGTAGCTCTCACTCAAAGATAAATCAAAGTGGACTAAAGAAGAGCATTTTCTGTAACACGGATTTATGGCAGTGCACAACAAACCACTTCTCAGCTGCAGCATTTATGGCATTCTAGTTAACATTAGAAGTGTCCAAATAAATGATTAAATTTAAATTACCCACTAACACCTCTGCTACCTCGCACCAATGTAATAAAACATATTGAAACTGTAAGAGCCAAATGCAACAACATCCTCCTGCTGTGCCATTAGCTTTCCCCAAATGCTGAGATATTTGCAGGTCGTGCTCTGCCTCTGCAATACAAAGGAGAGGAAAAGCAAAGGCATTCCTGGACTTGGGGTAGCAGAAAGAGGAAAATATGGAAGAGTGAAGTGCAAGGGTAAAGCAATGAGATGTGAAGGATTTAACCACTACATCTATGTCCTGCCACCACAGGCCCTGGAACGCATGAGGCAGCGACCCTCATCTCCAACCAAGTGCTTGGCAGCTGTAAGGAAAGGGACCTGAAATGGCTCAGTGGGATATGAGTGTATCCAATTAGGATCTCTTTTTTGCACTGCATATTGAATTACATGTCTAATTTGCCTGATGGCAGCCTATTGCTTTACATTTCTGGTGCCCCTGAGGAGGGGGCAGGAAACCTTCCCTGTATCTTGGCAGACGGACTTGCTCTGGGCATGCTTTTCAGTCCCTGTCTCCTTATTTTCCTGTGCTAGCAAGCATGATGTCAGTCACTGGGATGTGTTCAATGACAGGCAAAGCCTGGCCAGCTGGAAAGAAGTCTTTTGGCTTTGCTTGGATGCGTGTGTCTTGGTGCTGAGGAGAGAAGTCTATGGTCTGCTATTATCTCTAGGCTATAAGAGCAGAAAGAATGCTTGCCCAGGGAGGTGGTGGAGTCACTGCTGTGGCCCATGTTCAGCAGAGGCATCGCCCTGTGGCTTAAACCTGACACAAGAGGAAAACACTTGGGTCGCAGGTTTCAATTAAATGAGCGGAATGTAGAAGTTGATGGTATTCTATGAAAACTCAATAAACCTTGAGAACAGCATCAGGGCTGATATCTGTAATTTAAAATAATGGATATCAAGAAATTGTTTCTCATTTATCTTTGCTGCCGAGTTTCAGAGGCACCAAAGAGACTCCATTAGATTTTTTTTTCTTTTTCTAAATAGCTTCATCTATCTCAATCAATGATGGGTTTAGAGGTGGCTGACTATTATGCTTAATAATACACAGGATAGAAAAAAAAATCCCCATCCTCTCACAGTTTCTGACACACGTGGAAAGGATGTATGAAATCACTTCTTGGTGGTAGATAGATATAGGCTTTAAAAAAAAAAAAACAAAAAGCGAAAACAAACAAAACAATCCCCAATTCCATTACGCAAGATAAATGTGTTTTTGTTGCAGTATGTGATCTGTAGGCAGAATATTTAAATCTCTGTTCTACACAGGCTGAAGTTTCATTAGAGGAAATTACTTTGGGTTTAAGCAAATACTGCTCCCTGAGCGTGCCTCAATGTTATCCTGAGAGCACTGCACTGAGAAGCAGCTCCGGGAGACCTGGGCTAGCCTGAGCCTGGAGGGATTGCTTTAGAGAGGTTTGGTCACTTTTGGAGCACCGACAACCAGTGTTATCCATCTGTAATCTCCCTTGTTCCCCCTGTCCCTCTGCGGGTGCCCAAGGCCCCATCAGATGCTGTATGAGGACAGTGGGCTCAGCATCACCACCGGGTGCCTGAGCTGAGTTTTGGGGATGAAGCACAGAGGAGCTGTGAAACTGCTAAGAGAGGGGAAAACAGAGTGTGAAAAGAGCGTGTGGAATAATTCCTCCTGGAGAGGACTGAGGTGCATAAATGGAAAGAAGCTTTTCAATTGCCATTAGCATATGGAGGACTTGGGATTCTTTCTGTTGCTCCTGTACATATGCAGTGTTCCAAGCCCCTCTGTGGAGGATGAGGATAGGAGAAGCAAGTTTTACTGCTTCATGGGTGATCTGGATGTGGTGAGGAGGTGGATGATGGCGACGTTGTGCAGGGTAATGCTGTGGATCAGGAGTTGGACTCGATGATCCTTATGGGTTCCTTCCAACTTGGGATACCCTGTGATCCTGGGTAAGATGCATGCAAGTGTGATAATTATCGAAACACTCAGTGTATAAATATCCAGACTAATAGAAAGACCTTACTTTAAGAGATGGCCATATGTTTTCCTGAGTGATGCCCAAGTATCAACAGAACCAGTTTGGGGAGGGCACGACTGTTTAAATGAGTGAGTGAATGAGACTAAGCCAGACAGGGAATGTACTATATAGGGGACCTCTGGAGATTTTGCTCTATTAGTCCCAAGATGCGTCATCTGGTGCAAACATTAAGGCTGGCAGAGTATCTGAAGATGCTACTGAATAATTTCAGTGTTTTGGCAAGAATTAATGTGCAGCTGCAGAAGCAGGGAGAGAGGAGTGAATGTGGTGGCAATTGAGGAGTTAACTGAGTGCAGACTCAGGCAGATGCGAGGTCTGGTCATGCATTAGTACAGTTAACATCGGGCAATTAAGTGCTCCAGATAAGTGCAAAAAGATTAGAGCCCTCTGATAATTCACACCAACAGTTTACCTGAAATGGGATAATCAGACATGATCTTCATTTCCAAGTTGCAGCCTGCCTGAAATGGGGTAATTGAATGTGATATTCATGAGTTATTCTGTTCTTAACAGGAGTAAGTAATAAGCCCCATGGCATCTCTCTTACAGAGATCTCAGATACAGTGTTTTCTATCAGAGCTTATTTCTTTCAATTCACTCCTAAAAATAAAAAAAATCCCATCGCCTTCAGTTATGTAGTTGTATTTCACCTTCTAGCAGCTGTATGGATCTGCACTGACAGTGAGTTCTAAGCAGGCTCTGCGTGCTGTCATGCACAACTACAGTGTTTGCAGTGTGCGCTGTGCAGCTGTCTAATTCAACTCCCAGGGTTTGAGGTGTTTCTTCTATTCTTGTGTTGTTAAAAGTGTGAACCTGATCTTCGGTGAGGTGATCCAAGGAACTCCTGAAACATCAGAAAGGGTCAGGCTCTGTTCTGTGAAGGTAAAGGTGCCATTGGTTCCCTGGCAGGGCTGGGGCAGGATGGTATCTGCCGTTCCTTAGGAGGTAATAAGTTATTATGTACACTTTGAAAATGAAGTCTCTATTCATACTGGACTTGTGAAGCATGTTATTCTCTGAGATTCCATTCACTTTGAGCACAATTGAGAAGTAATTTCCAAAGGTTACAGCCACTCCTGGGATCAATAATTCTGGCGTGGTTGTGTCCAAGGAATAAGTGAATCTTGGCATCTTGGCATTCAGATGCTTGGGAGCATCAGTTTCTGTGTTCAGGTGGGATGTGATGGATCTCTAGAACTGCAGGAAGAGGCAGTGTGCTCATGTTAAAGGTTGCTGAAGTGTGAGCTCCAAGCAGGGAAAGAAGTCCAGGTCAGTGCTCCTTGGAAATAGGGGCTCTCAGGTATGCATGCTGGACACTTGGAAGCTTTTGCATGTGTGGGCTTTTTTTCACATGGATTTGGGTAGGAAACAGAGTGCAAAATGATGGAGGTGGCCTGGCAGAGCAAAGCTTCCCATGGGCTGCTGGTCCCTGGTGGATGCTCCATGCTGTGGAGGATGCCCTGCAAGCAGAGCTTCTATGTGCGAAAATGTGGTGCCCACAAACCTCCGTTTAGCTGTCCTTTTGTTTGCTGTGGAATTGCAACATCTTGAGTCAATACTTGAGCTGGGCACACTACATTAACTACTGTCACATCTCATAAAGTGATCATTAATCAGTAATCATTGGCCATGTTCAAAATGTGTTCGCTGTGTTTGTAATTTTTTTTCTACACTAATGGTTCCTAATAATCATATCAGAGATCTAACCATGTCACTAAAACTTGCAAAGTGAATTCATCTTTTTTCATGCTAGTGTTTCCAAGTACTGGCCCGGAATTCCCTATGAAAATTTTGAGCAAATCAACTGATTTTTGAAACAAAACCTGCTGAATGGAATCAATAGTCTGAGAACGTACCAGTACATCTTGCTGGGATCCTCCATGGATGATGTCTTTCAAAGGCTCTTCCATCCTTCCTGGTGATGAAACCCAGTCTGCAGTGTCCTGCAGCTCTACCAAAGCCACCAGCATTACTTGTTACCATGTTTGGCTCATTTTGAGTGGGGAACTGTTCCACAACTTGCAGTTTTTGTCTGCATGTATGCACTGATGGACACAGCATTCTTTTGGATGGCTTACCGAAAGTTTTTGAGATGATGATGATGCTTTTTGGAATCCTGTAACAATTTTAGGCTAAGGTAATGTTTAAAATCTCTTATTCGTATATAAATACTATTTATTTTGAGTGACATTTGTGATTTTGAAAATGAAATTCCAAGGGGAGCATCCAGAGCTCTCCTGCTTCCCATCATGGTGCAGTGACTCAGTGCTTCTGGGGACCTATACATCCCTGAGCAGGAAAGAGTCCATGCAGTGAAGTTCCTCGAGCTCTTCTGGGAAGGATGAGAAAGGAGGGGAAGCAATAGTATTTAAACCTAGAAATATTTACTTTACTTGCACAGGAGTTCTTAATATTGCTTCTGTAAAGGGTGGGATGAAAGGAATATAGAAAACCCAAAGAGGTCTATATAAACCCAGGATTATAACTGCTTTGTGCCATCAGGTGAGACCAGTCTGTCCTCCATTTGCACTCCTCTAAGCATTTGCTCAGGTTTTACTTCACTGTCTGTAACCGTTTTATTTTCCTGTTTCACCTCAGGCTTCCTAGAAAACCTGGGTTTTCTGTCCCCTAAAGGTCACAGACTTCACAGCTCAGCAATGCTGATTTTTGTTGCGCAGCCTTCTGCTCCATTAGCGCAGTCCATAGGTTGTTTCTAATCCCCAGAATTGATTTATTTAATCCTTGTAGGTGCCATTTGTTACGCGTTATTCGCAGCGTTTATTCACAGCACAAACAGATGGTCAACGAAACCAATTAACCTTTCCCGATCTCTCTTTCAGGCTTTCCACGTTCTCAGAGTCTACGGACAAATGAACACAAACCACTGGGAGATGTCCTGCCAGACAGAGATGAATAGGACGGCCGGCAGGCGCGCGCTGCTGGGCACAGGCCCAGGCTCCGTGCTCAGGACTACTGCTGACCCACCAGGTAGGAGAACAGAACTGCCAAGGCATGGAGTGATGGAAGTCGGTCTGTTTGCTTATTTAATGCTGTGGGGGATAGAAGGCATAGCAGCTTGGTCTCTTTCCTGGATTGTTTTCAGGATTTTGGGGATATAAGGAGTGTTATTTTGAGGTTGAAGGAAAGGACAGACCGTGCTCTGGTTGTTTCACAGCCTGTTAGTTGTTGTTGGAGCACTGGACCCATTGGATGGACACGTGCGTTGTCCTTTTGTGAAATCTTAAACAAAATGAACTGAAGGGACTCAGGATGGGATTTCTGAGTTTCAGTTTCAGCTGGATTTCCTGATCTTACCTAGCAGATATGATGTTGCATGGCGAGATGTGATGGTTTTCTCAATAAAAGCTACGTGTGTCTGTGCAGTGACTGCAGTCTGTGCCTGCTGCTACCTGCTTATCCCATTGGGGTTTGACTTGTGGTAAGTTGAGCAATGGCTGCCCCAAGGGGAACGCAGCAGGCAGACATCTCCCAGTGTCTTACCCCAGGTTCTCCTTTTGCACAGATATACAAAAGCAATATGTTCGGACATTTCATAGTTAATATAGCAGAGTTGTTTCAGAGGGGGGAAAAAAAATACTTGCTGCAGGTGACTGGCATGAACAAAAGCCCAGCTGCCAGATGGGAAGTTGTATTTATTACTTCTACAAGTTCTTTCCCCTTCGTTTCCTCTCCCTGTTAGATGAGCTGGCTCTGCGCAGGGATAGATGGTGCAGATACTCCTTTCCCACCCTGCCCTGTGCTTTGGTGGCTGGTTGTATGCTGGATCTCAATGGCTCAGGCTCTGCCCAGGGATAGATGGCTGAACCAGAAGGCAGAGTCCCTCAGCTGAAGTGCAAGGCATCATAGTTAAATCAAGATCTCTGCATTTTGGGCCCCTTTCTAAGGCAGAAAAGAGGCAAAGATTCAATAAGAAGCGCAAGTGTATTCTGCCAATCTGAGTCTGGTTGGTTTTTTTTGTTTGTTTTTGAAGAGCAGAATCTGTAAAAACATTTTTTGTCCTGCTAGATTTTCAAATGGTAGCAAGATGCTCTTGTGTCAGTCTGGATCTTGGCAACGTGTGGAAAGGGTCTGTGCAACAGAAAGGAATGTTTGAGGTCTTCCTTGCATTCTGGCTGTGTGAGCAGCCTTTGGGGATCCCAACTGGGGCAGAAATCAGTGCCACAGCCCCATGCTCCTGGAAAGGTCCTTCCTATTCCATGGCCTTCCAAAAATGGCCTCTTTTGAAGTGAAGGTTATTCGAATTTAAATGTCTTTGCTTGGGTACGTTCAATTATAGATGGTCCTGTAGTTTTTCACAGATATAAAAATTACCATTTGAGAAGGAGTTCTTAAAATCCCAGTATGCTCTGCACTAAAACAGATCAAGAAAACCTAGGGTAGAAAGGTAACTCTGCTTATAAAGCAAGGGTGAAGGCTTCCGTTAGATGGGAGAGGCCCTGGACACTCAGTGGTCTCATGGGATGAGAGTCCAGATAAGGCGTTCATCTGCTCTTATATGACATGGAAACACTGAGTATTTACCGTGAAACAATAAGCATCAGAAAGACTGGTTTGAGCCACTGATGATTTTTGTGTAAAAGCCTTGGGTATGGTGCTACTTTTAATTGTGTTTAATTTTGAAAGAGTCATTGAATTGGTCACGCTGTGATACACTGCTTCAAATCTTCCTTAAACTCCCACGTCTGGGAGGGCTGAAGGGGAGCTGACTTGCTGTGTGCCTTTTTCCAAAAGCAGGAGCAACATTCCCTCTCCTTCAAACAGAAGGGCATTTATGGCTGATAATGTATTTCATTTCCCAAACCTTAAGATCAGAAGCTGAAGTTTAATTTTGAACTTGACATTCTCTGATTAAAATCTAAAATTTAATAGAGCTCTGTATGTGTCCAGCCATAGAGAGAGTGGTACTCAACATCCAGCTGGTTGCTCCATCTGTTAGAGCACACCCGTGTAACTGTTTGCAAGCCTGTGTGGGAAACAGCAAGGATGGGTTTATGTAGAAAAGGGATCCTGAGATGCACTGTGGAAGCTGGTGAGGATGCTTCTGGATGGGAAGAACTTCTTGGTATGGTTTATGTGCCTGATCTGCTGTGGTTTTCAGATGATGTGAAAGAAAAGACTGAACTGGGTTTCCTGGTTGGGTTTAGGAGACTGAGTTTGATAAAGAATGAAATCTGTGGTCCATCTACAGCTGGACAGACTATTTGTATTGCGGTTCTGCCAGCTTGGTGATATCCCTACGGATGGAAGCAACTCCTTGTTCTCTCACTAGGTGCTGCCACGTGCCCAGTAGGTGATATGAGCAAAAGCTGTTGGTGATGGTGGGCAGTGCTTTGAGCCCGTCTTTGTAGCAGGTGAAAAAAAATAAAATACAAAATGATGAGTTGTCCTTCTTCTGCCCTGCGCATCCTGTTGGGTACAGTTCTCCCCACCCTCAGTGGAAATGGGGCCTGAGCAGTGCCTGCAGAGCCAGAAAGCAGTGTGCCAGTGCTGGAACAGTTCTATAAGTAATCCCAAATTTAACTTCAGACAGTAAATTTCTTAATTCCCTTCATGAACAGTTTCCTGCAGGAGTTAATTACATTTTAAAGTGATGATTGATTATTCTGATGTGGTTGAAACCATTGCAATTAAATGTAAGAGCAGTCAGAACATTAAGAGCAGTATTAATAAGCAAAATGTTCAAATAACTTTTTCCCAGCTCCCTCTTGAAGCACTTCCACACCTACGTGTGTTTAGCTCCTTTTTTTTATGGCAGGTAATTAGCAAGCTGGTTAACTTGACAAACACAGCGACTTTTTATGTGATGGTGGTTGGGAGGTAGATCGATACCTAAATATCTCAGCTTGGGTTGAATGTTTCTTTTGGGTTAAATCTAAGCTTCACAACTCAAGCATTTTAATGGCTCTAAAGCAAGCTGTGTTTTCTTCTGCAGTTTTACCCACTTGGAATTGTGGATTTGTAGCTATTGATTTCCCGAGAAAATAAATATTTTGGGAAGTATCTCCTTAAACTGAGAGTTAGATCTCTTCGTTCTGTGTTTTAAATCAGACTTTGATGGCTGTGTGGAAAACTCTTCTGCTGCCTCTTGCTGATTTATGACTGGAGGAGACTTAAAATCATTTGAACATTTGAAATGAGTTCATCTTTTAGCACAAGGGATCTTTTCATAAACAAATACTGTCTTTAACAGTTACAGATGAGCTAGAAAAAATTATCTCGGTTCCATTGAACTCCATCAGATTATTCCAGCAGGAAGTATGGCAGACGTGTTCAGCAGAATCCTATGTGAGACTCAATTAATGCACATGAGTCTTTTTGAAGTAGAATCCGGTAGTGTGTCCACAAGTTACATAAACTCTTCTATTTTTATCTGTTGAAAGATTTACTAATTGTTCTGCCTAATGGTGCCTAGCAGACTCTGGAAAAGTGGTCCAATTTCCTGCTTCGTGTCATTTTATACAATTTTTTTCTTTTAACTTGCCTTGCTGTCAAAAACTCCCCAAACATCCATTTGTTTCGTTTGCTATCCAGATAATGAATTAATTTCTTATATTTTTTTCCCTGTCATTGTGCTCACTGCAGATTTAATTAAGAATAAATAATCTCTCTGCACTGGCTTTTTTATTTTTTAATTTTTCTTTAACTGTTGCCCAGGGAGGTATTGGGGTCATCATCCCTGGAGGTTTCCAAGAGAAGGGTGGCTCTGGCACTGCGGTCGGTGGGCGCTGGTGGTGGTGGGTCAGTGGTTGGGCTTGGTGAACTTAGCGGTCTTTTCCAACCATGATGATTCCATCCAATGCCCAAATCCTTTATTAGGCCCCAAAATAAACTCCAAGGGCAACAGCCTTCCAGTCTGCTTCTGTCCCTTGGGAAAAGGCACAGGGGCACAGTGTGAATGGACAGTCATTGCACCTCCTGAGGTGAGTCTGAAAGGCGAGGGCCGTAGGCACACATCTGTTAGTTAACAGCTCCTCCCATGACCACCACCTCACAATAAAACTGCATAACTGCCAAGATGATTTATGGTTTTCTATTGCTAAGCTCCCAGTCAGATAATTTTTCAGCGTCCGCTTTTCTGCAGTCCTGTGTAAGACAGAATTAAAATTTGGAATTCAGATAGATCCTTCACTTTGGGAAATGATTTCTTTGGGAAGGGGACGTCAGGGGTGTAGAAGGGAAGGTCTGAGATTTTTCTGGTGGGAACTTTGTCAGCATGTCAAGTGGTGAAGCTCCATCTTATGTGGTTTTGCTTGCGCTCTGGTTTCTAAGCTCTCGTTATTTTACAGAGCACTGACTCTTCTGAATATTTGATTAATGAAAATTGGCCTTTTGCATGGGTGCGTAGTGCAATATTTCATGTTTTGTATTAGGCACTGTAGTGAACCCAGCAATTCTGCAGAGATAGAGATTATGCAGCACAATGATAAAGTATGAAAGGTGATGTGAAGTTCACTAGAGGATGAAAAAAGAAACCATAAGCCAACATCTCTGGGTTTTACAACTTTCTAATATAGCAACTGCTCTGCATTGCAATTCTGCTATACAGGTGCTGCAGAAGCACTGAAATATCACATTGAATGAGACAAATTTGCCGTAGGATAAGACTAGAATATATTTACCTTTGCATAAGCATTTAGTGATTTACAGATAAAACCCCCAGGAGTGCTGCTTGGTGTTAATGCAATGGTGAGCAGCAAGTTCCCGATGCAACGGCAGTGGCTGGGATGGATGGGGATCCTTTTGCTATCCTTTTCCCTCCTTAGAAATCAGAAAATGCCTGGCTTAGATAAAATACACACATAAATCACTGCAAATGTGTGCAGTGTTTATGGTGCTAATTTGTTGCGCTGGATTTATCTCCTGCCTGGAAAGAGGGAGAAGGCTTGCTCCGATGCCCTCAATGGCTGCTGCTTCCCTGTTTATATCACTTGCTGTCATTTTTCTTTTAATCATTTGGAAGACTGTGTGTGAAAGTGGAGTTTGTACCAACATGTTGCAGTGCAGATAAAAATAACTTTGGTGGTCGTCCAGATTTCCTTCTGTTTGCTGGAGGAGCGCAGAGCTTCCTCTCAGAGCACAGGTTAATTGGATGTCTGCCTAATGGCAGGAGTTCATCTCAAGTTTCAAAATGAGCGCTGTGAAGGACTTAGCAAGGCAGGAGACACAGGATGATGTGTGATTGTAAATTTTTGAACTGCAAATTGTCCCACATTTTTAAATAATTTGGGTTGCTCCTGGAAAGAGTTTGAGGTGTGACCTCCTACAAAATCTGCTGTGATTTGGAGAACTGTGATCCTTGTATCTGTGTTTTCCATGTTGTCCATGCATTATCTTTCTTCTGTGAAGTGGAAGAGCAGACTTGTGGATGAGCTGTGGTTGTGCCAACCCATAGAGGAGGAGTCCCAAAGTTGGGTGACCCGAGCTGCAGGCTCACTGCCAAGGTTGGCCACCAGTTTTTCTTTTTGTGTACTCATGTATTTGAGTAGCACTTTGCAAAAATGGCTTAGCTCTGTGTTTAGGACAGGCTCGAAGGAAGCAGAATGCTGAGTAGCTGTGCTGGTGCAAGCGGTGACGGGCATGGGGCAAGGTTGCAGGAAGGCCAACCCACCTACAGTGCTTGCACTGCAATTTTTAGACAACTGCGAGCGAGCTTTGATTTTAAATACCTCTGGACAAATTAACATCTAAACCTGGGTTATGTTCAGACCTTGTTCTTTGAGATAATATTCCTGAGGCCAGCAAGATAGCACAACTACTAAGATATTATCAGGTTAAAACGTTTTCCCTTGAACCCCAGTATGAATTTATTCAGAGTTTTCTCATTAGTATTCATCCATGTAACCTCTATTGTCGCTCATCAAAGGTTACATTTCCCATCTCTGCCCAATTGCTCTTGTCCCCGTCAAGACCTCTGAGCCCCTGTGTTTTTTAATAAGCACTGAATTCTGGGCACACCATCGACTGTGCCTGTCCTATCTAACTCATGCCACTGCTGGAACTACTTATGCTTAGTTCAGGCCTTGTCAATGACAAGCCAACAGCAACATAAGCTTTTGTAGCTGAGCAAACCACTGGGGAATGCTGACGTTTCTTGCTGGCAGTGCTTGTTTTTTCTAAGGTTCTACGCTGCAGCAATTGGTGTGTGCTGGAGTGTTTTGGTCACACAGGGCCTGGGGAGAGAAATAATCTTCAGAAGGTAGATAGGGACAGGTTGGTGGCAAGTGACTGCAGTAGAAGGTGATCTATAAAAGCAGGGACAGATGGAGCGTGCAGGTGTTCAGCTGTTGAGGACTTGACAGGGAACTGGGAAGACTTTAAACCGTTTTACTGACAAGTTGCAGGTATTCAGGCCCAGCTGATTCCTCTGGCAACGGGTTTCTTTTTATTTTTGTCTCTATTGGAAGCTGGCTGGCTGGAAGAGGGAGACACCAGAAAACGAACGCCAGAAAATCCATGCAGGAAGGCAGCCCAGGAAAGCCAGCATTCTGAGGGTTTGTTTTTTCCTGGAATTATGTTTTCTTTGCTGGGGAGCAGGAGCAGTGCAGTCACGCGGGTGCTGTGCCCAGCGGCCATAGAGAGGCGCGTTGCTGAGCCAGGTTGGGTTGTGCTCCAGCATCTGCAGAGGCAGGAGGGCTGCAAACTGTGGGAATCTTTTGGCAGCTGCAGGCATGTGGAGAGAACCCTGCTGTCTCACGTGGCTGGAAAGATAAAGTAGGAAGAAGTGTTTTTCCACCCCATCCATCCAATTTCTTTTAGTACAGGTAAAATGGCAAGTTTAATCTGAATGCAAGTAGGGCATTCAAGTTAATTATGAAATTAAAACATTTTAAGAAATAATGAATTTGCACATGATAACTACAACTTGTTTAAAGGTCACTGGGTAAGGACTGTTTAACAATCTATTAAAGATCTTGCTTCTGCAAAACTATGTGATCAAATTGTTTGCTCACTCAGTCGCAAACTTCCCTGAGTTATTGAGATTTAACCATAGGTGAAAGGAGGCAGGAGAGATCTTGCCAATGAATTTCTTTACTTTAAAAGTGAAATTCAGTGTTAATGTGAAAGCTGATGATTCAGCCTTGATTGGGATTGTAGTGGTGACACTGGATTTTATTTCGTGAGTGTTAAGGATGTATTATAAGCAATCTGCTCTGCTGCTGGTGTTGGTTTGTGTAATGTGTTGCTTGATTCCTTGTGGCCATGTCTGAGTTGTGGCAGAACTGCACAGGGGTTTTTTGTACCTTCTGCTATCAGATCTGCCTCCTGGCTCATCCATGTTGCTCTGGCACTCAAGGGTCTCTGCTGGGGCAGTCCTGTCTGCTCCTCCCCACCATGCTGTATGTGGGTACTTCTCATGCTCATGAAAGCTGTCAGTAAAGCTAAAGCTTCCATTGGAGAAGTGAAGAGCTGGGGCTGGGCTGCTGGGGAGAAGGAGGTCCCATTAAATATGAGGACTGTCACTAAAGCTGCTTCTATGGTAGGAAGAGAAGGGAAAGCACCAGTTGGGTATTGGGTACCCAAATCTGCAGTTGCTGGGTTTTGATTCCAAGGTGTTAATGCTCTTAATGTGACGTTATTAGGTCACTAATTATTATTATTGTTAACCTAACATGCACTTTTGAAGAGTTCACCATTCCTACCTCTGTGCCTGCTGTGCCTCCTGCTGGCCAGGGCCGTGCTCTGTGTCCCCTCCCTCTATTGCAGTGCATGGAGAGGAGAGGGGCAAGCAGGGACATGGACTCTGCCATTATGAGAAATTCAAACCCATGACATCTGAGTGACTTCCCATTTTTTCACAATTGGCTGCTATTATCCTTGCTCCTCTGGCTGAATGAACCAACACAATTTTATTAAATTAGCCATTTGTTATGTCTCTTGTACACCATGGAAAGCAATTTTGGAGACTAATGACTGCAAGGCCCCTCACAATAGCAGGCGTGAACTCTCCCTGTCACAGCTGGTCCTGCTGGGGATAGTATCAGCAGCACTGGCAATGAGTGGGAAGAGAAGATAGAGCATGGGTGACATGCAGCTTCTGCCCTCATTGGACAGAGAGCATTTGAACCCAGGTCAGAAGCATGTTAGAAGGGAGATAACCCTCTGCTCGAGGCCAGACCCCAAGAGACATGATTATTTTTTCCATCTTGTGCCCCTGTGCTGGGTCACTGGGCCAACTGCAACTAGAAAAAGGAATTTGGCAACTCCAGTAAGTGATGTGTGACTTCTGTATCCTGTTGGTAAGGTAACAGAGAGCTGGAATTCAGAGTATGAGGAAGATATTCCCCCCCCTGTCCTCTCGCTGGTGGAATAATGCTCCTGAACAGAGGAAATTAGGAATTGAAAATAGGAAAACAAACAAACAAACATGTGAGAGATGGTAAAAGATGTGCCAGAGTCACGAAATGTAGTTTCTTGAAGAGGTGTACACATGCAGGACTGGAGGAGATGGCAGCAGACAGGCAGCATCTGTGTTGCTGGCCTTCCCCTCCTCTTTATCTAGTGAGGATGTATCAAGCTGTAGCCCAATATGTAGTATGAATTTACCTAATTTAATTGTTAGTTGCTTTAATGCAGAGCTTTGGCCCCTGCTGTGAGAGCTGTGTGGCTCTAGCAATGCCATTGCCCCCTCCCAGGTGCCACTTTTGTGGCACCCCTTTGTTGTCTTTTTTCTTTCCCAGAAGCTTCCAGGGATGGTAGCTCGAAAACAGCACCGTACCCTGGGTCCTGTCTCTGCAAATACATGGAGCTGAAAGCATACTCCTTCCAGAAGGTCACTGAGTTCCCCTTCTACAGAGGCACCGGGATATTTATGGGGCACCTGCAGCATTTCTGTCAAGATCCTTTCTCCTAATATATGCATTAGAGTTTTTGAGCTCGGTGTGCAAGAAAGAATATAAAGCCTGCACAATAAATCTGCTCGTATTAATTCAATGACTCTCTTGTGCAAAGCCTTTTTACTGCTACAGGTACTGAGTAAACACAAGGCAAAGTCAAAGCAGAATGATATTTTGGAACAACTTGTGGGTGACGGGTAGTGCTGAGGAAACTCAGGCAGACAACCTCAGAGAAGAAACCACAGGAGACATTAAGCTGGAAATAAATAAATTAACTGGTCCCCCTCCTGTTTGAGCTCGGCAGAGGATGTCAGGCAGTGCTTAGGGAGGCCTGGTAAGCTGTTTCCAATAGAGGACAGTGTTGCACAGCCACAATGGCTTCTTATTAATCAGGATTCAAAATCCAAAGTCATAAAATTATCTAGCTTTAAAACAAACAAACAAAAAAACTTCTGAGCCAATGGGCTTAGCTATCCTGTTTTGTTCAATTCTTTCTGTTGCAGTGCTTGTCCCCAGCCCCTGTGAATCTATTGTGGATGCTGTGGGCTTTCACTGGTTTTTTTTTTCTGACTCAAACACCTTTTACATGGGTGTGTGTGATCGCCACGAATGATATTTGGAACAGAAGGGTCTTCCAGAGTGGAAGTCCATAAATTAGTTCTAGGTTGCTGATTTCTGAGCTAAATTGCGTGATTCTGTGACATGAACAGCAGTCCTCTTAGGACCACAGGTTAATCCTGCTGTTGGGAATCTTCCTGTCTGTCTTAAAGTGAGTTGTTCTGAACTTCAACCAGCAAGTAGGTGCTCTTTTTGGAAGAGGTTCTTGCAGCATCTTCTCACCCTTAACCAATTGGGATAGAGACTTGTCTGAGCCTTTCGTCACCGCTGGTTACCTGGGGAGAAGTTGATGGCATCCATGTGTAACCAAAGAATGCTTTTCTTTCCATGGCTCCATACTGACCTGGTTTTGAGTACGCTATCAAAGAACTGGGGAAAACGTCTTGGGCAAATGGGATGCTGCCAATAAACCCCAAAAGCAACAAAGCCCTTCTTATTGCATTGCGAGTCTACGCTTTGTTGGTGAATTAATAGGAATAACTGAACAGATTTAGTGGCTAACTGGGAACGATATATTAACAGCAGTATTAGTAAATGTGGAGTGACGGGAGACTTGTAAGAGTGGCAAAATGAGATACAGTACTCATCCCTTGTGCAAAATCTCTTTTATTATTAAAGACATTGGGCTAACCAGGGATAGATTTAATACTTCAACACTATTTTTATTGGATAATTAGCAGTGAGCAATCCCAACCTGGGGACGAGGACAGAAATCTGTGGAAAATCAAGGATGTCATGAAAGGATGTGGAAGAGAAAGAAAATGAGTGTTTTCACCTCTTGGTGCCATTGTTCAATCTGCAAAGCTTTGTTGGAGTGCGTGGAGGTGCGTGTGGTGGGCAAGGATGTGGGATGGCCACAAAACGTGCCCTTCTGGGCCACTTTGTTGACTCTGAGTATCTTTTTCAGCCACCCCTTTGTGCACTGCCAGTTTTCTTGCAAGGAAGAGCGAAAAATGAGCCTGTTGTGTAATGATGCCGGTCTTCCTGTTAGTTTTCCACATAAACACAGGTGCTGAGAATGCTAACTGTGAGGCGTCCTTTCTACAGTACTGGAATAAGTCTTAGAAGCTGGGATGTGATGTTTTCAAAGGCTGGAGATGTTCAGTGTTGACGAAGGGCAGACGGGATGCTGGCGTTCTGGGGGGGGGGGGGGCTGAAATGTGAACCGCATTTCCTTAGGCTAATTGTGCAGAAAAAGAGCACAGTGCTGCAGCTTTCTCTGCAAAATGGTGTGATTGTGCAGCAGCACTAACATTTATTGACTATGGAGTCTGCTTATTTCCTCCATTTTTTTTTATTATCAGCAAAACTTTAATTACAGCTTACCTACCACCTTCTGCCTACATTTACAATGCAGTAAATTTTCTTTCTCCCCATGCAATCTGCATCTCAAACAGCACGGTGTTCCAGCGATGGACGTTATTGATTCCTTGAAGGAATTATAATGGCATTTATTCCAAGGAAAACAGGAACACACAGGCAGTGCACACATACACATCAGATATTAAAATGTCCCCTCTCTCCCCCAGCAGCCGGTTGTCTGCTTTTTATTGAGTAACACAACTGCAGGTTAGAAACTCAGTATGAGTATTTTAAAGTGATTGATGGGAGCAGAAACAGGAGTTCTGACCAAATTTGATTCATGACTTCTCCAAAAAGAGAAACAGCTTTCTCTTTCTCTGTTTATTCCCCCGCTCTCCTGTGTTTTAAGGCTATTTAAAGCTGGAGAAGATGTTTGCTTAATGATTTTAAGTGTATGTGAAAATAATCAGTACTGTTTAATTGATTTTTCTATTTGGATATCAGGAACAGATGTGACTGAGCAGTGTTAAAAGTGAAATAAATGGGAACCTTGCTGTTAAGAAGAAAAATAGCTGGAAATTGAGTAAATTAAATATGTATATAGTCTGTTAGGTTACTTCTAGCTTGAAAAGAAATGCAGCCAAATTCGTTAAAAGAGTCTGAAGGTGACAGTTTGGTTCTCATTTGAAGGTTGTGTTAATTTATCATTCATAGTCAATGACTTAACAAATGCTGTAACTGCTGCAGCATCTGGCTGACCCTAGATGAAGCACTGTGTGCTGTACGAATGCTTACACATCCCTTCACTTAACAGACAGTGTGGCCACGTTCTCATCTACTGTGAGTTACAGTGGAGTGGTGAAGCTGTACCGATTGATGCCCATTGGTGATGGCTGCTCACTCTTGTTGATGGATGCTCAGCTGGAAGGCATAACCCAGAGCATGCAACAGTGCAATGCAGGTGTGCAGGAGCTCTTAGCTGCTCTCCAGGGAGGAAATAACTGAAATAAAGCTAACAGAAGACAACCTGAGATGTTGAGATGATGATGCAGGTGCCAAGCCCGGGCCTTGCTGTCCCTGGAGCTTGGACACAGGGCAACTGCTGAAAAGAGCCTCACAGATCCCACCCCCCTACATGGGAACTGGACTGTGTGCCCGTGATGGAATGAGACACTGAAAGATCACTTGCCTTTATGGCAAAGAGCACCTGGTAGCTCTTGTGTTCATCCTGAGCAAGAGAAATGTCCCTGTTCTTTTACAGTGCTGGCAATTGAATGTCAGTAATTGTGATTTATCTCAAGAGCTAAGCTGGAAGAACATTAAGAGGTTGTAATTGTTTAAAATCCAGCTTGTTCTTCTCCATAATGAGGAGACAAAGAGAACTTAGTTCCTTCTGTCCCTCCTGTGTTTCAGTATCATGCTATGATCTACCCCAAAGCAACATCCATCGATGCTGTTGGGTAATACATATATAGCTTTGGGAAAAAAATCACAGCATCCTTAGAGTTGGAAGGGACTTTTGAAGGCTGTCTAATCCAACCCCCTGCAATGCACAGAGACACCACAGCTAGATCAGGCTGCCCAGGGCTGATCCAGCCTGGCCTTGAAGGTCTCCATAGATGGGGCATCCACCACGTTTCTGTACATCCTGTTCCAGTGCTTCTCTGCCCTCACAGCAAAAGACTTTTCCCTTACATCTAACATAAATATACCTTCTTTGAGCTTGAAGCCATTTCCCCTTGTTCTATCATCACAGACCACGCTATAGAGTGTCCCCTTCTTTCCTGCAGGTCCCATTTAGATACTGACAGGCTGCTCTCAGGTCTCCTCACAGCCTTCTCTTTTCCACGCTGCACGGCCTCTGCTCTTTCAGCCTGTCAAATCTAAAGGAAAAAGATTAGCCAGAAGTGAGTGATGCTACATAATCCCTCTGAAAATGAGGGTAGCAGCCTGTGCTGTGGTGATGGGGGGGCTGTAGGGATGTGGGGGCTGTCCCAGCTGGTTCTGCAGGGTGTGGAGGGCAGCACCTGCTGGATGGTTCTGCCTGAGGATGCCCTCAGATAAATTTTGTTCTGTTTCTTCGTATGATTTGCAAAGTACTCAGATGCTGTTGATGTAAAAGTCTCTCCTTTTTTATTTTTTATTTTTTTAATCTTTCCTGGTAATAAAAGATGTGATTCTTGGTCGTGGCGCTAGGTGGTGTTTAACCAAGCAGCAGTGGGAAGATGAAAACAGAGTCCCAAAGACTGAAAATAGTTGGAGTTGTGTAACAGAGTTATGGCTCAGGCGTTACCCAGGTGAATGAGTACCATGGCCTTCACTTCCATTTTTTTCTTTTTTTCTTAAAATTCAGGCTTCAGCACCCTTTTTATTTTTGAAAATCAATAGCCCTGACGTGTAACCAACACAAGATTGAAAAGAAAAGGAAAAAAAAAAAAAGATTTCTACTCCTCAGTGCAGTCTTCAGGCCTTACGTGATCAATAATAATAAAGGAATAAATCTAACAATAAACCTTAAGGATGCTGAGAAAATGAAAAACATCCTGCTGGGCCCCTTAAGGATTTTCAGTTTATAGGAACTCTTAAGCAGCAGGAAGGTGTTTCCCAGCATGAGTTATGCTGCCCTTGCCCAGGAAGCTCCCCTTGCTGTGCGTGGTATACAGAGGAGCACAAACCCCACTATAAAACAGCACAGGTGGAGTGCAATTATGGCAGTGTGGCTTTGTGGGGCCATCTCAATCTTCTTGATGAGATGGAAAGGGGATGCTGTGCCTCTATAGCAATAAGGGGAGATGGGAGGTCGCCACATGAGCAGACTCAGAAGAATAAAGCAACAAAAAAGCCCCCAAACCCCAGCTGTTAAAAGGTCTTCAAAGAGCTTCAGGATACTTAAGCAAATGGAGTGGAGTAAGCCCGATAGAGGATGCTTTGTGTAGCCTAAAAACAACTGCCATGAGGGCTTCTCTAGGACAAACATTTACAAAAATAGTGCCAGAAGTGTTCAGCTTGGCACACCGAGTGTTTTCCTTGTGTTGATGCTGCTTAATACCTTGTTACAGTATGAGCTCCAGAAAAGTCTGAATTCAGTCAATCTCAAATTAAGTTTAGAAACTGATGGAAAAAATGAAAATAACCAAAACACCCAGAATATTAATAAAAGGCTACAAAAGGAAAAAAAGAAAAACGAGCAAACCTCTTTTAGCTTGATCTCAGACCTTGCTGTGCTATAATGCAGGCACACACACACATTTCCTTAGGGAGCAGGCTGCTCCCAGCAGTGTGAAATCAGTGCTTGGCTTCCTCTGTGCAATGGTTGCTGCAGGTCCCAAAGCCCTAAAGGGAACAGACATGGATTCTCTTGGAGACTTTGTTTGGAGGTTTTGTTGTGGTAGTTTGTCTCAGAAATTCTAGAGACAGTGTGGAAGTTGTTATTGCTGTGGGAGTTCATGCATGGACTTTGCTAATGCAAACATTGGAGGGGCTCTATCCAATGAGCGATGTCCCTCTATGGCAGCATCTGCATTTCATTCTGCTTTCAGCTGCTGCCCTGTCCAAAAATATGTTTGCACTGATGGGCAACTCTTATTTTCATTTAGCTTTAGCATCCTTGAGTGTTCTACAAACCCAGCGTATGAGGTTGCATGTAAAGCTGGCTAATAACCTCACTACATAGTATTAGAACAACTTATCCTGAACTGTAGAAGCAGTGTTCTCAGTACTTGCTGCATTTCATTTTTCTTGCTTGTCTTTGGGACATCTGCTCTGAAGGAGCCCCAGTGGCTGAGCAGTTCGTGCTGCAAGCTGTAGGGCACTGGGTGCCTGAAGCAGGCTTGGTAATTCCATGCCCTTTTCATTGGCTGTGCATGGTGTGCCAGAGGACTCTGGTCACCAGCTTCTACCAAGCTTTGGGACCAAATTAAATAGAGAAGAACAGTTCAAGAATTACCACGTGGGGTAGGGCCTTATGTGCTGGTGTTGGCATCTCGTAAGCTATCCTAACTCCTCCTTTGCCAACGTGCAAGGAGCACTGGCTTCAAAAACCCTTCAACGTAATTCATGCGTTTTTAAAATTATTGTTTATTTTATTTTTAGTTTCATTATCGGATTTCATGTTTAATTATGTTGTTTTGCCTCGCTTCTATCAAGGCAGCATTTCTTTCCCTGCAGCTAGGACAACCGAGTGATGTATGAAATACATAATGCTCTTTGATTAATATTAAATGCGCAGAACAAATACGTTTTGGAGGATCTTTGTCTTCTGATAGACTCGGCTGTGTGCAGGGCTGGGGTTTGTGACAGGTCCTTGGGGACACGTGGGGTGGCCCTTTGTTTTTCAAGGTGCCTTACGGCTGACTGAAGCTTGGACCTTTTTTCAGCATTCCTTTTTGTAGCATTTCTAATATTTGCGGTATCTTTCGGCTCTCGGATTTCTCCCACGTTAAAATTTGCAGTTAGTGGTTTTAGTTGACTTTTAAAAGAAGGTTGGGATTTCTGATTATTAGGGTTCATCCAGCGCCGCTCTGTCCTTGTGAGATAGCTGAACAGATTTCTTTGGCAGCCCAGGTTTGCTTTATGTGCAGTACAGCATTATGCAAGATTTTGCCCAGCGTAGTAAACAGGCATCTATAGCTGCTCTGCTTTATTGTATTTTAGATTAATTTTGTATTCTTTGGGGATGACAAATGTTAGGAGGAAAAAAGCATTTTTATGAATGAAAGATGTATTAAGCATATATGAAAAGAAATGTAATGCACCAAGTTCTGCAGCTCTTACCTTTTTGGTCAGAAATAACTTTCTGCTGCCTACAAATTGCTGTAGAATGCAATTGGAGATATAGCCACCAATCATTACATATTTTTGCTGTATCTCTTCTGCCTTTCACCACTTTTCTGGGCAATTTGTGTCCAACTGTTTGCTCTGAGAGATGAAGAAAGTGTCATTTCTGTAAGTAAACGCTCCAAGCTTTCAGGGAAGCCTCAAGGATTGCTGATGAGTGGAACTGTGGAAGGAATTTGGGAATATGGAGCAATTCTGCCAGCACTGACCAGGGTCAGAGGCCATCAAAGAGTAAGGACAGGACACCCTACAGAGATAAGCACTAATGTGTGTTGACCTTAGTCTGCAATGTTGGCTGTAGTGAATCAGTGGCATCTCCCTGAGGTGGGGACTGACCTTGGTCGTGGCTGCGTGGCATGCAGTGCCTGCAGCAGGCAGATGTGTCCATCGTCAGCTTAGGTTTTCATTAAGCTGTGTTAGTAATTAAAAGCAAATAAAGCAAGAAACTGAGATCAGGCCTAGATCTGGGCTGAAGGAAGCTTCCTTGCACCCTAGGGAAGAGCTGGAGGAAAGGCTGAGAGCTGGTGGTGCTTCCATTATTTCATCCAGCATCTGTGGACGGACACCGCGTTGGTGGAGCTTTCATCAGGTCTTCGCAAGGCAGTGGTGTAATCTATTACAGCAAATCTTTTGTCGTTATTTGTAAATAAAAGAGCTTTCTTTCGGCCTATAATAGAATTCTACAGATAAATCGATGCTCAGCTCCTTCCCTTTGCTGCAGCCTCCTGCAATTTTCTCTGTGAAGTTTTCATGTAGGACGGCCTCTCCAGAGGCTTAAAATGAATCACAGAACAAAATGAAACCTGACCTTTTATGCTGTATGTATTTTTTATGATGAGAGCTTATCTTACCAGGCTCAGTTGCCCACCTTGCACCAGAAAGCAACTTTGGCTGATGTTTCCTAGGAGAAAGGAACAGATATCGCTTCTTTAAGTCTTGATGATACCATCAAGCTTGCAGCTAGATTTCACCCAGGCGTGACCCCACTTAAGAATAAAGCCATTCCTAAGCTTTGTTTCAAGCATGGCATAGCAGAGCCCCACGGAAGGAATGGTGCAGTGAACGGGCTGATGGTACGGCTGCTTCAGCTCAGCTTTGATGGTAATCAGGTTGGGCAGATGTCTCCAACAGCTGCAGCTAATGGGCTGCCGTGCTGGGCAGGGACCAGACCTCCAGACTCCTCCTGCTCACAGCCAACGTGGGGCTGAGAGCTCAGGAAAATAAAACCTCTTCTTCTTTTACCTTATTATGAAGTTCTTCCCTCGCTCCTCCCTCAACACCAAATTGTTGGTGCTGCGTGCTTGGAAATCAGCTGTTTTGGCAGGGTTTTTTTTTTTCCTTTTTTCTTTTTTTTTTCTGAGCTTAAAACTGAACTAATTCACCTCAATTTATCTTGTAGGCAAAACTATTTATAATTAACAAAGAAACAGAGGTCACTTTGGTGTGTAATAGCTGCCGAGTCGAATGAATAATAATTAGCAAGCTTTTTATGCTAAGATAAAAATTATGCAAGAATTACCCTCCGAATAGCATTGAAATGGTTAGTGAGAGATTCAGGTGATGGGGGAGAAGGAAAGAAAACCAGAGGGGTCTCCAAGCTGGGCATTTATTTATCTTGGTTGGACTAGCTGTGTCAGCACTGGAAACAAATGATCTTTTAAAATAAATCTTATCTTTAAATCATAGTGACAGCAGAACCTATGGTAGATACATGACCATACATAATTGAAAAGGACAAAAGGTGAGGGTTTTACTTGAACAGGATTTGAGTGGTGGCTTCATCTGTCAGTGTTTGGCTGGGAAGTTCCTAGGGCCTTTGGCATACTTAGATCTGGTGGAGATCTGTTTATTTATTTATTTTTACTTGTTGTTGCTTTTAACATTTAAATGGGGAGAAAACATCTCCCAAGTGTCCCTGCCACCTTGCTTAGATTCCCCAGAGGCTCACATAGTGTTTGAGAATGTGAGAGGTGGAGGAATGGCCTTGTTCACACACTGGGTAATGTGCTTTTGTTTTCACAGCCTCTTTTATTACTGTGAAACAATGAATAGTTAAGAAAAAAAAAAAAATTAATGTAGGCTGCAATATAGAATTATTGCACCAAAGCTGAAACAGGGCTAAAAAGTAGCAACAATTGCATAATGGAGCTATAAAAATCTCCTTACCTTTGCTTGCAGGACATAATGCCAGCTCACAACACAATATAATTAGATTGCCACATCACCCCTTGTAAAACCAGAAAGAGAAAGAATTGTAGGGGTGCATTAAAACTCCTTTCATTTTCTAATGCCTTTGGAGAGCTATTGGCCATAGAGGACTTGCTCTGGCAAAAAGCTCTAGTGAGCTATTAGGTTTTTAACTATTTTATAGGTTTTTTTATTGTTGCCAGACCCAGTTTTTCAGCACAATGACTTTGTCCTCTCTCCCCCTCCCAGCCTGTCACACGTTTATCAATCTCACAGACAACATTTGCTATAAAGATAAGTCCAGGCTCTTCGGAAGCGCTGTGTCCTGCTGACAATACCCTTCCTCTCCCCAGCTTTTTTTAGTAGGTTTCACGTGGCTTCTTTTATCCGGTGATCTGATACAAATTCCTTGTGTCAGCTCCAGATCCCAGGAATAAAACCCTGTAGTGCAAGGCAGTGGACACCACCAGCTCCGGGCCAGGCTTAAGTGGAACGTGGCAGAGGGGAGCAGAGCCTCTTCTGGGTCAGAATCTGACCTTTATGAAACTGTTCCTTGCTATTTCATGTGAAGTTTTGGTCTCTGTTAGAACTGTACCGTTAAAATGCAAACGGCCTGAGAGGAAGGGAGTGAATCTTGAAAAGCCACTTTACTCTCCCTGGTGAAGCTGAAGCATTTTGCTTTTAGAAAAAGACAGCTTCTGCCAAAGACGGATGGATGCAAAAATCATGACTCTGCCATGGGTTGATTAGCATCGGGCCTTTTCAGAAGAAAACAATATTACTTATTAGTGAACCTGCCAAATTTTGTCCTAATTTTTTTTTTTTTTTTTTTAAATCTGTGGAAATGTCAGAGCTGCTATAAGTGTACGCAGCTGACAATGATAAGTTGTGTGCATCCATACCCGGAGTTTTAAAATGATGCATAGGAAGAGCAGTTGAAAGAAAACTTGCAAACTGATATGAGCAAGAAAAATGTTCCTGATTAATGCAGTGGAAGCTTTGCTTGTGCTCGTGTAGGTTATGGCAGCGGGACCCTGAGGCTGGGGGTTGAGGGTTGATCATGACCACCATCACCCATGCCAGGCACTTTGAGGCTACCTGGGCATTTTGGAGCGCTCTGCTAAAGGAAATAGGATGCTGACCTGGGAAGGGAATGCATCCTGATGTCTGCCAGTTCACCTATTTCGTGTTTAATTGGCTGTGACTGCCCTCCAGAGCAGTGTTTTGGGTCAATGATGAACAAATTTCGGTTGCTGTAAAAAGAAAAGGACACGCCTGCCTGGTTCCTCTCCTGGTTATCCATCTGTGATAGCTGGCCCCTGGGAGGGAGGTTGTGTTGGCTTCCAAGTCATTGTGGCATCTTCGGGTGCCAGGGCTGGAGTGCCACATCCGTGGGCTCTGCAGAAACACTTCTGTGGCTTTCTTCTGGTCCCAGTCATAAAGCTCACGACATCCTTTTGGCACTCATGGGGAGTTCAGCTGGGCGTTTTGGGTTAGGTCTGTTTGTCAAAGTGAAGAACAGAGCAGGAGGAGTTTGCTCTGAGCTCCCAGGTTGAGTTTCTTACCTGAGTGATGAGACTTCCAACATGTTAAATATGCTGAGCCGGCTGAAGGAGGCTGGACCACACCATTCCAGAGCTCAGATGTTTCCAGCTGGCCTAGGCTGACATAATCTGTATATTAAATTAAATTAAATACCATAAATACGAGGCAAGACAGGAGGAGGCCTCTTTATTAAGCTTTTTAAGCTTATACTCACATAGTGGGTGTATAAGTGCATATGCATATCTATGCCACAGTTTGTATACAGTTATATTTGTAATGCATCTATATGTTGTTCAATTATCTCGGTTGTTGTTAAATTTTATTTAACTGTGTTGACTTTCACTGCCTGCAGTGCAGCAATTGAACAGCGTATTTGCAAGCATGTAGAAGATAACAAGAAGAAAAAATAATTAAAAAGAAGTTCGTGTCAAACCCATTCAGTTTTCATTTACAGCAGCAACAAATCTTGTGGGTAGAGAGCCAGTTGCACATCACATTACCATAAGAAAACATTTGCAGGATGAGTACAAAGGATCTGGAAAATTCTATTCCAGCACTGTAATGGAGCATGCTCCTGTAGCCTGCTCTGAGGGGGGCAGAATGGAGCTTATCCCACTTGGGGCAATTTTTATGTGCAGTGAGAATTCAAGCAGCATGAGACTATGGAAAGCAATATTAAGAACAGGTATTAAAATGTTAATTATGATTTATGTGTTTTAATACGGGGTTTCTGTGTTAATTCACAGTAGTTTACCCAGAATGTAAAACCTCATGCAAGTGGTGCTGGGTGATCAGCTTCCATCAACAACCAAAGATGAGGGTTTTTTCATTTGTGTTTGATGTTTCTTGCTAATTTAAATGTCACAGCTCGTATCTATGTCTCTGTTATCTCAAGGGTAGGTTACTCGAGTGTGAACTATAATAGAGCTGCATCTCAAACACACTTGAAAAGGTACTTCAATGTGGAATGACTCTGTTTACATTTAAAATGATATATTATTATTTATTCTTCATACCACAGTAATACCCAGCAGCTCCAGACATCTATTAGAAAGCCTTTATGGTCAGTGCAAAATAGACCATAAAGTAATGTCCCTACCCCAATAGCTTTCATTTATAAGTAAATCCAACCATGAATACATCAACATGTCTTCGCAGAAAGTAGCTACATCTCTGTTGCAGCACCGAGGCATTAGTTGCCAGTTATGCTGCTGCCAATGAGCTGAGATTTGCTCGTGTACAAGGCTTCATCTTCCCTCTTCTACAGCAAAAAGCACTTCAGGTATTCATGCCTGGGGCTACTCGGGTAAATGACGAAAAGTAGTTGGGAGAGAATTTATGGTTTGGCTTTAAAATTGGCCTTGTTTGGTGCAAATAGCAATTGGAGAATATGCGAGTCACCCTGCAAATGTCTCTTGAGACTTTCAGGACGTTAGTGATGTTAGTATTATTGAGGTAGCCTCATTCTCAGTCTGTGTGTGTTCCCTAGAGCTGAAAGCTTAGAGGACTCCACCGCATGGAAACTTTTAGATCTGTTTACCCAGAGACTGTTTTCCCTACAGACGCATACTGACTGATTGGCTTTGACAGGCACTGCAGCCTTCGTCTCATCTGATGAGTAAGGACTTGTGCTAATGAACTAATATTCTCAGTTGCACTCATAAATGATGCGGTGATGCTAAGGGGCTTTTCAGCTGCTGCTGAACTTCCCTGACCCATATGCTTAAGTGCACATAAATGCTGCAAGAATAGGGAAGGCTTACTGCATGTGTTGGGGAGTGGGTATGGCTGTTACTGGGCCACTGCACTGTTCCACTTTTCTGTAAATCTTCTGTTAGATGAGCTGTGCTTGGCTTCTGTCCTGCATCCTGGAGGGGAAAAGTAATAGTACTGTCTGTGTCCAATTTGTCCTGCAGGAGTTGGCAGTCCAACGTCACATTGGTGATGGTCTGTGCTATCCCATAGATGAGATGGATGCTCGTGTACATGAGGATGTGGCACTCTGACCAGAGTGGTGGTGTGGGCTGTGAGTCCTAGAGACAGGGCTTAAACTTCAGCCGTGTGTTCTGAAAACCATACATGATTCTAAAATGTATCATAGGAGATAAGTCAGGGAGTCTTTGTAATGTAGACTAACCAAATTGGTATCCATCCTTGTGAAAATTTCTAGATCCTTGATGGTACGGTCAGACTGAGCACTGGAGCAGGTGGGGGCCGTTGTGTTTTGTAGAATTAGGACTTTGCAGAGAAGTTGTATTTTATAATTGTCAGCATCTCCAGCAAGCTGTGTTGTCTGCTGTCCAAGCTGGGCTCTTGCTCCTCCTTTTTATCACATACAATTGTTTTGTTTCTGTGAAGAAAACAGGAAGTAAAAACAATATTTGAACTGGGTTTTATTTAATGTGCACATGCTCAATATGCTGGGCAGACGTTTTCCCGAGATCCCCTTTGTTTTCTTTCCCTGACACAAACACATTTCCTTTGTGTTCTTGGCAACAGCAAGACTGCCTTCAAGTCAGGCTGCTGTGTGCAGTCCAGGTGTTCCTCCTGCCTCATGTCAGGGCATGGGTCTCCTTCTTCCCATGCCATCAGCAGCATCAGAAGATGGAGAGCAAGGCTCTTTGCATCCATGATCTGTACTATAAATGCTGGGAGAGCGGTGCCCTCGTGTGCATATCCAATGTATGTATCTAATGATACACCTATGTAAACTATCACAATCGTATGAAGATAAGCACAAAATCTGCTTTTCCTCACTTCTCACTGCCAAAACCGTCTTCTCCTAAAGGCTTCCCTTTCCACCCTGGAAAAATCCTCTGCTGTTAGCTTGCAGACTTCTGTTTTGTGTGTTCTTCTTTTGACAGAAAGATGCATTTTCAGGCTAAATTGTTGCTTTGCTGCACTGCTCCAAGGACAGATCACATTTTGTTCCTCTGTTCCCTTTCTGCGTTGAAAAGCATTTGCCTGAGTTGAACCCAATAAATTCACTCAATATTTAGGAAAAGCTGTCAGTAGTGCTGTGTTCCTTCTGTTTAATCCGGTAAGCATCTTATATATTCTGAAGAATAGGGCTCAATGCAAGATGTCTTTGTATGCCTATGAGCATGCATCTGGTTATTTTTCCTCTCTGCTTTTGTGGCTGCTCTTCCGTAGCTTTGCCTGGACATTAATGTGATCCAACCTGCAAACAAAGTCCCTTTGTTCCATGAGACTTTATCAGAGCTGGGTTTGGCACAGGGCCTCTGTGTCTGCCTGGCACTGAGTTCTGTGTGCGGAGGAGGGATGAGCTGCTGGAGGATGCAGCCAGGGTGGCTGATGGGGCAGCGCGTGGAGCTCAATCCAGGGCCTGCCATGATCTTGCTGGCTGCAGTTTCAATGCACTGTGCCATAAAGTGGGTGGACAGAAGTCAGGGCTGTGGGTCACAAGTCCATCATTAGTTGGAGCTGAATCAATGGATATCACTCTGAAAAACCTCCAGAATGCTGCTACCTACCAAAGTTTACCTGTACCAAATTGTATTTCAGTCTAGAATTTCAAGATTTTATGTTGGTGCCATCTGAATTTTCCCAAAGTGCATAAGCAGGTTGGTTAGGCTTTAGCTCCTACTGATTTTAGTGACACAAAAGCACCTGATCAGTTGATAAGAGTGTGGGTTTTTTGAAAATGCCTCCTTGAGTCATTAAGCACCTTATTGTTGCTGGAAGTAATCTGGCTCTTTGGAAAGCAAATACCATTCAGAAGCACAGTCCATATCAATAAAAGGTTGTGGTAATTGGCACAGGGGAAGAACAATCTTCACCAATATTCCCTAAAAAATCTTGGAAATGGGCATATGACTGTTAATATCATTTGTTATTCAGAACAGTGTTGTGATGGGGAGATTAAAATTTGCAGGTAATGTCAGAAGATCGTACAGTGGTAATAGGTGGTGGAGTTTAATTATTCCTTGATGCAAAACTCATGGATTTCTTTTCCAATGCTCCTTGAACCCATTGGAAGAAGTACTTTCCTACATCTAATTTTGTAGATGTCTCAGATAAAACAAGCTCTAGCCAAGTCACTTGAACAACACCATCTGAATTGAATGGAATAATTAGAAAATGAAATCTCGTTAGTTTTTATTTCAGAAATGCAATCTGACAGAGTGAGGAGCTTCTGAAAGAGGCTTGGAGCTCCTCTGTGCCAGAGGTCTAAAACCTGCCTGACACTGACATCCCTCCTCTGCAGAAGAACAGTTGTATGGAAGGGACACGTGTACCTTTTCTGGGGATGTGTAGGAAACTGGAGAGGAATGGAAAAAATGAGACATGCAGTGAAGACTGGTGCAAAAAGGCAGAAGCTCTCAGCTTCAGGAGTCTAATAAGAAGAAAAGCTCTGGTGTGTTGTTTGGTCACAGAGTGATTATGAACCTCTGAGGTAGCACGGCTGTGTAAAAACACCAAATGTATTGTAAGATTTCTTCAGTTTATACAGGAGCATTAATGTCTTTATGGGAATCATCAGTAAGAGTAGTGAATACAGCATTGGTCCCTCAGAGTCAAAATGGATGGATTCAAGCTGGAGAAAATGCAGCCCAAGATTTAGAGTCTGGTAATTATGTGGGAGAAAGTATTATATAGGAAGAAAGGAAAAGCAAACAGCCCCTCGCTTCTGCGGCCTAGAAAAAGGAAGTTTTTGAAGGGTAGGGTTTCCTTCTATAGCTATATCAGAGAGATAAACACTGTAAGGGAGGAACATTTTAACCTAGAAGAGGGAATGGTGGTGAGAGCAGCATGGATCTTGGAAGCCCTTGCTTGGGGTTAAAGATTAGTGGCTTTTAGGGTGATGTTGGAGCAATGTGGTCTCTGCAGATTCTTTTCAGTCTTGTGTTTCTGTGATTAAAGCTCCTCTTTTTCTCTTACACCCGGGCAGGTAATAAGTGCCTTCAGTTATTAAGCAGGTGACTTTGTCTCTGCTTGCAGTGTACGTAATTCAATTCAGATATCCATTCAGTAGTCACAGCAATATTCATGAGTTCTGATTGTTTTGTGGATTTCAGTACCATAATCAGTCAAATGAGATGTGTCACACCTTGGTGGCAAGACAGTAAAACATTGGTTCTTTGCTCCATATAAAGTGACAGCGATTTTAATTGCATGCTTGGAAGGTCTGGGGTTGTTTCTGAATGAATGAATGAATCTATTAGTGCCGTTGTCTTTGCCTGTAAATGCTCTTGCATAACAATGAGGCAAAGCCATTACACTCACTTGTACGGAGAACTCCCACTCCCGTGTTGTTCAAATTGTTTTTAGCCAGTGGTCAACGCTGCGTTTAAATCGTGACCTCGGAGTGGTAAATGGGAGGTGGGTGTGAAGCACCACTCACCCTTCTCTAATGGAAGCACTTTCCAGATGATGAGCAGCAGCGTGCCCTCACCTTGCTCACAGGCTGTGGGGAGTGGATTTTGCGTGAGCTTCGCATGAAGCCCCATCTATGCTGGCAGATTTATTTTGCTAGCAGGATTGGTCAGCTTAAAGGATCAAAGCCACTTTTTCTCCTCAAGAGTGAGCTTTATCCTTTATTTGGTTGTATCCAGTGTGATATCTTTGCAAGAGACAATCCCTAATGCCCGAAGTACAGGTGGATAAAGCCACAGGGAAAAGTTTTGCATCAAAAGCAGCACTGCATGCTTTGCTACTGACAGAATATCCTGATGCCTGCTGGCTGCGCTGTTCTGAATCTTGCTTTAGTGCCCAAAGCCTCTGCAGGTACAAAACCCTGTGATGTGTGGAAATCCGGAGCATCGCTATAAGATTTTCCTGGGCGTGCTGGAGAGCTTTCCCAAAACAGAATAAACAAGAGCTTATCTCTGCTGCTAAAAAGAAGGTACACTTTTCATCTTACGAACGAATGTTTAATGTACAGTAATAAGAACTAGTGAAGCCAACGCAGAAATCTCCCTGAAGGCCAGATGCAATAATTGCTGTGCCTGAACAATGGCAAGTTTATTTGTGGTAAAAATGGAGTGGTTTGTTTTTGCTGGAGTCTGTCTGTCGAATATTTTTAGGCAAAATGATGCATTGTTGACATTGATGACAAGCCCCTGCAGTAGCCACAGTTGATGTCGACCAAAGACTGCTTTGGGCACTTGCATTTGTATCACTTCTGTAAACAGGCTTTTGCTGGGATAACTGGGAAATGATGTAATTGTAAATTTAATATCATGTTCATGACATTATGCCTCGCTGGCACAACTACCTAGCCTGAAATTGTGTCCCAGTAAGAGTGACAGATCTGCAAACTGGGTTTACCTCAATTCATGGGTGAGTTTACTCCAGTTCACGTGCTGACCATTAGTAAGAGTCGTGGGTGATGAAGAAATGGGCAAAATAACTTCAGTGGAGGTCAGTCCTCCTCATTGCCTGTCAAGGCTGACTTTGTGCTCCTGAGCCTGAAAGTTTCTTCCATTGCACCAGACTCCATGAAATACGTAAAGACATCCCTATATGTTTGCACAGAATTCTGCACGTGGCTACAGCATGAGCAGCAGGGAGGAGAATGGTAAAAAGAAGCACTGGAAGGATTTCTGATTCCTTGTGTGTAGGACCCAACAGCTCAGAACTGTTTGAGAGGGAGAGTAATTCAATTTAATTATATTGTTTCGAGTTGGGTCTGGAGGACAAAGAAAAGTTTGGTATTAGCCCTGGGCCTCTCTGAGTACTTTTCTTCAGGGGGTCTGAAAATGTTAGATACTAAATTCTGGTCTCACTGCTGCAGAGCTGTGGTTTTTCTACTCTCATTTCTTCCTTGGTGCTTGTAGATCCTGAGCAATAGGCGCTGGAAGTTGCCTCGTTCACGTCTAGCTGCACGAAACCAATAAAAATAAATGACTGAAATACAGCATAACGGAATAAAAGCTTCCTCTCCTCCTCCCTTGTTTTCTCCCTGCACGACACAGGCTAAGGACACATCCCCAGAATTATTATACAGGAGGTTATAATCTCTGAAGGACATCCTGAGCACTGCTTATTTCCTCCGACACAGAGAAGTGATATCTCCATGGCACAAAATCGGTCCAGACTCAGATTTCAAATGTGCAATGATGTCTTGGTGTTAACAGGACAAATTAATTCTTGCTAAAGAAAGTGGCACACTATTTGTCAAGGGCATCAATAAATTTTTACCTATGTTTCCCTTTTGTGAGCGGAAAGCAGAAAAGAGAACTAACAAATGGTTCCTCTCTCTCAATGCCTCAAACATCGCTATAATGATGGAAAAACAATGGCAACTTCTATAACCATCACGGAACTAAGAATTTACTGTCATGTTTCTCATGGGATCTAATTTAAAACAGTGTTCTAAGAGAAACTCAGGTCAAGAGTAAAGAAGAAAAAGTTGATGGCGATTTGGTTTGACAGCCGGAATATCACAGAGCATACCAGGTTAAACTCTGAAGGGCTTTATGGAAAAGGACTTTTACAGGGAACATGCTCGAATCTCAAATATCTGAAAATAAACAGCAAATCTTTTGTTTCTTTCCATATAACCTCCTTCATGTATACATTCTGCGATTGCAAGCACAGTTTTGCCACAAATGTGTTTGTATGTTTCTGTGCTGGCATTGGCCACGGATCTTCCCTTTCTCTAGGTCCTGCTTGGCGCTGGGGTCAGTGAGCAGATGTGTAACAGCTCTTTGAAGAGAACGCAATCTGAAGGCAGTGCATAGCCCAGTCTGCTGCTGTCCATCTTTTGCAAGGGCTTCTTACCTCATGGAATCATTAGGGTTGGAAAAGACCACTAAGGTCACCAAGTCCATCCCCATCCCATCACTACCGTGTCCCTCAGTGCCACATCTCCCCTTTTTCTTGAAAACCTCTTTGTCCACAGCTCTTACAGCTTATGGGAGCTAAGAGTCAATCTTTCTGACCAGTGAAGATGCTGCTTTGGTCACCCACCAACCTGTATGTAATCCATCTTCTGGATTTCAGTTCAACTCTACTAAAGTCCAAGAAAATGAAATCAAACAAAATTTGATATCTTTTCTTTCTCTGTGCATTCGTTCCACACTTAATCTAGGACGAAATTTGGCACAAATATTTGGCAGAAACACAACACAGATATTTAGCAGAAACACAGCTAAATATTCTTTCTAAATTCTGTGAAAGAGAAGGAAAAGAACATAACCTTTGGTTTTAGTCAATATTCCGAACTTCAGAGAAGCAAAGTGGTATTTTAAGCTCTCAATTCCTTGCAATTTGTTTTAAACCTTTGCAAAGGTCATGTAAGTGAAGGGGTGGGGGGTAGCTGGAAAGAAACGTCTGTTTTACAAGAAAAGCAGGAACCTACAGTTAAGGTTCTTTTTGTGGGTTTTGCTAACAGGATGGGGTTTTTAACTGCCTTTATATTCAGGGTTTTTTTTATTACTAGAGGTAGCAGGACACTTCAGCAATATTAAAAATAAAATAAAGACCCTGGGGAGCTTTTTTTTTTTTTTTTTTTTTTTTTTTTTTGAATTAAATGCTTCTTTTGCCTTTAAAAGTTCAAGACTTTGAAATAATGGATAGTGAGGCCTCCTGCATTTGAGGGCTTTTCTGTTTGAAGCATCACTTTTGTTTTACCATCTGAAACATCCTTTGGGATTCGGAAAACGCTTTTACAAAGCTTGAGTCCAAAAGTCGCCCATTTATGGCCAATTCCTCTCCAGGGGAAGGGAATAAATGGAACTGAAATAATTCACCTCAAATAAAGAAATAGAAAGACGAATATTATCGGTCTTCTACAAAATATTGTATGCTGCCATGTTGGAGAGGAGGAGAGCAGGAGATGAGGAGAATGGGGAAAGGCAGAATCTTAACCTGTGGTGATTTTCTATTTATTGATATCATTCACTTTAAGGCTGGCAGCCTCATGATGAGGGCTTCCCCCAGGGTGATATTAAATATCGTGAACAGTCAAGATGTCATTTTTTTGTTTGTTTGTTTGTTTTTAAATCAGGAGCAGACCGATTATTATAATGAACCCAAATCCAGGACAATGCCTCAGACAAAGCCGATGAAGATTGCCTGATCACTGTGGCATAAAACCCAGCCAGGCCTTTACCAGCATTAATGCAAAAACGAAACGATGTGATGACAGGAAGAAAAAGAACAAGTCTGAATAGAAGTATAAAATAATCTGAACAATTTGCTGTCATCTTTTGTAGGAGAGGCTGTATTACATCTGTTTAGAATCTAGATAGGTCTATTAGCTGTGCTAAACGTGGCTCTAGGAACAAAGCGTTGTTCAGAAATATTTTTGCTTTCCTCAGTGTACCATATTTGCTCAGAAATATCAGAAGTCCTCATGGGTTACAATCAACAAATGCAGGAACTGCAGTATGTTGCCACATTTCCCCATGCGCTGGCCATATTGTGTTTTCTCTAAACAAACCTGTGCTCAAGAGATGCCATAAGCTGGTAAAGCTAAAAGCAACGTGTCTGCAGGAAGTACAATTTGGCTTTCTATTCTTGTGATTTAAATGGAATAACAAGAGCTGCGATGTATGACCCAAATTTTCTTTTGCTGAAATGGGAGCTTGTTCCCCTCTATGAAGAAAATAGCTCAAGACTGGAGAGAGGGGCTCTCTGCCATTAATAAAGCCGGGCTTCGTCACAGCTCTTTGGTTCTTTGCTTTCCATTCAGGCAAAGGACGTGTACTTTGGCATGTACAGTTTAAAAATAGTTTGTTTGATCCATGTTGGGGAGCAATATCCAAACCCAGGGACGTACAGAACCCCCAGTGTGTCTGCTCCCAGGTCACCACGTGTCCTTTGCATTGACCTCCTCTGCGTGCTCTGCTCTTACATCTCATTGTATAAAAAGTGCATTTTTTGACATAAAGAAATCCATGTTGTAACATGAAAGTATGTATTTCAGAGAAGACATTTTTGGCAGCCTGGCAAAGGTCATCTGTGCATGCCAGTTATTCATCTAAAACCTCAAGTTCTCCAGTTCTCTAACGGTGCTACTATATGTTTTCATGCTTTAGAGAATTGTTTACTGGGTCTTTCAGTTTTCTTGCAGAATGAAAAGATCAGGTTGGTGTAATGTTTTCCTCAGATATACAAGTTTGTTTGGAGTCATTTACTTGTGTAGGTAGGACATGCTGCCTCGAGGCAGTAGCTGCAGCTCACCTGCCTTTCGAGGTCTTTGTGTTACAGCAGTGGACAACAGGTTAAATTAAAAATAAAATCTAAACAGGGGTATAACTCACAGCTATTTGCCTGTGCTTATTATGAAACAATGAAAATAAGCCCAGTCTGTGATATAATCACTGGGTAATGAAAAAGATTGCACTTGAAATGAGCACTCGGCTTTGTTGCTGGGCATCAGGGCTGCTGTTGGGACACTGCACAGCCAGCACTGACCTGGTGCTTTGCTTCCATGTGGAGCTGCAGCTGGATTGAATGCACCCTAGGAGGGCCTGCAGTCTGAATGTGCCAAACATCTTCTGAAAGACTAGAATAAAGTGTTACTGACGAATAAATCCCGACTTCATTATCCTTAAGTGGTGGAGGTGAACAAGTGCTGTAATTAGGCTAATGTGGTCAGTGGCCTTTGGAGGAGAGTCGCTTTTAAGTAAAAGCAGTAGAACCTGAATGAGAAAATAATTGGATTTATGGGCTTTGGGACATAGATTTAATAATGCTTTTTGATGAAACATCTGATGTACAAACAGTGAAGTCCCACAAGGGGTCAGGCATAGGAAGGGCTTGAGAAGAAGGTGCACAGCAGTGCACAGCACCATACAGCTTCTTTGTAGAAGCTATACTGCTCTGACATTACTGCTGTAGGCCCCTTCTTGAGAAGCACTTTCATGTTATTCCAAATTTTATAGGACTTTTCATACACCGATCAACTAAATGTAAATTTTGTCTGTAAGTTGGAAATCTGCAGCTCTGCTGAAGGCACTGCTACCTTGGTGCTCTTGCCCAAGTAGGCTTCTGCCTTATCAAACCAGAGCTCCTTGTCCTCTCCAGGGTGAGCCTACCACAGTACCCAATTCACCTCACTGCCTAACAGCTCTTCCCCAAAAAGTTCTTTGCAAATTAACTTGATTAGCAAATGACCTACCATTAAAGTACAATGCCATTTTCTGTCTGAAGAACGTCACTGACGGGTCTCCAGATTCCAGAACATTTTTATCTACCAATCGATAGCAAAGCTCCCAACACGTGTACTATCAGACAATCAAAGCACTGATAGCACGGCAATCACTCAGAGCCACGAGAACACAATGCCTCTCCTAATGACGGGAGCCTTATCTGAGATTTGCAGGACCTGATCAATTGAACAAGGCACTAGCTGGTAATCGATAGTTTTCTATCATTATAGCAACCCCATTCATACTGCCAGAGTAAAAGTTAGTCAGCATTTTCATTTCATGCATCTTTCTGGTTTCTTTCTTTATTTTTGTGGTCCACTCAGGTGGCTGAGCTCAAGCCTGATCTACCAAGATCTGGGCTTGGAAACGGTCACCTCCCGAACAGCCGAGTGATTTTTTGGGATTACTTTTTACTGAATTTTCTTTTTGATGTATCCAAAAAGGGAAAGCTAACGGGCAACTGCCTTGGACAGCACTGTTCGGGGGAGTTGCAGTGGGGATAGTGCTGCAGAAATGCCATGGCTGCTGCTATCTGCCTGTGGGACTGGCAGGGCTCTGCACTGATCATTCTGTGACCACTTCGGTTGCTACTCCTCCATCTGCCTCTTAGCTGCATAGGTGTGTTGATGTCAGCACTGGAGCACAGGTTTTAAACCCTTGAGTTTTGGCATTTATTTTACAAATAGACCTGTGCAAGTAGAGCGTGACGTGACAGTCTTCCATCCAGTATTTTCAACAATAGAAGCTAAGATCAGTCTCCTAAGTCTGTATCCAGGCTCTTAAACAGAAGATGTGATTTTCTGAAGCTCTAAGCCCCTGCTAGCTCCTATTAATTGGATACTCAGCACTCTTCAAATTTACTTATTTATGAGCTGAATTACGGGTTTAAGAGCTTAAGTTTGGGTTTCTATTTCTGACACCTCAGGTTTTTTTTTAAGTTTCTGTTTTTAAACTCGGTGTTCTTGCCATGCTGAGTGCCTGGTGAAGAGACGCACCCCACCTGCAGCAAATGTTTGCAACTTCGCCCTCAGATCAGCAGCATTGAGGTTGCCTCTGTCCCTTCCTTGGTGCTGTTGAGCTGAGTGAAGTGCAGTCAATTCATCCAATACCCAAAGCAGTGTGAGCCTCAGCTTCCCAAAATGCCCTTGTTTTTAGCATCACCTTTTCTATGAGTTGGAAGGAGACTTTGGTGATGACAATAGCTCTGCCCAGATTAGCATCTTCATTAAATTTAGGGCAAGATGATTAGAGTTAATAAAGAGGAGGTAAAACATCCCTGTGCCATGGAGCAACTGTGAGCTGGTGCTTGCTGCTCTTTCTTTATCTGGTGCCTTTTAACACAGTCCAAAAGTAACTCGAAACATCCACATGGAAGGAGAGCCTGGTATTGCTGTTTGGTGGAGAAGGGGCTCTAGAAGGGTCGTTCTGGGACTGAATGGCACTTATGGCGTGGGATGGGACCAATAAGATACCTTCAGCTCCAAAGTGGCTTTCTTTGCTTGACACACAACCCATCACTTCTCTTGGATGGGAGTTAAAGTTTGTGGTCTGGTTACAAGGCCAGTGGAAAAAGCAGTTCTTATTACTTGTGGTCATATAGTTGTCCTCGTCTATTAAAACAATGCAGATTTAGGAGCAGATTTCCACCTTTGACTGGAAGATAAAATGCTCTGTTTTCATTCATTATTTTGCTGTGTAAATAATTCACTTTAATATTTAGTCACAAACTCTCATCTTGCTGTGGTTTGCTTGTCCCCGTGGCCACCAATGTAAGCAGGCCTTGCAGCTGGCTTTGGGTTGCTGGCTGGATGGTGGGTTTGGGCTCCCAGACATGAGTGCATCTCTTTATGCATTCTTTATCATATTTGTAGAGAAATATACTATCTCATTTCAATGTAATTAACTTTGTCACTGCACAATTAGTTTATAGGATTTATTAATGCAACTATTAAAGCCAGCTAACAAGCTGTGGCAATCCCTGTGTGGATTTTAAACCACAATACAGACAGGCATAATAATAAAATGAAAACTTTTCAATATTCTCCTGTGGGTGAAATCCTGACTCCCTTACATATTTTACAGTGCCCTGAAATTAAAGAGTCTGCCAGCAGCTCAAACCCCAGCATCCTCACTCGGATTTTGCTTTGGTTGGTCGAGGCAAATTCCTACTGTCTTGTGTATTTTTGGGGGTGTGTGTGGGTTTTTTCAATGTCACTGTGATAGAGTGTTCCCACATGTTTAGCCTGGCAAGACAGTGGGATTTATACTGCTCAGAAAGGGGATTTTTTCTGGACCTCTCAGTTTTCTGGGTTTGGCCCTGGCTGTCACTTTGGCAGAAGTGAATCTATACCTCAAGAGGAAAATTAAGGCAGAGCAGGGTGGATAAGAACAGACTTGAAATACGGAAATATTTATGATTTCAGTGTTATGATTGAAACAACTGTTCTAATTCTATATTTATGCTTTCATAGTAGGAGCTTATATGTAGGTATAGACTAAAAAAAAAGAAAGAAACCCCCTAAGCCAAAGCTTATACTTGCCTTTTTTCTTTTTTTTACTTAGAAGGAAATTAGGGAGCATTGGCCTTTTCATCTTCGAGACTCCTACTTGAAGTAAAATGGGAAAGATCAGGTTTTCATTGCAGGGTTATTAGATTTGGCTTCATGTGGATTCAGTTTACAGGAATTATAGGAAATCTTAACCGTGCACCTTGCCTTGCCCCTGTGGCTCTCACAGCAGAGAAAGACGTGATCCCTTCCCTAGAACAAACAATTATCCTTTAAACAGCGTTTAAAGTGAAGCAGGCACAGCTTAGTGCTACGAAAGGCCATTGGTGCTGCAGGGCTTGACCTGCCAGCAGGCAGCCATGAGCCAAGGGACACTGCCCAGTGCTGTGGCCATCACCACCCTGCCAAGGAACCCTCCTTGGTAATTAAATTGTACACAGTCATGTGTAATGCCTTCGGCAACAGCAGTGCTTTGGCGAACTGGTGGTTGTGTATCTGTGCCTGAGATTGTCTATAAATTGGGTGTAATGTGACCTTTAATTAGAAGGCTGAAGAGATGCTCATTCCTTACTGCAAACTCTTCAGGTGAGATATGAATGCAAGAAGAAAGTATATTGGGCATGTTTTATTGCCAAACTGGGACAGAATGGAAGGATATATCCTCTTTGCACTAGGAAAACACCAATGAGAAAAGAGACCCCAAAACACAGAGATTTCTTGCTGGCCACAAAAAAGCACTCATCATGTGAGCCCAGCTGGTTCATGCACTGTTCTTCACAGAGATTGGTCTGGTTTTTGTGCACGGGATTTGCTTTGCTCTTGAACTTCATTTTGAGGTCCCCATGCCCCAAAGCCATCTCCATCCCTGCAGCCCGCGGGTATCTCCAGGGCAGAGGATATCTGTAGGTGCGATTGAGTTAATGGCACTGCAGGCCTTCTTCCAGGTCAGGAGCTGTGATTTCCCCGATTTAGCCGTGTTTGCTCTCTTTCAGAGCCTGTTATGCAGATTTGTCATGTGAGAACGCGTGCTCCCAGCTGCGTTGGAGGTGCTTGGCCATATGTCACAAGATGAAATGTCTGACTTTAGGTGATGCGTCAAATTGATTTAAATATTCTGCTGAGAGATGGAAGTTATTTTCAGGAAAATATTTTTGTTATCTCTTTATGAGATTATTAATTTCATGAAGACATCGAAGATGATGTTATTGGCAAAATAAATGCAGTCTTTGAGTGGAAAATTAAAGGATTTATGTGTACGTACATAAGCATGGAGAGAAAGTAGGCCATTAGTTAGAAATTTCAGGTTTTGAATCAACATACTTGGAAGAAGCGATTGGAGTATAAGCATTAAAAACAAATAACAGTAACTCCGGTTTCATAAGCCCAGGTGATTCTGTGAGGTTCAGAGCATCCAGTGTGGGATATAGCAGCTGAAATTCTGGCTCTGCTGAAGCTGAGGGGAGCTTTGCCATCACCGTCAGCATGGCCAGCATCAACCCAAGGGAAGCTGCTGCTGCAGCACAGGGTGATTGTGTGCAACAAATTCAGATTTTCTTCCTGTTAAAGCTCTCTGTTCAGAGTGGAGCGATAAATGGAAATTTCAGCTGTGAAACATAGCGAGGAGAGATTCCCTCTTCCCTGTTCTGCCACCTGGGAAGGGAAGGATCAGCTGTTTGAGGGGCAGAAGGATTACACAGTAAAGTCTTGTCAAATATTGGAAATATTTATATGAAACACCTGCAACAAACTCCGTGCCTGAGAATCTGACTCTGGATAATATAATTTAAATATTTATTATGTTATATTTTACTAAGGTTTGTCCAGCTTTTAGGTTTGATTCAATAATGGTTATCATTAAAGGTAGTTGCACCGCTTCTTTCTTTTCACCTATGTTGAGTAATTATATTTGTTCTTTGATGGAGAATTGCATTTCTATATCAGCCATTGCTCCTAGATGAAATATTTTCCTTGGAAGTGAATTAAGCTTAATTAAATAGACTGACTCAATTCTAAAAGAAATTGTCCATCTAGAATTGTAATGCTGTTTAATTCACCCGTCCTTAAGTTGTCTTTTAGTTAACTCAGAGGATCTTCCTGAAGGAGCTGTTTCTGTTCTAAGTTTGAAGGGACAAGTTGTACAGATCCGTGCTCCTGGAAGGAGACTTTTGCTCAGTGTCATTCCGAAAGGGGATAAAAGGGGCTTAGGGAGGATATAGCAGGTTTTGCCCCAGCGTGGGCCACCTGGGACAAGGTAGGCATGTTCACTGCTTGCTTCTGAGCTGGGGCCTCCCAGCTGCAGCTGTGTTTGTGGTGGCTGTGACCCCCGGCACATCTGCATTCAGAGCAGCGAAGGACAGAAGCCCAGAGGTGACTCTCAGCGCTGCTGGCTGTGACTTGGCCAAGCTGCCTAGGTGTGAAATTAATTGCTGGAGTAATTTAGGTGGAGACAGGCCTTGTTAAGATATGCCCATCTGTGAGGTGAGGAGACTCTCCCACGAGTGAAAAGGTGTAAAGGAAGAAGGCAAATACCAGGAGAGTTTTGTACCCTCAGCTCGATTCAGACCCCGTACTTTTTGATGGTTTATCATTCTGGAGGTATTTTCTGGAGGACGTGATTGCAGACTTCCTTCTCCTTCTGTGAGTAATTTTGGCAGGACCTGTGATTTTGGAAAGAAGCAGTTGCTGGGCAGCCGGGTGCTGGCAGTGCCCTGGTAGCTCCTGCAACGCCCTGCACCCTTCAGCAGCCAGGGTGCCCACCTTGGTGTTGTGCTCATTGCTGCTCCTTCTATTCTGTGGCTGCTTGCCTTTACCTTCCCCATGCAATGCTAAAACTGCCAATCACAGAACAAACCTCTAAAGAGAACAGTTGCTTCTCTGGATGGAGCTGTCATCGCACCCCTTAAACCACATTTCCACCTGGGTTATGCTGACAAGCTCAATCTATCATTATTTTGTTTACTTGGCAAATGTTGAGCTGTCTTTGGCGTGTATTGTCTTGGGTCTTAATGATTCTATCCAATTTTAAATGATCTGTGTCTATTATGGTTTTGGCAGCATCCCTGCATTGTCTGTGGTGAATCTATTACACCCAGCCATCTTCTCCCTTAATTTCCTGAGTCAAACCCAAAAATCACAGAGCTGTATGAAGTTAAAAACCAGAAACCATTGTGCTTTTTTTTTCCCCGCATCAAATCATATTAGGAGAGATTTGTGTTGTATTTGCACTGACATTTACCTATACGCTTCTGCATCAATGAGCTGTGCTAGTTTGGTTTTTTTTCTTTCCCTGTATTGAAACAAAAACTGCTGCAGGCACTAATTCATTAAATAACACCCTTTCCCTTGACTTCTCTCCTGCCTGTCTTACTTTCCCAAACTGAAATCTTCCAAAATAAACTCAAATTTTGTTCTGCAAAGTTGTGTTTCATGCACCCAAATCCAATTTAATATGCACAAGTGAGCAGTCCTGTACATCCACATTAAGGAGCTGAGTTGAAGTGCCTTTGGAAAACATCACGCCCCAAGACAGAGGAGTTTAAAGATTGGATTTACATGTTTTTACCTCAGCTACATCTCCAGGAATTGAGAGTCCATCTACCTAAGCATGAGCCATCACATTCTGCAGGCTGTTCCTGTAGCCTTGTGCTCAGATGGAGATTTTTCAGGCACACACACACGCCAGTGTTTCAGACTGGCTCCAGCGGGGAATATTGCTGACAGACAGGCTCCATCCATGGTAGAAAATAATTTCCAATTTTAGTATTTAAATTTGTACATCTTCCGACAGCACCTCATTCCATTATCTGCTCTCAGCAAGCAGGGCAGCTACCGTATGGCTGGACAGCATGGCATGAGCTTGTGCTGACATCGAGGTGAGACAGGCAGCACCTGGGAGAAGGAAATGTTATTTACTCCATTTTACAGAGAACGAACAGATGCATGGAGAAAATAAACACCGTTCCTGAAAATACCACCAGCAATTGGACCTTGATCATTTAAAATCTATACAGAATTCTTATCTGCACACCTGTATTTCCTTCTGCATCCCTTAGGGTGCCACAGCTGCCTCCTGTAACTGCACAACTGATATTCCTGGAGTCATCCTGAGGTCCTCAGTTCAGTGCTGTGTAGTTTAACTTTTCTCTCTGGCCTTACTCTGAGCATCTCTCACGGAGGTCCCCAAGCAGCTGGGTTCCCAGCTGTAGGGCTTTACCTCGCTCCCCCTCTCCTATGCTTGCTGCTCTACCTGAATTGTTTTTTTTATGATGAGATGACAACATCTGTGTCTATTTACAGCTGATTTGTTCTGACTACCAAGATACAGACCAAAGGTTTAGGTTTCCTGTGCTGGAACTGTGCTGTGGTACCATTTAAAATATGCAATAATGCTTGGTTTCAGTATAGCTAGCTTTTCTTCTTAGAGCACCATTCTCTTCCCAACAAAATATGTAGTATGTAAATCCCCTTTGTCTGTCCTTGTATTGCAAATCTCCTTGGCTAGTCACTAGATTAGGGAATATAGACTCATCTACCTTCTAATCTTCCTCCTCTGTTTGAACTTTTGCTTTGCTCAAATACTTAATAGTTTTCCGGTCTTATAATTTTGAGAGTAAGAGCAGCTTCCTGGATATTCTGTATTTGTCTTTATTCGTGCGGTCCTGTTTTAATCAAGAATCTTATTTTATATTCTGAATGGAAGGGAAATCTAATAGTTCTTGAAAATTAAAACATGAAATTGAAATTAAAATCAAATTTCAGCCCTTAATTAATCTCATAAATGGAAATAACCAAGTGGATGAAAGGAGCCAGCCTGCCGCATGCAGTGCTGCGAGGTGAGGCATCACAGTGCTGGTGTGAATGGGTGCTGCTGTTTGTTAGACCTTGAGTTCTAAAACCTACTTAATTCTCTTTGTCTCTTCTCCTGTACAAGGAGAGCTGCTGCTGTTGCTGTCAGGTGGTGAGCAGCTCCTTGGTACCCCTCTGAAAGGAGATAAAAATACCAGCGAGCCTTGCAGGATCAGACTGGGATATTTGCAATGCTGCCAGCAGCATCAGTGCTGCAGAGCACAGCAGCACAGAGCATGGCTGGATCCTGGAGTTTCCTTTGGAAGTCCGCAGGCATATGTAACAAAAATTTGGAATACTTGTGGGTATTTGTGCCACCGTGGGTGTTGTGCACCAGTGAGTTGATTGCGTGCTCTTTTATAGTCCGTGTGTGCTGAGAGGCTCTTGTATTCCTCCCAAGTTGTTCACAGTGGTGATTTCTCCAGCTCAGATGGTCTTGGAAAAATGCCATTCCAGGTAAAAGACCAACAGGAGCTGCATAGAAAGCTGGTGGATAAAAGGGGGCTTTTTCAGCCAGCACAGCAATGGGGGTTTTCCAATACAGCCCTGGGGCTGTACTGCATCTGGAGCTTCATCTGAGAACATGGCACTAATTCCTTACCTGCAGGACAGCCTCACAACAAATGGCATTTCCAAAGAGAAAGCCAACAGGTGATTTAAGACTGCATAATTCTCTACAATTTGACATTTGGAAATGAAGTTGCTCCTTTCAAAGGCTGAGGGAATTGTACAAACTTTTTTTTCTCCAATGTCAGGTTTGCTCATCTGAAATCTCAAGGAAGAAGGGAATTACTGACACAGTTGTGTGATGGAAAGGCTCGCTGCCCAGATTTTAACACAGCTCTTGGAAATGTGGTTTGAATTTTGGGCAGTCCTGTGTAGAGCCAGGAGTTGGACCGGATGATCCTTGTGGTTCCCTTCCAACCTGGGATATTCTGTGATTTTCACATTAACTTTTGAAACAAATTGTTGTTTCTGATGCTCAATGTGTGCGTTTCCTTTGTACACTTGGCTGCCAACCTGCTCTGTACACACGGGTCACCGTTGTTAGCACTTACCTGTACCATGTGCCTACAGTTGCTCCCACCATGTTAATGCATCCACCACTTCCTCCCATCCAGATACATCCTTAAGCATTCAAATGATTTTATCCTTCAGATCCCGTAAGAAATAAGGCAGGATAAGGTGGCATTTTGCTGGATTATTATGCAGTATCTTGAGCAATTTGAGCACTTTCCTCAATGGAATTAAGTGAAAGAAAGTGGGAAGGAATGGGCTGGCTCTATTTCTGTGGAGAAACATACAGGTCCATTTTCTTTACATTATCTTTTCTGAGGTCACGAAAGGATGATGGAGTAGGTCCCAAAGGATGTGTTTGTAGTAATTATGTTCCCAGGTTATTTAGTGAGTCTGGTTTCCTTTTACTTACAGCAGTGCTATTTAGAATTAAATAAATAATTTGCTTTAATAGTTAGTCTCCAATCATTGTATGAATTATGTTTGCTGCACGTAATGAGAAAATTGCACTGTGCAATTTTAATGTGTACGTTAGCATGTTTATCGTGGGGCCAGGTTTATGTGTAAAGAGACAAGTAATCATCTAAAAATGTGTTAAAACAATATTTGATTTTTTTTGCTGTTGTTGCTGGCTTAGTGACTAAAAGAAGACTCCAGCTGCCTCCCGCCTTTGTTAAACATGAAAAAGAGCTGTAGTGGTTTCAGGGGGATGAGAACGGTGCTGGTATTGATTGGCCAACCCAAGCCATTCCATGATTCTGTAACTTATGTTTATCTGCTCAATGCAACCCTGCATAGAATCTTTAAAGTTGGAAAAGACCTCCAGGGTCACCTAGTCCAACCATCCACTTACCACCAATATTACCCACTGACCATGTCCCTGAGTACCACATCTGCACGTTTCTAGAGTACTGAAGCTTTATCCATTTCTGTCACCACCTTGGGTCTTTCCAGGAAATTAGCAAATTCGGATTCAAATTGTTTAGAAGGGCATTAAGCTGTTGTTTCAAAATGTCTGCTCATCTGATGTTCACGTTGAATGTATGGCGTCCCTCCCTGCACGTGGCTCAGCGCATGGTGGGTGGGTTGGGAACCCCAGATGCAGAGTGAGCTATTGAGACCACAGCGAATTGCTAGGATTAATGGCAGGTTAACAGGGGGGTATTGGAGGGTCTTGGCAATTTCTTCCTGTGGATGTATATTACGATCAGTCCCCAGAAATGGGGCTCCTGGTACCTGTGGTCTTCTGGGAACAGAGAGGAGATGGAGCGGAGTTTGCTTGTACGTATTGTTAACATGGAAATGCACTGCTGTCCTACTTCTCCTGTATCTGAGCTGTCCACTAGCCTGGAACAGGAGGAAAATTATTCCTACATCTGCCAAGTGGGTGGAGGAGCAAAAGCAAGGGTCGTGTACACTAATGCCATGATCTGGCTCATTGAGCATTTCTATTCACGTCTCCTGTAAGGAACTGAGAACATGAACTAAGTGCATTCCGCTGATACGAGAGGTTTCAGCTTGTATCTGAAAAGGTGACCTTTTGGATCTCAGGGCTTGGGTATGAAGAATTGTTTGTTGGTCCAGTTTTATCTGTATTTTCAGTGCTACAGAGATGCGGGATGCTATGAATATAAATCTTCACAGAAAATAAATAAAAAACCCAAGAGCAGCAGCGCAGCAAACCTGGTAAAAACAGCTGTCGGTCCTAACTCAGATGTGTAGGCACGGTTTGTTCTTACTGTTAGAACCAGTAGAAATGGGGCACTTCTGTGCTGTAGAAAACTGTAGAAAACTGTAGAAAATTCACTGAAAAATTAGAGATTGGGAATATAAAAACAACGCTTATGAATCCAGAAATGTTTTCATCAATAATGCTTCCGGGGATTCCAAGCTATTCCTCCGAGAGATGTGCTATAAATGGTGGTCTGCTTTGAACTGGTAATCTAATAACAGCTTGCTTCATAATTTTTAATTGGCATTCTAATTAATTACCTTTGTTGTTGTCATTTTAATGGAATCAAGCTTTGGGTGCTTTGTTTCATGGGTGCTTTGTATTCAGCGTGTCCTTTGGAACCAATACCTAATCCTGTTAGGGTAGAAGAGAGGAAGTATGGCTTTGGCTTTCATTCCTGTTATGGTTAATGAGGGAGGGAAAATAACCAACAGGCAGAAACAAAGTCACAGGGTCTTTTTTATTTTTATTACTTTAACTGTATTTCTTCTTCCCTGCTCTTCATTTGTTGGTTTGGTTTTTTTTGAGGGGGGGGGGAAGAGGCTAGAAGCAAGTAACCTCTACCAAAAATTTGCATGGGATGCACTAAATTCACTTTTTCTACCTAGCTCAAGTTGTTAAAAGAAAATATAGCTCACCTTCCTCAATAATACTTAAATAACACCCTGAATTCATTGCTGCTACTTTTCATTTGATGCACAGAATTACGCTCTATAAAATACAAGAAACATCTGAGCACTTTGAGGACAGAAAGTGTGCTTACTGAAATATTTTATTCTGTGCCTGGTTTCAAGCCTTTGTAATAAAATGAAACAGGACCTGGCTGTGAAGTGAACCTTAATTCAAGCAGACAGAGCTCTTTCTCCAGGGGGAACACACTTTACTGGTCGTTGTGTGTTGCTGTAGCCTTTAATGCAGGTGTTTTCCTTTAGTGGTAGATGCCCAGCGTTGAGTGGAACGTGATGGGTGCACCTAGCAAGGACTGACTGCAAAGCCAGTCCCTGCCCTGTGCCCTGCTGGGGGGGCTGTACCTTTAGGAGCAGACTTCTGTATGATCTGTGGGAATGGCAGGTGCCAGTAGAGCTGGAGAAGGTGCTGGAATGGTCTGGTGCCTAAAAGCTTTCCAAAGACAGCTGGCAGCACTTATGTTTTGTGCAACACTGGTGAATGCAGGGTTAGAAAGTGCACATTGCATAAATGTAGTTTTCTCATCTGTTTCTGTACATTTTGATATTGATGAATTGCAACTGAGGGAACAGAGGTGGTGGACAAATTACCAGTGTTCAATTGCAGGGGCAGATTTTGGCCAGAATTACAACTGTGTATGCCTGTAAGTGCACTGCAGATGCACGTGAGGATGGGACACTGCCTGCAGCATCTCTCTTGCTGGGAGTGAGCTGAATCCTGGCGTGACTGAGCCATATTTGTGAATTCCACATTGGGGCTGTGGGCTGCTTAGGCTGCAGGTTTATTTGGGAGGACTTGCCGTGATGTTCCTGAAAGTCTGTAACCATGCAGTAGTGCACAGCATCATCCCTTGAGCACTGCCTTAGGCTGCTGCTCCCCCTTTAAAGATGGTGCTAAACATCTTCCTTTTGCTCACAGTAGAATCAGAAAAGAATTGTAAATGTATAAAAATACATGTTTTTATGAATTTGTATGGATATGTGAAGACCCAGTCAGAGATGAAAATTGTATTTATTCTTCTGCAGGGCAGCCTTGTGTGATGGAACCAGGAGATACCCTGTCCATTAGCAGGGATGGCGTGTCCACGCTGCAAATGTACAGAGTTGCTAAGCAACATCCAGAAATGCATTCAAATCTTGGAGCGTGGACATTGATCCTGCAAAATTTTTCATGTGTACCCAAGCAGTTCGGTTAGATCTGACCAGTCTGTCCATGCAGGTAGCACCAGGCATCAGCTTGTTTGCGGGAGCGTGAACCTATCTGCTTCAGCATCTGGTACAGCAGGGAGAGGTGGGTGGGTGTTGGCTCTCAAGTTGCTACTCTAAAATCCTGCTATTGCCAAATGCTGATAAACATCTCTTTGGTTTTTGGTGTCCTCAGCTTGAGGGTGAAGCGAGGGGTATGCAAATGGAGGATCCCCAGTTACGTTTCAGCGATAGGTTCAGTGGTTACCAGCATAATCAGTTTGTACTCCCTGATCTTTGGCTGAAAATTACTGAGTAAATGTCAGTTCTGTATCATCCTCTGCTGATCTTTGCAAAGGCATAAGCGTTGCTGCTTAATATGTTGCTTATTCTGAACTCTATTATGTTTCTATTTTTAAGGCTATTGAAATCAAACTAGATTAGCTAAAATTTAGACTACTGAGACAACTAAAAGAACATTTTATTATCCGTTATTACTGTAGCATGGAGCTTTTAAGATTCAATTATTGTTTTACTCCACTGCTGACAGCTCCTACACCTTTCACCCACTCTGATTTAACTTCTCACCGGTCCCTGTGGCCTCCCTTGTCTGCTGTGTATTGTTTCACAAACACTGGGGAGAGGAGCTTCTTTTCAGCAGTTAGGCAGTAGGTGCAAGGGAATCTATCAAATTAAAGCACGGATCTGTAAGTGAATTATTACATTTGGAGCACATCCTGGGAAGGATAGACGTTGGCACGTTAACAATTAACATTTGTTAATTAATGCAAGCAAAGAATAGAGGTTGAAAAGTACTTCAGTGTAAACCCTAAATTTGCTATAGTGTATCTTCGAGACTTTCCTTGCTCTTGCTCAAATCTTGTGCACCAGCTATGGAACCAAAACTCCTGGTGGAGTCGTGTCTATGGCTGCACCAAGTAAAGGATCGTGCCTCTGATGCAGTAGTCACTGCACAGCTGTTACACGGCCCTGCACCTGGACAGCACTGGCTTCTCTGGGGCTCCCTGGCTTTCTCTGGAGCTCTGCACTGCAAAGAAGCAATAGCTGACTCAAAGAGAGAAAATTCATGGCATACTTGGCTCCCATGTTCTGCCTGGTTGGTTTGGTAACAGTCAGTGGCGAGTCACGTTACAAAATTTTATACTAGCCACTCCAGTAACTGTTTTTTGTACATAAAGGAGGAACAGAGAGCTCAAGACCCAGAGGATGGTCAAATCTGCTTGACCTCAGCCTGTACCTGCATCGGGATTTGCACTGCGGTGCAGCAGGTACAAAAAAGAGGAGCAGAGCTGCTGATAACCATCACAGAAAATTCTCCAGGAATTTTTTTCATCGTAACAGTGAATTTCACCCTGAACTGAGTGTCACCACAAGCCCTGTTCATCGTTTATGTCTCAAAGCACTGTGTTTGGAGGAGGTGAATGGTGTGCAGGCATTTTGCTGACCTGCTGCTTAGGACAAATGTTGACCTACGTGCCCAGAGCTACTCTGCATAAGCAGAATAGAGAGCGAAGGTATCAAACCCTGAGAAAGAAGCTCTCCTTCTCATGATAAGAGTTTCAGAGGTGACAGTTTGAAATGATGAATGGTGCATATTGAAAACAACCCAACATTAATTAAGAAGAGAGAGTTAACATTCTGTGCTATTTCATAATGATGACATTCTCCTTGAAATATATACAACATCTGCGTACCGAAGCGCAGACACAAGACATCAATAAATACTCGTCTTTGAAAAATGTAATTTCTTGATAAATATTGCATTAAAGGAGATGATGCTGATGTCTGCTCAGTGTGTGTTGGGTAGCCTGGCAAGGTTACAGCGATGGTATGTGCTCGCTTTCAGCTTATGTTGCATCAATTAGGCTCAATCCACCTGGTGCTGCAGTCACTGCTTTGTACCATCTCCTTTGTGGCTTCAACCCTGAAAGGAGCACAGAACGACCTTCTAGAAAACAGTGCTTTCTTGCCAGCTGTCCAATTGTTATTTCCATCAATATCAAACTAATTAAAACCTTGATGATCAATATTCTAGCCTTTGTATTTGTTTCTCTTATCTATCTTAACACGTGTTGCTCTGTCTCTTCTTTTTGCCCATGAGGTCTTAATTAAAGATTAACAAATCAGCTGGAATTCAAGAAGAGAACTGAGCCAAAGTTAAAAATATGAACTCATGGAAACCCTGCTGCAAGCTTGGAAGAATTCTTTTTTTTTTCCGAGTTGATTGGATTTATTTGAATGCTTACAAAGCTGTTTTTCTGTTTCTGATGTTAGTGGTATCCTGTGCAGCAAGCAGAACTCAGCAGTGAGATGAGAGAGACCACTCCTGTGTGTGGATTCATGTCAGCACCATGTGGCTTTGGGAGAAAGAACCTCAAGCCCTGAGTTAAATGTGGGAAGAATTCGGAGATGAGGAGATTAAGAAAGGGTGCAGACTGCAGATTAAGAAAGATCTGTGTCATGGCAAGGATGGACGAATTATTGTTTTGGTATTAATTACTGAATATGAAACATAAAGGTCTTTTTTTGCTGTGATTTCTTAACCTGAGTCTGCAAATGCTTTTTATACTTTCATTTTTTGAGAGCTATGGAAACGACACCCTTTGGTGTGCTGGGCAACCTCAAGGCAAAGGCAAATGCTTCTAAACCAGCTAACAATAACAGCTGTGTGGGGTTTGAACAAAATTGCCTGTTTTGCCCATAGTATGGGTGGTGTCTCACATAGCAAAGATATGAAAGATCTAAGCTGTACTGAGCATGAGAAAGTGCCTTCTTTTGCAGGGGCACAACAAGCCCCTCTATGTACTCTATGAGCCATGAAATAACACTGTTTGTTGCCCAAGCCTTGACCTGGGTCTTGAGCATGTGGGGGTCTCTGCCTGCAGATCGGCCGCCACCTCTACAACAGGTTGTAACCAGCCAAGCTGGAGCCAATGCTCATCTGCATCTCAGCTTCACCTCACCCCAGTGTGAACAGCTGGCCATGAGAACACTTTTTTATCATTTATTGCCTTTGTGGGGGGATGGAGCTTGACAACCGTTGAGGTCACCTCCAACCCAAGCCATTCCATGATTCTTCTTTGAAGAAACACCAAAAGTGAAGCTTCTCTCCTGCTTCTTTTTCAATGTGTTGTTTTTAAAAAAGCCTTTTTTCTTTTTTGGCTGGAAGCAGCAAGCAGATGAATGTGTTGACAAGCAGTACCTCAGCAAAGAACAGAAGTGGGAAAGAACAGCTTGAGAGAGGTAATCTTCTGCCACCTGAGAAGAAATGCACATAGGAGTGAGAGATGAGCAGGTAATAAAGGTATATTTGCCTTTAATGCATCCATCGCCTGGTACGCAAGCAGGAATGGAATGAGAGGCTATTTCTTACCCAGGCAGAGCAAACATCTGGCAGCATGGGCTGCGATGCACAGTGCTGCTGGGCTTGGTCGTGGGCTCACTGCTTTCTGTGCTTCGAGCCAGTTGGAGTTACCAGTAACGAGATAGATGGAAGCCCTAGGTTGTTTTTCTTTTTTCTTTCACAACTGCTGTGAAAAATTTGCAATAAAACTTGTAGCAGTAAAGCAGAGTTTTAAGTTTTGCTGTGACTTAAGAGGCTTTGCTGAAGGTTGATATTTCATTGAAAACTGAAGAGAAACAGAGGCAGCATATTTTTGCCGTGTGTTGTGTATCTAAATGAGACAGTTGTGGAATTGGAAATCTGAGGGAAATGGATGTTTTGGTAAAAGCAGTGGAGGTGGGCTTTGCTGCAGACCTCCTTCTGCTGCTGGGGCAAAGCATGTTGTCATTTTGGGGTCTGCCAGTACAATACAGATTTGGGATCTGCACCACATCTTTGGCAAATCCATGCAGGCTATGAAGTGCCCAAGGTCACAGAGATGAGATTTGCACACAGAGAGAAGATACAGGCACTCAATGAAGAGACTGTGGGGAGGAAATAATGGGAGGCATCACATCATTAAGGATTTTTTGTAAAACCCACGCAATTTTTTTTTTTGTTTATTTTCCTCATTACTGGTAATTCCCTGAGATGGTTCCATGCACCAACTGTCTCCATCAGCCACCAGCCCTCCAGGCCAGTTAGGAGTTCTTCAGCCTTCAGGGCTGGAAGGTGAGGAAAACATTACGCGTTCCTCCCCCGTTCCATTTGGTTTCTAAAGAGATTAAATTTACTGGGAGAGATTAAAAAAGAGATTAAAGAGATTCATTTTCCTGGAAAGAGGTCTCTCTCTCAAACAAAATACGAACATAAATAACAATGCAAAGAGACTGGAAATATATACAGGAAATTTAAGATGCAGCTGCAGACAAAATAAGAAAAGAGATTTGAGAAAGAAACCATAAAACATAATATAATCTCACTGTTGATTTAGAATTACTCCATCCTTTCTTCATATCCCACCAGGCAAAATTTACACTTTACAAATCTAAAAAAGGAACACACGTATAATCAGCTGTGCATAGACCTACCTGTCCTTTTTCTGCAGCTTTCTTTCCATAGCACACATATATAGCATTATGGGTGTCGTTGGTGCTCTCCTTTTTGCATTAAAAAAACAAGCAGATGAAGGTTCTGTCGTTAAAGAAGGGTTGTACTACATGGGAGAACCTAATCTATGCTGTGTGGTAAAAGTCAGGCAAAGGAATAATTAATTCCCAAGGCTTTGTGGGGAATTTGGGCATTCGAATGGTTTCTCTGGCCTCAGGTATCTCTTAATCTTACACCGAATTGAAGTGTGACCTCGGAGGGCAGATTGGATGAAGGCAGCCATCCAGCCAGCTTTTCTCCTACACAACTTATTACTGAAAAAACCAGCAGAGTATCTTGTCCAGGAGGCTATTGCAAGGCTTGTGTATTCCTTAAGCCTACTTATGTCTGCTTAGGACATAAGTAGAACTTAGACAGTCCCTAGACCTTGGCCCAAGGGAGAATGTCACATCAGTAGCATTCAAATCCCCCTATCTTCCTGGCTGGGCCTTCAGCTTTTATTCTGCTTTAATAGCATTGGTGTGAGGCCAAAGACGCGATCCAAAAATCTGGCTACAGAATCAGCAAAAACTCCCAGTAGCGGATATAAGACTTCTTTCCCCTCTCTTAGACCTCGCATGGAAAAGAAACATCAGCAGTTTGGCCGTGCTGAGGACAGAACTGAGCAGTGTGACCAAAGAGGCTGAGGTCCATCATCCCTCCCACACCATTACACTGCCGATACGGGTCGTCACAGTGAGATTTATTTATCTAAGGAAATTGAAATGAAAGAAAAAAACCTATCTACCAAACTGATCTATTTTTTTTATAATGTTTAGTAGGACGGTGGACTTAAGCCCTTAGCTATTTTCAGCGGCTTAAACTTTTTCCTCATTACACAGCAGAGAAAAGCTCTTGGCTGTATGTAAAGTTTGACAGCTGCTCTTGAGCCTATGTGCATTGATGGCTGATCAGCTGGTTAGACGTAGCTGCTCTGATAGAAATCTTACACTGATAGGGGGAGGTTAAACCAGCAAATTTTGTAGAAAGGATTGAACAAAAATCTTAAATGAAATCTGTAAATAATGAGAAGTATTTATGAGCTTAAACAGAAATCTGTGGAACGGTGATAAGTATTGTGACCTTCCTGCTCGGTTGAGGAGTGGCTTTGTGCTGGCTTTGAAAGAGATAGCATTCATCTGTTTGTGCTACAGCTCCCGTAGAATGGGCTGAAGAGGTGAGATAGATATAAGCTGTGCGCAGCCTACAGTTGCAATGACAGCTTGATTTTATCACTGCCACCTGCAATATGCAGCTCCGTAATCCTCCCAAAATCAAGATGCATTTTAAATGCAGGTGTAAGGATTTTTTTTTATTTTCTTATTTTTCAGGAGCGGCAAAGCGCCTGGCAAAGGCTGTGCCTCCTCCAGAGCTCAGCCCTTGGCTGGCAGCAGGGTTTGTGTTGCTGTGCTTGCATGACTTTGGGAATGCAGAAACGTGGCTTCCAGTTGTGGAAGGCATGATTGCTAAAGTCTGACTTAGCGGAGCACGTGCCCTTGGTGCAGTGTTGTACAGCCTTCTGGTTACATCACAACAGCTGTCAAACTAGATAGGGTTGGATAGGTTAGGTTGGATGTTAGGAGGAAGTTTTTCCCCCAGAGGGTGGTGAGGCACTGGAACAGGCTGCTCAAGGAGGCTGTGGATGCCCCATCCCTGCAGGCATTCAAGGCCAGGCTGGATGTGGCTCTGGGCAGCCTGGGCTGCTAGTTGGTGACCTGCACACAGCAGGGGGTTGCAACCAGATGACCTTCAAGGTCTTTTTCAACCCAGGCCATTCTATGATTCAGACAGCTAGTAGTCACTGTCATGAGTTTGAATGGGATCACTGTGTTGGAGTAAAGCTACTCTAAATTGAAGTAAGTGAAGCTTTTCAAGACTGTAAGAGAGAAAGGAATAGCTAGGCTGGATCTTTCTGGAAACATGTGCTCGTACCTTCTGCATGGAAATTAAATATGTTCCTATCTAGTTCCCTTAAAAAAAAAGAAGAACAAAAAAAAAAAAAAAGCCTTCTTGCTAGGTTTTAGATGGCAGAGGGACAATGTGCTTCTGGGACTGAGGTATCAGCAATTTATGGGAGAAATACTCTGAGATGAAACTTGTGGGTGTTCTTGAAACCTAACATTGGAAATGAGGTAATTTGGATTCTATTCTTGACTCTAGCCCAAGCATTCAATGAAAGTTATTGGAGACCAGGTAAAATTTCCTATATTTCAGCTTTGTGGTGTATAGAGATCAGTTCATTGGTACTGTGTTAAATAACAAGTAATTAGGTTATCAAAGTCATCAATACTTGTAATGTGTAGAAATCTTGCAGGACGTGGCTGTGTTTTTGCTGGCTAGTGCTGATGTTGTAAAGCAGAAATAAGTGAAGAAGCAAATAAAGGGATGTAATAATTTTATAAGATGCTGCTAATGTTTTTTTCCCATAAATATTTTAGGTAATACTCCAAGTTTGGAGTGCTTGATTTTTGTGGGTATTCTGGGGAAAGAAGCAAGAAAAAAAGCAAAACTATCATATCAAATAACTCCAGCAAGGCAGGCATTGTATGTGCATGGGTATGCATGGTCTTCTGTATAGAAACATACTCATAATGATAAAAAAAAAATTGTTTTAATGCATCCTGGCTGTAGTATTTTCACATATTACAGTAATGCTATAAAGTTATCCAGCTTTTGCTACGTGGAAAGCGTATTACACGCTTGAGTGAGAGGCTCTCTTCAGGGAAGGTCAGATGTGGGGTGGATCTTGATGCTGGAGTGCATCTTGAACTATCATTCTTTATGATAGTGCCAACGTCAAGAAAATCTTGTTTTAGTTGGATAAGGCTGAATGCTATTGAAGTGGGTAGAAAGAACTTGAACTGAAGGAGCCCACAGAGATCACTTGCTGCCAGCTTTCGAGAGACGCGCTTTCTGATGTTTCAGTTGAACAGAGTTGAAAAATGTGTCTTTGTGAGTACGATTGCTCCTGGTCAACCTTCCTTCAGAAAAATTGCAGCCGTTTCCCACTGCAGTTTTGGCTTCCTCCTTCCCCTGCGTCTTTGGCCCAAAGCTGATGATGGGATTTGCCTTTCTCCCTCACCCTTGTGTGTGCTTCTGTACAACGCAATGAAGATTGCAATCACTGCAGCTGGATCCACACTCTCCTTCCCCCGTGCTCCTTCACCTCACATCTAGATTTTCCTCTTTTAGGGGAATCTCATTTGCAAAAATATGCTTTTGTCATGCAACATTATTTGTAGGCCTGCTATTAAGCTCTCGCTGCATTTATATTTTTGACAGTGTGCACCAATTTGCTCATAATTCCATTATGTTCTGTATGTCACTGAATTGGGAGAATAATTTAGGCATATGTTAAAGCCTCTTGGTTTACACACATGAAATGCTATTCTGGTAACAAAGTAGCGAATATGTTTTATAATGGGGCATATATCATTATAAATGGAACAGTGGTTTTACAAAATATTTTAAGAGGAAGGTAAATTAGATCATGAAATGTGCATAAGGGCTATAAATTATGCAGCAGTCTAAAGAATTATTATAAAGAGATTTGGTTGCGGCCTGAGCCCACGAAACTTTTAACTGTGGCCATTAAAATAAACCATATCAACCACTCACAGTCACAGATGATGTATCACTTCTCGTGGAATGGTCATCTGCAACCTGAAAATTATTCACAACGTGAAAATAATGGTCACTCCTAATTCTGGATGCAGATGTTTTTTAATGAGTGATCTGAAATGGGAAATGGTGGTGGTTTAAACTAGAGCTTTTATAGCTCTCTCTCTTGGCATTCAGAACACCTTTCCCCCAAGAGGTGCCTAGAATTCCTTAGATGGAAAAGGCTTTAATGTTTGATTTAGCTTGTGAAAGATGCTTCAGGGTGACACATCGAAGTGCCGTGAGATGGAGGAGTGTATTTGACACCATTACTGCCATGGGATGTCTTAGATGTTGCAGAAAGAACTTCAGTTTCTCTTCTGACTGAAACAGGCGTCTCTTCATCTTTCCCTTTTTTATGTTTTCCATTTGCTTGTGATTTCTTACAGCGTGTTTTTCTTCTCGTCCTTTTCAAGCTCATGTAGCCAAGCCCTTCCCTGGGGAAGATTTCCTTCAGAATCCATTCGCAGACCTCACTGAAAACTTGGTGGTTGGGTGCCACATCCCAGCAGGGGTGCAGGAATTGTCCACAAATGAAATTCATCCATTTGTACCAACGTGATCAGTGGGAGAATTTGCAGTGCTTTGTGCTCCTGCCCTGTGCTGGAGCAGAGCCCTGCAGTTCAGCTGTGCTGGAGGGGCCCAGGGCAGCACCACAGGCACACCTCCCCACGCACCATTTTCCATCTCTGTGTTGCTCTGTTGCACTGTGAACCCATTTAATTTTTATGCTAGTGCAGGATGAAATTGCAGTTTGTAGTTAACATTGACTCTATCATGGAAAACACCCATCGGGAATTCTGGAGGAGAGACTGCCTTTATTTATTTTGTGAGCTGTGTTTGTTTGGAATCCTGGCTTTTTTAATGACCTCAAAAGCCCTTCCTGCTTCAGATGAATGTTACGACCTCCTCCCCATCAGTGCCCTGGCATCCAGACTGAAACTGGGAGTAACATCTCAAACAGCACAGTGAAGAAGTGCTGCTTAAGAAAAAGGAGAGGAAGGGATAAAACAAAGAGATGAAATTAAGCCATGATTAGCCATTACCCAGGTCATTAATTTCCAGGCTGTTTTAGGGAAGGAGGAATATAAGGAATAGTTGTGGATCTCTTGTTCCTGAATATTCTTGTCCCTGTTCCCCAGGCTGGGACTGTCTCCCTCCCTCCAGCACAGTTCAGGCTCTGCACGTGTTACTTTGGGAGCAGCTTCTCACCGGCAAACCCAGATTTAGCTGCAGGACAGTGCTCTTTCAGATAAAACAGCCTAAAACCTCTGTCATCTCAATGATGGAAACAATTCTGTTTACTTTATTTGCATATATATGTGTGTGTATAGATTTTCTTTTCTCCTTGGTACATACACGTTGTGAATGACCATTAATTTCAACAGAGTTGTTTATGCTGCACCAGAACTTGGCTTTGTAGGTGGCCGCTGTACTTATCCATCTTCCTTTGACCTTCAACCCTGAGAAATCCATGGGGAGAACGATGAAAAATTAATGCGACTTCGCATCTGCAGCTGTTCTTGGTGCATTAGTGTCACCAAGAAAGCAGTGCTGCACCCTTCTAAAAATGTTTTCTGCATATTATGTACCCAGTGACAGTCCACGCAAACTTTAATTTGAATGCATTTTGTTTGTGCTATGTGACAGAATTGCCAGCTCTAGGGGTTTTGTCATTAAGTCTCCTGACAGTTGTTTTTTTCTTGTTTCTTTTCCTTTTTTTTTCTTCTAATTTCTTCTGACAACAGAGCTATGTGATTTTTGTTGCTTTAGCCTAGTTTGATGCGAATTGATAATAATTACGGTAGTAATTAACATTATTTTCGTAGGATGGCTATAATTTGTCTGCAATTATAGCTGGAGTGGTAGAAATGCATCTCCAGTTTTTAAAGGAAAATAAAACTCTAACCTTCATGGTACTGGAGGAAAGAGCTTGGAAATGTTTTCGGAAGATTAAAAGCTGGAGGGCTAAACTTAAGCCTTCAGTTATTCTAAAGTTTGATCTTGTGATACAGAATCCTTGTTTTTATGATCTGGGGATCCAACCTCTGAGTTGTGCACGTCCAGGGCTGGCAGTATCAATTGCATCATGGTGACCCATTAAGCCAGTGGCCTGTGGGCACTTACCTTTTCATCACCAATGTTAAAGTAATTTATGCAGGCAGAGTTTGAGACAAGTGTATTTGTTTGTTTTCTCGTTTTTTCACAGCTTGGCACTAACATAAATCAAACGTAATTTCTGCCTATTTTGCTTTGCGTGTGGCTTTTTCAGAGGAACTTCAGCTAATGGCACACCGTGGTTTTTCCCAGCCCTCCTCTAATATCCATTTGCTGCTTTGCAGTGCAGCTCTGGGATCTGTTTATTTCATTTATCATCATTTGACGAAGCTCCTTAAAATGTGGAAATCACCTCTTGCAGGTGATACTTAGGTTTTGCAGAATCAGGCCGTTTCGTCTTCACGACTGGTGCCCAGCTCTGGCGATGCAGCAGAGCCCATGGGGGTGGATGGGGTGGAGGGAGGGGTTCTATGCAGCCCTGGCTGTGAGACCCTGTTTTGTAACTCTATGAAGCATCTTGAAGACTGTGGGAGCCGTCGGATGATCGTAAATGGTGATAATAGGAGGCCACAAAAGTGATTAAAGCTTTCAGTGATTCCTTTTTTGTGTGTAGTATGAAAATAGCTGGAGAAAATAAGGAGAAGTCTATTTCTCCTTGTACCTGTCATCCTGAACTCTTGTAACCTAGAAATATTTGCTGGAAGTTCTTAAGCTTTACCCTTGGGCAGGTTTAACTCTTTGCTTCAGCCATGAGTCCTCTGATGTTTTCAGATTGCTTATTTGATTTTTATTCTGTTTGAGTTGGAAAACATGTTCCTTCTGCGGGTAATTTCTTTTAGCCAATCCACATGGCTCGAAAATGAGTTCAAATGCCTCAGAGGAGCCAATTCTTCCTAATGGATACATTGGATGTCACATATTTCTTCTTTACTCTTCGGATGTTTGCCTTCTGATCTTACGAAAGGCAATGCCATAAGTAGAAAAATGTTTATCAGTGTAAGCAGTAAGCAGAAGAAAAACCTCCGGCTAGCTTTAGTGGTATGTTAATTAATTATGAACAGCACAAAAGCCATATATGTTTAGCCACTCTTCTTACATCACAATTATGTGTGTTGTAAGTCTTTACTTCTGTTTCCTGGGTATGGACAGAAAAATATCTGCATAATTTAGCATTCATTATGTATGTATGAGACCTTAATGCGTTCACAAGCTATAAGTTGAGTTTAGATTCTCTTTATTTTTATGAGAAATGCCATTTTGCTCACTTCTCCCTCCTGAGCACGAAGGTTTAAGCTAGTTCCCTTTTCCCACAGCAGGGCACCATCACCACCAGATTTTGGGCAGCCCATCTTTCCTTTTTCACTGTCTGCCTTGCCACGTGCTCTGAGTACCTTTGTACTCATTGTCTTGAAGAACTGGCAATGCAGGGAGGTGTTATCTGGCCTGCTATGGTCATTCATGTATTTTTTTTTTGTTATTTTTTCTCTAGGTGATAAATATATGTTTGTTTAGAAGCTTGAGGGAAAAATGACAGAAAAATGACGTTAGGTTGACTGGTAGCTGAGTTAACTATAGCTTGGCTTACCTCCAGACAGAAAGCCTTCCCAGCTTGTGTCCCCACTCCAACCCCAAACGTAACCCTACTCCAAAAGACCCTGTGAAAACCAGATCTATCCATGAAATCTCTGAGTTCTCTAAGGCACTTAGAGCAAAGACACTGGCCAGCCCATGACCAGGTCCAGGACCAAGCAGCCAACCTTTATCAACCTATCAATCAATTAATTCCAGGGAAATCACAGTTGCTCTTTGAAACACTGATGGTGGAGGAGCAGCTGAGGAAGGCTGGGGTTGGGGGAGTGTGACGTGAGCCACTCCTGACACTTGTCAAATCTAATTTTCTCCAACTGGTCATTCAGTATCCGTGCAGTAGGTCACATACCTGGAGGAAAAATGAATTATCTGGTTTCTGAGTTCTGAGGGAGGCAGCAGCTCAGCCAGAACATCAAGATTGCTTTTCAGCCACCTTAAAAAATCATGTCGGAAAAGGCCTGAGGTAAAATACAAGAGCAGAGACAGTCCAACACATTTGAGGAAAATGCCAGAGTTGTATCTCAGAAGGTGTAACAACCTCCCTTGATCCCTGTAGCAACGAGGGGGGAGTAGTCTGAATTGTAAGGGGAGGACAGGCAGAAAAAGTACTTTTTAGCTGCTCTGGACTTACTGTCACTGTGACATTAGTGAGATTTTGATAACCAAAGGAGCAAGAATTTGTACGGTGATAGAAAAATGAGTGAAGCCCTTCACAGCCCTGGTGAGGGGGCAGCGTCTCTGCTTTTGGTGCTCCATGCAACCTCATTCACAAGAGGAAGTGCTGTACACTTTTTAGACTCATCTGCACGATGTCTTTCTGAGCTCCCCATGGTCTCAGAAACCTGAGGAGAGATGGTCCAGACTGTCGGATGGCTTTGGGAGCTCGTGATGTGATTTCAGATCTTTCATTTCTACACATATGAACTGGACTGGAGCAAAACTTCTGAGGAATTTGAGACCTTCAGCAAACTTCTCAGCTTAGGCCCTCAGGTTGGTATTGCCTTCCTTTTTGAGCAATGAGAATGATTATGATAAGGAAAACAAGGCCGTCATGTGAGGTGGAGGCTGCTTCCCTTGTTGTGCACCTTCCAGCTCTGAGGTTGTAATGCTACAAAGTCATGTAGGAGTTCTCAGTGGTTTGTGAGAAAGGATTTGGGACAGGGCTCTTTCCCCATCCTTTCCTTTCTACAACACTGTCTCTTAGACTTTTTCCCCTGTTTGTAATCATTTCTAAATTCTTAAGGACTGCTCTGAAGAGAAAATCTTTGAGGAAAGGGCTAATTGAAATTTCCCAGGGGGAATGCTTTAAGGTGGTAATAACTTAATGGTTGGCCAATGCTGCTATGGAGCTTCCCATTCCTTTGTCAGAGTTGGTTAACTAAAAGGCATTCTCCCATTGTGGGCTGTCAGACTGAATTTGTTTTACAGAGTGAGGGTGAATCAATGAACTGATTAGCAATTGTTGAGTTGGGTATTTCTGGAATTAGCACTGGTATGATCTCCATGGGTTTGTCTGTGTTATTAAATGCAAAGGACTGTGATCAGGTCAGATAAAATAGGAATAGCTCTCGTATTTTCAATGGATTGATTTGTCCTAGGGGAGGTTTTTGCCCACTGCGCAGCAGAGGAGGCACTGGAATAGAAGGCTTTCAAATAAGGTAAATCAATTGCCTTTCCTTCCTGTATTCCTTTCCTTTTTCTGTTTTAATACTATTGATGAAGTGACCAAGATGGTGCCTGGGCATATCAAAAAAATCAGTGAAAAAGTAAATCTTAAAAAAATAAAAATCAACTGTCCCACAGTGTGAATTTGAAAGTGACCCATTTTTATTGTACCGTGTACATACTACATGAAGTACCTGGCTGTCACGATGTATGCTGCTTTACCTCTGCCAACCAGGTTGTTATAAGAGGTAATTTCTTAAGAGAGGAAGTGCTGTTAATTTTAGTTTTACCAGCAAAGTTCCAAATCCAAGCTCTCAGTGTCAGAACTCTTCTGAACTTTTGATTCCTCTGAAGACTTCAAAGAGTTTCCTAGTTGCGTGCAGTTAGATAACTGTTTAATAAGCCTTACGTGCATTTTATTCATACCAGTTCTTCCTGAACCTCTTTCTCCTTTTCAACTGCATCTCTCCAACCACAGTACCGTACTTCATGCTTTACAAGATCATTCCATTTCAGCTTGATCTTCCAGTTTCTATGTCATCACCATCTACGGACTGGTTCACCTCTGCTCCACGCAGTCTCCTGATTGTTGCCAGGTTTCTACTCATTACTGTCTCTTTTGCTTACGCATAACTTCCAAAGTTGCCCGTCTTCTCCCATCCTGCACCATGTTTGCAGATTCCATGCTCTCTGGCTGTTGCCTCTGAGCTCAGATCATGAGAACTTAGGCAATTAAAATGTGAGACCTGCTGTGACCATCGCTGCTGATGGAATTGCATCTGGGAGGTCTCAGAGCCCACATGGAGGTATGTATTTTCCATATTTGTTATTGATGATACAGATGTGCACAGAGGCACTCTTGTAAATTCTTGCTCAGACAGCACTGCTCGTAAAGCACACTCTACACAAGAGCATCTTTAAGGAACACGCATCCTTTTGATCAAATCTTGGTGTTTTATGAGGAAACAAAGGGTGTAGAGCAGATCACAGCTGATGGCAGGGAAGTGGCCAAGGTTGCCTGGAAGGCCATGTGGGTAAATGTGTGGGGGGTGTGCTCTCTGCTTGCTCCAAAACTGGCCTGGTATGTGCAGAGAAGGGCTGTCTGAGCCTATTGACTCCGCAAAAGAGATTTTACAGAATGACAGGTATGGCAGAACTTCTTACCCTGGCTACACACAAGGATAGGATACGACCCGGTTGTCATTCTTTCTTTGCCAGCTCTTCCCAACAGGCCAACAAAGCACAGAAACAACTCGTCCAGAGCTGCCAGTGCCAAGAGACAAAGTCAGGTCTTCTGAGCACAAGGGCAGAGTTCGGTTTAACACTCCTACTTTCTGTGAGGATGTGACAGCATAATTTAGCTGCACTGTAATTTACTGTGCTGTGCTGTGTGTTCTACATTGCAGTGAGACTGACCAAGTTTGTAATTTTAGTATATATGATCAACATGCTGCTCATTTTTCTATTATCAGGGAAGCCTGTAATTTATCTCCCTCACTCGTGTCTCACACTGGTGCATTTCATTTCCATGACTGTGAATTATCAGCATCCAATCCTTGAAGCTGCGATTGGAGATAATAGCCTAAAGTTTCCCAGGTGAATAATTACTCCAGCTGTCCAGCCTGTGACATCTTGGAGTGCATTTTTTTCCCCTACAGAAGAAAACATTCAGCATTTTCTGAAGACCGTGACCTTCTACACTGTCTAAAACCTATTTTGTTTGAACTCTTATTTGTGGGAAGGCTGTCATTACGTGTTCCTCTCCGTTTAGTTCTCCCACTCAGCCTTCAAAATGTTAATAAATGTATGGCAGAAAAATGAATGGTGCTTATGCTATTAACCTTTTTTTTTCATTCTGGGTTGCTGCCTGTAATAGATATTTTGACATGAGATTTGCAGAACTCCCCAGATTACTCTGGAGCATAAGTTCCAGTGAAAGTTCTTGGGACTTGAGATTTTTCATTTGTGTTCATTTAAGCACCCTGTCCTTGTTGCCTGGCAATTACTATTTAACACAGTCAGAACAAAGTTATCAGGCTGGTATTTAGGAGACACAAAAGCAATTAGCTTCTCAATCCACACTCAAGAGGAATCAGGTGCTGTTAATGAAGTCTCATGCCTATCTTTGAATCTCTCCTCCAGTGCAGGAACACGGCATTTGGTGCAAATATTTGTCCCAGTTCTCCTGTACATGATGTGCAATAAATAGATGGGGCAACCTGCATGCAAATTCAACATAGAGGGCTTTTGATACAACACGATCCTCTGAATACATGTTTGATCTTCTTGTTACAAATATGATTTATCCTGTGTGCACAGGCCCAGATAATGCTTGCAGAGCTCTTGGTGGACACATGTTTAAGTACAATGCTCTGAAGGCAGGCAGTGCTTGCCTCAGCTATTCTTTTCTTCATGCAGAAGCCTCATTTTTCAGTAAAAGTAACATTTGGGAATGTTCCCCAGTGAAGCAAAAGGCCAGGCTGATTTCTAGCAAGCAGATGTTGTCAAGGGATTGTGTTATCTTCTCAGCCCATTTGAGGTACAGAAGAACAAGTTGTGAGTTTGAAGGATCCTTTAAAATTACTCTGTGAGATGTTAATGAGCACGTTGAATAATTGAACACATGGAGAATGGATGTTATTCTGATGCACTGTGCATATGGTTACTGTGTTTTACAGGCACATTATGTAGGCAAGTTGTGAGCTGTTGGGTCACTAGCGTGCACGGTTACTGGATAGATATTATTTTTGTGCACTCTGCTCTGTGCCTACAGGTAAAACATTGGGCAGAGTTTTAATATGACACCAAAGAAGATGAGCAGTCCTGAGCCATCGCAAGGTTCTGCTCCTGTTGGTGCAGATAGCAGCAAGCGTGGTATTTCTCTGGAAGAGCAGTTGGTACAGTCTATCACTGCTGGCAGTGGGAAGTTTTAAAGTATTCTGTTGTAAACTTTAGGAAAGCTTGGACACTGGTGCTGTGGGATCATCAGGACTAAAGCAGGGTGTAGTTGACCTCTTCCATGTTTAACTTAGCTCGCTTGGTACATCTGTTCAAAACACATTTCCTCTGATTGTGCATCTTCCGCCACTCGTCAGTCACCGATGTTGATCACTTCCATTAATGCCAAGGCTGCATCAGTTGACGTACTGGACAGACATGTCACTGTAAGTGGCTCAACCATCTCAGACATTCAGGCAATTTTCTGAAAGTGGATGTTATTTATTCCAGAGATAAAATGTTCAAGTTTGTTTTAAGGAAGTTGAGACACAAATGCCATTTACCTCTGTCTTGCAGAGATCTTGACTGATGAGTACCGTTGGACTTAAGAGAAGTGGTTGACTACAAAGATTCACTCGTATAATTTGTTATAATTTTTTTAATACTTCAGCTTTTTATTGGCCTTCTGTAAATGTAATGTAAAGCTCATTATTTGTGAGAGGCATATATTCACGGGTATTTCAATTTTTCAAAAATGTATTTGCTGTGTCAAAGCTAAGTGTTTTTATTGCTGCTTAAAACAACGTTAGATGTTTTATTGATCACAAACACGTCAGACTGAGTGCACTGCCTCTGCCCAGTGTCAGAAGCAGTTCTGGGTCTGTCTAGTATTTGGATGGGTGACCTGGTTGCTGCAGACACGAGCTGAGCTGGAGCTCAGAGTGCTGTGAAGCAGGAGAGAACGTGAACTGAAGGAGTGGAAAGATTCAACCACTCTTGGCCCATCTTGTCTGCAGAGCCCAGAGAGCTAGGAAATATTTTAATGAGCTTTAAAATAGCAGCAGTCCTTCCACTGGGTGGAGATTGTTCCTGTCTCAGTGTTAAAGCTGAGGAGCGATGGCCATGGTTTGGGGAGCACAGAGCAGCTCTGTCCTCGGGTGCCATGGTCTTAAATACCAGTAATGATGTGCTGACAGTCCTTTTGTGCGGGGGACGTGACCACTAAGGGCTGGACAGAGCCAGTAAACTTTTCTTGGTAAGCATCAAATAGCCATCACTTGTAATGGGTTTTTATTACTGACCTATGGACTAAAATTTTTAAAAGCAAATCGGGGTCCTGAGCCCCGGCCCTGATGAGATTTGCTGGGATACAACCACTGTAATTCTCAAGGGCCGTTGTTTTAGAGGAGTGAGGTCAGTACAAATCCGGCACATAAAGGCATGTAAAGGTCTGCCCTCACATCAGCTTTGAAAGCGCTGAAGCGCTGGAGTGAACGATGCTGACACACTGCAAAGCAGCACAGCCTCCCTCCCATCCCCACCCACATAATGAAGATAGCCTGCAATTTTAGTACGCCCCATGGTGAGCTGTGGTCTCCTGGGAGTGGCTGCACACTCATTTCTGTGGGAGCAGAAAGGCGTGGGGCAGTGGGGCAGAGTGCAAGGAGCTGCTGCTGTGCAGTCATGTCAGCCCCAGCATCATTCTGGGGAAACGCTGAGCATAAATAGACAGACTATGAGAGAAATGGGAGCTCTCCTATTGCATCCCGAAGCAGTCCGTTCTTTGGCTAATTCAATTCTTCAGTATTTTCAGTTGAATTTTATTTTATTTTATCTTTATATCCTGGCAGCTTTTGTCTTTCCCAAATAGGCATGCCATCGTTACTGTAATGTATTATAAAGACATAGGGAAAACACTCCAAAAGCTGTAGACTTTTTAATGAACGTTTGAAGTCACATCTTGTTACAACTGCAAGCAGAGCCAAAAAAACGTATTAAAAAATACGTTTTTTCTTCAAGAGCTAATCTAGCAACGCATGATTGTAATGGAATGACTAACTACTGTAATTGGGTATTGTACTGCATTGTATGGCTTTAATTTAAGACAACAAGCAGCAATCCAGTAGCATACATACGCCACTGTTGCTTTTGAAACACTTTCATGCCTGAAGGATTAGTGAATGTCTTGAAAGAGTCGTGGATTATTTCTCTTGCAGCACCTATAATGAAACAAGGAGCAGAGGAATCTGGGTGCTTGGTCAGGGGAGCATTGGGCATCCCACACCACCAGCCATGCTGTGATGTATGAAGTCTCTGTTGTTGAATCCACTCCGAGTTCAGATTTTTTATAGGGTTAACATTTGCACTATGTGGGGAAGGAGTAAGGTGAAAATCAGACGTATTTTCTAATGGTTACTACATGCATAAGACAGAGATGAAGAAAGAAAGGGAAGGGTGAGTGTTATTTCTTATTTAAGGGAATCTCTGTGAGTGAAGGGTAGCAGCAAATGGGAATGGAGACTCAAGTTTGGAGAGGTAAATCTGGTTGGCAGCAGATCGGGGCAACGTTCTCTAATAGATGTGCCCCATGCCCACTCGTGGCACGCAGCCGCATCACTGTCAGCACCCATTTCTGCCTCACTGCATCGCCCCCTTCACCACGTCCATCATCCCCAAACTGCGGCATGGGGCGGCTGCTCCTCCACGCAGCTCAGATGAGGGTGAGATGCTGGGAGGCAATAAGCGATGAACGGGGCGAACGGGGCTTCGTGTAAATAAATTAGCCTCCACGTTTCTTAAGTTAATGATGCTGTTGATGATGACAAGCCAAGGTAAACCAGGAAGGCTCACCCTTGCCGAACAGGAGCTCGTGTCATGCTTTTTAGGTCTATGAACCGGAAAATTAATATGAGGTTTTACAACCTCCTGTTGTGCTTGGAAGTGGAGGGCTGTGATGTGCTGCTCAGAAATAGATAATTTCAAATGTATACTTAAAAAATATTGATTTCTTCAAAGGAACTTTTAATGTCATATTAATGACTTTTGCCACACGCTTTATATAGGATCATAAGTCATCTTTACAGAAGGATATGATATTTTAAAATGTCACATTTAGGCAAATACTCCCCCCAAACATCTCTAGAGCAGTGTGAAAACTGTTATTACCATATGAGCTATTCACTTGCACATATAAATCTACATTTCAAGTTGTTTTTTGGTACCCTGATGGGCTACTGCAGCATTTTATTTCCTTCTCAGTCTCACTGTAACATAATTTTAATTGAGGATAGTAAATTATCGTGCTAATTTGAGATGTTCTCAGGTAGAGATTTACAAATACCAGGAGGGGATCAACATCATTTGTTACTCACTGCTGGGAAAGAGGCTTGGGAAGATGATGGTATCAGGAGAAGTGAAGAAAAGCAAATTATATGTTGCATGTGAATGAAAAATGTGAAAGCTAGGAAAACAAATGGAGAAAGACATCTGTTTTTTCCGAGAGAGGGGAATGCAGCGTAGGCACACAAAGCAGAGAGGAAAATAGCTTGTCCAAACTTGTCTGCATCCCCCACTGACTGCCAGCGCTTTCTCTAACCTGTCGGCCTGTTGCATGATATTATCTCTTCCACCAGTGATTATTTCAGTGACTATCCTGCCTAAAGCCAAAGATATTCTGTCTTGTGTGAAAAGGAAATGTGAGCTTTGGTCCCAGATGCGCCTGATATGCGCTTCACTCTGGATTTCTAACATTATTAATATCTTTTAGCCTGCAAAAATATGGGTATGTTAAGAAATAAGAAGGCCCAGCAGCTGATTTTTAATGGCACGCAGTTTAATTCCACTGCCTACCCAGCGGGTTCCTATCTTCGCCTGCCCCGATGTTTCTGTTTTTATTTTTGCTGCCGCTGGACCAGAAGGGGAATTAAACGTATCAGCATTCTTCACTGGCTTTGGAATAACAGTTGTGTTTGTTTGTCATTCTTTGGTTGTATGTATCCTGTGCATATGAAAGGGAGTTTTTTCTTTCAGCTCTCTTCAGTCCTCCTCTGTATCACCAGGTGGTGAGGCACTGGAACAGGTTGCCCAAGGAGGCTGTGGATGCCCCATCCCTGCAGGCGTTCAAGGCCAGGCTGGATGTGGCTCTGGGCAGCCTGGGCTGCTGGTTGGTGACCCTGCACATAGCAGGGGTTGGAACGAGATGAGCATCGTGGTCCTTTTCAACCCAGGCCATTCTATAATTCTATGGTATCATCAGCATTTGGCACCTGTTTCCCTCCTGCACGTGGAAAAGAGCAGGCTGCCTTGTTGTTTGCAAAATTCTGCCTCATTAGTTTCCTTCTTCCAATGATTTTCTAATGAAGAAATACAAGATCAATAGAAAAGCTTTGCTCAACTCCAGTTGTGAGTCAGACAGCCATCCAGGTTTCTGCAAGGATTTGCTGCTCTTCTCACTGTCTCCTGCAATAATCCACATTTAGCCTTTATCTGCTGGAAGTGTTGTTGCTTAGGCTATCAAAGACTTTTTCAAAGTCAATAAAGTTAATGATGATGGGTGCACAATTCTCAGAAACCATCTTGTTTTTCTTTTAGCTGCTGCATGTCTCTGATTTCCTCTGTGATGAAATTATCCTCTTACCAAGTTTTGTCTGATGCTGATAGCACGTCTGTGCCGTGCCGGTTGTTACAATCTGTCAGACCACCATCATTCTGCAGTTTAGCAATTAAAGCCTTTTTTCCAGTTGCTTGTTGCTTTCCTGCCTCTCCTGAATCACTGGTGCTTGTTGAAGACACACAGCTGTTTTCTTGCATCCCACCCCTAAGCGCCATGTTGTCTGCTGATTTGTCTGTGTGATTTCTGCTTCACATGGCTGGAGAAGCTTCCAGCCGACAGTGCTGTGTTGTGGTTGGGATGTTTTGTGCAGGAGCCATTGTCTGTACGTGTAGTTGTAGGTTTTGGTCTATGGAGAAACCACTCTCCTGTTTCGCTTGTCCCTTATCCGTAGGTGTGGAGTCTGTTCTCTGGGTGGTTGTGCTGCAGCAGTCTTTCTCTTCCCGTGAATCTGAGATCTAGGCAAGTTGTTGTAGCCTTTCTCTTCAGGATCCATCATATAGATTCCTTTTGTTTGCCTTCTTATCGATGCAAATGAACAACTGGAAGTGGTACCCACTTTTATCGATTCACCGACCGTAAAATGTTGGCCAGGATCTTATCTCGTTTTGTGCAATCAGCATCTGTCTGATGCTTTAGATGGACGAAAGCCACTCAGTTGGAATTTCCTTCCTATTTTAGGCCTCTGCTAATTGCTCCTTGATTGTTCTTCTGGGTGCCTGTGGATGCAAATGGGCAGTTAGACGTTTTGATGCTTATTAGCACACACTGGTCTACTAATTCCATGCAAATTGTTAAACCTGCTTGGGAAGATTAGAAAAAGAGTAGCAGATGTAATTTTATGTGCTGGGGTATGTGCCTGGTTTGGAAAAAAAAGAGAGAGATTATACACAGCGTAAGAACTGTATTACTTTCCTTTTCATCTGTTTTTGATGACTTTGGGAAGTTGTAGCACATCGCTCAGTAAATATCTCAGGGATGACCAAGGATTGCTGTTAGGTAGAAGTGCTGGTAGATTTCAGTGGGAATTAGAATATTTGAAGTCTTGGCTATTGATGGTTGATCTGCAAGCCGGAAGGGAAATTCTGTGTTTGTTTCTCTTCCAACATGAGGGCTTTTTGCTGAAAGTGATGAGACCTTCGGTGTGGCTGAGGACGAGATTCTGCCCACAGTAGGTAAAGGGGAGAAAACCTCTGTTGTCTGCCCACAGTCTGTCTCATTTCTGGAGTAGGAGACGCCAATGAGAAACACCAGCTTGTGGCCCAACAAACACAATTATTGTGCACTGTGTCTTCATTTGGATGCCACGCTCAGTTAATAACCAGATCTCTGCCATGCTTCTTTATTGCTAAGGTTGAAGGAGAAAGTGATTAAATTTAATAGGTATTGCCCTTGCTTTAAGGCCACTGTACATTTAAAGTTCCCAGCAAAAGTAATTAATATTAATAGAAGTCATGAGTCCTAAACAAAGACATTTGTAAGCCAAGTACTCCACAACGTGTCCTTTTCCTAAAAATAAATTATTTCTGTGCTCATACATCTACAGGAACATACATTTCTTTCTTCACGGGGTTCATTCTCCCAGCTTCAAACAAGCAGTGAACTTTCTTCTTTTTAAATCTGTGAATGCCCCTTCTCCCACAGTATTCCTCAAGCAAAGCTCTAAGATCCCCCAGCAATGCGATCTTTTTTGGGACTACTAACACCTTCAATTTGAAGACAAGCAGGAATTTGAACTACAAATTTCTGAGCTGTAAGTAGTAAATAATGTAAATAATGCTGATGAAGCAGTGGGCACAGCTAACTGGCCATATGATGCTCTGATATTCAGAGTGGGGAGATTTATATTGTTATTAGAAATACGATGATGTCGACATCTTAGCACAGCATCAATATCAGCTCTGCAGTGGCAGGAACACTGCTAGTTGGACTCCTCCAAAAAAACTATCAGCACTGTGCTCAGATGTAGCTGTAAGAACTTTGAATCATTATAGACAGGGTTTTGATTAGAATTAGTGTCATGTTTTCCCATTGTAAATCATTTTCCACTTACCTGCCAGTCAAGCTTGGCTTGGTTGGCCACTGCATGGGAACAGATCAATTTCTGCATAGAATTGAGAGAAAAATTGCTTCTAATTGTTTTCTGGGGGAGCCATTAGATCACCTGCTGAAACCCAAGCCTGTACAGCCTTGGTGCATTTCCATGAATAACCAGTTTCAATACTTTAGTGACCCAATTATTTTAGTTCTCGAAAAAACGAACAAGTAACTTCATCTCTTCCCAACTTCCCAAGGACAAAAAGCCAAGCATCAACGTATGTTTTCTCTGTTGTCAGAATGATTGCAAAATACCAATCTGTCAGGTGCAGAACTCCCTCCTCAGCCAGGCTGGCTCGTGCTGAGCAGGAAGGGAAACAGCGTGAAGCTAGGTTGTGCAGCAAGGGGAGGGGGGAATGTTTCTCACAGCTTAAAATCTCAAAGTGGCAAAAGGTGAAACGTTGGGCTACAAACTGTAGGCAGTGCCAAAAAGCTGTGCTACTTCTTTTGAGGCTCGGTATGTCCAATTTCCATCCATTAAATTGTCACTGTACCTTTCTCCTAATGGCACCCTCCCTTTACTATCAAGCATCGCCATCTGTGTTACTGCTGCGTGTTTCTCCTTGGCCCAACTCAAAGAGCTCACCTCAGTGAACTCTAGACAGAAATAAGGTGGGTTATATTTTTCAGCTTTTAGATCCTTATGATTTCTTCCCAGTGTTTCCACAGTCTTCTTGAAGTGAGGCTGCGGGACTGAAGGTGATATTTAACAGCGGTTTTCCCAAGGTTGCAATGTAACTAGCAGGTGGTACTTCCTGTCTTTTGGGATTTTTAGGGAACTGGATAAGGGCAGTCCCCCACTGGAGAAAACGTGGCAACAAATGTCCTTAATGTTATTTTAAGCAGTATGTTCTCTCTGTACAGATATTGACAAAAAGGCCATTAAAAATTACTAGCCATCAAGAAGGTTACTGAAGGAAAGCAAATATCTATTGATTTCTTGTTCTACAATTATGCTATTCATCCTATTTAGCAATTGCAGTTTTGCTGTGGTATCTCTTGTGAGGGCAATTATCAAACCTGTAGAATGAATTATGTGGCCAGGAAAAACCTACAGAGGTTTGGATGAGGAGATGGAAGGACGGATGGGACTCCATTGTCTCTCTTTGGTGTTCGAGTGTCCGATGACCGTGACCACAAAACCCCTGAGTCCTGGCTGTGCAACAAAATGTCCTCATTTCTGGATGTGTGTGCGTGTCTGAATCTGCACTGCGTGCCAGGAGAAAGGACAAGACTTTCAAGACATATCCTGCCGAGCAAGAAAGGATCACTTTTTTTTTGTCTTTTTTTTTCCCCCCTGTTTTTCATTTGATGTTACCGCAGTGGAGTCTGTTCTCGTTTTTCTCTTTTCTCCCGTGGTTTAACACCAAAGCTCAGTGTTTTAGGATCTTTGCACTATACGTTGTATTCTTTCTTCTGTCATTTTGAAGCAGCTGGTGATCTCCTGTACCACCACTTTTGCCTTTTGAACACTGAAATAGTCATGGTAAAGATTTAGTACAACTTCTTGTTTCTCTTCTTTTTTTTGGTACTGAGCAAGCAGATGGAATCAAAACATCTCTAATGTCACAGTTTGATGAAACATAAAGAAAACTTTCAGATTTCCCTCCTGCTTCTCTCATTTTGTATCCTTCCAGAGCAATGGAGATTAAAAGCATCTTGAAGTCTCGGTTACCGGGCTGCTGGGATGTATACAAGCCTTAAAGCAATGGAAATTCTTGGGCATGATCTTGAGATGCTCAGGAATAAAAGCTTTCAAGAGGAATAAATTAAACCTGAAACTCACTCTGCCGCCCTGCCCAGCTGCAGCTCTTACCATTTGTTTTCTCCTTCATATTGTAGTAGTATCTGTTCATTTTGTAATGATTTGTCTCTTTATTAAGCTGCTAATTGGCTTTAATCGTTCAGACCTTTGTTCCATCCCTGTTCCTGATGTCTGACAGTGCCTTTTTTCCACTTTCATCCTCATTTGGGGTCTTCATCTCTCTGCTCTCCTCCTTTGCTTTTCCTCCTAGCCCAAAAAACGTAACCCTACATTAATCTCTCTGCCGGTATTTCTCTTAATTCTCTCCTATTACACACTTCTGAAGCCCTTTTCACTCAAGTTTCTCAGAGTGATCAGCAACGATTAGCTTCCAAACACTCCAGTTTTATCAGGCAGATTTGAGACGTGGGTGAAGTAGGGCATGAAGAAGTCAGGCACTTTGCTCAGCATCACAGACAGAAGTGGCACAGTTTAAAAAGCGCCGTGATCTCTGGTGGCGCTGAGCATCTCTGACTTCATTTCTCATTCTTAGTGGCCAGAATCAAAGTGTGGTGGATTTAATACCCCTGCACTCATCCATTTCTTAAGCGTTGATGTGAATGAAGCATTTCAGCTGGTCTGTCCATTTACAAAATGCCCAGCTGAAGTTAGCATGCTATTGGTCTGAGTGCTTCAAAGATGAGCTAAGGAGTGCAAGCTAATATTTAATCTCCTTAGCTAAGTATCAAAGTCCCAAACAGTGCCATCAACACCACGAAAGCCACTCATTGTGTCATTATGGCCTCTTCTGCTTCATCTTGTTCAAAGTTACTTGAACGCATTTGAACTCATTTACTAGTCACAACTGAGTTGAAATTTGCCACTTCAATACTAAATACTTTAATGGCTTTTTCATGTGACCAACACAGCAGGGGTCTTGTTTTGATGTTCCACAAGAAGGATGCATAAATGTAAATGCCATGCTCCTGATCTCTTACTTATTCTTTTGAATTGAATTCATGAGTTTTCATGTCAATACAAATTAGATAAATAGCTGGAAGAACTTGTTACCTTGTTTCTGGTGTTTGCTTTTCTTTTTTAGTTGACCACACCTGATTATGCATTTGTTGACAAAGGGAAAGAAAAAAAATCCATTGCAATTATGCACATTTTCTGCAAGGCTTGAAAGGGCGATCCAGAAATCAGATGATAAACTAGTTAAGCAGACATATTAAGAAATGGCTAGGAAACAAAATCCTTGCTTTTAAACCGTCAGGCAGCTGCTTATGCACTTGCTCTAAGCATGCCATCAAATTAAACAGAATTCTCCATCTCCGAAAATGCCCAGTACTTTGAGATGACCAGGAAAGATTTTTCTTTGGCTTCAGTAGATGCTTGACCAGACTGGGTGAAATGGTGGGTGACTGCAAGGAAGCCAGAGCCGTTCCCTCTCCTCCTGCTTCAAGACAGTGACTCACGGCTCCTAATTGCAGCAGGTTGGGAGTGCTAAGAAGAGAAATGTTAAACTCCACATACACCAAGGAGTGAGGGGAGGAGGCAAGTGGTTTGTGGGCCTGGGTGCTGCAGAGAGGCAAGAAACGGGCACAGTTCATCCTTCTCAGTTAAAAGTTAAAAAAAAAAATTGTTTACAAATAGTCAGCACTTGCCCATTAAAAAGTAATATGTGGCAAATCTTGTCCCAGTGTGACACTCGGATAATGAGCTCATTCACCAGAGGTTTCATGTTGTGGTCAGGGAAAATGCTCCTCAATTAGGTCTCTTATGCAGGAGGAGACGGGAGTTCATGAAAATTAATGTGTCTCTCTGATTGTTCCCCCTTCTGACCGTTTATAGCGCATGACGCTCTCCTACCGACTGCAGATTTCAATCCTGAGCTTTCTCCTGCTCCCTGTATGGAACTGCTCCCCTCATTTCCAAGCGTGTTTTCAAGGTCTAACGAGGAGAGCGGCAGTGTCTGAGCCAGACCCTGCGCTTGGATTCACTCAATGGAACAGACATGTGCCCATTCATGCATATTTGATGCATCACTTCTAAAAATAAAAGGATGGTTTTATCTAAGAACAATGTGTTTCCCAGTTTAAGTCAGACATAAATCAGCTGACTGCTATTCCAAGCTGTTATGCACCTTTGACTGCAGCATATTTTTCCTATGCAGTACCTATTGGAAAGAAAGGAAAACTGGTTCTCAGCTTGTTGAGTTTTCTCAGAGGTAACTTAGGGCGCTGGAATGGCCTGAAGGGAATGATGGGTGTCCCAGGTCCTGTCAAAAACCCTGAAGGACACAGCAGAACAGTGAAAAGCAAGGCTTGTTTCCCAACATGGAAGAACAGAGTGGTGGCATCCCTAGGCAATGGGGAACGTACACAGCAATGAGTTGTGCTGTAATTAAACGAATTTATCTCCTCTTCCTGGGATCCTGCCTGCCCTGGTAGAAAAGCATTCCTACTGAAATGATCTGAATGAACTGGGAAGGAAAGGGAAAGTTTTATGTGCTCTGTGTCTGCAGAGGCAGATGGTGCCATTTTTCTGGGTGAAATTGAGCTTTGCTGGGCTGAACATCAGAAGTTCAGGTTGAAGTTCTGCATTACAATGATTTCATAAAGCAGGATGTATTAGAGGCTGGATCCAGCCTTTTTGCTGGGCAGGACATAATGTTATTTCTCACTCTCTCTGCATGTACATGTGTCCTTATATCTTTCTTGTCCTCATTGGAGAGAGGCTTTCTCTCTCACTTTTTCCTGTGGTTTTGGGATAACTTGTAATCACTCTCAGTCCACATAGAGGCACTTTCATGCTGGCTGTCCCCATAGTGATGCCTACTGTTATGCAGGAGCTACTTTCTATCTGCTGTTGTATTCTATGCTTTGTGGAGGAATTGATATTGTTCGTTTGCCTGTAGCACATTGCTGTTAGGAAATGAGATGGAGGGGCTTCCTTTAAGAGGCTCAAACTGCTGCCTCCTTAATGAGAGAGCAATAGATGCAAGGTCTTCTGTGCAGTGAGAGAAAGGGAGGAAGCACAGAAGCAGCATCCTTGCCCTCCATATCCTATATGCTAGCGTGTCTGCTAGACCTGGTTTCCCTTCACCTGCACAAAGGCAACGGGCTGATCTGTGCCTTTATGCGTACAATAAATGCAGATATTTCTAGTAACTGTAGCTTTTATTCCAATTTATTGCTGCTTTTGGCTTGTTTTTAAAACATTTAGTACATTTCTCCTCTGTCTGACAGCTTAGTTGAGCCTCTGGTCTAGATTATTCCACTGCAGTTTTGGATAGCCCCATAGACAAAATATAGTTTATTGGGGCTGGTTAGAGCAGCAGAGTTGAGAGAGTGTGGTGCTGGAATGACTGGTGTGCAGTTTAGAAGGTTGCTAGACAGGGCTGTAAATTATGTCGTGTGTGGTTCATCAATTATATAGATAAAACTGTGAAGGAGAGTGGTTTGTCAGAAAAGATAAGAAAAGAGGGACTGAACTTAGATATATGTTCTGTGCTGATGATGTGGTCGTTTTTAGAAGTGAGAGGAGTCGCTTGTGGAAGCCACTTAATAAATTTAATGACTATTGGAAGGGACAGGAAAAAAAAAGAGCTAAGATAAAATGTTAAGTGTGCTCCCCATTGCAAAATCAGTGCCACTTCGCGAAGTTTGCTAATGGTTTTAGGTGTGGTCTGGAGATAAAGATAAGTTCAGAGTTACCTTGTTCTGAATGGAAGGGGCCAAGGCTGGGGCGAGGGCAGTGCTGTCATCCCAGATGTCTCATGCTCCCATGCAATGTGGTTTCTCAGGTGATTAGACTGCAGATGTGGCAATGTCAAGCACACCGCTGGCATTCGATGTACTTCTAGGTGTGAAGAGGCACAATAAAAACATTTCTCTGTGTGCTTTTAACGTTTCTTCTCTATTTCACATGGAAGGAGAGAGGAATAAGGGAAAAACAAGTTGAACGTCCAAGAAAATGCAAATAAATCTTTTTAGGTATTGAAATAAGCATGGGTTGGATCCACCAGCATTTCTTCTCTCCCCTTACCCAGGTTTCGCTTCTCTTTGTGTCCCTTGCAGCAGGGAGGTGGCAGAGCCCCCCTTCCCCAAAGGTGGCTGAGCAGAAAGCAAGAAACAAACGCCCCCTTTGGCTGTGGCCCTGCTAACATTTTTCAATAGCAGAAGATGAAATGGCTTCCTTTATGTCAATGACAGAAACTCCTCCGAGCTGTGTTAGAGATGCACCATGTGCAGGTGCTGATGACAAGGACAGTTTTTCTTCACTGCGTTCCTCTACAGCTTTCAGAAAAAGGAAGGTCCTTTGGGAAGGAGACAAAAGGGACCTAGCCTAAAAAGTAAAATGGGGACTGGGAGAGCAGGAAGAGCGAAATGTGCAATTGTCTTTTTTGTTTTAATGGTCTGCCAATCCAGTCATCTTATAGTCTAATTTCTGTGTGCAAGAAACTGATGGATGGGATCAATGGGGTGCTTCATCACGGCCCATAACTGGTACCTAGCACCAAAATAAAACCCTGCTCCAAAAGCAATCTTATGAATAAGTGTTGTTAATAAGTGTTGTCAGGTTGGGGTTTTAACTGCCCTACTGGCAATATCCTAATCTAATTCCCAAAGGCTGAAAAGTCAGAACTTGCAACCACACTGCTTCCAATGCCACCTGCCCTCTGCCCTGCCCAGAGAAACTCCCCTAACCCAGTGCTGAATGGCATCCCCACCATCTCCTGACAACTGGTCATTCGTAGAGCTTGTGATGGTGAAAGCTGAGCTCCTTTTGGTGGGGCACAGCACCTTGTTCTGGGTATCAGTGTGCTGTGCCTCCTGCCATGGCTGCATGGGTGGCTTTGTGGCAGGGCCACCGAGGTGCTCCGATGCTGCCCAGCTTGCAGAGCCTCACAGGGCAATGCAAAGGGGGATTTTCATTAACAGAAAAGATGTTGGACAAAATTCACCTCTGTGATACATCTGCATGACTGCTGGAATTCTACCAGGTTACATCCTCAGTCAATTTGGTCTATTATTTGATTTTGTATCGTTGAATTGTATCGACTGTATTTTTTTTTTTAATGAAACCAGATCGTACCCCCTTTCCATACCTTATTGCTGACAGAAAGCTCTCACACAGCAAAGTTTACCTTTCATTTGTTCCCATGTAATAACCCATTAGGTCTGCTGAGAAATACTGTGTTTCTTATGCAATGTCAACACCTACTTCCATTTACTCTTTCTCTTCAGAAAACACGGTGTGAATCCCAGATGCAGCAATGTGCTGCTGTCCTTGACCCAGTGGAGAGCTATGAGGAAGTAATTAAAGGAAACACATAATGAGGATTTAGGGCACAGCTTTCCTGAAGCCTGGAGGTCTGAATAATTTCTGGAATGCTGAATTTTGTTTTTCAAATCTACTTTGTGTGGCTTGCATCAAGCATTGGTGTCCAATTGCACGCCAGCAGGAGGCACAACAGACCTCAGAGGTTTTCTCTGTTAATAATTTTCACTGAATTATGAGGAGGTGGGCAGGGATAACAGGAAGGGCTCATCCCACCCTTTTCTATGGGATGTTTACCAACAGCATCTCCCAGCAAGTTGTTTCATCTCTAAATCCTATCTTCAGCTGAAAACCAACTTGTCTTGCACACTTGTTGTGTGTGCAGCAGGTAATGCTGTGCTCATTCCCCTCAGCACAGTGGTGGCAGGAGCTGTGGGCAGAGGTTACCTTTGGCTGTGCATTGCATGTCCTTCTCCTGGCAAAGCCCAGATAGCGATGAATAGGGATCTTGCTGAGCTGTGCTTTCTGCTCTGTAATGAGCTGCTCATTTGGGATGAAGTAGGTGAGACTTTGGAGTTTACTTGTGGACAGTTGAATCCATGCAGAACAGCTTCCTCTTCAAAGCTGGAGACTTCTTACAACTCCTTATTCTGCAGAAATGTGGGATATCTGATCCTAACTGCCTGCCATGAGGGTCTCAGGAGTAGATGAGAACTCAGATAATGCACGAGAGGTAATGGAAGAAGGATGGCATTGTAAATGGTCTGAGTAGGGAATAAATACTGCAGAGCTGTCTGTTATGAAAATGCTTTATTGCCACTAATAAGACTCAGAAGACATGTAGAGGAGCTATTATAGATAAACAGTAAGTGTTGGCTTTGTGTTTCTCATTCCAAATGCTTCAATTTGTGCTTTTGAGAGCATCGAGTGAAGCAGCTGATGTGTAGTGCCTGGGTAATTGTGTTTGTGCACCTTGACTCCAAGCATCAGGTCATCAGTGTCTGCCTTCAGTACTTAAGGAGGTGGCCTGGCAGCAGGGGAGGCAATTCAGAGCACACCCCAGGAGTGTTCTCCGCTCGGCCTGCATAATGGCATCTCCAGCCCAGCTGGGACTAGTTCTACATTGTCTTTGTCTACTATATTTATAATGTGTAATTTATGTCTTTAATACAATTTGAAAGCTGAAGTATTACTTGCACTGAAGTTCGGGTTTGAAAAGTCCCTTGAGCACTCAAGCACTTACCACTGAACAAAATGTATGTTGTGAAGAGGTACCAAATTGCGTCACTTTAATTCCCACGTTGCTGAATTTCTCCTGGTTCAACCAAAGTAGCACAGAGTGTGTTTTTACAAATCTTCTCCAGTTCACTTTTTCATTAGTTTGTTTTGGATTTGAGCCCACCAAAATCCCCACAGACTGGGAGCTGGGTTGTGCAGCTGTTTGTATTGATTTCCTGCCCTTTTTTTTTAGAGCAGGTGAAAAGAAGCCATTAGTTATGTATTTTGAGACACGTCAGTAAGTGTAATATTTAATATGCACTTATGCAGTTGCATTGAATATTATGTGTGCTTTTACAAATGCTCGTACACTCAGAGGAAGAAGGACTTGCTTGATGCCACCAGGGTGTATCAGTGCTTTGTGGTGAAGGCTCAAACTGACCATTAGATTCGCTGGAAGACCAGTGGCCATTCACCTGATGGAACTGCAGACTTTGTTCTGCATTCCCCAGGGCTGTTGTATTAAGTGGGTGAATGGACATCTTCCAGTTCAGAGGACTTGGCTGTTGTCTGCTGCCTGTGGCTGGAGCACTGCTCTGTCTGGTGGGGCTCTGAGCCAGAGGACATGATGGTGGTGTTGGGCATGGGGGGGAGCATCTCCACACTGATCTCTTTCTATGACACTATTCTGAAGTCTTCATCTGAATGGACCAAAGATAAAGAAGGATGGCTGTTCTAGGGACAAGCTTTATTTTTAAGCATGCTTTGATGATACTTGGGAATACTCAGGAAAGTCTGTAGTTCACGGCATGGCTGCAGTGTAGATCGAGTCTCACGGAACACGCGCAGTGACTGGAGCCTGTGGCAGGATAACAGTTGATGGAGGAGACCATGTATTAGGATTTGCAGATTAAATCCTTAGAACAGCCCAGTCAGTGTGTTTCCTGTTTGCTAAAATAGGATGGATGTTTGCATTTTGTTGGGATGGTATTAAGAGGAAAAAAATCCAATAACTGTGAGCGTTTCAGGTGCTGGTGACACAAACTTATCCAGCAATTTGTGCAGAGAGCTGCAATTCTCTTGGCTTTCTACAGCCACTTAAATAGAAAAGTTGTCACGTCTTGCTGGCTGGTTTTCTTTCACCACATGCAAAGAGAAGGAGTGTTAGAACGATGCTCTGGACAGGGAAACAATGATGTTGCTTGTTCTTTTCACTCTCCTTTGCGTTTTTTAACTTTTATTTATCTAGTTGTTTACGAAGTGTTTGTGCAAGACAGTCGATAATGTGGCAGGAAGGAGAAAAGTAGAAATTATTGAATGCCGAAGCTTTTAAAGATATCTATTGACTTTAGGACAGTTCTCTGCTGCTGTTGTGATCTTCAATGAGGAGTATTTCACAAACTTATCTCATTTATACAGAATAATTATCTCAATTCCTTTGCATAAATCCAAGCTGTTGATTTTTAAGAACTACTTTAGAATGAGCACACCTGTTCTTCAGGAGATTTATCATTGCCACTGTTGGGAACAGCTCCAAAACAAGTAAATATTTAGTGATGTCTCTGAATCACAAGGACAAATAACCCACAACTAAATATTTTAAGTCATACTTAGGATTTTTGGTCTAATCTTGTGGTTTAGGAATGGGGTGAAGAGAGCTGACACAGAATACTTTCACTTCTGGTGTTGTCAGTATCAGCAGCTGAAGACAGCATCTCTATTGGGCAGTAACACTTGTCAGGGGTTAAAATCCAGCTGGACTGATGGTGGGCTGCAGGTTGGAAGGGCTCTCAGTGCTGTTACAAGATCTGCTTGCCGTGGGCTTTGGTACATGCATGGGTTGGGACCTTCTGAACAGCCACAGCTCTGTGCACATCCAATAGCAGTGTCTTTTAAGGGGAAAATCCACGCGGTCTGCCAAACGTGGGATGCTGGTATAGGAAAACCTACTTCCTTCCCCTGATGCCCCACAGCAGGAGAAGGTCCTCAGCTCCCCACCTCCTTCCTTGGGTACCAGCAAACTGCTTCAAGTGGTTCAGCTCCAGGAAAACAGTCAAAATAAATACACTTCTACTTAGACTAATGAAACCTCAGTGCTACTGATAGGGGTTTAGCACTGTTTAAATGTCTTCTCTATGTAAAAGACACTGCTGTATTTCTTAGTCTTTGTGTATTTCCCCTGACAAGAAGTCTTCATTTTATTTTTCTGTGATTCTCAGACCTTAAGTAACTCTTGTTAGCTGTTCAACTTTGCTACCTTATGTTCCGTATGCTTCTGAAATTTGCACTGTTTGTTACAGTTCCCTAATCAAACTTTAAAACATCTGTGTATTTAATGAGTAGTACTGGCAGTCTTAACTATTCAGTATGGCTGGATGATGAAAACATTTAATTTTCTCAGTGAGAGATACACAAGACAAAGCTTCGCTTAACAATGGTGCAATTAAATTCAAGTAGTCCATAGTTTTCCCAGACAACAAGAAATTGTTTTTTAGTTTTTGAATGTACATCTTCGATGGCGAAAGTGGAGGCGCTTCGAAAACTAAATCACAGCCTGGGAAATAGCTTTAAAATTCATGATCAGCCTTGTATACACAGCTTCTCACTATGGCAGGTAATTCAGGCTCTTACTTCTGCCCTTTAGCTCTTGAGAGTTTCTCATGATTCATGGCTTGAGCACTTGGGAAAGCATGCCCACTTTGTTGGCAGATGTTTGCATGGCTACAAACAGTGCTTCTGTGTAGAGTCTCAGAGTCCGGGTTGCAGTACTTTGGTTTCTCTTTAATTACAATCAGAGGAAAAAGGTCTGTGAGGGTTTTACCTAATTCAGAAGCAGGAATAATTGTCCAGTGACTGGGAAGCAGCAGCCTTTGGTGCTCACAGCTCACCTGCAGTTGTGCACTAGATGCTGGAGCAGTTCTGCTGCCTGCTGCTTTGGGGTTTGTTAAATGACCTCAGAGCAGCACAGACCTGCTTAGGTTTCCAAGGATGTTTTCTTGCTGTTGTTATAGGGGCTGAGTAAACAGCTGAAAACCTCTGTGGCAGGTGCAAGTAGAGAGCTTTTGTTAAAAATATTGTGTTAGGGGTGTTGTTAGGGAGTGTTGGAGTCTCTGGTGGAGCTTCCACCACACTGAGCATGGAGGAAGAAAAGGGGCCTTGTACAGTGCTGTGATCTGATCCAGTGCTGTCTTGTCCCTCTGGATGCTGAAATTTCCCACTCACCCTAATGGCTCTGAGACGTGAAAAATGAACAGAATGAGAATGAAACTCTGGATCTCATGGTGACCACCAAGCAAACCTGTAACAATTATTGCTGCTTTTGCTAATAAATGGGATGGGTTTTGTTTGGTGCATTAAAAAACTCCTTATTGCACTGCAACTTCTCGGAGAACAGAGACGCAGTCCAGAAATGGCTGAATTTCTCCAATAGCCATGACCTGTTGTGCTCCTCAAACATCTAAATGTTGTTTGATACCACAAACCATTGCTGAAAGGCAGATTTTTGCCTCTGAGTATTCACTAATAGCATGGGTGATTTTTTTTTCTTTGCTTTGATTATTTCTCTGTACTAACAGACATCAAAAAAAGAACAATTAGCAAATATTGTGGCAAAAGAGGAAATCCAAAGGGAAGGAGGAAACCTGGCCAGCACAACCCAAATCAACAGTTCATTACCAAGAGAAATGACACCATCTCCTCTGCAATTGATACAGACCAGCACCACTGCCAATATGAGTTAATTCCTGCTGTGAAGGACTGTCCTAACGATATGAGATGGAAGATTACTGCAAAACGTCAATGGGTTTTAAATCAAGGAAGTTGTATTTGCAAGAAAATCTGTTTTAATGACTGGCATCCTGTAACATATGGTCTTAGATTGATCAATAAGTATAAAATGAGTTCCTTTGGGGAATATCCTGAGAAGCTACTAAATTGTTGATAAGAAGTGGTAGGGCTTTGATTAACGTGATTGAAGCAATCTGATAGAGTAATTGTCCGTTTGATACGGGTCCTTCAGACTTGGTCCCACTGCTGTGATTGCAGCATATCCACCAACTTGCTGTGCTGTGCTTGGACCAAGATCTCCTGCACCATAGCAAATGCAGTAAGCACTGTTTCACAATGCAGATTTTCTTCTCGTTTTGTTTTTTGTCTATTCCTCTTTCTCCTGCTTCTCTCGAAGGGTTTTGTTTTCATTATAATGTCAATTAAAAACCACTTCTGAGACCTTGAGATAATTTTATGAAGTGGACCTTTGTTTTCCAGACAGCCTCAATCAAAACCTGAAGTAAAGCTGTGTGTACTTGTTTTCTTGTTTTCTTTGCACCTGATTCTGGTCTCTAAGGCAACTTTCTGCCATTGTGAGGTGTCCTTAAAGGGTTGGGGGTTTCTGACATTTACACTTGCTGGAAGACCAGGGCAGCTGAAATGCTTTAGCAGCTTTATTTGATCCTCCTGCTCTTGAATTATTCATCCTTTATTTACAAGCATTTGCTACAGACCCTCACTAAAAGTGTGCAATGCTTGGATTTTCTCTGGAGACTTCTTGCTAGGAGTACTTACAGTCTCACTCTATGGGATAGCTCCGTATCTTCTGTCTTTCAGCTCGCTTTTTAGCTGCCATTATTCAAGTTTCTGCTGACTGCTGATGTCACAGGTTTTTTTCCAAGCTTAGAAAGACAGAGCAGCTCCTGCTCTGCATCCCATCTGCAATTAAGCAGAGCTGGAAGTGGAAGATAGGTCTGAAAAGTTTGTCAGCACACATGGCAGGAGGAGGGACCCCCCTGGTCCCTTCCAGGCACGGAGTGACAGCTTCAGCAGTGAACTTAATCCATGTTTAATCCAATCATCCAAAGCTAAATATTTCTTTTGATGTTTAGAGAGGAAAATATGTCATCTGTCTAATTCTTTTTGTCAGGGGAATACATCATCTGGTGATGCTGTCTTTTCTGTGTCAGAAGGTCTCCGTCACCCATTATTGGAGTGTTTCACATCTTTCTGCAGCCATCTCTTTGCCCTTTCCCTCGTGTCAGTGCCAGGCTGCCTGCAGTACCATGGTTTGATGTTCAATTGGCAGCAGGATGGCACTCATACAGCCTGAAACAGCTGTATTTCTAAAGTATTTGTTTCCCTACAGCTTGGGGAAATCGACTGTTTTTACATTATTGATGCCAGTTTTATTTCTCCATCTAACTAAGGCGTTCCTATTTCATTAAGGCAGGGGAGGTTTAGGTTGGGTGTTAGGAGGAAGTTTTTCACCCAGAGGGTGGTGAGGCACTGGCACAGGTTGCCCAAGGAGGCTGTGGATGCCCCATCCCTGCAGGCATTCAAGGCCAGGCTGGATGTGGCTCTGGGCAGCCTGGGCTGCTGGTTGGTGACCTGCACACAGCAGGGGGTTGGAACTGGATGATCATCGTGGTCCTTTTCAACCCAGGCCATTCTGTGATTCTATGATTTTATGATCTAAAGAGGGCAACTCACCTCAGGAAAATCATTTCTATTCCCATTGAGCTTTTGGGGAGTTTGGTTCTGGGCACTATCTGCAGCCACAAGAATGATGGTAGATGCTTAGTTGACAATTGTCACTTTTTCCTTTTGGAAACACAATTGGAGCATCTTTCTTTTACAGTTTCAGTTGAGTTTTTCTATTGCTCCTTCTGTTGGACAGAAAGAGGAGGACATTTCCTGACCTCCCCAGTACACTGCAGTTGCTGATCTTGTTCTTGGGTTGGGATTTCACCAGGATTCTTAGCTCTCCTGTTGAGAGAGCACAGGAGAAATAGATGAAAGTATAGTATGGAGATACTGAGAGTTACACGTCATCAACTCTGTTGTTTCTGTGGATGATGTGTGGTACGGGCCAGCAGCTGGTACTGATCACAGTGCTTCTAGGCAGGTCACACATAACTCTTTGGAAATCATGCTAAGGTTGTTAGCTTTTTCTTGTTTTTTTTTTCATTGTACTGAGAGCAGAGCAGTGCAGCTTTCAGGTAATGAGAGGTCAGGTTTTCTCCCAAAAGCTGAAGGAAAGAACTTCCCAGTAGTTACTCGTTCTGTTACAGACCTGGAATTAAAAGTAAGCAGGAACCAAGGCAATGTTTTGTTTACAGCCAAACCTTTTGTTTCTTTCTTCTTTTTTAAAAAAGAAAAAAATCCAAGATGTGATGTTTAGGAGTTTGTGGGGACTTTTTCACTCAAAATCTCTTCTCCAATGGCTATATTTATGTTGATTTTTTTTCTCATGCAATCGCACAACTGAATACGATCCCCTTATCTACCACAATTAGCTGAACCATTGGCATATTCCTGGCACTAAAATGTTTTGACCTTAACTTGCAGCCTAACTTTTGTTGTTTAGAGGCACATCAGTACAGCAACATTTAGAGTTGAGTTGCTTTGGTCACTTTTTGCTCTTTACTGATTAAACCTGCCATGCAGTGGGTAGGTTAGTCTCCTCAGCTATGTATTGTATTATTACTCGTGATAAGAGAGCATCCATTGGTGCTATTACTGATATTCATCTTCAGCCCATTAAAATGCAAATTTTAAGGTGTGCAGCAGATAGAAATCTCTGCACCTTAAAGCACCGAAAAGCCTGGCTAATTATGAGCCCAACTATTTTTCAGATAAGTCAGCAGCAAGTCATTATAAAACTTGTAATGTGAATCCTTTTATTTCCCTTATCCTGTGACTATTGAGCTGCTCTTGGTCTCGTGAGGCACTTTTTTGCTCCCAGAGTTAATGCCCAAGAGTTTATTCATTACCGTAAAGGAGAAAGCAAACAAAGTTAAGAAAGCCACCCCGAAGGGCCTATTTCTTGTCTGGTGCAATGTGAATATTTGCAGCCCAGTGATGCATAGCTCGTGTCGACAAGACCAAAGTTCAAGCTTGTTCTTTCTGTGTAGCCATCAGATGGCTCTTTTGGTTGCAGATTTTTGGATAGTCCAACTATTTGCATCCTCTCTCAAGGGTCACTGTGACCCTAGAGACTCACACCATTAAATGTGACTCCAGGACTTCTCTAGCAGAGTGCTGCCCTCTGTGGACAGACCCCATCAGACACTGCCTGAAACCCTTCTGTACACCAGCACATCATGCAATGCCCCTCTACAGATTCCTGCCCTGAGCATGTAACTCAGCTGTGCTGTTATGCCAGTGTCTGTGAATATACCAGCAAAAGAATGTGGTTTTGGTGGAATTCAGTCAGATGTGGCCAGGATCAGCTGGGCAATGGCATTTATGGATGGCTGAACCTGAAATTCAGTTTTCATACATGTGAATGCTCGGTGGGCAAAGCATACTATAGATGTTGTTCCATCTGAATTTACTCTTTTACTGGAGTGTCTCTTGATCTGGTTGGTCTGGTATTTGTATAGATTTTCCTTTTCAAGTGTGGAGGGCCCCATTGTATAGCAGTCTACAGCATGAATGCAGTCGCTGTGATTAAATACACAGAAAAATCTGATCTTCTACCTTAGAACTTCTGAATTTCTTATTTAATATGACACATTAATTTTTCTCTTTTCTCAGGATTTAACTCTTTGGCTAAGAAATTAACTAAGTACCTGTTAAGCCAGGAGTAAGCCCCAGGCAATATGGCAGAATTGCTTTGAAATAAAGCAGGTCTCAATATTTGTTCCAAACAGCAGCAGAAACTTTTCTTTGAGTTAAAGTTGAGCTAACTTTCCCCATGTCACAGTTTTTCCTTTGCCTCTGTTTGAAGAGCTCACCCCCAGCTGGCTTTGGAGATGTAACCAACATCTTTGAAAGACCAACAGCCACATCAAAGGAAGAACAGAGACCAGTTCTGCTACCACAGGTTAAATATGAAAGCCTGTCAGGGGCTATAATTACAAAGATGACGCTGTGTAACTACCTTGGTGTACCCTGTGCTACTTGCATGCAGAGATAGGGATGAGCTACAGAAAGCCTCACCAGATACCCCCTGAATAGGGCATGAGCAGGGTGAGATTTTGAATTGAAAATAGCTTCTTGTGATTTGTGATGCAGAAGGAAGCAGTCCTGGACCCCTCTTTCCACTGGGGAGTGGGTACTGTGTGTTGGCAGCATGTGTTTGGGATGATCTCCCCCAGAAATATTGCCTCTGCTGTGGGGATTTGGTAGGAGCTGGAGGGCAGTAGATAACTGCTCCTATTTGAACTTATCTAATAATGATGAATTTGGCTCTGCAGACTTGGAAAGGCATTCCTTCCCAAACTGGGGGGAGGAAGAAGAGTTTCTCTGTAGAAAACGCGCTCATGTTTTGAGGCATTTTCTGAATGTAATTGAACAAGTGCAGCTGCCTCTGGGGTTGCTGCTGGAGATGTGGTGAGCTGAGGATGAATTGCTTTGTGCAGGGTTCCCAGAACGAGCAGAGCTCCTGGCAGGGCTGCCTGTCCCACAGCCTCAGGAGTTACTCTGAAGCGCTCTATCAAACGGTGGAACTGAAGGCTAGACAGGGAGGGGAAATAAGTGCTTCTGTAGATTAAAAGATAGAGGAAGGTGGGGGAGAAATCCCAATCTCAACTCAGAAAATAGAGGAAGAGGGGGGAGATGTGCAACTCCCGACTCTATTTATGCATGGATGAGCTGAGGACTTGACTCATGTCTCTTCCAAAGTGGGCACCTGGGCAGTACCTGTAGCCTTGCAGGTAGTGGTCCTTTGACTGGTGCTGTTCTGGGATCTCTACTTCTGCTGTTTTTGAGAGCTCCCAGGGAACAGAAGCTCCTGCTCAGCCCCACCAGCACGGCAGTGTTTGTTGCGCAGCTCTGCAGCATCCGCCTTAAATCTTCTGTTCCATGGCAAGCCTTTGGCATGGATCCACTCTGGGGTGCGTCTGGCATTTCTCTTTGTGTTAAGCCGTATGGAAGAGAGACAGGATAATGTGGCCAAAATTGGCTTTTTCTGCCCCTAGCCACTTCAGATCAATGAGAAGATCTATGGAAACTCTCAGCCAGGAGAAAATAAAGAAAAGCAAAGGGAAAAAGAAAACTCTTCTCTTGAGTGATCGCTTAAACCCCTCTGACAGCCCTGGAAATGGAATTTCACTTTCTCCTCTGTGATTCCAGCACAGATTGTTTACTTTTATCTGTGCACTTGTCTTCAATGGTTTCTCACCTTGAGTTAATTGATTGACTGCCACAAGGCAGCTTGTTAAGACGGCTGCAGACCTGGCTGGGTGCTCCCCAAACATTTATTGCAGTGCTGTTACCTGAGGCCACATCCCAAATTAACACTGGGAACGGGTCTGAATAGAAACCCTGTAGCATCTCTCTTACCTGTTGGTCTGAGTCACTCAACGGATTCATAAATGGTTTTAGATATCACAAATGCTAAGGCAAAATTTATGGCAGGGGAATCAAAGGTGACCTTTCCTGATAGATAACACCCGTGTCATTTTAGTAGCTCAGGAGGAACATGTCAGGATGCAAATACCACCTTAAAATATTCCCCATAGCTGGGATTGCTTGAAAGCAGGCAGTAACTGTGTACAGTGCAGCAGGAGGCTGTAGAGGAGCATCTTTAAATTAAAACTAAGTTGAACTATGTCTTCGCAGAAAGCAATTACCCAGCCTGAAATTTGACCCGACCATCAGGATTAATTCACCACCGTTCTTGAGGAAAGTGCCTTTGGATATTTAGATTCCATAAGCAGATAGCAGACTCCTTTTAAATCTCAACAGAAAGAGACAAATAATAAATAGCAATAGCTCTAGCAGCTGGCTTATTACAGAAAACTATTAAAACGTCATCCTCTGTATGGCCAGTGGCCTGGCTCCCATCTCCATTCCACTCAGAGCTGGATTGCATGGTTCACACCTTTGCCTATAGAGCTGTGATGTTTGCATGCGCAACATAAAACATCTTGGCTTTAGACCATTTGTTTTTTTCCACTTGAATAATTTGTTGTAGCTGCAAAATAGTATATCTTTTTATTCAATCTTTTACATATAAATGAGTTTTATTGAATAAATGTTGCCATTGTCCATTCCCCATGCCATATTTCAGCTCTGTAACTCCAGCGACTTTATGATTCCTCTTCGATTCTATTGCAGTAACAAGTTTGTTTATTGCTTTTTAAATCTCCTGCGCTGACACTGTGTAAAATTAAGGATGTGGTTAAAAGAGCGTTTCTGAAATTTTGCATTTCCATAACCTTGAACGGGCAGCATCACAAATCAACCCCGGGATGCTGTGGCCACTTGGCTGTAGCTCATGGCAAGTTGCTGTGGTGTGCTGGCAAAGCCACTGCGGAGCTCTTGAGGTCCCCCATGCAAAGGCAGCACAGTGCTCTGTGTTAATGAGTGGGACTGAAATACTGCATAAGCGTTTTCATCTATTTTTATTGTTTCTCCTTTTGTTTTATAAGTCGGCGTAAATCCTAGCTGGGAAGCAGTGGAGGTGTGTGACTGGCTCCGTCTGAAGATTGAATAAGCCAACTTTTTTCCCTGCTTGGGTAGCTGTATTTTGTGATTGCCTATGTATGAAACATTAAAACCAAAGCAGTGTGAGTTTGAACGGGCTTGTCAGCAACTGTTATTGACAGAAACTAATTACACAGCCAGTCTCAGTGCTAATACATGCACAAATAATGTGTCTGTGGCAAGAGACCTCTTCAAACATCCAAAATAAAATGAAAAACCACAGGTCTTAATCCTCTTCTCCTTTAAGTCAACGGGAGTTTTGCCTTTCCATGCATGGATCGTGCCTGCTGTTGCTGTTTGCTGTAACCCAGTGTCAGCTCTGGGGGCTGAGAGCACTTCATGGGCACAGTGGGAGAAGTGGCAGGGGATGCTCTGTTGCCTGGCTGGCGGGGCTGGTGTAGGCTGGGGTTGGGCAGAGTGCTCATATGCTGCCAAGGCTCAGTGCAGTGCAGTGCTGGGCCAGTGCTGGTTGTCTTCTGGAGAAGACAAACATTGCATGAGCTTCTGGTGTCCTGTGCTGGGGGATGATGGGCTTTGTGAACGACTTCCAGGCTCTTTGTGCAATCAAGTTTTAGAGTATACTTAATGAAAACATGATTTGTTGCAGATTTTCGGGTACAAAAAGCTTCTGAAGTAACACAATAGGGATGAAAATAGTACTGTTGTGCATGCACGTGCCAGTGTTTGAATCCAGGCACTGTAATAGCTGAAATGTTCAGTGATGAAACGAAGCCAGAGATGTGGCTGAATGGAAGAATTTCAGTCTTTTCAGTAATATAACAAACGTATTTTTCTCTCCATCTTTGATCTGTTAATTGGGAATGTTCCAAGCTCTTTGTTTCCCTCATGTGAAATTGGGGCTGCAGTTTGGTGGTGAAGCTCTCTGTGTCCGTTTGCCTTTACTTTGCCCACACATTCTTGCAAGCATTGCAGCACTGCTCCCTGTTAAGGCAGTCAGTGAGCTGAGTGCAGCGCTTTGTTACAAAGCATCGCGTCGTGGGGGCAAGAGAGGGGCCATCAGATAACAAAACAAATCACCACCCCTACGTTCCCAGGTAATTCAGTGTATTAAGGGAATAGAGGAACTTCTGTGGGAGCGAATGGCAGCTAAATACCTGTTGGAACTGATGTCAGGACTCTCACATCCCCGGAGGATGCCCATAACTCAGCCACAGCCAAATTACCGTTCCTGGATCAGGGAAGGTGACGGCGAGGTTAGTTTATTAGCAGCACAGTAGTATGGAGCTATTTGGGGGAAGAGGATAAGCTTCAGGGTGAGAGGGAACAGCAGAATGAGTTGGTGCCTCCCTCGGATGGGTAACACACGGCTGGGACCTGATTCTTGCCATTGGCAGAGAGAGGAAACAAAACTATTCCGGCATTGAGGCAAAGGAGGGGCTCTTCCTGGGCTCCTGAGCATGAGGCAGCCAGGAGCATCACCCCTAGTTTGAGTGCTCATTTACCAAGGCAAGCTAAGAAGTTTTTTGGATGCTGAGCTTATTTTCCTTTCTCTGTCTGCCTGTGGCAAATAATGGTTTTAACTTCAGAAGTGATAGCGCTACATTATACAGCAATAGATTGGAGTTAAGTCTTAAAAATAAACCAAAGTGCAGCTGAAAGCTTTATTTTTTTTTTTTAATGGAAAATATTGATGCTAATCTGCTCCTTTTCTATATAACTTTCCTTGCTGTATTATCCGTATTCCTTCCAGTAGTGCTTTGTGTTGTTATGAACATCTGACACATTTCATTCTTCCTACTCTGTAGTATTAAAAAAAAACCAACAAAAAAAACCACCAGAAAACATCCAACAGCAAATGATTTACATAATGTATGGGATGCTTTTCTTGGAGGAAAATCACACTCTGCTTCAGGGAGCAGCCCTGCCTACTGCTCAGCAATACTGCCCTGCATGCAATGCTCACTGCCACTCTGATGGAGTGCTTTGTGTCTCTGAATGTGGCAATGTTTTATGTGACCCACACATATGATCCAGGCTGTTCCTCTGCTGCTGCTTTTGGTCCTTTCTGAGAGATAAAGGTGTGACTGAAGCACTGCAAGTGCATCCAGGCTAGCAATGAGCACGGACTGGGGGGAGTTTCCCTAGAAAACTGCTGGCAACTGAATTAAGTGACCAGCCCAGGGTGAGTCACACACTGCTGCCTTCAGCCCAATTTAACTAATTAAGTTATCTTAAGTGAGTGTAACTGCAGCTTTGACCCTGGCTGGGCAGGGGGAGCTGCAGTGGGGTCTGCAGGAGCATCCCAGGTATGTCTGCATCAGCTGCTATAACAGAGCAACGTTGACACGAGTCAAATACAGAGCCCACAGCTGCTGGGAGGACAGTTATTTGCACTGTGGATGTAGCCAAATTTTGCAGCTGGCAAATGATGTTAAGTCAAATACTCCAGGGGTCAGGCCTAATTAAGATATTGGTAGCAGATTCTAGTTTAATTATGCAGGGAAAGTGAGCTCTGCCTTGTTACGTGCAAGTGGTTGCACACCAGATGAAGCACACTGAGTTAGTTGTGCAGGAAGGAGCTTTGCATGCGCTCTGCATCACCAGACCCACCGCCAGGCCTGAGTGCAGCAGAGGGGCTGGGGTGGATTCTGGAAGCTAATTGAAGAGGGACTTCTTTTTGAGGAAGCAGCGTTCTGCTGGAGGGCATTCTGCAAGCAAAGAGCAGGGCCAGATTTGTCAGATACCTCATTTGTTGTAAATAATTCACTCTGCTCCAGATGTGCTGTGCGGGCACTCTGCAGCACCACTTCCAGAGCTGAAATGGTGGCACTGCAAAATGCTCTCAAAGGTGCCCCTGCCAGCAGCCAGCCCCCAAAGTTTGGTGATGCTACTCCTGTTGTAAAAATGTGCATGATATCCTATGCTGAGCTGCAGAGTACATACCCCTCTCTGTGCAATGCATTTGATGTCTTCAGGACTAGGTTGGATGAACACCTGGGGCTGCAGCACAGCGTCAGCCACGGAAGCAGCTCCTCCCGCTCTCCACTCTGCCTCTCCCACCCTTTGTGTCCTTAAATAAACTTCTCGTGGGTCATCTTCTTAACTAACAAGCACCTGAGGGCCATGCATGGGCTAACTCCCAAGCAGAGCAATAAATGCTAAGTTCTGATACGAGCCATTTTACCCAGAACTTTTCAAATCCTAATGACACTCCATTTCAGCCACGTAACTTCTGAAACCAGCCAGATTTTCACACTTCTTCAGTAACTTGTTTGAGCTCTCTGTCCTCCAGCCTTCCCTGCTAGAAGGGTGGCTGTGTGCAAAGGCAGAGCAGGACGCTGTGTCCTGGATTCCCAGGCAGCCCGTGTCACTCCATACACTGTCCCTGTTGGTTTTCATCAGGGCATTCAAATGACCCAATTTTCTCCTGCATTGCTGCTGCCCTCCCTCTTGCTTATAGGTATCAGTGATGTTCAAAGTCAGCTTTCCTTAGGAAACGTCAGCTGCTGAGATGAGAGGACAGGGAGTGGGAATTGCTAAAATAGGGAAACAGACCAAAATGGCTTCTGGACCAACAGGATGTGTTTTCCTGCAGGCACCCTCTTGACTGTGCATGGCACGCTGGGCTCTGCTAGCAGATCCTTTTCAAAGGCAGCAAAGGGCCTGGGGTGCTGGCAGCTGGGATGTGGATGTGGGTAACAGCAGCCCAGTTGTTGTCACCCCATCTTTGGACCTCATGCAAGGCAGGACAAGCCCTGATGGTAGTACAGCATAATAAATAGAGCCTGTGAATCATCCAGTTCTGCTTGAAATTCAAGTGGTTGGGGATGGAGTTGATTGTTATATGTGCCTCTAAAGTTGATGTGTTCCCTACTTCCCCCTTAGCCTGCGCTGTGTGGTAATGAATAACAGCTTAATCACTCTGGTATCAAGATAGCCCTTTTACAGCTATGCCGATGTTCTTTGGAATATAATTTGTACATGTTTCACTCATCTATTATCATTGTTCTTTCTAAATGAGAAAATGCAAATGTTACACCAAGGGCCCCATCTTCACAGCTTACTGAATATAATTCCTGACAGCAACATGAAGTTGTTTAGCATAATTTTCCTGTTAATAAACTGCCAATTACAGTCATTTAGTTCTTAGCTTTCAAAGACCAAAAGGTACACAGTGATTTCCAGCCCCTTTCCAATTATTGTTTCCATTTATTATTCGGTATATCTGAGAAAGCAGAAGAAGTAGAACACTCAGTTGTTTACAACTACTGCAGCTCCCTTTCACTGATGCAGAATGCTTTTCTAGAGCAGAATGCAGTTTTGCAGTGATGCACTCCCCATTGCTCATACAGCTGTTCCTGTACACCACGCACTCAGCATCAGAGATATCTGTATTACACACAAATGTGAGTCAGCTTGAAAAAGTACCAAAATAAATTTTGTAAAAGCTGCTTAGAAACACCTGGCAGCAATGGACAACTTTTTTTTTTTCTTTTTTTTTTTTTTCCTCTCAACGACTTCTGTTTGTTGTGCAAATGCTTCCCAAACTCAGATGGTTACGCAGCATTTTATTAAAGTCAGTAGAAAATACTATGAAAGGGAGAGGAAAAAAGAGTGTTTCAGGAGATGTTTATGGTTGCTGGAAGGGATTCAGAAGTGTTGTATCTAGAAGCAATTAGGTTTTGAGCAGCTCTCCATGCGCAGTAGTTTCTGTTCAGCTTTCTTCTCAACTTTTCTTACTGAAGGGAATTTGCATGAAAACAATCTTTTATTTCTTGAGAGTTTATCTGATTTTCCTGCCTGTTTCCAACTCCCTGCTCCATCTGCTCCTGAAATGATCCTTCCATGTGGTGCAGCAGAATAACTTCTGGAGCAAGCTGGGCTGATGTTAATTGAGGAATAAGTGACAAAGGGTCTCAGGAATGAAAGGCCAGACTTGCAATGCAAACATGGAGATAGGCTGTATGTGTGGGGAGAACTGAGGAGCATTACCAAGATGCATGAAGCCCTTCAGGTGCTTTGTTCGGGGTGCTGTTTTTCCCTGCTATTTGCAGGAGGCTCCAAACATTCATCCCCTGTTTTGTAAATTTGTTGTTTCAAGAATATACCCATGGATTGTGCAAACGACTTTTGTGTCAAATAATTTGTGTCTCAATCAAATGAGCAAAACAAAAAAATGCCTCCACAAAGCAAAACCAAAGGGAAGTGAGAGAGACTGCATCCTTCCCACAACTGCATGCCATCCTCTGCAAATGTAAGACGCTCAGCCTCAGCTGAGCCTCCTGTTACCTGCGGGAAGACAGAGGCAGGCTGCAGTGATTAGACTCCAACTGTAATATTTATTAGACCTTCAGGAGGTGGATTTGGCAAAATTTCTGTTGCTTGTGTAAATCCTTTGGCTTTTCCTGGAGTGGGCTGTTTCAAAGGACTCAGCATTGGTGTCACTGATGTAGGTAACGAAAATAAATTGACTCCTGAGGAAGCATAGTTAGGTCAACACTGAGCAGTTACTTACGTTCCACCTTCCTGCAAGCTGTGTTTAAATATAAAGCATGAATGCACGCCTGGTGCCATCAACAAGTCTGATTTGCCTGGGCAGCTCCCAGCGTTTGGGAATGCCTCAGCCGAGATCTCCAGAGCCCAACCTTGTGCTGAAATAGCCCTGCCTGCTTTTGTTAGCCAGCAAAGCAGCTGGTTTTGGTGCAGAGGGCTCCTTTCCCAATGCTGGGTCCTGTGCTGTGTGCCAGCACCGCCGTTGTCCTTGCAGGCAGTTCAGTGTGAGCCGTTCTGTACGGCGATGCACGATCTTTGCAGAGAAGTTGCAATTGCTTTGAGGAACAAAGCTAGGTGGCCACGTTTGGGGATGCTATTGGAGCAGGGCGCATCCTGTTCAGCTGTTGGTGGATCTTTGATGTTGTTGATGGCATTGGCTCACTTGGCCAGCTCCTATCTGCTCCCATGCCTTGAGCAAAGGCTCAAGGCTCCTCCTGTGCCTTGAAAGCTGACTTGAAACAGCGTTATTGAGGTTATTAAACTTGAAGAAGGTGCAAGTGTATGTGCCAGCTAGTTCCTTTTAGGTAAGTATAAGCTATTAATAGCACTTGTAAAAACTCAACTCAAGATCTGCAGTCTAGGTATTATTCTTCAAGACACTCTTTGACTATTATGAGGTTAATGGATATGGGGCAGTTTGGAACTGAAACATTAATTTTAATCACATGGCTCCGTTTGTATTAATGAGAGAGAAGTGGGCAAATCCTATAGAAAGACACTAGAATATATACCTAAAGGGCATATGTGATGATTGTGCATTTTGTTAGCCCTGGAAATAACTAACAACCAAATTTATTAGTTGAACTCTTTGAGGTTATAAAGCGGTGCGGCAGTATATACAGCAGAATGGCAGTGCTACTCATCTATTAGGTTAAACAAATTCTGAAATAAATCTGCAAAGCACAATAATTGTATTTCTTCCCTCTGGGGAGCATCATACGTTCGTATTGAGAGTCTGCTGGGGTACATTTGTCTGTGCTTGTACCGTCTATAAGGGCTTATGACTGTTTTATGTTGGCTTTTTTTTTAATACACTTGAGTGTTCAGTTGGAGCTGAATGACTCCAATTAATCACATCAATTTTCAGCTCCTCTGGTACCAGGTTTTTTATCTATAGGCTAGAAACTTAGGGCTCTGTGGTATTTCCTTGCTGGCCTGCAGAGTAACGCATGCTCTTCTATTCCAGCCTGACCTCTCCTGTGCTTGTATTGTAAGCTCACTGCCAAAGCTCAAGGCTGATAAGGCTGCCCTGGACCCATGTCAGGTTATTATATGCAGTGAGGAAAGAGCTTTATATGGGAGTGACACCCCTGGGAGTATTGCCTCTTGGCCTAGATGTGTTACATCTATAGGGGAGCAGAATGAGGACCAGCAGCCCTGCTAACCTCAAACCACATCAGGCTGATGTGCTGCTGATGTCTCGTTGGGTTTGCTTTGCTCATCAGACAGCCTAGAGGTGATTTAACATGATGGGATGGGATGGGATGAGCTTTCATCAGTAGGAAGCCTACAAATGTTAGTAGTTATAATTAGGAAAGTGAGAACTCTCCTATTAGCCTGATTGATGGGAAGGCTTGATTAAGCAGAAAACTGATTTTTCCCAACTGGCTGTGACAGAAGATCCATTTAGTTGGAAATGGGAGTTAAAAGGAGCTCAAATTTTTGCTTATTCCTTTAACTGATGAGCAACTGGTTGGGTGCATCTTCGAAGGTTTATAGTGAGGAAAGAAACATCAAAATGAAGATGTGTTTTAGGAGGGCACCGTTTTCTGATCTTATTTTTAGGGATGGATGGTCTGTACATGACCACCACACTCTGTCCTTACATCAAGCAAAGCTTGCTTGTGTTACACCGTTCTCACCAGCTACCTAATCTAGGGCATGTGTCCTTCCAGAAAGACAAGGTCACTTTAAAACTGGAATGCAGTTTTAAAGCAAAAGAACCACAGAAAGCTGAATATACCTGTGCACCCATACGGGGATATAATTTGGGAGCCATGCTGGTATCTGCACAGGCTCGTGCTGTCCGTCCCACCTCAGGTCAATGCTATTTCCAACGTCTCTGTACTGTCGTCCATGATGCTGTGAAGATGTGCCCTTGCTGACCTAATGGATTGATAAAGAAATCTGCTCTCTTTTTAATGCAATTCTGGGAGAAAATTGTCGCTTTTCAAAAATAAAATGGTTTCTGCTGAAGGTTTACCACGGTACAAATGCAGTAGTGATGTGGCTGTAGCTCTGCTGAATGGCTCTTCACAATGCAAAGCTGACCTAAAGAAGAGCTCGTGTGCCCAAAAGCTTTTTTGTTCTCCAACTACATTCAGTAGGTTAATAAAAGATCGCTGCTCTCCATGCAAACTTTGCTGTCTGTACCATGAATTAAACCCCTGTGTCCAAAGGGACTTGATGTTGACCTTAAAAACCTTGAAAGCCTGTTAATATTAGGCAGCACGGAATATATAGCTCCAAGGCAGATCATGTTTTACTTACAGGCAAACAAAGCTCTCCAATATCTTCAAAGGCCAAAAATTAGTTGCAAGTAGATACAATAGCGCCTCAACGACTCCTGCTGGACAGTGTTCTGTCTAATTATTATTTATCTATTATTTGAAGTCACAAATAAATTCACTAAATAGCTCTGTATTTTGATAGCAGTTCCTGAGCGTGTACAAATTAAGCTGAAGTGAACATACCAACCTTTCCTGAACCAACTTGCAAACAGAGATAAAGGCCATGAGGAGCGTGTTGTAGCTCGAGCACATAATAGCCTCACTGCCAGCCCAAAGCTTGGGGAAAAAATAACTGTGGACCTTTCATTTGCTGCAGACCTATTAATGAAATGTCCTGGTTTCAGCTGGGACAGTTGTTTTCCCTTTCTCCTCATAGTGTTTGGTACGATGCTGTGTTTTCTGCTTTGGGAGAAAGACAACACGGGTAACATAACGATGTTTTAGTTGTTGCTGAGTGTTGCTCTATAGAGCCAAGGACTTTTCAACTTCTTATGCTGTCCTGCTGAGAGGGGGCAGAGCCAGGACAGCTGACCTAAAGTGGCCCAAGGGGTATTCCATACCATATGGCAGCATGTGAAAACAAGGGTCTGCATTCAATTGATGCAACCTGCAGAGAATACATCCATGTGACAGTAAGTGCAAATGGGGAATTGACAGATATTGCCTGGGGTCAGTGGTGCGGGCATCCCGCGGGCCTCCCTTGTTCTGGGGCTGGCACTTTGCAGACCCTGTTGATTGCAAAGTGCCCTGACATTGACATAGTGGTACTCATCTGAGTTTTCGACATGCAAAACTCAAATATTGCATTTTTTTTTTTTTTCTTTTTTTCTGCTGAAGTTGCAAGAACTCATGAATGCAGACTTAATTCCCCCAAATATGCAGACAAAATACTTGCTTACTTTCTTAATGATCCCTCTGGGAGAGCTGGCCAAGTCAGACAGTAATGTTCAGTAAATCCTTGTTATCTATGCTTGCTTTGCTAATGAGCCTGAGTATCATGTTTAAATCCCTGTAGTTGCATCTCATATACTGGCTGGAGTGAAAATAAAATATTTTTGCTCAGTATTTGCCTTATATCATGGGTAGTTCTGCTGTGCTCCAAAAACACCTTTTCTGCTACTGGCAGGCTGCAAGGACTTTGTAGGGTTACTGTGAAGAATAGGAAGGTGGAGGCTGTCCTGTTTCAAACAGCAAATGTTACTGCTAGTGGAGGGTAATTGAGATACTGACTATTTACACAGGTCTGTCTTGGAAATGCTCCTTTAGCAAAGGCCAAGTTTGATTAAGAGCTTTCCTCCTTGGATTGGGGCAAAGACAAATTCAAGGAGCAAGAGCAAAGAAGAAGCAAAGGAGACGGAAAATAAAGCAGGGCATTTCCAGCACAGCCCAGCCAGCAGGGAGCTGGGGATGTCAGTCAAGGGCAAAAGGATGCACCACGGAAGGAGGTTTCTTAGGACACCTTGTGATTTTATCACGACCCATTTTCTTTTGATTGAATTTGTGCTGCATTATGCAGAATATTTTAACCAGCGTTTTCTTGAAGGGTTATTTATAGCAGACTCAAACTTTAGGAACGAGCATTTGTTGGGCAACGCTCTCCATTCTCGGCGTGTTTTTCTACTTTTTCAACATGAGTTAAGATGAATAAATTCCCTACATGTTTATAGAGGTCTGTGTCCCCTTTGGATCATTAGTAAAATCAAGTCTCCAACTAATGGTGAAACTGAGTTGATGTATTTGATCCCCGGTCCCGAGCTTGAGCTGCAGTGAGGAAGGCAATAGGATTTTAGAGGAAAAAAATTTAGACAGCATAGAAAATAATCACATTTTTTCCCTTCCACCCTCTGGGAGTTTTCCTCATCTGGACCAGAGCAGAAGCAGTGGCGAATTGCTGCTCCACAGTGCTTACAGGCAAGGTGTGCTTCCAACAAATTGCTGGTTCTGGAAGCAGGGGCTTCTCTTTTCGTGCAGGAGTTTTTATGGCCTGCTGCCTCGTTATCTCCGTAACTTATTACAGCTTTATGTCTGTGTTGTGCTGCAAATGGACTGCCCATAATCCCTTTTTTATAGACTTAATCTGGCTGGTGATAAATGCTGCGGTGGCAGGGTTGGGTCTTCCTCTGGGTGGTGGGGCACAGCGAGTGCAGCTCCCTGCAGGCTGAGCCCTTCCTGCCCGTGGTTTGAAACCCCCTCTGTTCCAATCTGGCATTAAAGAGGTGTTGCTGTTGACATACAGAGCTGGGTTTTCCACTGCAAGGATCAGTGCCAGCTCCCATAGCTGTGGCCTAATTACCCCCCCTCCTCCCCCCTTTGATACCTGGAAGTTAACACCAAGTTGAGAATCCAAAAAGAGATTTTGGAGATTTTGGTAGTTTATGTTCTTGCTGAGATAGACACGATGAATATTAGGAGTCGTCTCCTCCAGCGCCCTGTGAAATAGCTGTTACAATTTTACAACGCCTGTACACACAAGCTGGTTAATTTGTTTTCAGTGAACATTTGTATGAGTGAATTATTCACCCATCTGCAATATTTATCTTTACAATGATGAGACAATTCAAGCCTGTGTGGAGATGTGCCTCTGTGTGAATGCATAAATCCCTGGTCGCTGGCAGGGCAGTTGCTGCGGGAGCTGAGGATCTATTTATTCTGCCTTTCCTCCTCTCCAAGGGTTAGCCCAGACCCTCTTGCTTTGACATGAACTGCAAGCAAACAACTTGTATAATATTTTACTACTTCCTCATTGGAATATGATGCTCTCTGCAACTGCAGCTTGTCAGGTTTGAAGCTCTCGCTGATCTTCAGGCAGCAATTTTGTGCATCTTTTCCCTCACACATAATGAGCATTACGTGATGAGCTGAGGTGGCCGAGGTAAGGAGGAATTGCAGATGCAGAGCTGGAGCCTTTGGTGCTATCAGTGGCCAGCTGGGAGCCTGCTTTTTTGGGGTAGGCTTTTCCTGTTCAACAATGCTTGGAGTCCTGGGACTACAGGACAGCACAAAAAAGGGCACAGAGGGCTGTAAAACTTCTGGTTTAGATACTGAAAATCATCCTGAAGATCAGTGTAGATGAGTGGAGCTGCATCCCCTGCCTTGGGACTGTCCTGGGCTGGGAAGCAGCTAGGATTGCTCTCTGGTCCAGTGGATGGGACAAGAAGAGCATTGGGCATAATGCAGAGTTACCTAAGCTAATGGTTCAGAAAATTGTTCCTACAGCTTCATCTTACAAGATTTTTTGTTTTAAAGGATAGCTTCGATTTTAGTAACCACAGAGGAATGCTATTTAATGGAGCCCCTCTCAGCCAGGGAAGATCCAGCAATGAGCAGCAGGGACTCCATCTCGCTGGGCTAGAGCTCAACTTGAGTAAAGGAGAGCAGAGCCAGTCATCCAGGTGGTAATTTCTGTCACCTTAGGAAGGAATCCTGAGTATCCATATTTCTGAAGAGCAAATTTACTTAAGAAAATGCATTATTTGCATAGATCAACATTTACTGAAGCGCTAAGGACTGGTAGTGCACTGAAAGGCAGTGTGAAGTAACAGCTTTTACAAACAATTACTACATGTTGAAGTCTTACTTCTGTTAATATTTAACATGTGGCATCCCAAGATCTATCCCTGTATTTCTTTTTTAAGAAATGTGATCTATTTCCTTCAGCCCTTCCCAGAAGAAGAAAAGCCATGCTACTCTGCTACAAGAGAGCTTTCTCCATCTGCACAGGAAAGGCTGTATTTGCCCCAGCTTTAAATTATTCTGAAATGACTCACAAATCTTACCTTGAAAGTGAAGTGGTTCACTGCATTAAAGCCTTGGGAAGACAAGCAGCTAAAATACTGTAACCTATTTCCACTGATTTTAGGATTTAAGTTCTGCTAATGCATCTGCTAATGCCTATGCGAGGAATAAAGTGCTTTCCTTTTGAACTTTAATACCTGAAAGTGAGAATAGTGGAGCTGCCATTGCTGTCACAGCCACACAGCAGAAATGTTCTCACCCACCCTGGCTCTCACTGCTCACTACAGCAGATAACCTGGCATGGGGTAGGTAAGGCTTCTGCTGGTACCTGAGAGGTTTGCCCCAGAAGGGAAGAGTCTAACTGGAAGTTGCCCAGGATGAACAAAACAACGGCTCTCTAACCTGCATGATTTTGTTATCTGAGCTATTATCTGCAGTACGCACCCGTCCACGCTGTTCTAATTACAAGGAAAACTAATGGAGTGCTGTGACACTGCTAATAGGGAGAGTGAAGTTTTAGGTGAATGCACAAATTAGCTTTGAAGTTTCCTGCCGTCTTTAAGATTTTATGGTAATTTTCCATTTCTGCTTAGGCATATTTGCATTTTGCACGACAGTGTAGTTCTAATCACTTGTCAGAGAGCGCCGAACTGCTGTCAGGAGGGCAGAGCCACCAACCTAGAGAGCTTTAAACATGACTGTGCCCATTGCCTTCCATGGGTCTCTGGGAATGGGGCTTTGGGGATCAGACTGTGGGTATTGTAGGGCAGGAAAGGCATTGGGGCATTACCTGGACCTAGAGAACAGCCCAGGTTCAGTCTGCTGCAGGCAATCAAGCCAGCATATAGCATCAGACCAATGACTTTTTGCAAAAGTGTGTTGCCTCCAACTCTTGTTTTCTCATCTCCCTTTGCTGCACAGAAGCTGCTGATCTGCTTCCAGGTGGGCTTGTTTAACCCCTGGGTTTGGGGGCAGTTGCAGAAATCCATCGGTATGTACCAGCAATAAAGAATCACAGAATCACAGAATTGTAGGGGTTGGAAAGGACCTTCAGAGATCATCGAGTCCAACCCCCCTGCCAAAGCAGGTTCCCTACAGCAGGTTGCACAGGTAGGCATCCAGGCAGGATACCAGTTACACCACCAGCTCTCCTTTTGGTGGCTGCTGTTGGAAAGTGAAGAATAAAACTGGGAATAATTTCAGAGCATAAATTGTCTGGATGTCCTTTCCTCAGCCAGGTGCGGTTTCATTATGGTGGTTGGCAGAAGGCTTTTGCTCCTTGGTTCTTCCGCAGTGTGGAAGTCCAGGTTCCATTATCAAGCAATTAAAAACTGACACCTCGGCGACCTTTCTCTTATTTATCTGTCAGACTGTTTTCTGGTGCTGTGCACTGTCCCTCCTCCCATGAGCTGTTACCTGCTGCCATCAGGTCACAAATTTCCTTTGCTCTTCCAAACCTTCTTCTTCACTCCCAAACCTTCACTTTGACCTCTTCCACCTGTCTAAAGCTCACTCCTGTTACTGCCCTTGAAAGCCTCTTCTTGCTAACTAGATTTTGCCTTTCTGCCATGCACAAGGCTCCCCCAAGACCTTTGGTCACAGCCTGAGTCCCCCAGAACACAAATAACCCAGCTGTTCCCTTGCAGTACCTCTTCTTTGCCTCTCCTCTTTTGCCTCCTCTCTGCTCCTGACCCCTTCTTGCAGGTGCAGCCCTATTTACCACCTACATGCTTTCCCACTTTGCCGCACGCTTTGTTTTCAGAGCATGGCACAATTCACACAGGCTCACAGTTCCTCCTGCCCACAGCCCTGATTGAACCGTAACCAGCTCTGTCACAGCCCAGGCCTCATTTGTTCACCCCTGCCTTGTCCAATTGATTCTTTCTCACTAGCCTTGCTGGTTAAACAGCCTCATTGAAGTTCATGTAAATCATATCTCCGATTTCACTCCTGTTCTCTCTTGCTGTCCCTTTCTCAGAGATATGAATCAAACATTAATATTGATCAGCATTTACTGCCAGACACAAAGGAAAATTTGCTTTCATGTAATACGAAATATTAATAAAACATTAATGAGGGCAAAGGAGAAGGTTGCAGGCATGATAGCCAGCTCATCTCCTTCCTCCAGCTCTAATTCAGCATTAAGGATGTCTGCATTATGCAGTGATCTGGGCTTTCTGCCTGCATTAAAATTTGGATTTGATTTCTGAGTGCAGATTTGGGAAAGTCGAGGGACTTTACACTCAAAAGGATCAGCTGAGGAACCTGAGGTGTTTTTGTTTTCTGCGCTGTCAGGATGGCTCCTCAATACTGGACTCTGAAGTCTAATATCAATCATTTTTGTCAGAGTTGGACTGTGTTAATCGCATTCAGATGCAGTGCCTCAATTAACTGGGCGCGTGCTTTGGTATGTGTTGTGCATGAAGTCACGTTCCTGATGGTGTGCACTGATGCTTAAAAAGCAGCAACTGAGCTCAAGTAGCCCAAAGGACTTCCACAGACAAATCTTGGTTCTGATTTCAGGTATTGAGCTCTCGGTTGTTCCTTGGGAAACTCTGAGGTAGAACTTGAGTGCAGTAAGTGCCTTCTCATTACTCTCTTATTAGCTCAAGAGTGCAGCGGGGGGGGAGAAAGTAATGAATTCAGGAGTGGAGGAAAGCAGAAAGTTAAATGCAGCTAAATCTGTTTGGAGAGCTGGGAAATAAGGATGTCAAAGCGATTTGTAAAGCTTCACTTGGATCTGGTTTATAACCACGGCAGGAGATCACGTGTGGGCTGCAATGAGACAGGCAGTGCCTCTCTGCTGGGTAATGGTTATCAGGGATACAGCAAGGGGAAGATGGAAGGGTAGGAAAAGTGATTGGACTTGATGATCTTAGTGGTCTTTTCCAAGCTTAATGATTCTATGAAATAAAAAAACAGGAGGAGAAGGCAGGGTGAAAAGAACAGAAGACCCAGAGCAGGCTGAGAACAGAAATGCATCTATGAAGGAAAAAGACCTCAGAGTACTGTCTGCTGTTAAATGAGTGTTCAGTGCTGTGGAGTGACTGGAGGAGGAATCCAGCTCCTTGGGAGGCATTGCTGAGTGCCTCCTGGTGTGCTGGGTGCGATGCTCTCCCAGGCTGCGCCTCGCTTTGTTTAAGTGCAATTGAGAGAAGAAGCTGTAATCTGAGAGCAATCGCCCACTAATATCAGGATATAAGAAAAGTGAAACTAAAAAGGTTGAGAGCTGCCTAACCTGGAGATCTGTCATTGCACTTCCAGCATCAAATCTTGCTGGGGAAATAAAGAAGCCACTCTTACCCCAGGTTGATTTCTTATAGCGAACTTTGAAGTTGTTCCTGAGTTTACCAGTATCTGCTGATTGGTTCGTCTCAAGCTAAGTGTGGCCCCTGCTGGATTTATGAGCTGCTGGAAGAAGGAAAAGCACGGCTGTATTTCTACCAAGCCATAGAGTCACTAGAGATGCTGCAGTCTTCTAAATCATCATTGCTTATTAGGAAAACTTTCATTTTCACTGCTGACAGTTCCTTTTAATTTTCCTTTCTAAGGATCCTCTCCATCGATGACCTTCAGCCTGTGTAAGTAGGAATATAAAGCAATTGACATGAAATCAATATTAATTCAGGAGTGTTTAGGGTTCTTTCCTCCTTTTGTAGCAGAATCTTATCAGGGGTTACAGCCTGGGAGTCTGAAGCCATTGAGCTTCCCAATCTGGGACTCTGCAGTGCTCAGAGTGTGCAAAGGCAGTGGCTGTGCTCTGTGCTCCGCCATGGTGTGACATTAAATGTCAGCTTTTATTTAAAAAAAAAGCATCACAAACAAAACAGTCATTGCAGTTACATCCAAGGCTCAAATAAACCACTGCAAACTTCACTGCTGTTTCACACAGAAGTGTGTTGAGGAAATGAGTTTGGTCAGCATTCGGGTGGTGTGGGTCTGACCTGGTTTGGTTTCGTTTCTGTGGAAGCGGTGTGGTTTGTTTTTTTCATTGGTGGCTAAAGCAGAATGTCTCACTTGTGAACCTCTGATCAAGACCAGATTTTTCAGCCATTGCAGCAGACCAAATATGAAAGGAAGACTGGGGCAGGTGTTGCTGGGATTTTATCCCAGTGTGAGAGGTTAACTGGAAGTGGGGATGTGTGAATGTGGGATTAGTTTGGCACGAGAGTAATAGCAGGATGCTGCATCAGAAAGGACAGATGTGACACATAGGGACATGGTTGATGGGCATAGTGGGGATGGGGTGGGCTTGGACTTGGTGGACCTAAAGGTCTTTTCCTGTCTTTTTGATTCTGTGATCAGTGGGCTATGCAGAAGATGAAGGTATGAAGAGTTTCATATTTAAGGACAAGAACAAGATATTTCGTGTACTTTTGAAGCAGGTAACACTGGATGGACCACAAGAGAAACTTGTTGAGCAAAGGGGAATGAACTAAGATGATTTTAGGGACAGCATCTTAAGAGACTGAATGAAAACAAGGTTGCAGAGCAGATGACAGTGGAAAGCATTTCAGTCTCTTATCAAGAAATAACCTAAAAGTCAGGCTTGACAACAAGCTTGAGCTCAGGAGATTTGGGGTTTATTTCTGCTATTGCAACTTATTTTTAACCTTGAGCAAGTCATTTTATTGCTCTCAGCCTCAGTTTCCCCTACTTAAGAAAGGCATTTGTGGTATGATGTCCCTTTACAGCGTACTTTGCTATGTATTTCATAACAGTGTGCAATAAAAGGTTAGTACTGTAGCTGTATCTGATAGTGAAAAAGACCCATCGTGAGGGGAGTCTGGACCCTGAGGGCCTCTCCCTGTGCAAGAAGGGCAGCAAGCTGAAGCTGCAGCACAGCCCTGCCCTCTGCATGCTGCGCCTCTAAGAAGGATGGAGGATTTCAGTACCTTTAAGTGGATACCTATAAAAAGAGGGGGAAATGATGAATCATCATTCTCAGGTGCTTGTTAAGTGCTCTTGTTAGACACTGTTTCCAATGGTCCGTGGCTTTACTCTGCTAAGAGTAATTCTGTTCATCCTCCTGGCTGCCCAGCAGATGAGCGAAATGACTGACAGCAGAAATATTCCAAACCAGGGGATATTAAGCAGGCGCACTGATGACTGATGTCTGCTGTTCTCCCCGGGGAGTTATCACTCATGTGATTTACTTTGACTCCACTGACACTTCTGCCCTTGAGGATTTCTCTCCTCCTTTGCAGAGCTGCATGCATTTGAAGTTTTGCTGAAGGCTGTGCAGGGATCTTCCTCCACGTGGCTGCATTGCCATCAGAGTCACAGGGGATGGTCAGGCAGGGTGATACCAGTGGCAGCAAAAACAATGACTGCCCCAAGACCTGCAGTAGTTCCATGCTGGCCATTTAGTCAGACCTGAGGTCCCCACGCCAAGCTCTAGTGATTTTCGATGACCGTGAGCCACCCAATCTGCAAGTCCATGCCACTGAAAGAACAGCTTTGGCAAGGGATTGTCAGCCTGATTTCCCAGCTTAAGGCAACTGTAGAATCGTAGAATGGCTTGTGTTGGAAGGGACCTCAAGGATCATCACTTTCCAACCCCCTTGCCACAGGTGAGTTTGCCAACCACTAGTTAGTACCAAGTACTAGATCAGATTGCCAGGGCCCCATCCAACCTGGCCTTGAACGCATCCGGGGACTAGGGAGGACCTTCACCTCTGGAATGGGTTTCCCTCCAATATCTTACTGGCTTTTAGGACTTGTTAGCTGGTGTTTGTAGAGGCTACTTACAGAGCTACCCGTGGTGTATCAGCCACAGCAAGGAGTGGATGCATCTTCCTACACTGACATGCACATCACAACTTATAAATAGGCGTGTAGGGTAAATTCATGCAGTATCAAACTAGAACGATGTGATGTAACAGCTTCATTACCATATTTATATCCTCCTAATTGCACTCCATTTAGATCACTTGCAAGGCTATGATGGATTTCCATGTAATAGGATCAAGTTTTATTTGATCTTAAGCCTTTTTCAAAAGGAAACCAAAATGAAATGTGAGATTCAGAAAAGATCATGAAACTTATTGCATAAATTTAATACCAGAAAATATTTTCACTTAACAAAACTTTCTTCCTGTAGATGCCTGACCCACTTCCTGGAGTCTGTCCATGTATTTAATACACTATGTGAACGCCAAAGATTCATTAAGGCCAGGTCAGGCTGGCCATGAACTAGGCACAGCAGCAATGATGTGTAAGTGCAAGAGGAAGAAAAATGCCTCTTGCATAGATTATGATATTGATTTCAAACATATTAGTATCTGGTCTCAGAGGTAGCCTTCAATTCTGAAGTACTTTTGGTTTTTGTGGTCAATACTGGATTCAGTTATTGACTGCTTTGAGTGACAGTGATGAGAAAAAAATATGTAGTAAGTGTTCTTTAGAGATGATCAGCTTTCGTAGAAAATGGCCAATGAAAAGCAACTGGTCTTTGTCATAACATGATAAACTCTGACATCAGTTTCTGGAAAGAATGGTTTTGAACTTTTCCTTGCCATTTTACACCTATTGGAGACTGATGGGCAACTCTTGCTGGCTCAGAGTTCTGCTGCACTGCGCTGAACTGGAGATTGCTGCATGACAAATAACATCTGCATTAACACTGTCAGTATCAATACTGATATCAAAATCAGTAACAAACATTATTCTTGTACCCATTTCAGAGATGCAGATATAAGTCCACAAAAACTGGGATCTCAAGACATCCCATTTTCAGTTGTGTTCTTACACTTGCATTTTCACTGAGATCTCTCACAAGGGCAGAACCATACGTGGAGTCTCAGGCACTCAACCACCATTATAGGTGACCATTCCTTCACGTGAAGAGGAGATTTTAAACAAATTGGTTGTTTAGAGGATTGGTACAGAGCCAGCTTGGAAGCACTCCACCTACATATGCCAGGTAGATGCTCAAAGAGGTCCTTGCCAAAATGTTTTGTTGCTGGGAACGTGAAAGACATTAACAGGAAAAGTCAGCAGAATCATACTGAAGAGTCTTACCAAAAACTTTCTTATTCCATATTACTCTTGTTCATAGCTGCTGTAAGCATGGTAATTGCCAGAAAGACAGGCAGGGTTCCTGCTCTGGGAACCATTGCTCTTGATGAACAGTCCATTGGCTGAATCGGTTGCTGCTCCAGGGCTGCATCTGCATGGACCACTGGATGGTTGTGGCTCTGGGCAGCCTGATTTGGTGGTTGGCGACCCTGCCTGTGGCAGGGGATTGAAACTAGATGATCTTTGAGGTCCTTTTCTATGGTTCTACGATTCTATGAGTTGTGAAGGGCTTTGGACAGCTGAACCGTGAGCTCTGCACTCAGCACCTGGATGCACTTCCAGGGTGGCTAGCAAAGTTAAAAAAGCCTTGGCATAAAACCGCCAAGCTTTATCCTTTCCATAAATTTGCCCAAGGACTAGGAGTGTTTTAAGGCATATCAACCTAAAGAAGTTTTAGAGTGCACCGGAAAAGAGCTATAGTGCTGCAATTTACAGCCAGGAACACTCACCTGGACAACAAGAAGCCTGGTGCACTGAGCTGAAAAATATGCTGCAGTGTATGGTATTGGCTTGTTTGTAATAAAACACTAGCCTAGTACATTTTATTGGCTTTACAGCCATTTATTGTTTTGTTTTCAGAAATACAGTATGTAAGCAAAACCAATAAAATAGTTTATCGCATAGTAATTGTTCAAGAAGAAAAAGACCTCTTGGGGGAGGTATCCTGTGATCTCTTAAAAAGTACTCAGTGGGTCTCCTGTCTTGAGAGACAATATGGAGGAGATGGTTGAACACCATCCTGAGTTGCCCACTGACTTTACTGGGGCTGGACAGGGGGTTTACATGAGGTCTTAGACAATTTCCCATGTGCTTTATCAGCGGGAGCACAGATGAGCCAAGAATGCAAAGCAGAAGCACAGTATTTACTGTTGGCCATTCATCAGCTTTTATTAAATGGGCTCAGCTCTCTTGTGAGGGAGCAGGGAGAATACGAGGACATTTCTGAGCTGGACACCAATAAGGCACCAGTGTGACCAACCAGCATCACTTGGTTCTGGCGGCCAGCTGCAGCTCTCCAACTCCTTTTGGATTTTTCTCTCAAAATATTAGATGTGTTTGCTTAAGCCCAAGTTTGTTCTCTGCAGAACCTTCTCAGCCCACTGAAAGGAAATCACCAGAGTTGTCATGATTTGAAACAGAGCTGAGTTTATTGTGATCTGAAATGGGGATTTTGCTGTAAATCTGCAGAAATGGGCAAAATAAATGGTAAGCTGCTTTGTCAAAACTGTTAGGGAGCAGATTGTTTTGGAACCTTTCTACCTGCTTTGTCCATGGTTAAGTAGTTTGTTTCAGTTGTCAAGTCCTGTAGAGCATCTTAGCATCAGTGCCTGGTTTGTATGGGAGAGCAAAGTCACCAGTGCTGCTCCTGCTCAGCTTGTGTGCACAGCAGCACCCAGAAAGCAGCAGCTCTTCCAGGGGACAAAGCACTTTTATAGCATAGCATTTATCTTTCCAGCCCCACTGAACAAGAATCTCCTGCTTTATATTTCCGTGTAAGGTTAAAAAAAAAAAAGAAGTAAGAGGAAAAACCTATTTTCCTGACTCGTAAAGGTGCAGGTGATTTCCCTTTCAGAGGTACAGAACAACTATGGACCAAATCCCTAGATTTCAGATTAGAACGTCAGCCAGAGGATACTCTTGGGAAGCCCAATCCTTTTGGTACACATAAAGCATCCTAAATTCTACCTGTACCTGAGCAAGTAAGGAGGAGTGCTGGTGCGTGCTCAGCTCCACCTGCACCCCCTGTGCTGCTGCATCCCGTGTCCTACAGAGCATCTGCACAGCCCTTTCCACCTCCTGCACTGCAGCTCCATCCTCATCCTGCAGCAGCTGACTCCAGGCTATTAGTGCACTGCTTAATGATCCTGTTTCAGCTGCTTTGGAAGAGCAGTCCTTAGCTCCGTGTCTCACCCCAGGGATTTAAATTGGCTCGTATATCAAGGCTGAGTTTTGGTGGTTCCTTTATTCCTAGTGTCATTTCACATCACGTCGAAGCCAGGAGGGTCTTCTGAGCAGGAAAATGACTTCCTGCCATTGCGCAGTGCCTATCAGCAGCCAAGAGCTCTCCCAGAAGTTATATTCTTAACTGTGACCTTTGCTCAGATCTAGTGAAGTTGGGCTGGGATAAAACAAATCACAGTTCCAAACGCTAAATTTCTCATCAAAGGATTTGCTTTTAAAAGCGTTGTTTTCATAACAGAGCTGTTTTCCCTGTGTCCGACTGCCCGCTTCCGTGTTCTCTGTGCCCATACACCCCACTCTCTTTGTCCCGATTTTAAAGCTCTTTAGCCTGTGAGGGACTCGTAATACAGAGGGAGCAAAACACCTTTACATGTCTCCCATCAAAATCATAGTTTCACAGAATCATACAATGGCTTGGGTTGAAAAGGACCACGATGATCATCTCGTTTCAACACCTCTGCTATGTGCAGGGTCGCCAACCACCAGACCGGGCTGCCCAGAGCCACAACCAGCCTGGATTATATTAAAATGAAGTAATAATCTGCATTGTAGCAGTAATTCAATAGTTGTACTCCTGTGGTTTGTTGAGAACTCCTTTATATACCCCCAATATCATCCCTCCAAAATGATGGAATTCCTGACCTGTTCCTTCTTCCAAAGCCCTCTGACCCAGCAGCTGTTGGGAGAACTCCTGGACTCTGGGTGCTCTCAGCTGAACCTCTGGCAGTGAGAAATAAGTTATTTCCAGGCTGTGAAACTCTCCTGACCCCAGCTGAGTGCTGCCAGAAATTATAACTGAAGGACTGCTTTGTCAATATTGTTGAAATAGAAGTCTATCAGAAAGGCGGGAGAGAGTGGTGCAGTTCTTTCCTTGGAGACATCTTTATGGAACTTGGAGCTTTTCCTTACATGATTGTGCCCTGGGGCTGAAATCTTCCAAGCAAACTACAAAGGTTGAAAACAACAGAAGGAAGTAATAACACCCAATAATTCTAATTCAATCAGAAAATAGAACCTAGAGTCTATTGGAGGTACAGCCAAGAGTTGATGACAGCCTAAGTATGTCCTGAATTTTAGCATGAGATTTGTTGTATGCTTGCAAATATACACACTTAATTACTACCATTCATGTAATTGGAACTTAATGCATTGATAGAAGTTGTTTAGGAAAGTTTGTGGAAAATATTCAACCTCAGAAATACATGAAGTTGTGCTGTGTTGGTGAATGAAATGTCGATGTTTGTGCAGTGATAAAAGTCTGTAAATTGTGAACGCCGTATCTGTTTGGATTTTGCTGTTTTTGGGGTTACCAAAAATGCGTGTTTCCAAGATAATTTATTTTAAACGTTTGGAGTCACTGTGGTCCAATGTTTTTTAAGCTAGTATATATAATTCAGGGACTGGACGTGCAGCAGCAGCAGCTGTAACCCAGCTGCCTTATGAATGCTGGTGCAATAGGAGCAGCAAGTTACAGAGCTTGCACTGCTCAGAGCAGCACCACGTGTGGCTTTTGCAGCTCGTGATGTATGTGGGGCCATTGAGCACTCCACCACACGCTCCTATCTCCATAATTTTTTAAATGAAGTTCTCCAGTATGTTCTGCTGCCACACCATCTTTGCCTGTAGTCCTGTCCTGCTGCCCATGCTCCCTCCATTCTACTGCTTCCCCCAGCCCTGCAAAGAGCTCAGAGTGGCTCCATGGCCCTGTGTGTGTCACACAGACATGCTGTGATGAATAATACACCACACTCATTTGCCCGTGTTTGCATTTCTGATGCTAGCCCCCAAATTAAAGTATTTCTTTGGTCTTTCTTTGTCTTCAAGTTGATTGAGAGGGTTTAACCGCATGCAATATTCAAATTACTTTTGTGCATGAAGAGATTTTCAAGAAATCAATGCACTTTTTCTGTGAAATAATGAATGCATGAACTGACTGCCCTTTAAAGACAGTAGTAATGCTCTTTACTAAGACCAGTGCACTAATATTACATGCAGTAATGTACTTTTTAAAAGTTAAATTCTTCATCGTTGGTATTTGAGTAGGACACAGAATTAGGCATGCATGCTGTATTTATTAGCAGAAAACTGATTATTATTACTGGCCAATCTGCTTTTTAATGATTCAGCGAGCTCATTGGATTTTTATAGTAATGAATATGGGGCTCTTAATCAGGTGATCTGACAAGTGCGCAATTTGCCTGGAAAATTATGCTGGGTTGAAAGTGTTTTTGTGAAGAATAAGGGACCAAAAACCCCATCAAATGTTGACATTTAGAGGAAAAAGAGGAAAAAGACACGAAAAGGAAGGAAGAATACAGTAATGCTTTGTGTCTCACTGCAGGTCTTGGGCCAGAATTTGGGCTGTGGCGCCCAAATGAAGGCAAACTGAAGGTTTGCGTTTGCTCTGTTCCACCTGAGGTGGAAGGAACAGGAGAGTGATGCTTTGTAGGAGCAGGAGGCAGTGCTGGAGCTGGGGAAGATGGGGATAGGATCAGGTGGTGCAGTCCCCTTGTGCTCTGGTGGCATGCATACCTTTTTTTTGCTTGCTCTTAAATGGAGCAAACAGGCAATTTCAAGTCTAGTCTCATAAATACCTTCAGTTTTTGTGATTTTTTTTTTCCTCTTAGGTTTAGTATTATTTCTATATGTGCAGTGACCTCACACAAAAAAAGGGTGTGTGAGGCTGATAGAAAAAAAACGGCGGTGGTAAATCAATATCAGTGAGCTAACCTCCAGGAGTAGAAGTGCATTGGAGAGAAGCAATATTGCATTATTTCTGTATTGTCTGCAACACCTGAGCCTTGGCTATCATTTGAAAATATAGAAATGTCCTTTCATCTCCATTGTTTAACTGAAAGGATTCCCTATTTGCTCTCTGTCATCAAAAGCTGTTGTCAGTGATTGCGCCGTGTTTTGTATTGTCTTCTGTAAAACTCTAAAATGATTGTTTAGATTGAATGCCTGAAGTGAGCACTGGCTAAGTCACAGTACATTGTATATTCTTTCCAGACATGGCAGACGGATGCATCGCTCAATGATATCTTTTCTCTTTATTGCAATCACAAGAAGCTTTAGTGCCTTTCTTCCGCCACGATGAAAATTACTCTTTTTTTTTTAATCTGTGTTGAAAGACACTCGGTGATGTGCAATTTGGTGCAGAGAAATGTGAAGTTTAAGCCTATATTGGCATGATTTGGTCACGATGTTGCCTGCAGCTGACCCTCCCAAACCTGTAAATAGCTTAGAAGTGTTCACCATTGTCTCCATCCCTCCCAGAGTGGGGCTGTGCTGCAGCTTGAAGTATTCATTATTTTCATTACGGTAAAACTTGAGAGATTATCAAGAACTTGGCCGTGTTATAGCAGGAAGGACATAAATTCCAAATAGTAGATGCTCTGTGCTCTGATGAGCTCACAGTCTAAAAGGACTGGGCTGGAGTTAGAAGTATGACTGCGTTTTTCAATAATCTCACATCAACCTATGGATTTTTTAAAGAGTGATGGAACACAGTCTTCAAACGTTATGATTCCCTGTACAACTTCATATCTTCTTAGTCTTCAGAATAGGATCTCTGAAACTCTATTTTCTTGGCCAAAATAGATCAGTGACGCAGAGAGCATTTTTATGCACTCTTATCCTGACCAGGGAACAAACCAACTCACCTGCTCGAAGCTTCCACAGCTGAATGCCACCACCTTTGCTGCTGGGATGGCTGAAGTCAGAAACTGCTGCTTTCTAAACACTGGTGCAAGTGAAACCCTAAGGCACTGCCATGACTGACTGGCCCTTTTGTGATACTTTCCCAGTATTTATGGTTGCAGCAGGTGTACATTCTTGTTGTAATATTTTTTAGGTCTTATCCAACTTGACCAAGATTTCATCAGAAATTCAGCTGGGGATGAGCTATGGGTGGGTATCAGACAAACTTGCATCTCTCCTTGATGCTGGTGCAGACCTCTTGAACTCGAGGGTTTCTGAGCATTGCTCACCCTTATGACTTACTCTGGAAGTTTAGTTCTCTATAAGCAGCAAGAAGAATGGGGCCAACAAAACCAAACATCTGCCAAAACTTGCTTAAATGCCTGAAATGACTTTCAATGCTATAAAACCTTAAAAGAATGCATCTTGCCTCAAGTTGGGTTGCTTTTAGCCTTGAGGTGGAGAAAAAATGAAAATTAATCATCATTTAGAGCAAGACCAAGGAGCTCATTCTGTACATGTAAAATATTTACTATGGAGATCAGATATAGTTCTTTTCAATGTCACCCTTTCTAGACATTCACTGTTCTGACAAATCCTTAGCAGCAAAGCCTTTCAGTGGTGACAACTTGGAAACCAATGGAGAATGTCACCAATGCAGGTTTTTCTTTTTTTAACATGAAGTTGATAATCCAGAGGGTTTGGAATAAACTAGTAAAGAATAGCAAGATCCACATCAGAATGGAACTGGAGATGTAGGAATTGTTGGTAAGCAGGAGGATTGTGGAAATGACTAGATTGTGACATGATGTTTGTATTGCTTTCACTGCAGGGGATGTGGATGGGTAAGGACAGTGCGTGCACCATTCCTGGAGATGCCAAGCAGCCATCTCCTCTCCGTTTCATGCTTCAGTTGTACTTTGAGAGCTTTCTTGTGTGTTTGTTTCTGCAGTTAATGGTTTTGTCACATCCACGCTGTCTTTGGCCACCCTAACAACTTCTGTCTGAACATAGAGGTTATTGTGTTGTTTAAGAATTGCTGGTAGCCATGGCAATAATCACTTTTCTTGACCTAACGGTGTTCTTCTGCTCTCCTGCATACCTCAGCATTTTGGATAATTTAAATGTTTGCTGTTTGAATGATGCAATGTGGCTGTTGTGCTGTTGAAAATACATGGCATAAATCAGCGAGAGGTTGCTTCATACAGAACAAAGCCTAGTCCTTGGATGCACACATACATCACTCGGTGACTGAAAGCAATGCCATTTCGTTCACCTGAGGACGGACTTTCTCCCATGCACTGTGTGGGAAAACTGAGCTGACAAAGAGAAGGTGGAACACGCAGGAAGAGGGGAAAAAGCTGATATCCTGTGACATAAAAATCAAATGCAAAGAAGTTCATAATTTAAAGCTGCCCCGGGTCATAATAAATAATTCAATCCTCAATTATATGCAGTTTCTCCATAACATAGAGCTATCCAGGTTTTTGTAAAAATCAATCCACAGGCTCTTACCACATATCCATGCATAGGAACAGATAAATATACGCCTATAAAATCTCCTGTCACGGTGATCATTTACCTGGTTTCATCAAGATTTGGTTTTTGTCCGTGAATGGATTTCTCTATGGGTCCTTTGTACTGCATAACATCCCATAACCCCAGCTGTGAAATTCAGGTTTCTGAGTGTGACTTTGTTGGATTTGCTCCCATATTCTGTGTGTGAATGTGCTCCCATATTCTAGCTGTGATGTGTGAAGCAGTGCCAATGTGAGATGTGACTAAAACAATAACACTGAGTATATGTTTTGCCAGTAGCCTTAATTCACACTAACTTTCTCTTCCTAGGGTTGTCGCTAATAGGCAATGACTAATCCTTAATTATTGTTTAAGTTTAATAATAGATTATTACCTCTTAATGATATGAATACTTTCAGCTGTGGTTGGTCAGAGAAATCACTTTGCATTTCAGGCTCCTGAACAGAAACACCGGTAAACATTTTGCCTGGCACTTTTATTTAGGAAAAGTTTTAAATCCACATTTCACAAACATCTTTTTTCTGAGTCCTTTAAATTCTGGTTCTGCACCATATCAATTGCTCTGGGAAAGGCAGCGAACTTTTCTCAGATACGAGGAAAAATAATTTAAAATTGGATGAATATACACTTATTGCTTTGCTTCATTGCCTCTTCAGTTTTATTTGAAATAGAAAAATGTATATTGAATCTGGTAATAGGAGCCGTACTGGAAAGTCTTTGTCATGCAGCAGATGCAGAAGAGCTCTGCGCTGAGTTAACGTGGCCTGACTCATCCCACCTCATTTGAGGTGATGCACTCAGCAGGACCTCATTTTTGGCATCTGCCACAACATGTGCTCTGTGATGCCCATCTCCCTCCTAGGATACGAAAGTGCATCTGAGGAAACTCATCTCCTCCCTAAGCAGCCACGACCCGGTGATCTCAGTGGTCTTTTCCAACTTTAATGATTCTGGGATCCTAGAGTTTGTGTCTCTCTTTGAATGATCTTCCATATTGCTGGCCAGATATTTTTGTTTATTTGTTAGCTTATTTATTCTATAATAAAACCCACAAAACTATAGCTTCTTCCTTTCCCACAGGCTGGATACTCAGTTCTATGGAATAAAAATAATCTGTGAGCCAGCCAGCAGCACTGTGTGAGGAAGCAGGTAAATTTTGCTCCTGCAGAGAGGCTCAAGCAATTAAATTCGTGAGATCTTCCCCAGAAGAGTTATAACACTCATAGATTTGCCTCTGTTTTTCTCCTTCCCACCTTGGCTTCCCTCGGTCCAGGCAGGCAGGATTGACTTCCAGTCTGCGGTGCCTCTGGGACTGCCAATGGACTTGTTAAATGGTGATAATAATTTTGAGGCTGTTGGCCACACATTTGTTATGAAACGAAGTAACTCTCTTCACATGAGCTGTCAGACAGAAATTACTTTTAGTCACAATCAATCTAAATTTCAACTGGAGACTTCAAGGTGAAGGCTGTGAACTCTGCTACCTATTATAGGCCCGTGAAGCCATCCGAGCTTTTTCATTCTTATATAGAACAGTATTTCTATATTCTTGTGATGCAGAAAGTATTGTTTATACGCTCTAATTGCATAGCATTACATGCAATAAATCATATATTTCAGATACGTACCTCCATCAAAGCTGAGATTTAACTTCTGTGGGTCAAATTCTGACCCTGCCCCTTTCTGTGGGGAAAGTTTCAGGCCCCTTAGGAGCAAAACTCAAACTCGATCCCACATTCTGCATTTCTAACATTTCATCAGACTCAAAATTACCCCTGTTCTTCTCGTGCAAACATTAAAGAATTATCAAGCAAATGGCACTTCCATTATTCGCATTATAAAATATTCACCCTTGGCATATTGAGCCCACAAACTGAGGCTTTATGATCTTTAAAGACGTCTCTTGGAAGGAGCTTGACTACAAGTCAGTGTCTGTAAGCACTGTATGGCTGCGTACACAAGGCTGTACAACATATTTTGCACGTGCATATTTCTCCCGCATACCTTTTGCTTACACTTTGTTTTTAATCAAAGTGAATGCAACCTAAACAAAGACCTTTCCCTAATGCTGGGTTTAATGACCCTTTTAATACCAGCAGTACTGGGCTGCATCTCGCTGGCTGCTGTTCTCTGCCACCTTTGGAGAATTAAACATGTTATAAAAATGACTTTTTGATATGACCCACAAATTAACTGGAAGGCACACAGAAGCAGTATAGTCATCCAGCATGAAATCAAAAACTAATCACTGCAGATTATGTTAGATTAGCTAAGCAAGTAAACAATTAGCCAAGTTAATGCCACCTACCCTGTCCTTCAGGTAAGGAATTTGTCTTCCCGGATGAGCTTAGTTCCCAGCTCCTCTTGCTGACATTACATGTTATTGGATGAATTTTTCAAACTTGTGAGTCTTGAAGAAAAATGAAGGAGGTGTTGGTAGGAGGAAAGCTCAGCTCTCGGGAAGGAAGAGTGGATTTTGATGTGAAATGATGATACAGAGTTGGGAATTGCCCTTGAGATTGAGGGGTTGCACGTAGCTTCTTGCCAGGCTGGGTTACACGGTAGCACCCAATGGCACCCAGTGACACGGGATTATGGTGACTGGGGCCTGGCTCTGGCCGTGGGAGTGGTGACTCTTACACCAACATGATGGAAATGCAAATTCCAGCCCCAAATTCACATCCTTTCCTGATGTGGGCAGGGAGCAGCTGCCCCGCTGTCTCTCAAGAAAGGTGCTCTAAGCCTAATGCTGGAGCATTTTTTGTAAGTGTGGAAATAAAACAAGTAGCTGTTTTGGTTTGGTTTATTTGATGTTTTGCTCATTGCTTTGTTTGTGTTTAATTTTATTTATGGATTCTGTATCTGATTCCTTCCTCTGAATGCCCCATGCCGCTGTTTGACTTTTTAGCCATTAAGATCCCAGTGAAATTGAAATCAGGGCCGTTGGGCTTTTGAGAAGGAACACCCTGCTCCATCACGATGCACTTTGCTTCAGGTCTCACAACATTGCTGCTCCTCTTGTGCAGCTTCCTAGAAATGCAGAGTGCGTGTGCATGGGTCTTTCTGCAATGTGGCATTTCATGTTGGAGTTGTTTGGCCTTGCTTTGTGTTCTGTTTGGATTAGAACCAGCACTCCAACAAAAATAATAATTTAATGATATTAAACTAGTTTCAGAGCATCTGTTTGTTAATAGCACTGTTACCAAGCTACAGGAAAACACACGAGTCTGGCTTTAAGGTTCTCACAGTAATGCAGGAATTAAATTGTGTTTATTTGCACCGTTAATTCTCTGAAAACAAACACAATCCACTTTTAGCTGAGGTTTTTACAGAATTTCTGATGAAGTAGAATTCACCCAGTGGTCACATCCGATGTGTGACATTAGCTCCTGTCATCAACACGAGCTGCTTTTGTTCTTTTCACTTTAGATGTCTTGCCAGCAGGATGCACCCAGTGATACTTCAGTGGTCCTCATTACATGCAAAATTTGTGATCTCTTCATTTTTTTTTCCTTGTTATATCCTTTGCAATGGACTCGCAGATTGCAAGCACTTTTGGACATGAGGACAAAGCTCAGCAGTGTCTAATATGAAATAACACCAACATCTACAGAATATTTCTTTGTCTTTACCAGAACTGAGAGGGTGAGACGTACACAGAAATCGAATACTAATTGAACAACTGACTTTATGAGGAAATTGTACAAACGTTGAAGCCACAGAAGTGTTACTCAAAGAATGCAAATGAAGAGAGTGACTGCTGGGCAAAAGGGAGATGGGTTTGGGGTGAATTGCATGCTGGTTTGGAATGGCCTTAGACCATGTAATAGGCCTGGATGTTATCAATTACATTCTATCTATTAGTAATAGTTCCGTGGTTCTACACTTCTGCAGCTTGATGCTGGGATAGCTGACTCATTCGTGCTCATTTCTTTTAACGGAGTCCATTCTGATTTATGTAGACATTGATATGGAATGATAAGCTGCTAAAATTTGGGGGGTTTGTGTATATATGCAGGTTGCTCTGAAAGTAATGCCTCCCTTTTTTTTTTCCATGAAAACAACCTATACAAAGAGCACAGTAACTCTGTTTGACAGAGTGAGTTCTTAGCTGCAAAACACTTTTTTCAACACAGTCACCACCATTAGCTGTGCATTTCCACCAGCAATGAACAAGAGCTGCATGCTGTGCTCATATGTATCTGTCCCAGTGGAGGGGACCACCGTTGTTGTCACCACTGCTGAAATGTACCTCCACGCCTCGCTGTGCTCACATCCACTGGTTGGTCTCCACAAACATTCAGCAAACGCCCATGAATGTCAGTGAGTGCCATTTTTTGCACATGTTGGAATTCACTTCCACCCCTTCGCTTCATTCACACTGCCATGTCAGATGCCAGGCTGTCAGATGACCCATCTGTGACATGGTAGTAAAATATTGGTGGGAAGGTTCAACCTCCATGGCCATTCTACCAATATCTGCCTCTGTTGTCACGGGCCGTCATAAAACGGGAGGCATTACTTTCAGAGAACCCCTCACATGTAGACTAATGGACAGAAGAGTAACCATTGCCTGAGACTTCCAGACACCTCTTTTCTTTGTAACATTCTTATGATGTTTTCTGACAAATGTCATGGAATAAAAAGGATCAGATTATCTTCCAGTCCAGGGCAGAACATATGAAAAAATAAGTAGCAATTCAATTTGATTCAACCGAAAATGAAATCTGCTGCTGGAGTCTGACATTTTTTAAAAAGCAAGGAGCTGAAAGATGCATCGGGTCAGACATCTTCAGCTGAGAGCCCCCAGCCAGTACTCTGTAGCCTCGGGCGTGTGTGTATCGATCTGAACCAAGTCATCTAGAATTCACCCTCTTCTAACTGACACACAGGAGGCTGTTACTGTGTGCAGGGGGGCTGCAAAACAGCACAACTTTGCACTCACGGCAGCAAAACCTGTTGCTTTTTAGGGATGAAAGTGCCTGGAGGGAGTGTGATGGGAGGAAGCATCCGAGCATCTCTCTGCATCCCTTGCAGAAGAGGATTTCTGCTGGCGGGTTGCTGCGGCCTGTTGGAGCTCTGGTAAGGAAGTGTGGAAGTTTGTGCACTCTGCTTCACTTCAACCAGCGTGTCGTGCAGTGACAGTAAAGAACAATCAATAATCAAGGGGTATGATTAAAAAGAAAAATTAATGACTCTTGGTATAAAATTGGATCTCCAGGTCTTCACTCATCCACTTCAGAACCAGTTCAAAGCCGTCCGAGGTAATAAAAAACCTTGCTAAAATAAAAGACCTATCCAAGCTAATAAAAAACTCAACAGAGTTACTGTGTGTCATTTTCCAGGGAGCTGTAACTACTGCGTTATAGGCAGCTCATTGAGAACTAAGTGCAGAGCCCAAACACTGACGAGGCTCTGGAAGAAAAATGGATCGAGGCTGGATCAGATGCGGGCACAGAAGTGCTGTGTTAGAGGTTAAACCCATTCCAGGAGCTGAATGCTTTTGCTGCATAGAAAAGGATGTGACAATGAGTTTCATTTAAAGGCTGAATTCATTTGCCACAGGAACAATGAGGTTTTGCTTTTTTAATCAAAATGCAGACAAGTAATTTCTTAGGCAAGCAAAGCTCTGAATTATGGCAGGGAAGATACAATGAGAGTAAACAGTCTTTTCTATAATACAGCTATAAAATATTATAATATACATATACATGAAATAAAGAAGTGATTGAACTTGTCACTTAATTGTATTATCAGATTTGTAGCTTGTGAAAATGTCAGAGAAAATAACACAGTGCATAGGATGGGTCAATTTATTAATTGTGGATAATTTTTGAGCCAACCACAGCCCATGCTGTTGTATTTCTTATTTATAAGTATTCATCACATAGCTTGGACGAACAATTTCTAGCCAGCGGGTTAAGTCTTTTGTGGCCTTCTCCTTTGGGTTCCCCCCTGGATGCTTGCTGAGATCAGAGCGTGGTCCCTGGGCTCCTGGAGCATCACCCCTGCCTGGATGTGTGTAACTTTTCCAGCAGGACACTGACGTTTGAGTCAGTTCTGAAATGATGTAAATTTTAGAAGCTCTGAATATTCAGGACCTCCCATGAGACGCAAGAAAAGTTTATTTAGTCATGAATATCTGTGTAACTGCTGCCCACTTTCCCATTCTCCAAAGCAGCTCTATCATAGCCAGCTCTCAAAGCTGAATTACACTGAACCTGTACTCCAGCTCCACCAGTCCCACTGGCACCAAGTCTTGGCCTCGCAATCCATTCTCACTCCAGCAGCACTCGGGGGATTTATCTAAATCAGAATACAGGAATCAACCTTATTAACTAGCAAAGGAAAATGCAGGTTAGAGGTGAAGTCTGGGGCTGCTGAGATGGGAATGATCCACCAATATGTGCCTGAAGGGTAACTGACTGCAGTTATTCCCAAGAATACACACAGTGATGTGCACGTTTCTATCAGCTGGAGGAGAAACACTCACATCCCTGCTCCAGGATGGGTGCAGGCCACCCTTCTCTCAATGCTGTGACTCTTTTTTGGGTTTGAAGTTAAACTTGCTTACGGAGACTTGTTTGTATGTTGCTCAGGAAGCCTGGAAGGAAGGAATTATTATTTTTTAGTTTTCATTTTGGGGTTTGGGGTTTGAAAGAATGTTTAAATGCAGATCTTTGATTGTACCCATGTGCCCCCAGGGAGGCAGGATCGCACAGTCCTCATTAAGGCCATGTGAGAGCTGAAAAAATAAAGAAGAAGAAAAGGATTCAGCTCTTCATATTATTCATAGACAAGAATACATTGTCTTGAATATTAGCTGCGGGTCTTATCCCCCGAGATCTGAGCATGCTGACACAATGAGGAGTTTTGAACAGGTTCCCAGGCATTGGGGAATTACACAATATGTGAAGAAGGTGAGATGAGAATAGGGACTAGAGATGTCCCCGTTCTCTATTTCTTCCTGTTTAAAATGCATCAGTATTAAAAAATAAATAAAAAATAGCAGCATGTTTTGTAACCCTGCCGGAGAAAAAGGAGAAACAAGATAGATACAGCCTGCAATTGACACTAACTTTTTCCTTTTTTTTCTGCCTGAGCCCGAGCTAATAGTAATAATAACTGTGCTGCCTGCCCACTGACCCAAATGATTTGTTATTGTGCTAATCCACCTCTACTGGTATTGACTGCTGGTCTCTAAGGGGTTGCCTTGCGGAGTCAGAAATAAATTACCCATCAGAATCAATGAAACTCGTGACTGCGGCTTACACAGATGTAGCTCTGTCACTCATGCTTGCAAATGAGAAGTGCTTGACAATTACTTCTGTACTTCATCTTTGGAGTGGGGAAGGGTGTGTGAGCTGCCTTGGGGAGAAACCCACTCATCGGTGTGGTCACTTTTGGATCATTGCTATTTCTTCACAATACCTTTGAGTTAGACAAATTAAAGTATCTTAAAAAAACGCCATTGCTTTTGCTCGTTGGTATGGAAACAAATTGTTAAGTGAATGGAGGGCCATGACATCAATGTCTCAGTGATATTGAGGTTATTGCAGTAAGAAGAACTGATGAAGAAAACTTCCTTTTCCTCCTATCTCAACAGCTCCACCAAAGCTCACATAAAACTGAGAGAGCACAAACACATCGCTGCCCTTGTTGTGCCTGAGGACCTTTGGCTCCTGGTTAGTTTAGTTCTTCAGTTTTAGGCTGCCAGATGTGGGTTGTTCACTGATGCCGACTGAGTGCTGTGACTGTAAGAACTAAGCCAGCTGATGGGCAGCTTCTATGTGGCTTTGAGAGAGGCTCTGCTATCCTTAAAATCAGAGCAGAGGGATGTATGTGCTGAAAGTGTGCTGTCAAGTGTTGGAGTCAGGAAGATGACAGCAGCACCAAATCAGCAGCAGCAGCAGCAAGACTTCAAGCCAAGCCAAGTTACCTCGGGCTGAAGGGAGCTGCAAAGAGAGAACTCTTGAAGCTGCTGAGTGGGTGCTGCTGCACCTCGAGTCTTGTGCTTTCACTGAGTGCCCCCAAGGAGCACCCTGCTCCATCTCAGTGCCTCTCTGCAGCCTTCTCTCCATAAGGCTGAACCGACTCATTGGGGTAATCCTTTCTTCTTTTGATTGTGGAGTTACAGCACAGGGAGTTTTGCTAGCACAGCATAACTATCACAGAATCACAAAATGGCTGAATTGTAGACTCATAGAATGGCCTGGGTTAAAAAGGACCACAATCATTTAATTTCCACCCCTTGCTGTGTGCAGGTCGCCAACCAGCAGCCCAGGCTGCCCAGAGCCACATCCAGCCTGGCCTTGAATGCCTGCAGGGATGGGGCATCCACAGCCTCCTTGGGCAACCTGTTAATGATGCCTCACCACCTCTGAGTGAAAAACTTCCTCCTAACATCCAACCTAAACCTCCCCTGTCTCAGTTTAAAACCATTTCCCCTTGTCTTATCACTGCCCATCCTCTTGAACAGTTGTACTCCCTCTTGTTGAAGGACCTTTGGAGACCATTTACTCTGATTGTCCCCATCCACGTTTGCTAATAGCTTCGTGTAGGAGCACTGCTCCTGCAGTTATCATTCATGCAATGCTTCTGCTGCCTTCTGTGCAAGCTATGAGCATACAGCTAGGGTGCTCCACCACATTTTGGCTTTGTCTGTGACCAACAGTGCTTCCTTCACACAGGGAATGTTTGCAGATGCACTCAGTGCTGCACCACGCATCATTCTGCAGTGCCAACATCTGGTCCAATTGAACACAGCAGAAACATCACTGTTGGTTTGAGTGGGGCTGATGGCTCCTTGATTGATTTTGCTTTTCTTTTCTCTTTCTACAGAAACTGAAAGTCACTGCTGTGATTAAGGAACCTGTCTGAAGCCATCAGAGCCCCAACTCAAAGCGTTCGTAGGTGTGAGCAATTACACGGCTGCTGGTGAGGCTCGGACAGACCTGATGCTGATGCTTTCTTCCAGGTCAGTCTGTTTTTCTCAGAATGGAAAATTTAAAGATCAGAAAGCATCTGATAGGTTGAGGGAGACAATGCCTTTATAAAAATGTTATTGCTATTGACTTGGTGGGAGATTTGATTACAAGGAATTGGCAGGGAAATGATTTAATAGTAAACATTGACGTCTGCGGTACCCAGGAGTTATTCTGACAATAAGAGATGAGAAAAAAAACACATTTTCTTTTACTGTGGGAGAGAGTGTTGCTAAAAGGATAACACAGTGATGACTAAAAGTGATTGGCTTCTAAAAGCGGTTTCGAAGTAACAAAAACTGCCAGTAGAAATCTGGCCAAACAAGTACAATATGTATGAAGAAATAATTCCATTAGCAGCCAAAATGTAATATTTATTATTATTATTATTATTGTTATTATTGTTACTTAAAATACTTTATCAAGCACTGCTGCAGGAGAATGGCCATAAATAAGGCAAAGCTGCCTAAAATCAATGTCTACCCGAGGTCCCAAGGTAGATTTGTTGAAGGCAGATTTGTTGAAGGCATTCACACTGCTTTCTTACCGGTGTATGTTTGAGCTTTAAACATGAGAAATTTCTCCTACTGGCTCATACCACGGTCCCCCAAACTCTCTGTCAAGTGCAATTACTTCCCCACTCTCTCCACTCCACCTTTCCATCTCCCCGTGCATCATTCTAGCTCCAGTTTTATACCTCCTTGTTTTGGTTCAGCTTGAGATTGTGCTGCAGCGCAGCCAAAGATCTGTCCGCCAGGAAGTACAAATCGTAGCACTATTCCAGCTGGAGACTCTTTATCTGTAAAATACGGCATTGCAAAGCCTAATGTCCTCTGGTTTTATTAGCTGTTCTTGAAGGGTGCTTAGCTGGCAAGTGCAGCATCTGGTGCTGCCTCGGCACGGCTGGAGCACAACCTTCCAAATAACCTCTGCTGGGGCACGAGGGCTGCTGGTGGCAGCGGGTTTTGCTGGCCCTGCTTTGCTGGCCCTTCCAGCATTGGGTCCTGCAGGAGGATTTGGGGTGCAGGATGCGGTCCTCACCGGAGCGTGGGGAAGAGGGACCCGCAGGGAGCAGCAGCCACGCTGAGAGCTGTGCAGCTCTGCTGGTCTGCCTCTCAGAGGAAAGGAGGGTCCATATCTGTGCTTCGTAGGCTGACCCTCGGTGGTCCCAGTGGGTCCCAACCCCGTGATGGAGCCTGCTGGTGTGGAGAGGACATACAGAGCCAGTGACATTCATTTACCAGGAGGGGAAAACTCCAGCGTAAGTGGTCTCTACTGTGTATAAAGCACTCAGTGCCAGTGACGTTTGCCTCTTATCTTAGTGATAAAATATATTTATTTGTGAAGTAGATCTTAATCCATCTCTGAGAAGTGTTTTTAGTTTTTCACGGTAGCATTTATAATGATTGAAAGTGTAGCTGGAGAGGACATCTTTCTGTAGCAATGAACAAAAATAAGAATAACTTTTCAGCATTACCGTATATCAATAGCCAATTATTTTTGTATGGATGGGTTCTGGCTGGCTGCTAATGGACTGACAGTGAGATAACTCTTCCAGGAGAGAAACCATCATTTTAAAGATGGAGTAGCTGGCCTTTTAATTTTCAGGTATTACCAAAATCACATCTTTCACCTTTAAAAATTGTAAATGATCACAGTTCTATTCTAAATCATTTCATTGCTGTTTGAGCTGAGCCTGGCTAATGCTTTGCAAGGGCTTTGTCTTTCCATTTGCATTGGTGGCATTTACATTTCTCAGTTTTTCCCAAAAAACATCGTCCTCTTTGCTTGCCTTCTTCCTTACAGCCCACACTGTCTGCAGAGGATATTTAAGGAATCCATGGCTAAGTCTCCTTTGCCCCAGTGTATTCCTTGAACTTGATATACAGCATCACTATGCACTGGCATAAATTAAAACCTATTAAGCGATGGGATTAAAACACAGAGATGCTTCAGAAAACTTTTTCACATGTTTTAGACGAAGCAGGCTCACGTTTCTTGCTCGTTTTTCTCCCGCTCTGGTGCACATGCTTTCATCTCCACATGCTTCATTCATCACCTTTCTCTATGGCGTGGGGAATTTGGGAGGAGGTGAGCAGCCCTCGCCTCTGAGCAGCTGCCTGCTCACCTGTGTCCTCACTGCTCTACAAAGCTCCTCATTTAAGCATTCCTCTCAAAAACAAGTTGAAAAAAGTACAGATCACCATATGCTTCCAAATATGCACCAGGACTTTCCTATGGCATGACTGCACTGTGAATTGCCAAAGAGCTTGGAAACAAAGCTAAACATCTTATTATCCACTGTGCCTATGGATCAAAGTGCTTTCTTGTCTTCAGATAAACACTGTCCACTGTCTTTGATGATCTCTCCAGTGCATGTGGGCGAGGAGAGCAACGAAATATTGAGACAGGAAAATAGAGGAAAGCATCACTCCCCAAGCTCTGAGCGCAGTCCCTGGCCCTGCTGCCAGCCTGCTGCCCTCCATCTCACAGGGCAGTGGGAACAGAGGAATGCTGAAGTCCTACATCACCTTTAATCCGGGTATCTGAGGTTATTTGTTGGACCATTCTGACATCCCGTATGCAGCTGCACTGACAGCTCCCAAGAAGTCAGAATTGTGCCTCGAGTCCCTGCAACGTTTCCTATTCCAAACTTTGCCGATGGTTCCTCCCTCCAGTGGCACATTGATTGTGGGCACGCTTAGGGTGGCTCTGATTGCGTTCAGTATTTGGAGCTCATCATCTGTTATCCCATTCGCATTGTCATCCCGGGCCCAGACAGTATCAAATTGGAAGCAGTAGTGTAGAAAATTACGAACAAATCAAAAAAGACTACAGCTGTGAAATGAATCAAACCGCTGTTCCTACGTTTAGTATTTCCTTTGGTATAAAACATCTTTTACGATTTATTTTTTTATTATTCTGGGCTGGCAGCTCCGACGGCAGTGACGAAGCACCGCGATTACCAGCGCTGCCAGGCAGCCAGGGCCAGTGGCCCAGCAGAGCCATCACTTACTAAAGCGTGGCCAAGGCAATGAAGAGCGGGTCACTGAGGGCAGCACCTCTGTAGGTGTGAGCCAAGACCCATTTGGGCCACCTAAAGGACTTGGCACTGGTGCGTGTGCCCATCCTGAGCTATCCTGCTGGCTGTGCAATGGGAGAATGATGCCTGCAGACTCCTGCCTGTTTTCGGCTCTTGACCCCATTCCTCTCCATCTGCTGCATCCTGTAGGGGTTGGAAAAGTTCATATCTGAGCTCCATGTCAGCTTTTCAGAGCAGCCTCTCAATCTGCGAATGCTGAGAGCGGGCTTTGAGTCTGTGTTTGTATGAAGATGACCGTATTAAATTTAAGCAGAAATAAATGGTAATTTAACCAGCGCGGATACACAAAGCCGACATAATCTCCAAAGGTTTCAGGCTGCTATTAAATTTGTTCCTCACTATTAATTTGTGACCAAGAAGATAATGAAAAACCAGCAACTCTAAAGTTGACATAAAAAGTAAAAGATATACAGTTGGCATGGAGAATTTTATGCGCTGTCAAAGCGAAAAGGCTTCGCTAAACGTATGTGGGCAAAGATACACACTGCCATCTTAATGATCAATTAAAAGATGGACTCCTAATAATTGAATTGTGACTCTCGTCACATTTGTATTTGTTTAATATCCGTAGTTTGGGTTGAGTCTGTGGTTGAGTTCTTATTTTAATCAGGCCTGATTATGGCTCTTGGTTCAAATAACGGGGAGTGGTGAGCATGAATCTTGTTGTCCTATTACTTCCTCGGCTGTTTCTTTCCACTGAATACAATGTTCTTCCGAAAACGCGCGTTCAATTACTGCATTTGAACAGCAGGGCAGGACAAAGAGGGAGGAGATGATTTGCTGTCATTCCAAGCTTGAGTTTTCCAAGCAGTAATCGTATCTTCCTCCTCTGAAGATCACGGAGTGAATTTTGGAATTACTTCAGATACTTACCGGTTAATTCCTTTGCTGGTTGAAGCAAGCAGCCTTGGCTGTGCTCGTTGCTGCTTCTTTTTTTTTTTTTTCTTTTTTTTTTTTCTTTTCTTTCCCATTTTGAAGTCCAATAAGAGAAGACCATCTGTTCTTCAAAACTGTTTCCCTTCAACTAACAGCCGCGGTCATTGCTGAACGCCATCGCATCATCAGTGGCGCGGGGCTCCGCGCTGCCAATCTGCTGCTTAACATTTCTCATCAACTTCGCGGAGCCGCAGCTGTCAGAGCTGACAACAGTTTGCACATTTCCAGCTCCTCTCAGAGCAGCACAGCCCAGACCCGGCCCAGCTCTCTCCTTTTCACAGCCCCTGGTTGTGCCCACGTTGTATTGAACACCCCCTGCTTCAGCTCCCCTCAACTTGCAGAGTGCTTTTATTTGATTTCTTCGTGTTTGGTTTAAACACACGTATATATTTTTAAAGTGCGTGGAAGGGAGAATGCCTCATTCTCATTCCAGTGGGTTATCCCACTGAAAAAATAATGGCAAACTCTTGTTTCTGCCCTTTCTCTGTGTGGGAATCTTCCCCTCCTGCAGTCTGTCTTTAAATTCATCTGTTTTTCTTTTCCTCCCAGCTCTAATCACTGTCTTTTGGGCCTCTCCAATTCACAGTTCAAAGGAAAACAAGAATTATTTTGCTTCAAACTCACATGGCCCCAAAGATGAGGAATGTATTCGTGTTTCCTTTATTTCCCCAGCTCCGTATCAGAGCTGTTTGCTTTGCAGCTGAGCAACGCAGCGTGGGGGGACAGCAGCTCTCCCAGAGAGCCTTCCCGGCTCCTTTAGCAGAGAGGCTTTGGGAAGGTGCTGTGGGGAAGGCAGTGACATCTCCCTTACCTAAGCGGTGACTTCTGCAGCTTACTTTGCCTCAGTGCAGCTTGCACTGAAAAGAGGAATGGGGCCAACCAGAGGGCAAGGCTGTGAGGAAGGGCTCTTCTTTTTAGAAATGTTTTCAACGGGTCGGAAAGGCTGGAAACCATTGGAGAATTGCAAAGAACCCCGGTGTGTAAGAGAAGTCCCCCAAATGGGTTTTGGTTTCTAATTGCACCTGTAACGCAAAAAGAAGTTGGGCTCTGGGGATGCCTGATGAGGAGCAGTCAGCACAGCTGATGGAGGGGCAGGCAGCACCTTCCATGAGCTGAATTGTCCCATAAATGCTCCTCACTCAGCCGTCAAGACCCAGTGGCTATAGGCATAGAACTACAGGGCCCAGCTCTGTCAGGATGGGATGCAGGGACCTGGAGGAGCTCTGGGCTGGGGGCAGGTAGGGCACGCATGGCCAGATTTAGGGTTGTTTCCCCAAATCTCCCTGCTAATGGGGACAGCTGGGCGGAAGGAGGAGTGGGATCACCCTGGTGGGGAAAACAAGCTTGGTACTGTGTTCCAGGGATCACCTTTCTGCCCAGCCCAAGGACAGGGCCAGATGCTGCTGCTCTCATGCTGCTCCATGCAGCATGACCAGCCATCTCAGCACCCCCAGTCTGTGCCTTTCAAACTGCACCAGATTATGCAAAATGAGCACTGAGTGCCAACTGCAGCATCGCCTGGCACATGGTGTGTGGAAACAAATAGAGGCTGTGGGGATACCTCAGGTGTCTGTGAGTACATCTCATGTTTATGCCCATCTTTTAGAGAAGCAGAGGAATGACCAAATGCTTCAAGCTGGCAGCGCAGTCTGAGGTGTTTCCATGGAATGAATGGTGTTAAGCAAGGAGACTTTCTTCCCTTTGGGAAATGGGAAGGAGATGTCTCTGCTGATATTATTTCTATTTTCTTTGGGTTTTTCTCTTACAGAGTCCCTGCAAGCTTTTGCACTTTGTTCAGGCAGAGTAAACCCCATCTGTTCTTATTTCTTTATTTTGTAAATGCTGAGAGTATTTTGGAGGTGCAGCATTGCAGTGGCCATAACAAAGTGTGAGCACTGACCTGTCTGACCACTCTGCATTTCCTGCCATGAACAACAGTGACAACAGAGAAGCTGGTGCTCGTCAGATTGCCTCTTGCTTCTCTTGCCTATTTAAACACTCCGATCCGGCTGGACGTTTCTATATGCGAAGGAACACACAAATTACCATATTTTATCGGGTCATTTAGGCAGCTCATCTCCTTCTGCTGCTAATTGTGAGCATTTGCTCCTTTGCGATGCAGTTTGTGCCTTTGAAAGCAAACACCCTCAATCCTCTTTGCAGTCCGGTTTTGCGCTCTTCTCCTGTAAACACTCAACACTTTATAAAAAAACAAATGAGCAATGATTTGATAGATTTTTTTTTTTGTTTTTAATCAGATGAGACGGCGAAGAGGAGAATGAGTGAATGTTAATGTTTGTTTTCTGTGCGACCACGAAAAGGAACCCTTTGTGAAACAGAGTGCTGCTGTGCTGCTGCTGGTGAGTTGCACAGTCCTACTGGGACAATTTGGTGCCTCGTCAGGGCAACCCCGTGTCGCAGAGATGCTGGCAGTGCATTGGGGTGGAGCAGCTGTGATCTGGCTGCGCCGTTTTCCCCTTATCCCCGTGGATGTCCACCCCACTGAGCGGCTACACGCTGTGAGGTTGCAACAGCAGGGCGCTCGGGGCAGTTAGTTTGCAAATCTGGGGTGTGCTGGGAAGCTAAACCCAGCAGCCCGACACTTTTCCTATCCAGGATGCCTCCACGATCCCTCGGATCCCCCTTCCCCAGCAGACCCTCCTATGTCCTGCCAGCTCCGAGCGGCACCATCCCCACGGAGCGGTTGGGACCCCGCCCCCCACGCTCCAGGTGTGCCGCCCCGGGACGGCGCCGCAGCCCTCCGCCCTCCGACGGTGCGGCCCCGCCGTCCGTTCGCGGTGCCCCCCGTCGGGTCCCTCCCGTACCACCGTCCCCATCCCCGCGTGCCCCGTGGGGGCGGTCCGCCGTCCCGCACAGGTGCCGGCGATTGGGCGGAATATGCAAATACCGCGCTGACGTCAGGCGGCTCCGGCCCAGAGAGCAGAAATAGGGCCGCCCCGGCCCGCGGCGCGTACACGGCCGCCGCCGCTCCCGCCCCGTCCCGCCGTCCCGCAGGTGAGTGCGTTCCGCGCGGCCGTACCCGCAGCTCTCCCGTCCCGCTGGGGGTTCCGCGCCGCCCCTCCGCCGTGCGAGATCCTGGAGCGCTGCCGCTATACGGGGAGAGCCCGCGGGGGACCCTCCGCCGTGCGCTCTGCCGGGGATGCTGCGGCTTCGTCGGTTCTCGGACAGCGATCTTCTTTCCGCCCCCCCGAGTCCCGCAGCGTGGGGAAAAAGAGGGGAAGGTTCCTTCCGTGGGGTCGGGGCGGTCCCCTCCCGGCGTAGTGCTGCGGCAGGGCCGCACCGAAGCGGGCGATGCCGACGTCCGCGGTGCTGAGCGTCCCGCCGCGGTCGCGAGTGGGGATAGCGCTTCCCTCGGCGGCCTCCGGGTGGCGCTGTGCAGCCGGAGCGCCCCGTCGGGTCCGCGCGTGGAGCGGCGCGGAGACGCGGGCGGTGCTCGGCATCCGGCGCCCCTGTGCCGTTATCTCACCGCGGCGAAGCGGTGCGGTTGTTACTGGTGGCGATCCCGGGCACGCTGTCTTGTCTAAAGCGCTTTCTTGCGTTGGGAATGAGTGGTTTTGCGGTGTTGCCGTGCGCTGAGCCTCGGAGCCAACCCGCGGCAATACGGTTCTGTCGGGTTCGGGAGTTTCTTCGTGGTCCTTCGTCCCCGCGGGGCTGATGTTTCCCAGCGTTTCTTTCTGGGAGCGCTGAAGTGTCTTGAAGAATTGGAAGTGAAATTTTCTTTGAAATATTCATAAGCGTGCTTTTGCTCGAAAGCAATGCAGCAGTCGTGCAGTTGGTTCCAGCGAGTTCTTAATGCATCCAAACTTTGTCTGTGTCAGATGGTGCAGAGAGCTGGCTGAAATCATTGCCTTCCCTCTGCTTTGCTGAAAGGCTTTTCTAGAACGGATCTTTCCTTGATTTTGTAACTTTCTTACACTTGATGAGAATTTCTGGACGTCGGCGTTACTTGCAGAGCCCAGAAATGCTGTTTAGATGAGGCTGAAGCAGTGGGAGCGGTTGGTGGCAGAGGAATGAGGATCAGATTCTTATCTGGTGTCATCAGAGCCAGTTTACAGAGGTAAAGCTCTGGTCTGAGTGCTTTCCTTTTGCTATGGCAACAGCCATCGTTTCAGGTAATTAAGTTGATTCTCATTCTAATGTGAAGCTCATTGGAAATTAGTGAAAGCTACTGTGAGCTATTAATTTCTCAGCCCTAAAAAAAAAGCCAAAAAACCAAGCTGCGATTGAAGGAGCCCTGAACAGAAAACCCATTTGAAGAATGGTTTGGGCAAATGGCTTCATCTCCTTGTGGTCACCTCAAGGAATTCCAAATGCTTCTTCTGTGCTGGGGAGGAAGAAGTTGTGAGCTCTGTGCAGCGATCCCGCAGCCTGACTGCTGGCTGTGCATCACGGAGTGCTCTGAGCAGCTCGGGGGCTCTGCGCTCCGCTGGCCCTTGGATCAGTCTCTGTCTCTTCAAGGTGACCCTCTTTTTTGCTGGAGCAGCCCTGAGACCTGTGCTGGTGCCTTTGGTTTGGCTGCTTGCTGTGGTTCTGTTCATTTAGATGCATTGCACTGATTTTTATTTTTGTCCCTGTGTTGGTGTGTGCACAAACCCATCTGAGTACAGGATGGGCCGTTCTTGGGCTGTTAATGGTGCTGCTGTGCTGCTGGAGCCTTTCCTGGTAAAGCAATACCAGCTGCAAGCCAGGCTGCAGCTCTAGATCAGTGCAAGCAGCCATGAGCTGCAGGTGAATTTAGCTTTTCTGTAGCACAAGAGCATGAATGGTTTTGGAAGGAATTGCCCTGAAACCGAAGGAGATGTCATAAATAGATGTGGTGCTCACCTTTGTTGAAAATAGCCGGGTTTAATTCTGGTGCTTGCGTTACACAGGAGGTTGGTTGGTTGCTCTCACAGGTTGCAGAGAGCAGGTGGGTGGCACTGCCCCCTCCCCCCTTGGGTTCCAGGGGGCTGCTGGTGTTTAGCTGCAAATGTTGTTCATGGTTTCACCTGTGCAGCAGTGCGTTTTGTGCCTGGTTTCTGTTTGTGAGCTTGCAGTGCTGTGAGCAGTAGTGTCTGTATGGGCTCATCTCCTGCAATCTGTGCCTTGCTCAAGTGAGGAAACTGCTAGTAAGCTTGGATGCATTTTATAGTGGGGATCCAAATCTTTCCCATTTGAATTTTTCTTCTGACTTTGGGGACTGGACCACAATCCCATGGCTGTGCTGTGCGCTGCAGCTGTGGATCAGGCTTTGCAAGGAGGCTGTGGCTTGGCTGTGACACAGGTGTGCAGCTCAGCGGTGTAAATGCAGAGGGAGCTTTGGGATATCAGGTGACACAATCACTGTGTGTCTTCAGTTAACTCTTGCTTGGTATTTATGGTGCATACTTGTCGCTTGGTTTGAGCTATTTGGTTGCATAATATGCATGTCTTTCCCTTGTTATGAATGGGAGCAATTAACGTGCTGTCAGTCAGTCTGCAATGAAAATAAGTAATTTCTAAACCGAGAGGATGTTTGACCAATTCTATTTCTAAAACCAGCGTGCAGTTGCTGCCCTATTGCAATAACACTAATGAATCCATCCTAATCCAAGCATCATCGTGTTTTCCAGCAGTTGTTTACTAAATACACATGAAAGTAGCCAGCTCTCTGTTTTGCTCTAGTTCTGGGATTTCAAGCAGCATACGAATGAGAGGTCTCCAGAACTGCAAAGTGAGAGTATTTGCTGTGATGCTATCAACAGAGAATACCAAATACCTCTGTAAAACGTGAGAAACAGTACTGCTCTGTAAGAGCAATCCATAATGTAACAATGGACTTGTAGCTTATTGATATAGTGACTTTGGTTTATTAAACATTTATTTGTAGCCTCAGTAACATTACATCTGAGGCTTCTAATTGGAATTTAGAAAGGCTAATAAATTTTGATTTCATCCTGAGTGCTCTCAATTCAGGGTGTTTACATTAGCGCTGAGGAAAAGCGATGCCTTAACTGCATGGGTGAGTGGTGTGCAGCGACTGCTGGCTGTGCTGGCGTTGTTGGCAGTGTATTTGGGCAGCAAACAGACCGAGGCAGCATTGGTGTGAATGGTCACGGCTCCAAAATTAATAGCGATGCGCCAAGCCTTGGATATACCCTGCAGCAAATGCATGGTATGAAAGAGCTGTAAAATGAGCTCTGTCAAGGCAAGGTATGTCACGGTGACTTAATACAGCTGGGCTTAATTTTGCCATTAGCAGGTAACATGTCTTGTTAATGCATATTGCTCAAACCAAGCAGCAGCCTGTCACTTGCATGTTATAGAAATGCCATCTCCTGCTTCATTAAGTGGTCATTATGCTTCATTATGGTCTGTGTTAGCAGATGCTGTGAAAGGTCAAAGCTTCCCTCAGCTCCTGTGGAAATGGAACTAGGGTGAGGACTCCTTTGGTATTTTCTTTATGAGAAGTAATGGCACAGGCTGGTGGAGATGCGGAGCTTTCTGGCTGAGCTGTTCTCCTGGAGCTGCCTGCGCCTTGGGATGCTCTTGGCAGCTCTTCCAGGCATTAGCTCAGGGTTATGCACATAAGCAAACATGCAGCAGTTTCACCTGGCAACCCTATGAGTAGCTTGCATTTGTATTCTTCTGAACTAAAAAAAAAAAAATACAAGCTCACTTTAAAAACCACTTTTCACATCTTCTAATTCCCTGCCAGAGAGCGGGATGAGCGGAGAAATCGCAGCCTCAGGAGAGGCTGACATGGATGAGGGGTGGGAGCAACACATCGGACCTCTTTGGTACAGAATTGTTGTTGGTCCCTCAGGTTTTGGTGGGTTCAGGGACCACTGGCCAGGTGCTGTCACCTGGGAGAGGCTTGGCAGCTCCTGGGTGCCAGTTGAAGCTCCAGGCTGCTGGCTGGCCCTGCAGCTCTGAGTGCAGCCTCTGCCTGGGGCAGCATCATCCTCTGAATGTGAGAGGAATAATGATTTTTAGTTGCATCACCTTGTTTGGTATGGTTTGTTGCTCATTACAGGTTTGGAAATCCCAGTGCTCCAGTTCGCAGGGGTTGTGCAGGAGCAGGCTGGGAGCAGCGTGCCCTGTGGGGAAATAGCTCACAAAGCTGTTGCCATATGGGAATTCATTGCCTGCACACTGATGGGTGCAGAATAGGAAGACTGTGTCTCACTGAATGTGCCATGGGAGTCTGCAAAGCCCCGCCAGCAGTTACCAAGCGGAGGTGGGCTCTGTTGGCTCCTGCCACTTCCTTGAATCTGAGCTGGGTTTTATTTTGAGCCTGTTTCATGACTGTTCTCTTGTTTTCAACAGACGTGAAATGATGAAGTCGAGAAATTTTCCATTGTCTCTCATTTTGCTTGGGGCTTTCCTGTCGTTCACAAGGGGATGGATGGACTTGGATGGGAGCAGACGGCCACTCTCAGACCTGGGCAGGCTGCACCAAGAGGTACGGCAGATCGGCTGCTGCTGCAGCTCCTGTGTTTGTGCTGTTCTCAGGTTTTCTGTACTGTGAAGACAGAACAAGTGGGGGCTTATATCTGTGTATTTGTACAAAGCACACACTGAGGAGGTCAGATGAGAAGCAGTGATTGTGTAGAGGCCATGAAGTATGAGAAGCTGTAGGTCTGGGAGTAAAATTGTGCACCCGGTTGTAGTGGAGATGTGGTCTCAGCCCCCAAAGGCTTCATGGTTTGCTCTGTCCTGGGGCATTGGGACAATTGAGCTAAATTTAAGGAGCGAACTCTGACCTGGATCTGTTTGGGTCACTGAGACTTCAGGTGAAACCTGAAGAAGTCCTTTCCCTGCTTAGCCCAAGGGAAACCGAGGCATGCGTAGTTCTGAGGGGACCAGCAAGCTTAAAAGGCCACAGGATCCCTGCTGCAAAGCACAAAGCCATCAGGAACATACCAAGGTGGTGGTGTGGCCTTAATGAGCGACAGTGATGTTGATTCAAGCATAAGGGGACCTGAATGCATGGCCTGAAAGGGGAGGTGGGTGCATCAATGCAGCGTGGTGATGCTCAGCAGCATTCAAGCCCTGGGTTTGTGGTGGTGGCGTAGCAGCTGAACCTACCCTGTGCTGAAGGTGACCCTGTTGACTTTCCTCGTGGTGATGCTGGTTAGGAGTCTGCTCCCTGCTCTGTAATGTGTCCCACGTAGGCTGTCCTCACCAGAATTTGCAGTGTGATCTTTCTGCTCAGATTCTCACCTTGCTGAAACAGAGGTGAGACAGCAGAGCCGTAAAGCTCCAGAAATATGATTTTCATAAGAATAAAACGATGAATGCTGGAACAATTTTAATTATTTAATGAGTTTCTGATTACTGTAGGTTTGCTAAATGATTGCTCAAACGGTTGGAAGTGGGATCTGGTGGGGAAGCAAAAGGAAGGACACTTGGGTACTTTGTTGCCTCAAACGCTTGTGTGCTGGCAGTCAGCGCCAAGCTAATGATGAGCCCAAGATGGAATCCTGCAGCACTCAGATCTATTTAAGTCTCAGGATTTTTTGTTCTACTTGGAGAATCCCCTTTCTTCTGGCTGACTCCCAGCTACAAATACCTGTGTTTGTGCGCTTAATTTCAGTGCAGCAGCTTAAGGCAGTGGAAAAGATGCCTTTTACTGTTTAGCAGGCCTGACAATCCTTTGAATGGAGTTGAATGTTGTGCAATTCTGAGTTCTGCCACAGGTGTTTTTCCCTCGAGGTGTCCCTCGTCTGTTCTGCAAAAGTGAAGGAAATGGTTCCCCTCCTCTCCCCTTGTATTTTGCTGCTATCTGGAGTCACCATATGCAGGCACTGTGATGTTAAGCATGTTTCTGTATTGCCTGAGATCACTTTTGCCCTCTTATTAAAGAAAAAGAAGTTTTTGACGTGTTTTTGCATCTCAAAATGAAGTCATTCCTCACTAATGCATGTTTGTTACGATTTTTGAAAATGTTACCCTAAATAATTAAATTCATTACTCAAATGATTTTTTTAATATAAACTGTAGAACTATTACAAGACATGAAAGGCGCTCATTCATTTGATCTTGCTCTAAAAACCGTGAAGTTATTGCACCAATTACTTGATGTTGCTTGAGGTGAAAGGATCTAAGCTGGAAATATATTTGTTCCGATTTGTACAGAATTGATAGCAGGTGTGAATATTAAAACTTTTAATGTACAAAGGATGCAGTTAAAATAGCTTCAAGGGGTGTCAGAATTCAGGTTTTTTAATAAATTAACTGCACGGAAAGCTTGTTCCAAAAAATGATGCTGTTATGGTGCAACACCAAAATGAATCTGAATACTGAATGCAGCTTTAAGGTAGGGCAGTGAAATTGAGAACTGCTGTTTTCTCTCAAAATGCATTCATCATCTTTCAGGAAATTTAGTTTTCATACGTTTTGTAACGAAACAGTTTGATCTTTTTCTAGTGATATTGGCTTTGATCAGATGGGAGTTCATCTCCTGTGCTGCCTGGTGGTGCCTGTTTATCCATGGGACCCGTGGCATCTGGCAGCTCAGAGGCTGCAGTCTGTGCCATCCTGCCATGCTGCTCTTTATTCATTAGGAATGTTTGTTAGTTACCAAATATGTGGCTGCTGATTAATGTGTAATTCCATTAACACGCGTTTAAAACGTTGAATCACAAATGGAAAAGCTCCAAGTGATTCTGAAATTGTTTTAGGAATACATAAAGGGTTAACTTACAGGTCACATAATTTGGAGCGTGCTCTGATCTGAAATGCCTACAAACTTCATCAAAGCAAACACTTGGCTGTGGGTCACTGACCTTCACTAATACTTGTTCCTATGTAGATCACAACAAGTTTCCTGAATCAAAAACATTACTTAATTTATGTTCAGATTGCCAAATCGATTTCTTCATGGTCTGTTGTGAAATTATTGCAGTTGTGCTTTGCATTTATAAAGGGAAAAATAAGTCTTGAGGCCACAGACTGCAATATACACTCTTCTGCATGAGAAATTAACTTCCCAGCACAGCACTGCACTGATGCTCAGCCTTCCACCTCTCAGATTTATGGCTGTTCCTGAGAAGAGATTTGTTTTCTGAAATATTTGTAGTCTTGATTGGAATAGCAATAAACATGTGGAGGCAGTCTGAACTTCCTTGGGCATATAATGAACTAAAATAGGAAACCTAATTAAAAAGGATGGTGTTAGTACTGCACTGAAAAGCATCAGCTTGCCTGGTCCGCATTAATTCTGGAGGATGATGCTGTTGCTTTTGCACTGTGAACCTTCTCAGGCTCCTTCTGCAGGCTGCTCCAACACTTCTACAGCTTCTGGGTGCTGCACGTGGAGCACTGTGCAGCTGGCATCTGCAGCTTTCTGGGGTGAGCCATCAGGAACCAACTCCTGAGCAGAGTACGTGTCAAAACTCCTGAATATATAGAGCTGCTCAGCTCTGGGGTGAGACTTATGGAAAAGGCTTTGCTCTGCATTCAGCAAAGTTGTTTTTGTGCTGAGGTTGCTCAGTGGCTGGTGACTCTGCACACAGCAGGGGGGGGGTTGAAACTAGAGGATCCTTTTCATCCGAGGCCATTCTACGATTCTGTGATTAGAGGTGGCCACGCTTCATGGACGGCTCTGTGCAGTCCTAGAAGGGCTCTGAGGTGCCTCTGAGGCAAAGTATGGGGTGTTCTGAGATCTCTGTTCCCTTCTTATGTGGGAAGGAGCTCTCAGAAATGCAGTTTTGTGAGTCAGTGCTCTGAGGTCATAGTAACTGATTTTTTTCCCAGCTATTGGGGCGCTGTACCAAAGTATCTTAGTTAACATTCTTATTTTCCCTCTGTTGCAGTCAGTATGAGGCTGCTTTTCTGACTGTGCTGAAGCCAGGCTGCTTGCCATGTTTCCCAGGGCCAGTTTCTCCTATGAGAAGGGAAGGCACAGTTCTCAGCTGGTGCTTCATCAGAGCACTGCTGCAGGTCATCAGCAGGACTCCACCCGCTGAAGGGAACACAAATATGCTGGCACAGTGCTGCACCTTCCATTAAATCTTGTATTATCATGTTTTGCAGGGTGCAGCTGGCAGGTAGCCTGGCATATTTGGTAGCAGCTGGATAGTGTGAAAGTTGAGAATAACCCTGTGCTGTTGCTGGTCTAACGGTGATATTTGGATGTTCCTGATAGCTCCCAGGTTGCAGTGCAGGTTGGTGGGCATTGGGCATTTTGCCTCTTTGGGCCACTGACCCAGAGCTGTTCCAATTTTGTAGAAATAATCTCATTCAGGCTTGGGTTCCTTGATCATTTTTGCCTACGATTGTCACCTTATGCCTTTAATTATATAATCAGCCTCAAAGTATCGTGTGTAGCTGTGCCAAGTCTTACTTATTTTTATGCTAATGATTGTTGGAAACATATTCTTTTTAAGGTGTTACGGTTTTCTTATTGGCATCTGGAAGCTTTTGGCTGTGTAGATTATCTGTTGTTTGACTTGCTCGTTACTTATTACTTGCAGGGCACCCAAACCACTTACAATCTGCACATAATAAATGTCACCTTCACCTGCACTGTGACTGGAGCCAGCTGAGTGGTGCCAACCCTCCTGCACAGGGTGAGCCATCCCTGTGCCCACGCACAGACTGAACTGTGCTTCTCCAGGAGCATCAGTTACTCCTGGAACTTCTAATCACCTGCAGGTTCTTGCATGTTGTTTCACTTAATGCTGCAGCTAAAGACTGCAGCTGCTTAATCTGAGCAGCAGGGGAGTGATGGGGATGGTTTTGTGCTCTTTCCCCCAGCAAAGTTTTATTTCTGAATCTGACTGGGAAGGGAGCTCTTTGGGAAGTAACATACAAAACTGCAAAGGCTTTGGATAAAAGCTTTTGCTTATAATTCAAATAGAGGCATAATTTCAGAGCATGAGCTTGGAGTAAGACAGGCGCAGTGTATCAATTTTATATGCAGTTGAAGATCTAATGTCCTGGTATTTATTTTAGGAATTATTATTGGTAATGTATTCTATGTGTGTGTGCTCTTCCTGCCTATAAGTCAGTTTTCAGAAAGGAAGGAAAGAAACAGCTGAATTAAAATCTGTGCTGGGCTCCAGCCTGTCCCTCCTCTAAACATTAATGAAGGTGAAGGGAGACAAACAAAACCTACATTTATTTTTGTATCGCTCAGTTATTCACTGATAACCCATTCCTTGTTACGTGCATCTGTGGCATCTCTAACAAGCTGTAACTGCTGCTTGTAGACCATTCCAAATCTAAACTGGTGCATTATCCCTTTGGAGATGAAAAGCTTTTCTTCTGTGCCCTGGGTATCAGCATATCCGCAGTTGAGAGTATTGTGGAATATTTTCATGGTGCTTGGATACACGTTAGGGTCCTTCATCTGGAGTTGGGTTGGGTCTGAGTGCTGCCTCTTGAGGAATGGTGGGACTGTGAGGATGGGGGCACCTGGCTCTGCTGAGCGGTGGCACAGACTGACCAGCAGGAATCAAATTTGCATTGATTTCTAATGTCACAGTTAAGGAACTGTGAAAAATTGTATCTAGGTGGGGAAATGCTGAAATATGCCTGAAGCAGAGAATAACATCAGAGTAAAACTTATTTGGCAAACTGGGGGGAAAAAGAAGTCTGAGATGATTTTTAACTTGGGTATGGTGTGCTGGAGGGCTGTGTTTTCTGATATTCTCTTCAGAAGTTAATTAACCTGAAAATAAAATGACCATTTTTTCCCAAATGTAGTGTATCTTCCATTCACAAAAGGCTATAGCAGTGGCTTTTAAGGGAAGGCAGCGTGACTTACAGTACTTCTTAGCATCAAGCAGGGCATTTCTTGGCTTTTTATATTAGGATGGATACATCTGCGTACTTGGAATTCCTGAAACGGGCTTCCCGTGAGCTTCCAGATCACAGTGTGGAAATTTATGAAGCTCTACCTGAGATTCTAATCTGAAGTCCAGAAATAGTGAATAAAATCAGAGGCAGTCATTATCTCAACTGGTGACCATATGCACGAGCAGATGATAACGTGGGATGTGGCACATTAAAGATTCTCTCTTTTTTACCAGACAGGGTAAATCTAAATTTCCAACTTCTGCACCAATTCCAAGCTTTCTCTAAACTGTAATGTGATTTCTTTTTTTTCTCTTGTGCCTGGACAAAAAAAAAAAAAGTGAGGTGGATATTCTTTCTCATTGACATTGTTCTTTAAAAATGAAATATACTGTTTGTGACTGTAAACATGACATCCTGGATGTTAAAGCAAGCTGTGTATTTGTCATAACAGCTGCATGTGCTGCAGCCCATACGTACAGTGGCTCACCCACCCTGCATTAGGTGTCAGTGCAATTTTCTTGACTTCCCTACTTGATGTAAGGAAAAATGTGCTCTGAAAGGGGCAAATGATCCCTGCCATATCATTCTGCTAATAGAACAGCTCCTTTTTTATTAATTTGCTGAATGAGTTAGGGCTGTACATTTGGAAATTGTACAGCAGTTAGGCTGATCCTGGGAGCACTTCCCTGGAGACTTGGTGTGTGCAGACGTAATGTCTAACTTTGTGATAGACCCAGCACGAAGTGCAGCTGCACGTGCTGAATTTGCTTTATCTAAGTGCAAGCACTGCAGTCCTGTGGTAAGTACTTAGTAAGAGGATTGCTACAATCCAGCAATAGCAGGACCGTGGATCTGAAATGTTACCTATTCTTTTGCATCTCTTTCACATACTGCATTAGTCAGCTTTGGCCGAGTCCCCTTGCATTTGCTTATAGTTATTTTAAGTAAATAACCTTATTAACTAGGATATTTCGTCATCTAGTGATGAAATAAACATCAGTATTAAAGGACAAGACTGAAAACGCTGCAAAATGATCCTTTGAATTGCTGTAAGCTGCCCCTTAAAGGGCTGTTTGTATCTGTTTGGTACCAAACTTGGTACATGTTAGACACATGCTTGAGTGGTGAGAATAGCAAATGCACAACCATTTACAAATATCTAAATAGTGGTGTGAAAGGGAGGCAATTAAGGAAAGAAGCAGAAGTACAAAGGCGCTGTATGGTAAAGATTCACTCCTTAAAATATTGTTCTGGGCTATTGCTTTGCTGCTTGTCGTGTGGGGGGGGTTAAGAAGTGGTATTCTGGTTTCAGTTGAAGGAAAGCAGACAGGAAATTGTCTTTCCTGATTTTAGGTGTAATTGTGACTGTTTAATGACTAATGTTGCAGTGTTCTCCCTCTTCTCTTCAAATCAGAATGCCAGGATTTTCATGGGAGTGCATGTGGATGTGCAGGGACAAAAAACAAGAACAGTTACAGAAGGTTTATAGATTATGAACGTACATTGCACGTCAGTTAGAAACAGAGTATGAAGTGCTGTTACTTAATGTAATTCCTGAGAGTGCTGGACTCTGCGTGCTTTTCAGCAGTGTTTCAGGATGGGGAGCCTTGTTCTGCACTCCGTCTTATTTCCATCTCTAATGACTGCCAGTAAATCCATTTCTGGCTCCTCAGCCACCAAGCAGTGTGTTACATTATGCATTCCCTATGTGTAGTTGCAGTTAACTCTGTACAAATCTTTTCTACCTCCCCATGTTTGTCCTGAATGAAATGTGATTCTTATTCCAGAAGTACTCCGTGTGCCCATGATTTAGCATTAATCAGGGGCCTGTAATGCAAACTGCCTATTATGTCTTGGCAGGACATCTCAATGTTGTCTTCAAAAAGGCCATCATTCCCCTTCTACAAAAGCAGAAAAAGACTCTGTGCAAAAAAGTCATTAAATTGCATGAGTGTCATGCATGGACGTGTGTAACATTTCCACACGGCAGCTACTGGGAGAGTGAAGCTGTAATAGAAGGCAGTGAACTGTTGCTCTTTTTCCTTGTTCCATCTACCTAGATAGAATTAATAATTGTACTTAATGACACTGCAACTGCTCTGATTTGTAGATGCTGGTTTGGTTAGTCTTTCAGAGAGCAGTTTTCCAGTAGGTAGTTGTCTTGTGAAAAGCAATGCTGCAGCAAACATACTACATTGATTTCCACATAAACAATGATTAGGCACTTCACATACAGAGCAGAGGGGCCTTTTGTTCTGCATTCGATTAACTGACTTTAAAAGGAAGGAAATAGGTGCCGAAATTGAGCCTCGACAAATAAAACTGCTCTGTGGCATGAATGCTACAGTTTTTGTGACGTTTTATAGAAGGGATGATTTTTTTTTTTCCACTGAAGACTTATGATCTATGCTCTGGTAAAACTAGATTTTTAGTTAAAGAAATTTGCAGTCACCAAAAGGTGGCTGTGAAATAAGTCTAATATATAACCATCTGCTTTATGTCTTCTGCAGAACAGCGTTCCTCAGGCAATGCATCTGAGAACTTTAATGGCATTTTATCAAAACAGTTTGGTTCTCTGCTAGTGTTATTAAAACTTGTGTGATTCTCACTGGAGAACAGCATCTGACACTTCAAGGAAGGGGAGGCTGCTCCTTTTTGTGAGGATTGCTGCCGTCACAGCGTGCGTCACGGTGCTGTGCCTGTGGCCAGCCGTAGCAGCAGTGTGTCTTAGTGTGTTAGATCATTAACAGAAAGGTCGCCTTGTTCAGCAGACCCTCAAGGAGGGAAATTAGCATCGTTTCTTATTTTCTGTGCTATAAAAATGAAATAATGAGGCTCAGGAAGACTAAGAAAAAACAAGTCCTTGCTGTAGCTCCACTTTACTCGGGGGGACTGAGTTGTTTGTACCTGGAGCTGATGCCTTTCTGTGGCCACTGCACTCCACTTCCTACCACAGCTATCGGGTATTTTTTTTTTCCCTTTCTCAGTTCCTGTCTACATTTCTGCAATACTTTCTGCTTTCAGTACTATTGGCCTTTTCTCTGTGAAAGAGAGTGTACCAGGCACTGATATTCTCCCAGGTAACAAAGCGATGCTTTGCAGCATGACCTCATGTTCTCCTGTTGAATTGCAATCAAGATTTTCCTCTGTATACTGTCTGGTTTGGTGGTTTTTTTGTTTTTTTTTTTTTGATAGTTTGCATTCATTAGGGCTTATTATTATAAAGGGAAGCAGTGTGAAAGAAGGGGAACTTTGAAGACCAACCTTTGTTTTTTGGTTTTTTTTCTACAGCTCTTTCATGGAAATACCAGAAGGGTATTTAATACAAGAGAGTTGACACTTGAATTTTTAGTAGTGCATGGTTGTCTTTTTTTTCTTTTGATCAATATAATAGTTGTAATTAGTTCTACTGTTTCTGAGCCTTTGAACTGCAGAGAATTCAAGCAGCTTGTTGCAGCGAGGGACTCCAGAGGAACCTTAAAAGTACTCTTCCCTTTTACATATATTACATGTACACGGGCTTAATGATACCAGGCTGTGTCTGGATTTTTTCATCCTGTGCCCCACCTCTCAAACTAATATTTTGAAAAGCTTTGAGAGGTCCCTGGAGTGTAACTGCCTACACAGCTCGGAGCTTTGCTGCCTAAAGAGGATAAATGCTTTGAAGTCTGTACTAATCCTGACTGCCATTTCACATATTTCTCAAGATCACTGAGGTAGAATCCTATGGGGAATAAGGAATAAATGTTTTTATAAGCAAATACCCTTTCTTTATTGCTTATCTCCCTCTGTTAGCACAGAAGGTTCCAAGAGCCTCTTTCTGCCTTTCTGATGATCTTTCTGGTGAGAACTTTGTTTTCAAGGTGTAACGTCCCTTGCAGGGGAGAGAATCTCCCTCTGTGGTGTGCACACCAATGGTGATGATGGATGAGCTGCAATTTGTCTCTGGATGGAGCAGGCATGGCCCAGGAGCATGATGGGCTTCATCCTCAGCCTGCAGTGAGGACCAGGCCTGGCTGGGAGCCCCAATGTCACTGCTGGAGAGCTTGGGGTGACAGGACAGAAAGGGCTGGAAACAGCTGCAGCCACGTAGTGCAGGTTGTGAAACTGCTCACGTTGATGTGATCCTGTCTGGTGCCTCCAGGTTTGGGGATGCAAGGCCTGCAGGAATTAGCAGAGCAGGTGCTGCTGTTACTCCATGAGCTTGCTTTGCTTCTGCTTATTTCTACCTTCTGTCGTTTAGAAAAGCTTTTTCTTCTCACTGTGTGCTCCTGTGGCAGCAAGTAGATGGATTTCATGACATGCTAAACTGTTTTACTTCCCTTTGTCTAAGCATGGTCTGCAGGGAGTTATTTGTAAGCGCAAATAAAGCTGAAATAAAAACCATAATAAGCATCAGGTGGGTCAGAAGGCTCAGGTGGCTGGGAAGGCTGTGTGTGTTATTTTCTTATCAAAAGGAGGAAAGAAAACACCTTTTTATTTCATTCTCAGATAAACATCCGACAGCAATGAACACTAAGGGGGTGAAATGAAGTTAAATAAAGCATATCCACAAGACGAAAAGACTGCTTAATGAGTGCTTAGTGCAAGGGCAGAAAGCTTGCTGCTGTTCCCTCTGTGCTGTGGGGGATGTGGATAGGAAAACAGCTTTTAAGAAAGGGAAGCAGATTATCAGAAGGTGAGCTGTTAGTGAAGGTTCATCTAATGCAGCAAGGGCAGCCCTGGGTGCCAGCATGGGGCTGGGTGGGAAGCAGCTGCTGCCACCAGTGCTGCCATCTGATGAGTCCCCAGCTCCTTTGATAGAAACTGTGCTGGCGTCCACCTGAACATCTTTGGGATCTACCTGCTGTAGGATCGTGCCCAGGGGGCTGATCCTGTATGAGCAGGCGGTGGCCAGGTTAATATGACACAGAGCAGGTCGTGGGAAGGATGGCCTCTGACCCCACTGTATTCAATACTGGATACAAGGCATAATTTGAATGGTAGAAATCGAGAGCATTTGTAATTAATCTGTAAATAGCTTTCCCACTTGAAATTAAATATTTATTACGTTGGAGTATCACCATTAGAATGGGTAGGTAAGTTGTTGGGAGTGCAGTACCCAGTGGGACTTTAAGCAGTGTGTGTCTCTAAAAGATGTACAGTGGGAGGTAGTAGGGATGCTTTGCAAGAAACAGAGCAGATGTAGCTATGCAAATACTGAAGTGAGCACGAGTAGCCTGGTTATTTTGAGATTATTCAGGTATTTGAGACAGGTCCTGCTGAAAATTTCTAAATCTTCCTTCCCCCTTGATCCCAAATTCTTAGTATATTAATAAAAATAATAAAGCCTTCTAACAAATGAAAAAGAAATCAATTTTAGGTAAGAAGTTGTGCTCTGTCATGTAACCTACTGCAGAATGATGAATCGCTTCAGGTGATGTATTAATCTACCAAAATATTTGTGAACAAACCTAAAAGTTTATTTGCAATTACTCAGCTACTGCATAGAGCTTCACGGATGGCTCTCTGTGACAGTGACTGATGTTTTTAGGGATTTCTGTTCTTGCTGCCTTTGAACAATTCTTGTACTTTTCAAAAAACCACAAACAATTCTCTTTTTCCTTATAGGTATCCGGAAGGTTTGAAGTCACAAGAAGAAAAGGTAGGAAAGTTTTCTTTCAATCTGCTTGTTGGTGTTGAGTATTCTTGCAGTGACTTCTTAAAACAAACATGAGTTTACACGTTTGAAAGGATGTACTGCTGCCAGATTTCAAAGGCTGCCTCCTAGCACTTGCCTGACAGATTTTTTAAAGTAGTGACTTGTAGATTTTTTTTTTTTAAATGCAAAGTTTTTTTCTTCCTGCACAGAATTAAATGACAGTCTTGGGGATGCATGTCCAAGTTGGAGTGCTGGCAGAGAATCTGAACCCTGGGAGCACTTTAGGGGTGGAAGAAAGGCTTGATCAAGGCTTTCAATGCATTTATGTGCTTCAAATCCCCCTCCCCACAGTGCAATAATGTTGAACATGAATTTGCTGGTGCCCTGAGCTCAGGTCCTGCTCCTGCATACTCTTTTGCATTGGTGTTAGTAACTGGTTGCTTGCTGCTGTGAGCAGCTCATTGGTGGTTCCTGGCAGCTGCCTGAGTTGCCCATCAAAGAGCTCCTTATGGTTACTTGGTTTTGATTTTGTTTTGGAGAAGTTTTCTGAAAGTTTTCATGCAGTTTTGTGTCATCTCTGTTGGTGTAACGTGAAGTGGGAGGCACTCTGCTGTTAAACAAATGAATGTTTTCCCTTCTATTGCTTTGGGCATCCTGTGTATCAGAAGGAGGTTGTAACTAGCACTGTTTCCTTGTATAAAAGGAAAGGCCAGATACAAGTGTAACTTGTCATCTGGGCAATGACTGGATTTCTTGTGTTTTTCAAGGTGGTCATGGCTCTCCGGGCCACGGCTCTGCAGCCCAGTGAGGCTGAGACAGCAGAGGGACTTGACCAATTTAAATCATAGCTGTTGCTGTAGAAGAAATTTTGTTATCTCAGTTTTTTGGCACGTGTATGTTTGACCAAACTTCTGCCAAATGATTTTCTATCACTTTTCTAATGAGGAAGTTCTGTTTTGTCAGACTTGAGTCAGCCTCAATCTGAGGAGGGCTTTTGGGTTGTTGAAGTGGATCTAAGATGTAGAGAAACAGCTTTGCTTCCTGGATGTGGAGGCATTTATCTAACTGTGGAGTGTGTGGTGCAGCTCATTACTGATGTACAGACCGAGTCCAGCCTTGCTCTGGTGGAAAGAAGGATTTAATGAACAAAATTTTGTGAAAGTACCGCAAGTCTGAGTTGAGATGTGATCTGGGTCTCCAAAGTCTACTTGCCATTGAAAGTATCCAGAACACCTACGAATTCAAATAATTTTTGAATGTAATACTGAGTTTATGGGTCGTGCAGGTGCTTTGAAAATGCTCCTTGCGAGCAGTGATTGGATTTTAGTTCAGTGGCTCTAAACACTGAATTCCCAGGCTCAGGTGGATTTTTTTGTTTGTCTTCACAGAGTGGGCAAGGCTTGATTTCTGTTTGGAGGGCTTAATGTAGCAGTCTCTGAACAGAAAGCACTTCTTGAGATTGGAACAAAAGCTTATTGTATTGAGTGTGTTTCTGCTGAAGGAATTATCTGTCAGGAGGCTTAGAGACAGGTGAGGAGGGGAGTGGAGGCAAGAGTGGTAGCCAAGAAGTCTCCCTTTGGTGTGGTCTCAGAAATGAGGTGTCTGAAGGACTGCAGACTCCTTGGAATTCAGGAAGAAAATGCCAACATGGTAAGTAGACACTGGCCAGTAAAGCCGGTGGGTTTGCTGAGCTGCCTGGGGGCTTCTCAGCAATGATTAAGGATGGTCATCTCTGGAGTCAGTCCTCAGTAGTTCCTGTACAACAACCCAACAAGTCTCCTTCAGGAGCCTGATGAGCACTCGATGTTTGCAGAACAAACATACTTAGACCTAGAAAAAACAGGAGTGTTTCAAAATGAAAATAAAAATGCACACAATCTGTTACAAATTTTGTTATATTATGTGATCTGATTTTTAAAATTGAGGCTTTTTTCTTTAGAGTCGTAATTGTTGAATTACTTGTTGTGAATTCTTTTCACTTGAGGAAACTAAAGAAGATCACAAGAGGTTTGAATGTTTCTTCTTGGAGAAGGTGGATGTTGTGAATGTCGTCCCCCATGCCTGGGGGAATATTTGGCTTTGTGGTTGAAAGCTGAAAAAATGAAACTTAAAAATATCAAACAGAAGTCACCTCAAATAAGAGCTGTAGCAAGCATATTCTATTTATTACATTTATTATTGCTTTTATGTAGTGATTGTGGAATTGTGCAAGGGCACTTTTAAACGTTTTTGCTGAAGTGGGGGGCAGGCCTGGCTTACACTTCTCAGATGTTTTTCCTTTTGGGCAAAAGGCTTGATTTCTTTAGATTGAAGGAGTTTCCTTCTTTCAAAGGAAACAAAGCCTTGGTTGCTGTCAAATGGTCTGTGGGTAAACACTGACTGTACTTATTTCTTTCAACAAATAGTCCATTTAATAGGCATTTGATGGTCAGCTCTGCCTGGACCATAGGGTTGTATTTATTAGATGGAAGAAAGATGTGAAAAGACTTTCTTTTTTTCAGCTATGGATAAGCCTATTTAAACTGGGATGCTTTTGGTTTCCAGAGTCAGGACTGCATATGCTGGAGAAATTTTGAGGCAGCTCCAAAGCCCATTACAATCGATGAATGGCTTCATCTGGCTTCTGCTGGCACAGGATCAAATATAATTACATGAACTTTTAATTGCTGTGATATGGAGGGGAGATGCCTCCCTGGCTGCAGCTGGCAGACACCTTCCTCTGTGATGTATGAAGACTGATTTCTTTCTGAATTTAAGCGGCAGAGCTGGCAGATCTGTTTTGTTCCTGTGATGTCGAGCTGGTGTTTGGTTATTATCCTTTGAAACTAAAAATGCTCTGTGAACTGAAGAAACTCATTCTGGTAGCTGATTAGAAGCTGCAACAATATTTTTGTACTTCCCATTTAATCCCATCGAGTTGAAATTTTGCTCTCAGACACAACCCAGTGCAGTTTGCATCTGCATTATATTCCTATAATGGAAAAAAGAACATGACACGAGACGCAGGATTTTGTGATGCCTTCTTTAAAGAGAAAAACAAAACCCAGCATGTGGTTAATAAGCACAGGATTTGAATACCATTTTCTTGTTCTTATAAATTCAAGTTGGGGAGCAAGTTAAAGCAGGCAGGCTTTTCCAAACTGTCCAGCCTTCTCACATTTTCTATCTAAATACTTTCTAATTACTTACTCTGTACATCCACACAACTGTGCCTCCATGCAGTTCTTGCAGTAAAGATGCAGTATTGCCTCAAAATTCTTGCTTTCTGAATTATTCTCATCTCAATGCCTGCTGGCACTCTGAGTGTATGCTGAACAGATGAGCTCCCTGCACTGGGAGGTGAGTGGGGGTGTGATCTGTCATTCTGTCCAGGTGTGGATGTCTCTGATGTCAGATGTTTGCATTATTGCTGGTTTCCTGTAGCATTCAAGAAAGGGAAATTGAGTAAAAATGTTAATAACTTGTATTTTCATATCAGTTGCTGAGGATAGTGATAAGGTGCAGGAGGACTGGTGGGGCACAACAGGGCAAGAGCAGGGGTTGAAAGGAAAGCTGCAGTTCATGCTGGCCAGTGGATGATGCGCGTGTTTAGTGAAAGTGAGAAGAGCATTCAGCAGAAAACTGGGAGGCTAAGAAATTTATAGCAAAGCAGAAATGCCAAACCAAACTCCAAAGGGTTTACCTGTGAGCATTTGGCTTTACAGTGGCTGGACTTAACTTTGAAGATAGAGATTGCACTGTGTAATGAGTAGATATGAACATGTGATACTCGTTGGTTCGTGTTAAAGAGGAAAATAACTTGTATAAAAGCCATGTACTTCCACATCTAATTCTGTGCATTCAGTAGAAGGGGCATCTGGTGGTTTTCCTGAATAATTAACCACATAAGGTCTGATTCTGTAACTTCTGGAGCTGACAAATGCTCCTACTGCTTTTGGCAGTGCAGGGCTAAAGGGTGCTCAGTACCCAGAATAAGTTGTATGCAGACTAGAACTGTACGACCATATGTGTGGATAGTCACTGAGCAGAGAGCTAGATCTTCAAACACAAACAAGAAAAGCCATGCTGAATTTAATGGACCTCTCTCTCTTTTTACTAGCTGAGGATCTAGTCCAAACACGTAAAACTTTTAATTTGTTTTTATGTTGCTCACAATCATCCATTCAACAAATTAGTGTCAAAAGATGCTTTTTAAAGCATTCAGCCAAGAAATGTTCAAGCAGATTGCTTCCACTCTGTTTGTCCATATAATCTTAAATGAGATGTAACTCCAGGCTTATTCAAACAGATGACATCTAACTACCATAAAGACCTGAACTTTGGTTATCTTTTCAGCATTAAAAGGTTGAAGCCTTTTCTTTGAAGTAGTCACAAGCTCAGTATTGTGAAAGTCTTATGTATTTTTATATATTTAATGGTACGGAATCATCATTGCTGCAGTGAATTACTGGTCACCATGAAGACTACAGAACAGAAAATGCATAAGTTTTATTGAAAGTGCATGAGTTCAGCAGTGGTGGAGGATCCTGCCAACAGCATAAGGAAAACTTCATGATTTGCCACTTTTGCCCTAGATGAAAAACTGAGTCATGGTTATAAAACAGTAATGCCCTTTAGAGATCCTATTGACTTCATCCTTTCCTTTTGCACATTGCAAATTTCCACCTATCCACAGAAGACGAAAGGCTCTCAAAACTTGGCAGGAGCAGCAAGTTTCTCTCCTCAGCCCCTTCAGGGGCACAGTGAAGCAGTCGGCTGTAATTTCTTTTATAGTAAATCACTTATTAATTTCCCATCCCATTGTTCTTTTCCTACTGCTGGAGTCCAAGAAATCTCTGTTCCTTATGTCCTGGTCAAATCTCCTGGAAATCAATAGCTGTGCTCCAAAAGATCTTGTCTGTCAGGTAATTCAAATGACATCTAGATTTGAAGGTACTACACAAATCTATATACCTTTGTGTGTATGCTATGTATGTATCAAGTTAGTATGTTCCTGTGGAGGCAGACTAACCCAAAGTGGGAGTAGAGGTTGGACAAAGTTCTTCACTCCCACATATGTCAGCATCAGTGTTTGATTATAATTCATTATATTTTATGGCTGTAGGTGATGTGAGTTAACAGAGTACAACCATGTGGAGGGAGAAGGACCCAAAATAGTTGACTCACTCGCTGGTGTTTGCCACAGTAGTTAATAATCAGTGATATGAGTGGTTCCATACTACCTTATTGTAGCTGTTGGCACTATGCACACATGCATGGGGCTCTGAGCAAGGATGAGTGGATGCAAACACCATCAACATTCTGAACAAAACTGAGCCCCCTTCCAGAGCTTGATCACTCTCCCTATGAAGAAATTCTTCTTAATATCCAATCTAAACTTCCTTTGGTGCTACCTAAAGCTGTAACCTTTTCCGACCACTTGTCACATGAAAAAGACTGGCAGCTTCCTTGTTGTGACCTGGCTTCAGGTAGCCCAATTTCAGCAATCATTCCTTTCTAACTCCTGTTTTCTAGTTCCTTTGATGTTGTCACCCTCTTCTCTGCATGTTTAAAAAAACTCCCTAACCTTTTTGTCTCTGAGTCTGGCACACTGTTTCATTTAGCAACCTGTGCACCTGTCCAAGCCACAGTCAGAGTGTGGGAGAACTGGGAGAATGCTGAAAAAGTGTCAAATGCTTCACAAAAAAACAGGTAAACAGCATCTCCAGCCTTTCCCTCATTTACTAAGAAGGTCATCTTGTCATAGAAGGAGACCAGGTAAGCCAGGCAGGATGTGCCTTTCATAACACTGTGCTGTCTGCAGCTGATCACTCAATTGTCATCCCACAGCACAGAGAGGACAATTGAAATGATCTGCTCTATAATCTTCCCTGGTACTGAGGTCGGACTGACAGCCTGTAATTCTCTGGATCCTCCTTCCTGCCCTTTTTGTGGATTGCAGTTGCATTCCCTGATCTCTGTTCCCAGCCCTCCCCTGTTAGACAGGGCTGCTGGTAAATCACTGAAGTCAAATACAGTTGTTTCACAGCCCAGTGCACGATGTGGAAGCCTCTCTCCTATTGAGAGGGCTTGCAAACAATGTTGAAAGGTGCATATTTGCTGGAAACCCCGAGTTGCCAGACCACAATGCAATAAACTGTTTTGTGAGGGTTAAAGAAAAATGAGCAGGTGTTTCTAGTAAAGGCAGCAGAGTGTAGCATGTAAATGTTCAAGTCTTTTTATTCAGTGTATCTCAAACCAGCAAAATAGCAGACTGCAGACTTACAGTCAGAAAGCCCAATGTCCAGGATTGCTTCTGGTCTCAATGAATTTAAGTCATGATTTGAAATATGCTGCTAGGCCACTTAATGTGCAAGAGCACGGTATATTTTCAGTTAGACTTATTAGGTATCAGCATGCCATTTCTTCCTAAACTGAGCTTTTATCACAAGGCAGAGCAATTAAGCTAATGTTCCAGGGCTTCAACTCGCTGCCCAAAGATGAGATAAATGAAGACAGAAATTGCCCCCTTCATGCTCTCTCAGTTCAAGCAGCCATAACCAGGTGGCTGTGGCCTTTGTCTGTGATGGCAGTGGTGTGCCAAGCATTCCTGGTTAGCCCAGCTGAAGCAGGGAGTGCTCATGCTGCCCTTCCATTGCCTCCTGGTGCTGCTGGACTCTGTCAGGATTACAGGGTGACCATTGGTGGCATTTGCAGTACATACCTGTGTGTCCAATGCCATCTTCCACTGTGTCTAATTCTCACCAAACCCAGGGCCAGGCTGGCTGGTACTGTAGCTAAGTCCTTGGGTGCTGCTGTAGGAAACACCCAATGAATGTGTTCTCAGGGGGCTCTGTTGTGTTGGTGAGTGTTTCTTTCAGACTGCACGTTTCCAAGCCAGATTTCAGCTTGGTGCTTAGTATGCCAGTATATTTTTAATAGGAAATTAGGAGTCTGTAAAATGTTCCAGTTGTTCTTGGTGCTTGGAAAAGAACTCGTGTGCATAACGTGGTGCAGTTACTTTTCTGAAAGGGTTTTCATTGTGCACCTAACAGCACATTTACTGTATTTGGTAGACCGAAGTAGAGCTAGAATAGAATGAATAAGCCATTTTGGTCCGTTGGGTAAACTCTGAAAGTTAAAGCATTTGTAAATATGTATTTTGCCAGCAGAGCTGATTGGTGATTCTGAGTCTGCTCCAGTCTCTGAGACAAGTAATCAAGGTTTAATAGCCTTCCATAAATATTTCCTTGTTTGTCACAAGGCAGTAGTTATTTATCTATGCCATAGTGCTTGTTTGCTGTTTGATGAGATCTGTAGGAGAATATGAGAGCAGTTTGTTGTTTTGCATACAACTGTAAGGCATTATAACCACTGAGAGCCGCTTCCTCTGTGGGATGAGGTATGAGGGGCAGGCTTCATTTCATTTAGAAACTGGGACTGTGGTCCTCACATCCCAGCCCCTTCTCCTCCCTTTTTTCACCCTTGCCTCTCAGAGGTGCTTTGTCCTCAGATCGCTCCTTTTAACCTCTCAGTTTTGGTGCGGTTAAAAAATGTGTCTTCCTTCTGACTTCGGTCTGCCCCTAGGGTATGGTATTCAGGAGAAGTGAATCCCAGCCCAGCTGTCCTTACATAGAAAACTACTGGATGCTTCAGAAATCAAGCTACATATTCCACCAGCATGAAATCAGTGTGCGAAAAGTGATTCTGGACCTATAGGACCTATAGATTTCAGAGCCTGTTCCTTCAGAAGGGATAAGCTGCAGCCTGTTTTCTAATTTTATTCAGCGTATAGGTTCAGCTCTGCTGGTTTATCAGTGTCTGTAGCTGTAGTTTGTTGTATGGAATAGTTGGTAGAAAGACCACAGCTGAAACGCACCTTGTGCAGCCAGCAGATAATAGCTTGAAGTTATGCTCCTGCTTGGAGAATAAAAAGTGCAACAAGGAAAAAAGTGCCCTGTTCTTTATCTGCAGGATTGGAAGTTTTTCAAAATGTCACTTCTTACAAGATTTCAATTTAGCTTCTCACTGCAACCACAAAGCAAGTGGCAATAGTATGCAGTGACCCTTCATCTATTTGTTTTCCTGCTGCCATTGAAAGTCTGTGATGTAAGCTGCCTATACTATGAATTTGCTTTACATATTTGTATGATTTAAACTCACTTTTTCTCAGAGCTACTTAAGCTGGATCTTTCATTATCCTTTGTAAGTTTCCTGTTTTGTTTTCCGTAGTCTTTCTTTTCACTGACTTATTTTTTCTAGAATTATTTTTCTTAAATTACATCATAGTCCTAGGTTTAGATTTTAACTCTTCCTTATATCCCATTAAATAAGTTCATCAACCACGTTTAGCAAAATCAACAGTATGGCAAACTTTATTCACTGAAAAAGGTGAGGAGCTATGAGAGATGGTTTAGTAGCTTGTGGTACTGATAGGAATGGGAGGGTGGTTGGACTAGATGATCTTGCAGGTCGTTTCCAACCTTGTGATTCTGTGAAAATAGAGTGAATGAAGCCAGAAATTGGAGGCAGCCCTGTGCAGCTGTTATCAGCAAGTCTGACTCCGTTGGCATCCGTGTCAGTGAGGGATGATCCATTGCCAGGTATGTTTGTATAGAGAAACAACAGTTCATAAAGGATGGGATTGTTGCAGTTAGCTCAGCTGTGCTGCCAGGTGTGTGAGCTGGGTATTCCTGTGCCCATAGCAGGGGTAGATATTGATGGGATGTAACCAGCATGCAGGAGGGGGGATTTGAGCAGTGTCTCAACTATGAGGGAAGCTCAGCAATAAAATGACTGACAAAGGGGAAACACTAAATGGACTACGTTGTCCTTACTGTGCAACTGTACAGAAATGCTCTACGTCTCTATAGCTGCTTCTGCCACTGCAACAGGGTAAGCTGCCACCATGGGCTGCAAAATGTTCGTAGTGGTCTGTTATCCTCAAAACCACTGCCAAGCCACTCCTTGCTGCTAGTCCCAACATGGGACATAATCAAAGGCATGCAGGTACCTTGAGCTATCCCTGAAGCCCTGACTGCTCTCAGTACTAAGCACTGTCTTAGAGGAAAGTTTCATATGAAGATAGTGGTAAAGGAACGTGGAAAGCAGGAAGTCCCCTACTTCCTATTTGAAAGCAGAATAAACGCCCCCACAAAGCTTGAAGGTTTGTATTTGGGCAGCATCTCTAAATGCATTTGAAACAGGTCACCTGGATTAGAGGCTTTGCTAAGTGAGTATTTCCTTAAGTCTGAGGTTGCAGTTGCCATTGTAATGTCCTAAAGTATCTCTGGAGAGTGTGGAAATGCTGGGGAGTGGATCCAGCTCAGGGTGAGCTTACAAAGATTTCTTTCAGAATGCAGTACTTCTAAAAACAGCTCTTTACCACTTTTTAATGTTCACCTGATGCAAGTAGCATCATCAGAAAAAATCCTTGCTGATCTGTGTATCAGGGGCTATAATTCACTCTTCAAAGGAAGTGTGCTCATCAGGGCATGTTTATCAGAGCTGAGCTGTACTGCAGCTGCTTAGATGACCCTGTCATCTTTCAGACATCTCTAACTGTGCACCTCTAGTATTTTAAAACAGAAGCAGTAATTAAAGTCCCCTGCCTTCTTCCTCACCCCTCTCCCATCCAGCAGGCAGGAGCTCTATGATTATTTCACGAGATGCTTGTTCACCAGAGGGGAAGAGTCTGGTCTTGCTGTGAGAGCAGCTCTGCATGCTGTCCTTGTTGAATGTGTGCCCCAACATGGACTTTTGCCATGGTGTCTTTTTTCCCTGTTCATTTAGAAAGCCTGAAGCATTATTTTCAGCTGCTGCAGGTATCACAATTAATAGAATGAATGACATAACAGAAAGACATTTTGTTGTATTCGTTTAACAAAAAGAACGCAGGGGGAAGCATTAAAATTACCCAACTTATTTTCTTTTCTTTAGATAAACCAATATTGTCTCAGCACTCTAATGATGGCTCTCTCCCTTTTCAGAGCTTCCATTTCACTTTTGTGGTTTTGCAGCAATAAACTTCAAACTTCATTTAAACCAAACCTATTGGTATTTTTTTCAGAGGAATTCCCGTGGGATAACAGGATTTCTGTCAACACAACAATATTGCTCCTTTCAGGAGATTGATTTAGAGCAGAGAGCAGAGGGGAGGGAGGGAAGCTGGGCAGCAGTGGCAAGGCGTTCCAGGGGGAGGCAGCACTGATGGGACACCATTATTGTCCCTGCCCTCTGTCACTGGGAACTGCATTGCACTTAATTGAGATCTTAACTCTTTTCTTTGCACAAGCAAAATCTCAGCAATGTGTAATTTGTGAAGTTATCTTATAGCTGCTGCAGCTTGTAGCTAAGCTCCTTGTGAGCAAGAATAAGGTAGAATTAATAGAACTATTAGTTTTTAAAGCTGAGACCCATGCTGACTTAAATACAAAGAAGTTCAATTTTTTAAATTAATTTCCAATGAGAAGAGATGGGTTTAGATTTTGCTGCTTCATACAAAAAATGAAGCTAAACAAAAGCTAAACACAGCAATAAGACTGGAGGGAATGGCCTCAAGTCACACCAGGTAGGTTTGGGTTGGATATTTGGGGAAAGGAAAAAGAAGTAAAGAGTGGTCAGTCAGTGGAATGGGCTGCCTAGGGAGGTGGTTGAGTCAGTGTTCATGGAGGCATTTGAGAAATGTTTGGATGTTGTACGAAGGGAAGATGTGTTAGGGGGGAAATATTGATGGTAGGTGGATGGTTGGACTGGATGGCCTTGGAGGTCTTTTCCAACCCTGATGATGCTGTGATTCTGCAATTCACTGTATCTGTAGTGAGGCAAATTTCTCATTAATTATTGCTGCAAATGCTGCTATGAAGATAAATGAGTTGTTCTCCACAAATATCACCTTTGGCAATATTTCCTTTTAACTTCTGGAAGCTTCCTGATGTCACCAGGGGCACCATCCATCTCCCTCGAGGCATTCCATATGGCAGAAGGATCTGAGGCTTCCATGAGCATACCTTGGAGCTGCTGGGAATGTTCTATAAAGCCATAGGGTTGGGTTGCTTTAGATGGGGTTTGGTTAGTCCTTGCTGAGGACAAACATTTTCTTCTTAGGATAAAAATCTGTATTCTCTGTGCCCATTCTGTATCAGGTGCTAGGATGTGGGAGTCAAGGCTTGTAGGGAGAACTCAGTATCTTTTATTATGCCAACTGAGATAGAAGGAAGCCAGGGGAGCTTGAGTGCAGGAGTAGTCTGTCAGGTGTAGACATTAATGGCAATTGTCAGATATTGGATTGCAGCTCTTTATTCTTGAATGGAATTTGCTGATTTGTGTTACTGTAAACACATTCTGCTTTCTTTACTTGCTGTCAAAATCTAATTGTGTGTTTTCCAGCTATTAAGATAAAAATGGCCTTGAGGTCTCCCTTCTTTATCTCCTTTGTCTGAGTTACTTCTAATCTTTCTTTTTTGGCCAAAAACAAAATGACAGTTTTGACAGAGAATATTTAATATGATGCCAGCTACGTGGAGGACTTTTAAATGTGTATGTATTTCTATTTTGTGTTTATATGTACTCTGACCTGGCAGCCAAGGCTTTAGGGGTGTTCTGTGGTGGTGGGACACAGGACAACGTGGCTTACTGGGATGTGAACATCACCAAAGCTGACGTGATTTCCAAGATAAAAATCTACTTAAAACTAATTGTAATATTTAACTTCATAACACTAGCAAAATGTCAGTCCTCTGTAACCTCATAGCCATGATGTGCCTCTCCCTTGCAGGGCAGTAGCAAATCCTTCAGGTCCTGGTTAGCATTCAGCCTTAATACATAGCAGCTCGTGGCTGCTTGCTGGGGCACTCTGTGCTCCTTGCTGATCCCATCCCAACGACTGATAAGCTTCAAATAACGGTGTGCATACGTTAAAGAAGGAAGAAAGGCAAGACGCTTAAGTTGCAGATTATCCTCCAAAACTGTAGTGTAGCTTTTAGTGTTTTTCTCTGCGGTTGGTGCCTTTTCTGTCATTTTTGGTTAGTCTTTTGTTGTTGTTGTTTCTTTTAAGATTGAATGACTGGTGCACTGAGCTTGTGAGCTGTGCCCCTGCCTCTGGCACACTGTGTCTGTCAGGGAGTCGTGGTGCCCCTTTCAAAGGCTTTTGCAGAAGCACACCCAGGTGCTGCAGATCTGACTCTGTTGATGCCTGAGAGACTCCATCTATTCTGGTACTTCCAATAGCAGAAGCAGAGATTTATGAGAGTGGTTAAAAATACTCCTATTGATTCCTGGAGCTATATTAGTCTGAGTGATTTGGTACGCTTTGCTTTCTGTGTGCAAACCTCATTCGGTTGCTGTTCTGTGCCTTTGTCATGATTTCAGTGAGGCAAGTTTAAAGGGAAAGTAATATCCATTGATCTGATACAAGTTGTAAGAGGAAAAACAGGAGACAGCAGCAAGGAGGTACTGGTACCTCTGTCACTCTGGTGCTGTGATGCTTTATCCTGTATCAGCACTGTTTATGCTGAATATATGGATGCACTGGGTTTATGTTACAGCTAACCCCTATCCCTCGGTCTTCATTGAGTTGGAGACCCTGAAATGCATCTTGAGTGCTTGGAGCCTAATACCTCTAGCTGAGCCTGAGCTTCAGAAATAATTCAACTTCTATTCATGCAATTCTGAGAATAGTAGGAATTAATAGGAATTTCTTGTATCTTTGTTGGCTGCATGCATGCTTTTGAATGAATTTCAGAGTTTTGTATTGAATTCGTATTGAATATGGCCTTTTTGTCCTAAAAGCCTCTGTATTATCTCCATTACAGCAAGTAACCTTTCTCTTTCTCATGTAGAAAGTGAGGATAACACCAAATAAACTTAGTAACGTTGCGTGGGGGGGAGAAAGTATTTTGGTATCCTTAAAATAAAGCTGTTAGTGAAACTGTGTGCATGTGTGCCAGCAATACACTGCAGTAGAAGGCAACAGTGCTCTGTCTGGGTTCAGGAGATGACAATGAGTCAGCCACAGTAAGCTGTTAAAAATACACACAGGTTGGAGACCTGGGCTCAGGGACTGGGCAGGGACAGTGGTTTGCTGAGCTCCTGTCCTTCACCCAGCAGAGCCCCTCTTCACAGTGCAGTTCTACCTTTTGTCTAACAAGTGTTTCTGATGTTGCCTGATTATTCAGTGTAAAATTACAGGGAGGCATTAGGTTTTGGGAGCCTAATGAAAACTAAAAATGAGGCTGTTTATTTCTGGTCTCACGTATACAGCAGTGATGCTGGAGGAGGCTGGGGGTGATCTGGGCTGATGGTGTGTGGAGCAGAGCTGTCTGCCCTGCAGGTCTGCCCTTGGCTGTGCTTGGTTTCCTGCAAATCTCAGCCCTTCAAAAGTACTGGTTCCTGCCAGGCTAGCACTGCAATGTTGCATCACGTGCAGGCAGGCAGCAAAAAACAGTTCTTCAAGACTTTGTGGATAGGGCTTTCAGGCTCTCTTATCTGGAAATAAATTTACTGGCTAAGGGCAAGTTGAATCAGATCCTCTTTGAAAGAAAAGCAGCAGAATGAAAAGGCTGCATGAGAGCCTACTTGATGCTGGGAAGGAAAACCCAACAGGAGGCGCAGGAGGGTCAGGAAGAGAGGCAGTTTCTGTCGTATGGCAATTAGAATGGGTGAGCAAAAGAAAATTGTTTTGTAGAAGAAGAAGACCCTAGCGCTGTGAAAGAAGAAAGCCCCGGGTCTGGTCTGCCTTGCTGATCTGAATCTTTTAAAATCAAATTAGTCATTCATGAAGGTGAGGCAGGGACTGCAGACCAAGAGCTGAACAGATGGATTTGCTTGCTGGAGAAGTTATTTACCGGGCAGCTGCTAATGCTTATTGGTGCTACTATTTCTCCCATGTACGTTTTCAGAGCAGGTGGTTTTCCTGTTGAACTCTGAATGTTGCAAAGGAACTTGACATGCTTAGGTGTACTTGTCAGAGCAAATCTAAAGGGATACCCAGGGCATTTTAGCATTGGCGTGCTGCAGCAGTTGTTGGGGTCTCCTTTTAACACTGGAAGACTGCAGTGTGCTCTGGGTGCAGGGCATTAAACCCTCACTTCTGCACAGATATACTGACCTGCCCCAAAAAGCAGGGTCTCCTGCCTGTCACCACTGCATTGCTTTGGGCCAGACTTGCTTGTGGAGCCTTTCCTTTCCGTGTTCTTCTTGCTGCCAGGCTCACCCTGCTCTGGTTCTGCTGGGAGCTGTGCACCTGGCTGTGTTTGCAAATTTGGCCTTTAGCTGCTTGGTCTCCCACCTCACTGACGGCTAGAGAGATCATGCAGAACATACAAAAGGATGCCGTGGTGTGCAGTGAATAATTATTAAGTGCCTGGTTTGTGGCATTGCTTGAGCCAAGTTTGAGAGGCAGCCTTTGTGGTGGTCGTGTTACAGAGCCTCTTTTGGGGCAAGGGTGCGTGCAAAAGAGAAGTGGATGAAATTCAGTGCTCAGCAGTGCCTCCAGGAGCAGCACCTCCTGTCTGCTTTGCATCACTTTGCACCCTCCCAGCAGCAATTCCCACGTGGGGGTGAATGGCACCAAATGTGCTGGAGGTGGAGTGTCGTCAGAGGAGAGCTCAGCTGTCAAAGTCAGTCTGACTTCTCTGTTTGCTGTGCTGAATTATTTTTGATAGACGTTTCTGTGACATGGCCGGCCTCAGATGACTTTCTGCTGTACCTTGTTGTGATACACAACTGCGAGATGGCTTCACACAGCCCTCTCTGGGGAAGGCTGTGCTTTACACGGAGATGAGATTGCCAAGTCTGTGCTTACCTTCCTTAAAAAGGAGTCGGAAACATTTTAACAGCCCAAGGTAGCTGCTATGCTGATGTTTTGTAGCGCCTCCCTTAAATACATTTAATACTGTGGTATTGCAGTACTCCACAGCTGACACCTGCATGATCTCCTCAGTTTTGTATTCCATTATTTCAGCTGATTTTACTCATCCCTGGAGGTTTTGGTTCAGGCTGAGAGGAAAATGTGTGTACCTGTGATACCAAGTCATGAAAGCAGCAGCTGTGTGTGTGTGTGCATGTGCTCCTGGGTGCCCACCTGTAGGAGATAGAAAGTGAAGCCTTTACAGATGTCTGTGAGCACTGGAGAGGGCATGTGGAGCCTTGGGCAGGAATAGATCACAAATACAGCTGCTTATCTAAAGCTTGTGAAGATTTTACCTCAAATAATCCATCCCACTCCGTCCTTCCTATCCTTCAGCTTCACAAAATGTATTTCACGTGGGCAGTGTCTCTCTGTTTGGGCCCGTTATCTGGCTCCCAATAGCTATTTATTCTTTCCAAGTACTCTACTACTGCTTGGATTTGATATTTTTTTTTGTATATACACAATCATTTTGCTATTGTGCTGGCTGAGTGTCTGCAGATACAGGAGTGCCTCACCTCCCTGCCTTCCTATATGCCCCATCTCTTGCTGCTGTATTGATATTTCTGTACCTGGTGGGAAAATTAATTAAATTGTTCTATTTATGAACTACTTTGCTTTAATTATTTATTGCGAGTGCTGCTAATTTGGTTTAGGCAGTATTTAGTTCTGTTTCAGTAACTTTTCATTTTAGAAACAAACTGCTGGTGCGAATTCATTGGCGTTAACAGCCTGTTATTGATTAGTTTGGCCTCACACTGTGATAAGGAAGAGTGGCTGTGTGAAACCTGAAGGTCGTGGTGTTAACAGCAAGTTAAAGTGTGGTTTTCTGGGAGTAGTTCTTTGGAATATGCGTTAAGGGCTTGTGGTACTTATGGAAGGTTGAAGCCTCTCCACTATTTCTGTGGCTTGAGCTTGTCTGTACAGTAAGGAAGGAGGTAAAGGATGCAGCAGTCAGAAATCGCAGTGCATCCTTCTACTTTCACACCTCAATTGCAGCACTGATATGGTTTTTGCTGCAGAGGTTATTTGTGATCAGCTGTAACATCTGTAGTGGTGGGATGCAGCCCTGCCAGGCTGTGCATCCCTTATGGGCTGCTCTCTGTTCTGAAGAGCTTAATTCCAAACCCATTAAAACCGTAAGGAGGTTTCCTCTTTTGCTTGTACTCATTTCGTACAACATCTCCAGTAATGACTTGTGAGCCTTTCTCTGCAGCATGATATTCTGCTGACTGTTTGATTTTTTTTTTAAAAGCCTTGAGAACTCTGTCCTCATAACCAAGAGGTTAAATATTTTCTCTTCCAGCATCTCTGGTTACCTGCAGAAAGGCTCAAGGGCTATGCCTGCAAGTAGAAAATGAAGGTCTTGTTTGGACATCATAGTTCAAGGGCAGCTTGAAGAGTGTTTCTTGAAGGACTAGGGCTGATCCTTCTCTTCTGTTCATACCAAAGTGGCATAACTTGCACGCAGTGCTTACATCAGCACAACTCTGGTTTTGGTGAGCTGTTGTAACCCAGGCTGTGCCCATGGGCAAAGGAACCAGCCTGCATTTAGAGGGCAGCATGGAGGCTGGTCCCAGTACTGCTCTGAGCTAAGAGGCTGTGGAGGAGAGCAGGAACTCCCTGCTTTGTCTTCGGGGTCTGCACACCCATCCCTTCATTTCCTGTCTTGGAATTCTTGTATGGAAGCATCAAGGGTGATGGGAGTTCTTTCTGTACTCTCCTCCTTCCTGACAAACGTCCTCCATTTATTCTGTGCTGTGGTGCCTTGTTTACAGCATGTGCAGCTGTATCAAACAGCTGCCACATCTCGAGGCAGAGGTAGCTGCCACGATCCTGGAGTGCCTGCATAAGCTCACGTTGAATCCCTAGGGACGAGGGGCTTTATTAAAAATGTAGGATCATTATCACTAATCTTGAAAGTGGACTGATGCATTTAACATATATAATTATAAACTTCCAAACAAGATGATTTCATCTGGTGGAGCATCTGGGAATTGTTTTTTCATTATCACGTTTCAAAGAGTGAGAAATCTTTCTGTTCTCTCAGAGGATTTTATGGGATTAGTTGCTGCTGTTTGCTGTTGTGTGTGTCTGCAAACGTTTGTATATCTATGCACGCCTCTAATTTATTCTGCATCCTTTTGAGAGGATTTTGTGGTGCCTTCTCTGGTGCTGTGCTGGGATGGTCCCTTTCCAATGGTGAGGAGAACAGGAACAGGCTTTTCTTGTGATTGCTTTGAGAAATGGTCTGACAACGTGTGCAGGAGTTTACTGATGCAGCAGAGCGCTTGCTGGCACAATCAATTTGGGAATAACCAAGGTGACTGAGAAAATGGCTTGATAAAATGATTTGCATGAGTGATATTTTCAGTGTGAAATGCAGTAGTAAACACACTGATCTGTTTTCATCCGAGTTGTCTGAGCACTCCTCTGAGCCCCTGGAATTGGGTCACTCTGTGATTCTGGCCACTCTTTCACAGGTGTAAGAAGAGGCCCCTGTGATGCTGCGGATTAAAATACTTTACTTTTGAAGGAAGTGCTTCCTGAGTAAGATTTTGAGATAGATGATACAGCCAAAAATCACTGCCAGTGTGTTTTTACCTGATAAGAACAGCTCATCTCGGTTCAGATTTTCAAAGTAAGGAGCTATTGGCATGATTGTTGACAACTGGTCTCAAACATTTCCAGTAAGGAAGGAGAGAACCAAGATATCTACATTTTAAGTTAATAAGAACTTAATTTCATCTATCACCTTAATTCTCTTGCTCTGCCTAATCCTAACTTTCATAGGGAGGGTTCCCTGTTCTGGCAGTGCTGGGGGAAGTTGGCTGCAGTGGTCTGGAAATGTCGTCATAGACATTTGAAGTCCCATTCTTGGAGAAGAAATGAGGCAAACTGACGCAAGAAAGGGGGGAGAGCTCTTGTTTCTGATGCTTAGGAACCTGTAATCCAAAAAACATGGGTATTTTTGCCATGCCACAGCACAATGTAGGCCAGTGTTGGGTCTTTGAATGCAGTTTTTGTTTTCTGTTAAAGAATGTTGGTAGTGTAGCAGCTAGAAATGCTGGTGAGTCAAGACAGGCTCTTAGCAGAAAGCAGAGGGGCAGGAATGGGGAGGAAAAGCTTGGGAAGGAGAGCAATTCATGGAAGAAGGCTTCTGTTGCAGGTGGGATCTAACTTCCATGTGGTTGGAGATGGCACTGTTGGGAATGCCCTTTTTAATCAGGATGCTCTGGGCAAGGGAGCTTTCCTGTTCCTTCTCCTGTTTCATGGTTTCACTTGATATCCAGGAAAGGTGCAGATCTTAAGCTGGGTTGGGGATGTGGTACAGAGCTGATGTGTCCGTAGCTGGGAGGCAGCTGTCTGGAGTGGGAACAGACAAGTGTTGGAAGCAACTTGTGCTGTAAAATGCTCAGGCTCCTGTTGAGAAAGGATCATGGTAGATGTATCATTTTGTGCCAAAAGTGATGCTTTTCTGGCCAGCCAAGTATGTTTAAATTAGATCTGTGCATAAGGCACTTAAATCACAATCTTTTATAGGGTATTTTTAGAGTATTACAAGCTTTTTTTTTTTTTTTTTTCCCCCTGTGATATTGCTTTCTGGTTTCCAGAGGCTAAGATAGGAGCTACTGATGGAGGAGCAGGCAGAGCAGGTTTGCTTGGGAATAAGGATACTCCAAAGAGTCTTAAAAGATAGAAGCTAAATGGGAAGCTTCTCCTTGTTGTTGCTGGGGAGGGAAGATGCATTGCGGCTGCCTGCCAAGGGCAGAAATGCAGCTCGCCCAGCAATCAGAGAAGCTGAGGGTTTATGGAAGCCCATGAACCATTCTGTACAGTGTTAGGAGTCAAAGGGTTTTGTAATGAGATTGCAGAGCGTTTTCGCTGGTGGCGGGCAGCTTGGAAGCAGTTACAAGTCAGCCTCTGAAAGGATCAAGCTAAGGAGGTTTTTCATTTGGAATTATTGTTCTTCTTGGGAAGAATTGCTACAGCACTGCAAGCTGAAGTATTGAGAGAGAAACTAGCACATAATTTGAGCAATGTGAGCACGTGATGGAGCTTTTTGCACGCATTGGAAAAATACTGAAGGGTTGCTGAATTTCAAAATCTTATCCAACGTGTGATTTTGGTATCTAAAGTTTTAATGATCCTCCCACAAGGAACATAAGGGCAAAATAGAGCCTTTTCTGTGGACTTGTAAAGCTTAATTATTTTACAAGAGTATGCTTAACTAATAGAATTAATTGACACCTGCAGCTGAACTGGCTAACACATTCTTTCCTCGGTGTTTAACAGCTAATTATAATATTTTGCAGTCTTCTAAGGCATTCCTGACTTTGTTCAGCCTTGGAGAAGCTCTGGGTTTCTTTTGTAGGAAGCGGCCTATAACACAAGTGATTCCCAATGCCAAGTCTTCACTTCTAGTTGGAGATTCCCAAGTCCCACTTTGCTTTTCAGTTGCTCAACCTGATTGCATTGTGACCCCATCCTCAGAGAACATCTTTCTCTGTGCCATCTGAGTTGGGCATCCAGCCCTCAGCCATTGTTGGCCCCAATGTCCCCATGTCACCTTGCCTGGCAGAGCCTCATGGCTCTGAGAGCTTCCTCCTTGCGCAGAGCCCAGTCTTGCAGCTCAGTCACGTATCCAGAAACCCTTTCAAATCATTTCAAAATCAGAATTCTAGGAGTGTGTGCAATGTGATTCCATGTTTTAACACTTCTTGAAGCAGAGGAACTCCTGTTATGCGTCTCTTTGCTTGTAAGCATTTTTATCAGGAGCATTTGAAATCATTGACTTAATTTCTTCAGTGCAGCTGAATGTCTCATAGAAGGAGTGAGAATGTTGCTGAAAATTCAAATAATGACTTTGGAAACCAATAGCAACATGAAATGAGCAGATCAACAAGTCACTGCGGTCTCTGTGTTCCATCAGAGGACAAAAGGTTTTAAAATACACCTTGCAAGGATGCCTGTAGTGATGCTTCACAGGGTAAGGGTCAGCAGAGAGCAAGGGAAGAGAAAGGAGCAGAGCGCTGCAGTGCTGCATGAAGTATTTTCCATGCTTTTTTCATCTTTGTTGGCCAGAGTTGTGCAGGGCCCTCATCTCTGTGCTGCCCAGAGGGCAGCTCTTCCCTCCTCATTCACACGGAGTCAAATGCATTCAGGCTGGATGTGGATTTATATTGTTATACTTCCTCTACCTGTTCATCACTGTGCATACAAACAAACTTCTCACTTAGATGCCCCTCTTGATAATGATAAGCTTTTGTTTCCTGACGCACAAAACAAGTGATTCAAGTTAGATTGTTTTGCACTTGTATGGTGTCTTGATTATAACTTTAAAAAATGATGGTTGATTAAAAAAAAAAAAAGATAAGAAATAAAAGGGGATATTAATTTTACTTGATCTGTAATATTGCAGCAGTAATGTCCAATCATTTGTAAGACACAAAGCTGTAAAGTACATCCTGTGATGAGGCTACAGTAAAACTAAGCATCATCGTAAATAACAAAACTCAACTATTCATAATAAGGTGTGATTGGAGTAAGTATGATGGGAGACATTTAATTAAAACTGAATGAAGGGGTGTTGTAAACATCACAACATTGCCACTGAAAACAGAAAATTAATGTGCTGGCAAACCAAACAGATAAGACTCTAAAATGCATCTATGGCGACGTCCTTTTGATAAATGTTTCAGTACCTCTGTGAATGCTTTCAGATTGATTCAAGGACATCCAAGTGCCACAATATCTTGTCCAGCCCCTCAGTCAAGGCTGCTGTCCTTATTTTTTCAGTCAAAACATTGCAAGAGTGTCTTCCATAAAGAGAAAACTGCCTAATACCCACAGCTCTATAAAAATGGGAATGCAATTTGCGTTTGAGGGATTGATGAGTGTGTTGTCACAGACGTCAAACTGTTCTGATCTTGGTAGCTCTAAATCTTTTTCTGTGGATTGTTTCTTTTCTCTTTGCTATTTTCAGTAAAAATGTCAAAACACATTTTAATTGATCCGCTGCTATTGTTCTGTTCCTTTCTCCTGTTTTATGTGGAAAATGCTAGATCCTGAAAAGGGATGATTCAGCCTTCATCGGGGGACAAAATGTTGTCTAGGATGCAATGCCTGCTGGAGACAAGACTTGGAGTAGCCAATAACATTCAGCCCAAAGCATCCTGCTGCTGCAGTGAAGATTTGTCTCACAAAATTGCTATTCTGTTGCCTCCATTTAGATTCTCTCTTTTGTTAAAATATTATTTTTCAGGGGCAGTCCAATCATGCTCAGATTCCAGTTTTCCAGCAGGCCAGCTGTTTTTATCCTGTTGTTTGTAGTGTCACAATGGGGGAGCTGCTTGGGGTACAGTAGCAAGTCTGACTCTTGAATGTATCTATCTTTTAAAATATGAACAGCAGCAGCATCTTGGTTTGCCACCATCTATAACCAACATTTCTTGTTGCATAGTAGAGAGGTAGGAGGGGTTAGCATCCATTGGAGGGATGTCAGAACCATGAACTTACAAGTTGGTAAGTAGCTTTGTGCTTCTGGAGGATATCCTCCACAAAGTGAGGTGGAGAGGAGTGCAGGTTAGAACACCAACTATGCTGCACAGACAGATGAAACCAGAGGCCGTTAAGAGCCCTATCCATTGAAGTGTGCTTTGTGATAAAAGTACATGACAATTGTTCACTGCAGGTCCCTGTGTGTGATGACATAAATGGAGCTTTGAATGGCACGGTGCAGCATTGATGGGTTCTCATGGTTTTGTCATGCTTTTTCTACTATTTCTGTTTTATGTTCAGTGGGAACAAGTCTCATCCTCTGTAGTCTTCCTATTTTTCATACATGAAACGTGCAGCACCCTGCCAGGGAGATGGCAGCACTGCACTGTACCAGAGTGAGTGCACTGAATAGTCCTGTGAAGCTTTGCATGCTCCATGGCACAGAGTTTTGCCCAGCAGTTCCTGTTCATGCTCTCCCTTCTTGCTGCTGCCCCAGAACTGGGCTGTGGATGATGAGCACTGCTTGGACAGCAGGCAAATGGAGCTCCTTGTGTTCCCCCTCCTTGTGTATTTAAATGAGCTGGGAGCAGAGCCCCCATGCTTGACATTTTATCAATACTGCCTTCATTAGAAGTTCACTTCTGTTCATTAAAGTTCTTCTTTTAGATGCAATTTGTCACTTCATTTCAAGTGAGAAGAAGGAGATCTGGGTGAGTGGGGTGGTTGTGTTATTTCTTGGAGTTGTAAATTGCTAAAGAAGTGGATGCTGCTGGCATGTTGTTTCACTTTCCCACTGCTGGGCTGGTTCAGGTCCAGATTAAAATCCTGCAGGTTAAGAACTCGGTGCAGTTCTGGCTGGGACCCACCAGCTGAGCTTGTAACCAGGGTTTCATCAAACCACAGCACTCTTCTGGGTTTTCTGCCCCTCCTGTCTGTGGTTTGGAGAAGCCAAGGGTCAGTCTATCAAGCCGGTCACCTCCCTTACTCTGATGTCCTAAATAAAAGTGCTGTGTGGTGTGCTGAATGACTTTGGGATGGGTAACCTTCATTCAGTGTCAAGGGACCTGTTTGTTATCAGCTACTTGATTTGCATCTGGTATTTTTTTCAAATACACAAAAGGAACAGTTTACAAATCAATACATATTTGCAGTGCTAGGTTTGCATAGAGGCAAGGATGGTTGTTTTTTTTTTTTTCTTTTCTGGAACCTGGTGATTCCTAAAGTCTCTCTTCTAATTTGGCCGTAAATGTGATGACCTATGTGCCAATTAGAACCAATCATAACCAATAAGAAAACTTTCAGAAAATTATTCAGGCTCATGAAGGTGTTCAGAAGTATTCAAAATATTCTATATTTTTAGTTGTTTTTTCCCTGAAACATACAACACTTAAGCTGAATGTGGGAATTTAGATAAAGCAATCTTACTAATTAAAACTCTCATATCTGCAGTGTTGTAAGACTTCCCAATTCGTGCAGAAACAGCATGATGGTTGTAGGATCATCACAAAAAACCAAAGCTTACATAGCAGATTGAAATTGCTGGCCTGGCATGCTTGAAGGAAATGGTGTTGCTTTCTGTGCTTTGACTTGTATTTATGATGTTCTGATGGAAAGACTTGGTGGCTTCTTGGGAAACAGATGCAACGTTAATGTGACAATTAACCCAGTTGTTTTACCATGCAAAAAGGTGTAATTTTCCTCTTCATGAAAAATTAAGACCTGCTTTCATCATTTGGAAAGTGCAAAGCAGACTAATGAAGCAACGTTAGGACATGAATTCCAACGTTCTTGGTGGGTAAACACACAGCATTGCTCTGCTTAGACCCAGAGGATCTAAATACAATCTTAAAACTGAAAACCACAGAAGAATTTGCAATTAAATTTGCAAACATGTTATGTCTGAAATGCATTCGAAAATGTGATGGTGTCATCCCTTGAAAATCTGTTGTTTATTCTATTAATGCATACAGTGTTTTTCCTCTTCTTCAGAGACAGCAACAGCTCTCCCAGTAGAGAAGCTGACATGGGGGATTTTTCCTTGTTAATAAAGTCAGAGATCCAAGATCTGAGTCAAGGTATTGATAGAGTGGTCGACAATGCTTGCAGAATCATGTCTGAATGCACCCTGCAGTAAGCACAGAAATGGTGACAGACTGCCAAGGAGTAAGTCCTGGCTTACTGCACAGATCTGCCTGGTGAGAGCAGAGCTTGCTCCAGGGGCATCCCATGGGATAATGCAATATTGTGAGGTGATGGCTGGAGAAAAAGTTACTAGTGTTTTCATTCTGCAAGTTCAACTCCTGCTGTAGAACTGATAAGCATTGGAATTGTCCATACCTATCAGCATTTGGGGACTATCCCTCTTAAAAATCCTTTCAGGAGATATAAAATTAGATATAAAATTAATCATAGAACGGCCTGGGTTGAAAAGGACCACAATGCTCATCTGGTTTCAACCCTCTGCTGTGTGCAGGTCACCAACCAGCAGCCCAGGCTGCCCAGAGCCACATCCAGCCTGGCTTTGAATGCCTGCAGGGATGGGGCATCCACAGCCTCCTTGGGCAACCTGTTCCAGTGCCTCACCACCTTCTGTGTGGAAAAACTTCCTCCTAAATGCTGGCCTGCACCTTGCAGTAGCTCTGTGAATACCTTGTTGTTGTTGTTGGGTTTTTTTTGAGCATTAAGAGTTATGTCAAAACAGTGAGAATCACTGAGTGCATCGCAGGGCTGTGCCTGCACAGCAGTAAGTGTGGGCAGCTCCTGCCTCATGGAGAGCAGCACGGACAGCCCAGCCAGGGAATTTTGTTCTCTCATGTATACATGGATATGTCTCACTGAAGAAGAGAAGTATTATTGTCATTCAGAGAAGAGTGCCAAGATGTGTTTTGAAAAGCATGCAAATGTTTTGATAAGTTCTGGACGTTACAGCTTCTCATGGTGGGTTGTTTTTTTCCCAGTTGGGATGGTATTTCTGCAGCATGATATTGTATCTCTGTAAGGCATCTGAGTTTACACTGATCTGACTGCCATTTTCATGCTAAAAGGTTGGGAGCAGCTGAATTAAACTGAAGCCGTAATAGATGGGCAGGATGCCTGTAGGGTCTCTTTAAGGCATCATAAATAAGAGTATTTCTCACATTCCTGGAACTCTATTGTTAAGTAAAAGAAAAAGCAAAATTACCACTTTTCCTTCTAAAGACCTCATTAAAAATAATGAATGTGTTGTCCTATTCCTTGCTGTTTTATCTATTCTGAGTTTCCATGCTCAGTAACACTGTCACAGTGCCTGCAGAGCGCTGCCTTTGCCCCTAGGCTTTGCTCTGGGTGGTGCTGGCTGTATGCTGGGCAGAGGGGAGGCTGCCCTGGCAATGGCAGCAGGGAGCTGTGCCTGCCCAGGGAGGGCTTTGGTGTGGCTGCCTTGCAGCACCGGCATCCAGCAGTCAGCCTACCAGCTGCCCTTGCTGGGCAGAGTGAATTGTAAAGCAGCAAAACCTGTTTTCAGAGTCAGCCAAGTCTTAAAGAATTAATAGAAAACGGGCCATGGGGATCGGGATCATTCAGCTGGTGAGCACAATGTTTCAGTTTATGTAGGGTCAGTATTGTTTTTCTTGCTTCAGTGTGGAAGAAGTGTGCAAACTTACAGTAGTTTGGGATGGGGAGAAGCAATCCATATGTAACGCTGCTGGTCCCAATTTCTAACCTTGTCTCTGTGCCCCTTGCTGTTAAGCACTGGATTTTGATAAGGAGTTCATGCACAAAGCTTGGGGGATAAGGCCTTTGTCTCAAAGCATCGTTGCTCCTTGCTGTGCCATCTTCCTCCTCCTCTGCTTTCATACAGCACCATCCCACATGGCAGTTTTGTGATGGGAAAAAGTGAAGGGTTTATGGGGATGTGCTCACTTTGGCTGCTTTTGGAAACTCCCTGCATAAAGAATAACATTCATAATGCCTACTGCACAGCGATTAAGCTTGTAAGGGCAGCTAATATTTACATGGCATTTTGAAGGAGTACAGTGATAAATTCCTTCATGATTTTCCAAAGATGAACCTAATATGAAATCCTTGAACAAACAAGCAATGCCACGGGTAAGAGAATGAGGACATCCACACCTTGCATCCTCAGTCCTGCTGCCCTCCATCCTTCCTGTTCCTGCCATACTGCTCAGCAAAGGCAGCGGATGTTGGGGCGCTCCATCACAAAAGTTTCTCACTCTGTACTCTCATTCCCCTTCTCTGTGGTGACTGCTCTGTCTTCTTGACTTTAGATCTATATTAATGGGTGTTTGTTCATTCTTCTGTGAATAGATCAGGTTAGGTAAGAAGTAGTTATTTCAGAGTGAGAGGCTGCACTCTCTGCAGAGCTGCCTGCAACTGAGACTTGCCGGAAGCAAAATCAATTGGTCAAACTTTGAGTATTTCAAAGTTCAGTACTGCATGTGAAGAACAGAGATGAAAAATGCTTTAATGCACTCGAGCTATTTTTTTTTTTCTGGCTAAAAAGAAGGTATCTGATGGGAGAAACAGCACCGCTCAAGTTCGCAGAAGTAAACAATGCTACCAAAAATAAGTTAATTGCTAAAATGGCTGCTCTCAGTCTGCAGCAATCCAGCACAGAGGCAGAGCTTTGATATTCTGTAAACTGACCATCAAGCAACTGTGCTGCAGAGCTCTGGAGAAGGAAGTGATTAAAACATACCAGGTCTGAGCGGTGTTTCTGGCTGCCTGGCATAGCACGGCACTGGCAGTGAGTGAGGCTGTGCTGATGCAGATGTTGCTGCCAGCACGGCTGCAGTCCAAGTCATACAAGGTGCATTTCCACGCGGGAAGGCACGCAGCTGGGTGCTTTGGCTGCATCTTCTGGGGCCCCATGGGGTGTGTGGGTGAGAGCAGAGCCCAGGGATCAGGTTGGCACCTTCCCACCTGGACAAGGCCCTGCTGTTGGGTATTCCCCATAGCACCGAGCCCAGGTGGCACAGTGAGTGAGGACTGCTCTGGTGGGAGAACAGCAAATAAAGCTGTGTGAACTTGTTATTTATTCCTGGGTTCTTGGAGGCTCTTTGGGTTTCTTTAAAGAATTTATTGCATTCTCGGTTGGTCCTTGAGGCTTGTTAAATAGCTGCTGCTTTAAGACTCACAATGTGCAAAGGAAGAGCTGTGAGCTCTCCTGTCCTTGAGCAAATGCATTTCTTTTGTATTTAAAGACATGGCCCTTTCTCTCTCCAAAGTCGATTGCAGTATGCCCCGGTTAGTGCTTTAGCAGAGCTAACAGGGAGAATGCATTACCAGAGTTTGTATTTTAATCTAAGTATGACAGGCAGCCTTGGTCTGCAATGGTCTGCAAATCTCTATTGCCTTTTTATTGTCTTATTCCATGTTAAGTACTCTTTATGAACAGTGTGCAGTGTTTGCTGGGTGTTCTTAGCTGTGCCAACTTTACATAATAAAATATATTTAAATTCCCTCTTGAGAAGAGGGATAAGGATTTTTTTTCCCCTCTCCTCCTACCGCAGTCCTTCCAAATTTTGGGAGGAGGAAATATGAAATGATGTTGTACATGAAAAGACTGAATTTCAGCAGGATAATGTTTGCTAACCAGAAGTGCTGGTTTTGGAGTCCTTCCATGCTTAACTCTTCTTGTATATAGCTATATAAAAAACTTTCCTGCTCATCCAGCTCTGTGGTTGCTGTCTGCATCCTTGGCTGTGACACTGCCCTGTGCCTTTGACTCTTAGGGTTCCTGGGGAGCCCTGCAGCAAGCAGCATGCAATTGTATGGCACTTGGAATTAAGAACAGCTTAAAATGCAATTAAGTGCATAAGGAAAACAAAGATCTGCGTGAAAACCTGTATGTTTATGGAGTTTGCTTCTCAGTCCTGTTGCAAACCAGCCTCACCTGTTAACCACACCAGCAGACATATTGCAGCTGTCGGGGTGCTGCGCTTACAAGAATGAGAATTTTGTCTGACAGCACAGTGCTGAGTTCTGTCTGGATATTATTGCTTACAAACTCCCCTACGCCTCCCAGCTGGACCTTCAGGATCATCTCAACTGATGGGGAAACCAGTTGTCCTTTCACCAGCTGCTCTGTAAGAAAGTCTCTATTCTCAGAGGGCAGGTTGGCACAGTTCTGGTTTCTGGGGCAGAAACTCCCAGCAAAGCACTGCATGAACAGGCTGAGTAGGCAGGGCCATGGAGGGCACTGCACTGTTGGCAGTGGGCAAGTTCAGCAGGAAAAGTTGTCCTGGGAATTTAAGACGTTTTCTCATATCTTTTTTCATTCAGAAAATGCTATAGTTCTGGCAAAGCCTGATGCCTCCTTTGATGCTGATGGTGTCTGACACGGCATTAATGGTGTAGTCAAACATGAAAAACAATGCAGGTAGCATTGATTTGTTATTTTCCAGGTTGGTTAAGTTCCTTCCTATTGAGGAAACGGATTTAAATATAGCTCGGTAGACCAGAGGGAATAAATATAGGTAGGAGTTCCTGTTCTTACAGACATTAATAGCAAAGCTCCCACCACATGCAGGGGATTCAGGATGGGACCCTGATCATGCTTCTGGGAAAAAAAGGATGTCTAGTTTATTGCATTGCTGTTAAATGTGCACCTCCCATCCATGCTTGTGCAAAGTGGCACCTTGACTGTGCTCATCAAATTTAGTAATGTTGTACGTGGGGCAAAATGCTGCTAAAGATGAGCAGAAGTATTAAACATGATCCTGAGTAATTAGAACTGCTGTTACTGGGTGTGACGTTCCCTCTGGCTGGATCTGGATGATTCTCCAGCGTTTCAACATGCAGCAGAACTTGCCTTTGTGAGCTTTGCTGCTTTCTGCTGTTGCATCCCCATGTCCCAGGGCAGGGGCTGTACTGTGCCTTGTTGGGCACATGTGGAGCAGCACTGAAGCCCTGTGCTCAGCAGCTGAAGAAGGTATTTTAAATGCAGAAGTCCCTGCAAGGATTGGGAAGGGCAGGCTTTTACCGGGAGGTTATGCAGATGATGGGTATAGATACAGCATGTGATGGGTAGAATCTCTTTGTACTTAAAATAGTTTGGATTTAAAAGCTGTAAACTTGACACCTCCAAATTTTCCTATTTTGTTGGGTTTGTGCTTCATTTGAAGTGGGAAATTGATTGCTCTGGTGTAAGGTGGCACCCGTTTACACCTGGGGAGGTCGATCTCTTGATTGAACATAATGGGACCCAGGTGTGTGTGGCAGGCAAAGCAAGGTCACCTTGTTAATGTATCACAGCTGGTGGTGGTGCTCATTTAGGGCAGGGCACCCATTTTGTCCTGCTGATAAACCCAAGCTCCTTCCATTTACTGCTTTGCCGTTGCTCTGGTGAGCTGCAGAGTCAGTATGGAAGAGGATGGGAAAGAAGCAGTGAGAAGCATGGCAGCAGGCAGAGGTGGGTGTCCCAGGTGAGCCCCCCAGAGCAGTATCATAGCAATGGCCAGTGGTTCATATGATCCAGTATGGCCCAGGGATTCCTTTCTCCTGTTTTTGGGCAGGTCTTCAGGAGAGAACAAGTTAAGGATTATCTTGAAGACTCTGTGAAGATGAGTCCTTTGGTGCAGAAGGGTGGCTGCAGAGGTTCTGCGTTTGGTTGTTAGGTTGGGCTGAGGGGCTTGGGGTTTTCTTTCCTCTGTGTTTTCATTATTCAGGAAGCTGTAGGGTATCTAGCCCAGAGGGAGAGATTTTAGCAAGTCACTCATCTTATTAATTTGCTCAAAATGTTTGTTAGTTCCAGATGTGCCAGTAATTGTAACACTAAGTCAGTATGAAGTGGCAGCAGGGATGCCATATATTGTGTTATGTGAGTCGAGGAGTAACATAATCCTGAGGTTTCATTGAGTTTTGTGGATATATGTGGAGATCTGGATGTTCAAGGAAGTTCTGGAAATGCCTAATTTAAATTCTTCTCTGGCTACTGGAAGAAAGAATATAAATCATAAACTTAAATTATGTTCAGCCTCCTTTGCGGATTTCTCTCCCCGCCTCCTGGGTAGGGAGATGGGTGCTGTAAATCCCCTGTGAAGTGCTTTATGCTGGCAGTTCACGTGGCAGTGTTAAAAGGGATGCTCTGTGCCATATTTCAGATGTATGCCTTTTATATCCCATGTGCAACCGTGCTCCTGGGTGCTGCTGCAGGAGCAGTTTGTCTAGACGGTGTGCTCTGCACGCTCTGATAAGGATGTTGGATCGTGACCTAGAGGAATGAAAAAAAAGTGGGGAAAAAAGCCCACAAGATGGTGGGTGCTTTTTCCTTCAGGTAGTGTGGGATGTAGCTTGGCACAGCTGGCAGGGAGAGCCATGGCCCTGGAAGCAGTGATGCTGAGGAGCGGTGGTGCTGCTCACATCAGGAGGAGAAGGGGGAGAGATTGAGACTATAAAAGAAAGAGGGGAAGACAGGTCTGTGTTAGCACCACTTGCTATCATACCTGTTCTGGTCCTGCTTTGCTGCTTAGAAATCAGAAGGTAGGGAAAAATAAAACCACCCTAAAAATGACCCAGCCTCCCTCCCCACAATGTTTCTTGTTGCTGTGCGCTCACCAAGTTTTGTGTGAAGAGATTGGGAAGTGTCTCATCATCTTCGTGCTGTGCAGATGCTGAATCTGCTCTTGGGAAGTAAAAAAGGGATTTCTTGACCAAGCATTGATGCTCTGCGCTGATGGTGACTTCTTGTTTTAACCATAGCTTACCTGTATTTCCTTGCTGAGCACAGATGAAGGATGCAAAAAATCTGTCCATCTTGCATTGTAGCATTAACTGCAGAAAGGTGGTGGACTGGTAATGCAGTGATGGCATCCTGGTATGTGCAGGGTACTGCAAAACCAACTCCAAAAAGGAGGATGGCAGCATTCATCAGTGCTCTATGGAGAAAGCTCTGTCTTCATATTTGCCTTATGGTTTCTTTAAGTGCACGGCCTCCTGCAGGAAGACTTTGGGTTGAGAGGAGGCATGGCTGGACTGCAGGCTTTTGATTTCAGCTTTCTGGGTTTGGCACTCATCAAATTCACCTTTGTAATTGTGGATGGTATTGGTTATATTCTGCCTTGTTAGTCATTCTATAGCAAATTGCAATGGGAGCGAGGAGGTGGAGAACAAATTAGTTGAAGAAGCGAATGTACAGGTTTGAGTTTTGGTGGCCTATTCCCTGTGCCTCATCCCAACACTGCCCAATAATGTAATGCTGTTGTGTGATACTTCGTTTCTGGGAAGTTTGGATTTTCTTCTGGGAAAGTACACTGTGGATGAACCTGGGGATGCTGGGAGGATGCTGCAGCCGTTCCAGGTTTCTCTTGTTTCAGTGAAGCTTCAATAGGACTTATTGATTAAAAGCTGGTTTAGATTGAACAATCAATTAGTACCCCTCAGTGCACACACGCTGAATTAATTTGATATTCCCTCGTGTGAAGGCAGTGGGAAGAAGAATATTTTTGGTTATTTTACAACAGGAAGAAAGTGTATCTTCTAAAGGTAAATGTCGCAGTATCGATCAAAGCTCGGAGCAGCATCTGCACAACTTGGTGCTACTGCTGGAGGTCTGGCTGCACTGAAGATGCCGATGCTTCTTCCTGTCTCTCCTCCTTTAATTCTAAAGGTAGCACCTTTCACAATCGATGGCATCACGAAACTTTTCAAGGTGGGTTTTTTGTGCTTTTTTTTGTGCCGCAGTGCGTGCTTGCCTGGTTGTTCCTGAGATTCCTGGGGAAATCTGCCTTCACCAGTACTTGGTGGGGCAGGGCTGGATACCGAGCAAGGGGAGGAACAGTGCTGTGCTGTAATGGAGCTAATGGCACAACGCTCAGGACAGCTGCGGATACATCTGGTGTTAAACTACTGTTATTTAAACTTTATGATGCGAGAGACTGCCAACTCTCCCACTCGCAGCATATAAATTATGTCAATTGCTCATGCACTTTTTTTAACCCTGATTTCTCTTGAATTATGGATGATAGACAGGGCCAAAATTTGCTTTTAGTGTTCCCTTGTGAGCATCTGTATGCTGAGTGCACTGAGCAGTCATAATCTCAGTGTGTGCAGTCAGGGGATGCGTAATATAATTTGTGCTGTGACCATATAGCTTGAATCCCAACCATTAAGGGAGTTTTGAAATCAGGAACTCAGGAGCTATTTTTGGGCAGGGTGTTTATTTCCTTGGGGGCAGGGGAGTGCTTTGTGTCTGGGCAGAAAGCCTCAGGGCTTGTAGATGTGAGCTACTTGTTCCAGATGTGTTTCTGAAAGGTAGCGTGATGTCCTTCTTCAGGAGATCCCTCCATTGTAGAAGTCTTGATCTTCACTGTAGGGCAAAATAATAGCTTAGGTTGTTAGAGAAAATATTACGATGGGCTTTCTTGGAAGTACGTGTGGTGGTTGAGGGTGTTTGGCAAGCCATGCTTTTGTTGGCTGAGCAGTTCCCATGTTGGTAGCTGATGGTCTGGTTGTGTTTCCAGAATTCCCCTCAGTATGAGCTCACTTCCCCTTAAAGTAACCTGGAGGGGACTGCAGTGGGTCTGAATGCTCAGAGCTGGGCTGTGCCAGGCACAGGGGATGGAGGGGGGGCTCTGGTGACTCTCGGTTCAATTCAGTTTTAATAACCTGCAGCCCCATTATCAACACACTGAGCTGAAGCAGTTTGTTTGCCACTGCAGTCCAAAAAATTATTTTAATCGGTTTTATTAATATTTCACAAATCCTAGCTTCAGTTTGTGGCACCTGATTCCTTCCCTTTTTGGTACAAGTCCAGAAAGTGCCCTCAGAATGTAATGGGTAATGGGGACCCTGCTGAAGCTGCTGGTCCTGCCATGATTTCAACTGCTCATTCTGATGCTTGGAGGGAGAGTAAAGCCTTTCAAGGGGCTTTAATGCAGTGTGCAGGTATCACAGTGCTGCTGCAGCAGCAAGTCAAGGTGCTGCCACTTTTAAGATAATTTCCACTGCATTTATTGAATGTTGTGTGCTTTAAGGTGTATCAACAGCAAGTGTTTGTAAATTGTAGAAGCCAGACACAAATACACAGCAGAAGCATCTGCTCGCCTGTTGCGTTTGGGCTCTCTGTAAAATATGACCATTTCTTTTTCCATGGCTGTTGCTATGAGCAGTTAGTGCAGAGATGCTCACACCTGAGCTGCAGAGCACCCAGGGTTTGTGCAGGAAGGTTTCTGGCAGCAGCCATGGGGCTTTAAAGTTCATTAGGACTCCAGGAAGAGGCCAGTTCCACACTGCACTTATCAGTTTCACTGGCTTTAATCAGACAGCACAGAAGTTTTGCACTGAGCTGTTCTTTGGGAGTGAAGTGCAAACAGTTCACAGTGGGCTGGTTGGGTGAAGTCTGTCATTGCTGATGGCATCTGAACTGTCCAGTGTTGGGAGATTTTTAGGCAAATCTTGTGCTTAGAGTGGTGGCAGGTGAGGTTAGAACTGTGGAAATGACTGGGGGAAGGGAATTGGGAAGGTTGGGTATTGGGGCGAGAATTGCTAAGGTTAAGAACCCAACCCAGGGCTCTGAAGTTGAGGGAAAGCTTTGGCTCTGAAGAGGAGGGGTTGGGGTGAAAGCTCTTCTGTGTGCTGGGTGAATCCTGCTGCTGCATCTTGCATTGGGATATGCATTGGGATGGGGCCTGGGAGCCCAGGCTGGGTGCTGCTGCCTGGCTGTGTGTGCCAGCCGTTGTGTTCGTGATGCTGGGCATCAGCTGTTTGCACACATTGCTTTGAGGACTTGTGGATGTTGAGCATTCAGGATCGTCAGGTCTGGCTGTGAACCTGACCTGTTGTGTCCCATCATTAAACCATGTTCCTTAGTGCCAGCATGTTGCCTGAATCATTGTGCTTTAAAATGACTAAACCAGTACATTGTTACAGTAATGTAAGTATGCCACCAAAGCTTTATTTTCTTTGATATTTTCTCTATACTTCCCTGTTGTTTTTTTGTTTTTCTTTCTACATTGCTGTTTTTTTGGTGCTTTTTTTTTTTTTTTTTTTTTTTCTTTTTTCCTGACATATCCAGGCAGGCACCAGTGTGCTACATAGGCTAAAAATACTCGGAAAGCACTTCCAAAATGCTGAGCTAAATCACTTTGCAGCCCGCAGTCTGTCACACAGGAGCACGTACAGTGCTGTGTTATGAGATGCATTTGCTGGGTGCAAGTCATTAAGAAAAGGCAGCGCAGTGGCTGCTCTCCACCGCAAAGAGCCACTCGGTCCCCAAGACGCTTTGCAAGCACAGCCCTCTCTGAAGGAAGCCACTTAATCCTTGGGTGAGCAAATATGATGATAATGTTCTGTGCTTTGTTGTGTACTGTGATCTAATTGAGATTTAATGCATTCTGCCTTGTCCCCGCCGTGGACTCCCTTTGGACCATGCAGTACAAAGCTCAGTGTTAGCAGCTTTCTTTGCTGTTTCCCAATTTATGTCTGCAAAGACAGTCAGGCGTTTGTTATTTGGTTTGAACACGTGAAACAGTTGTGCTGGGAAGGATACACGAGAAGGGGGGGAAACAGATCCTTTCTTGTTCTGTCAAAGCAGAATATTTGCTCTAAGTACAAATATTGAATGAGGAATCTTTCGCTCTCCTGTCTTCCTGTTTAATAAGTATGTATTTGCTGCTGGCTGTGTTAAATGCGCCTGCACCTCTTGTGTGATGCTGTCTAGTCCTGCAGTAACATTCCACTATCAAATAGATTGAAATTGCAGCACAAGTGTGCACTCTGACTGCAGTGGGAGAAGATATATCCCACAGTGGGACTCCTGTGCTGCAGCATAGGGCTTCTGACTGGGACATGCCTTGAGGTTTTCATGGTGCAAATCATGAAAGTGGTCTTATTTCTTCCCCTGACAAACTCTTCCTGGGAAACCTAGCCCTGCTCCTGACAGAAGGGCATCTACACACAAATAGAGCTTGTTTTCAATTTTTTACATGCTTTGTGCGCTTGAGTGCTGTTGAGACAAGTACAGCTTCAAATGTGAACTTTGGGGAAACTCAGTTTTAGCTCAGGATGACTCCTGCCATCACACTCTGAGAACAGTGTGCTCTTCTCCCTTTCCCCAGCTGCTCATTCACTCCATTTCGTGCTGGATCCTGGAGGGATTTCTTTCATTGACCGTTTCAGACCCTTTTTTTCCTCCAGAACGAGCACTGTGTGTGTTCTTTCACCTGACTAAACCAGAGGCAGCCGTGTAGTCCCTGTCGTGTTGGAGTCAGTGCATCGCCCCCAGGACCCCCTGCGGGACCTTGCTCTGCAAGCACAGCTCCTGGAGGTGTTGGTGAGGATTGCAAGTGCAAACAGAGGCAGGCTTTGTTCTGTGCCATAGCTTCCAAGGAGTATTTCTGTTGAGAAGTACACTGTTGGTTTTTGTTTTTTTTTTTCCTAAGTCAAATCTATACTGTATTATTTAGTGCAGAAAAATCTTTACATGAAATACAACTTTTTTTTTTTAAGCATTTGCTCTGTCTCTTGGATGATCCCAGCTTGTAGCAGCTCTGAAGTTGTTTAAATCCGCCCATGCTGGGTGTTAATGGGAACAGGAGCAGTCAAATACATGCGCATCAGTAGGAAACTCGGAAGCATAAAAATTGAATTCTCTCCCTGCCTTTTTCTTCCCTATAGAGAAAATAGGCTCCATTAGCACAGAAAGCTCTGGCAAGATGGTATTTGCAGTCCAAGGCTGGAAAGCAGCTGCTATCCCTGGTGTGTTGTTGAGCAGAGGACTTAACTTTTCACTGCTGCCAGTAATCCTATTCACCCTGGCCACAACATGCCTTCTGGAAATGTTCACCCATTACTGATGGGTTGAAGCAACATCTCTCCTTGTGGAGCAGTGTGTGGGTACAGCAAGAGGGCTGCAGCCGTAAGCAATGGGTGCAATGGGATGAGCCGTGCCGGATGGGCAAGGAGTAGGATTTTCTCTAATGCAAATGTTGTTTAGTGAGCTAATTCCTAGACCTCTGCAGTCGTCCTGTTGCTGCTCGTGCATTTCTTTTGCAAGTTATCAGCTGTGCCAAAGTGTAATTAATATCTAGTGCCTTTAAAAAAGTAAGTTTGGAAGTTTATTGCAGTTTCTCAAACTTTTTTCCTGAGGGATAAAATAGTAAGGCTGCTTATCTGCTGGCATAACTAAAAGATAGTTTGGAGGATGGCTGTAATTGCAGGTAAATTGGTAAAAGCTGTTTCTGTACGCCTGTTCTCGCTGTAGATCCAATACAGAGCCTCTGATTTCTTTATTCCTTTCTGGACAGTATTCTCCAGAGACTGTGGCAGATCTCCTTTCCTTGGATCCAGTTCCCAAGCTGCCTGAGAGCTGCATGTGCCAGGGGCAGTGATAGTGAAGGCAGACTGGGGAGTTTCTTCCCTTGTTCCTAAGTTTGAAAATGAATATTTTACTTGTTTTTTTTTCTTTTTCCTAAGGCACCAGGGAATGAATCTGAATTATAAACTGATGGAAAAAGCCTAGTCTCGGTCTTCAGTCTGAAATGCAGTGCCTGTCCTTTTGTGCTGTGTGCTGGGCATCTTCACATGGTGGCTCAGCTGGAAGCTGCTTGGATTCTTCCTACAGCCAGCTTGTGATCAGGTGTAACTGTAGCCTTGGGTGTCTGCACTCCTCTCCTCTACTTGTAGGATCAGGCCTGTACTGTACTGGTGTGGATCAGCTTAAGGGCAGAGAGAAGCCCTGCACTGAAATACGTTTTATTCCATTACCTATCTTAAAAGAATAAAAAGCCCTGTAATGCTGCTTCAGCCCAATGCGCTCTGATGTTGATGAGTGATGATTGTGGCTTATTCCTGCCTTTTATCTCAAGCTTTCCCTTTTCTGCTATTAAATGTGACCCTTTTGTTTCCATCGGGGGCCTTTGTATTCCAAGAGAAATAATGCTGTGTTGATTTCTATCAGTTGTGTTTTTTTATTCCTCATACAGAACACTTTTGAAGGGAAAGCAGTGAATACATGTGCTATTATTATATATGTACCCTTTCAGATTCAGCTCCCCACGTGCTTTCCCAACATGAATGAACAAATACTGCTCCTGCACCATGGGTACAGGCTGCTGCCTTCATCCATGGGTACAGCGTGGCCCAGGATTTCCCTAGGGATGCAGCTCTGGGAGGCTGGCTGCAGGACTGTTCTCTGCCCCACTGGCACAGGTGCCCTGCAGGGACCCACGGCTGTAATCCTCTCTTCCAGGTGGTGTTTGCATTAATGTCATTTGCTAGTGGCAGAGGGTTGGAGGTGTACAAAGGTGGGCACATCTCACACGGCTGAGCCCATCCCTTCCCTGGCTGTAATATCTGCCAGTCCAAATCCCCATCCGTGCAAATTAACAAAATTCAGATCACGATACTTAAAGCAAGTAACACTGCTGCAGAAACCCTAAATCTGTGACAGTTATTGTTATCTATTTTCACCTCTTCTGGATTGTTTTCTGTTGTGACTCACAAGCAGCGAAGCTGGTGATTTTCCTACTCCTCAGAATAAAAACAAAGTAGTTAATGTCAGTGTTTCAGTGTTTGTGTTCCATTTCTGCATTGATACCCTCTGAGTCAGCTTTAACAGTGTGTGAGATTTGAAGTCTTCGCTTCCAAGCAGGCTTCTTAGTAAGTTTTTACTTTATTGTGTTATCTGTTTGGTAGGCTGTAACTCTTCCATCAGATAAATGCATTTCACGTTGCTTCCTCAGCAAGGAGCAAATGTGGGGGGAATAAAAGGTTTGCGATGCATTAGAAATGGCTTTAATTCTTCTGTCCTTCTTTGTAGAAGAAGTATGGAGAGAAGTAACTGCTAGAGGGTAAATGGGGATAAAATGGATGTCTCTTGTTTAATTTAAGAGATTAAGATGTAGATGCCTATGCTTCCAACCACTTGGTGCAGTATATTTTTAAAACATTAAATATCTGTCAGAACAAGGCTGAAGCTATGGACAACTGATTGACAAATGAATACACAGAGAGTGCTGGAACATGACAAGGAGATAGGAGAAAATTTTCCAGAAACTTAAAATTATCACCTTGAGTTTGTAGAGAAGAGCGATGAATAGTAATGTGGTTCCTGAGACAGAAATGGTGCCTGGCTCTGGGATGGGGAGGGGATAATTAAAGGTAACAGAATGGGAAAATGGTATGCAAGTGATTATTGATTTGTGTGGTGTTGGGGCAATGTTTCAGGCTGGCTCCAAACTTAGGGAGCACCTACTGCTCACTCAAGCTGACCAGCACTGAATTAAGGCTTATGGGCACTGCTGTGTCCTGCACTTGAGGACAGGTTGTTCCTAGAGCAGTATCTATAGCTGGGGATTTTGGTGGACATAATTTTTTTTTTTTTTTTTTTTTTTGGCTGTTTTGGTGACATCCCAATTAAAACTGGCTCATCTGCCTGGCATTGTACGGATCTGAATACAGCATTCCCTCTGAGAACATCCTCAACCCGCAGCCAGCCCAACTTAGTACAGCTGTGAGTTGCTGAGCCCATTGCCATTGCTGGGCAGTAACATCTGTTGAAGATTTAGCTGCAGTCTCAATGAAATGTTTCCACAGCAAATTTCTCTTGTGCAGTGTTTGGGCAGCAGGCAGGGTGAAGAGGAAAAATCTTGCTGTTCTCTTGGAGGACGTGTAGGTGAGGGTGGTGCCATCTGAGCTCAAGTATTTTCTTGGTTTTAGAGCAGCTGAAAAAAATGATTTTGGCTGTGTGTGAGGCAGAGCTGGTGGAGGCAAGATTGAGCTGGGAATTGCTTCTCTTGCACCATACTGGCCAGCTGCTCCTCCAGCTGGTGAGAGGTCCTCAGGGCCTCCCTTTTCCTTGTTTTTTCCTTGCAAAGCTGGAGGAGCAATGGAGAGGAAGGGGTTGGAATGCGGCAGCTCACCGGTGCCTGCAGGCTCCTCCATGGCTTTCTCCTCCTGCACCCACTTGCACGCTGCAGTTTTCTCATTGACAGAGATTACATGGTTCATTAAGAATGAAAACGGGATGTGTGCAGGCCAACAACCAACTCCCTCACATGGAGCAGCTGAGTGGGTCCTTCCAACAGATATTTCTCTTTCTGAGGAGTGGCTTAAAACTGACTTATAAAAATATCTTCCTGCGTCCCAATGCAGATGTAATGCATACCTGTGGCTGTATTTCTTCCTGTAATGGCCCTATTTGGCTACTGGCTCCTCTTCTGGTATAACTAGCAAGATCTTGCACCTGTAATGTATGAGGCTCGAAGGCATTGAGTCAGGAAAACATAAATGAAATGTCTTGGGGAAAAGAATGTGAAAAGCCACAGTGCAATCTCAGCAGTTTCCAGCAGGAAGCTGATGCTGATTTAGATGTGATACAGGAATGCTGCTCATCCCATTAGTTGGGCTGTCTCTTCAATCAGGTGAAGTAGTCATGAGTCAAACACGCATTATGCTTCACTAAGAAGTTTAAAAAAAAAAAAAAAAGCACCTGCACTAACACAAACTCCATTACAGCTAAATAGCTTTAACACTTTTTCCCCCCTTTTCTCTCAATTTATATTCAGCAGATGTCGAGTTTTGCGGAAAAACGTTGATGCTCAGAAAAAGACTCTCTCAAAAGCTTTATCCAGCCCCTAATTTTCCCCCAGTTGTCTGCCTTCCTGCATGTGTTGTACAAAATAAAAGGAGTGCTGCAGGGTGTGCGTGCAGCTGGTGATGGCTCTGTCTGGAAACCTCTGTCCATGAGAATCACAGGTTGGGAGAGTGGGGGGGGGGCAGGAAAGGAGCCTGTGTGTGCCCCTGGAAGTGGATTTGGAGACTCTCACTTGCTTCCTTCTGAGGGTAAGAGCTTCCCTTGGTATAGGATGATGCCTGATCTGAGAACTTCATATATGGCTGCTGTAGGAGAGGTGGCTCTGCTATGGATCTGTGTTTTGAGTATTTGCTCGTGGCATGAAGCCCATTCTTCCAAGCCACAGTGCGCTTCCAAATAACTAATAATAAGGTGGAATATGGAAGTTACTGGAAGACCTGGAGCCTGATCATTGTGTTTTAGGTCGTACCCAGTGCTGCTCTCCATCCCTTCCTGGCCATGAAAGTCTGCGGCCTTTCTGTTTGTCGTCTGTTTTTGGGACGTGCCTGCAAAATGTTTCTCGAGGATGAGACTTCATTTCTAGGGTCCAAATGTGCTTCCTCAGAGGAAGGAATATTAAGGGAAGTGCTGACACTGGTGTTGCTGTGATGTCTATAATCAGTCACCCTGAAACCTTGAGCGGTGGCAGTTGTACAGGCAGGTGCAAGACTGGTGATGTTCACTGAGAGCAGAACTCCAGAATAATGTAATGTGGGCGCACAATGAGTACTAACTATAAAAGTTTTGTCTATCCATCTTTCAACCAGAAATACATTATTAGAAAAATGTTGTTTTCTGAGGCAAATGCAATGAGCTGTTCTTTTTTACTCAGTGAGCCTGAGAATTGATGCGCTGAGTGAGAAAACAAATAGGAAACTGAAAAAGAGAAAAATTATATGCAGTGTGAAATAATGCTTGACTCGTGTGTGTGTGTAAGGGAAAAAGAAATACACAGTAAACAAAATAATACTTTTCTAGTAAATGGTATTATTGGAAGGTAATGAGTCAAAAAAACATAGAAAATAGACTTTAGAGTGCCCCTTAGAGAGAAACACAGAGTCTTTTGCTCTGGAATCACTGCTAATATTACAAGGTGTCTTGGAACTTTCATGTTGGGGTGATGAGTGATGGCTGAGTGCGTGTCCCCCTTCCACTGCAGCTGTGTATCTGGGGGAAAACCAGGAACAAAGTAAAGGCAATGTGTGGGGCTGGGTTTAAAGCTTAATAACACGGGCAACTGGAAGCATCTTGTTTGTTCAGCTTGCCTCTGGCAGCTCTGTTGGTAATATAATTGGCGAATTCACCAGGAGAACACGCACGTCACCTGTAGTTATTTCATTATTGAATTTGACCCTCTTCACAGTCTCTGCCACAAGAACTTCATTGAAGGAATAGCAGAAAGATGCATGACACTGTTATTGATTTCTCATAGCTTTTATTGCAGCCTGTAGAGCGCTGGGGCTTGCTGTGCTGGTCAGAGGATGAAAGGGAACTGAAAGCAAGGAGAGCGAGGCAGGTCCTGAGAGGGGGAGCGATGGGCTGGGGCAGGCAGGAGATTGATGAGAGAGATTAAAGGCAACAAGGCTGGTTTTGAGCAGTCACCTGTGGGAATTTCATTGCCTTTCTTCAGAAGAGTGTATTCTTCTGACACGGTTTTGTCAAAGAAACCCAAGTATTAATATGATCTGTTCCCTCAAGTTCTGACACTGGAAAGTTTCTGCATTATTCACACTGTGCAGCACTGAGATAATTAAATGCGTGATCAAGTAAAACAGATCCGTGTGTGTGCTCATCCTGTCCAACTTTACCAGGTTGTTCACAACATGCTAAGTGTGGGTGCTGAAGGAAAAACCACGTCCCATCCTCCAGTGAGTGCAGGCAGCATCTGCATGGACCCCTATATAACGTGTGCTCAGCAGTGCAGGCTTGGGCACAGATCCTGACTTGCTGCACAGCAGCGATGGGATAAAATTGCCTTCAATATGAAGTACTTATTACAGATAAATTTAGGTAAACATTGAGTAAAGAGCAATTTTATGAATCGCCTTCTTAGCACTTTCAATAGCAGAACAATCAGGCAAATTGTGCATGGTAGAGTTTCATGGCAAGGGCCTAAATATATATGGTCTCGTTTCAGTCCGTGTTTCTTCCTCGGTAATCTGTGCAAATACTTCACATTGCTTTAGATCTTTTGATTTCTTCTGGCTGTTTTTCATGTTATGCCTTCATAAACCAAAGTGCCATCCAAAAATGTAGTTTAATCAAGCTCTTGGTGTCACCGTGGTTAAGAGGATTTGAAAGTGAGCAAAAATAACTCTAATTACATGGGGATGACATTGATCCCTATTTTCAGATCTAACCACTGATAGAGAAAGCAATTCTATGGTTTTGAATGTTTCATGCTGTTGTTTGCAGAATAACTGCATGTTGTTGCTGAATGTGGAGCAGTTGCAGTGTCTTTGGTATTAAATGGCAGGCGCAGACCCTCAGTGTTGGTGTCAGCCCCGTAACTACTGCCCATGGGACTCCTGCATGCAATTTCCCTTTCCTTTAGGTGCTTATCTTTTTTTTTTTTTAAACTCTGCAAGAATTCTCAGTAGGAAACCTGAAATAATGAGAAGTTTTGGTAATTGTTGTTTGCAGGAGGGTTTGTGTGTCATCCCGTGTTTCGCTCCCTGTAGAACATCCAAATTAGTGTGTGACTGATTTGTTCCTCAGCAGAGGCTGATGCATCCTTCCCCTTCTGTTCCAAGATGTTTCCCCCCAGTTATCTCCTGAGCCTGGAAACCGAATAGTTTGCATCCTTAGAAAAACACGGACTTGAAGATATCTCATTTTCTGTGTTTTCCTCCAGGACAAGTTGCTGGTTTTGCTTTGTAAGAATAAATAAGTTACAGCACCAAGGGCAAGTAACAGAGCTAATGGCTGTGCTGCTGCCATTCCCTGCACCAGGAGCTTCACTGCAACTTCTCTGCTTCGCCACTTCCATAACAGGAGTACAGTGAAAAACAGAGAAACTCAGAGCAGTTAATTATGAAATTCTTGCTTTGTTTCCTTTCTTATTTTATTGCAGTAGTAACAATGTGTGCAGCACTGGCATTTGCTCACAGCAGCAGCCAGGTCCAATAGTCACGCATCTGAACTTCTGTTACTTCAAGGCATGTGTTGAAGATGTGCTGGGAAGGGAAGCTTTGGGGCCTTGTGCTGCTGCACTGGATGCCGTGTTGCCAGCAAAGAGTGAAGTTTGGCAGATCACTTTTACGTGTGCGTGGATCTGTGTGAACAGGCAGCAGAGTAATGCTCAAGCACGTGTGGCTACGTATTCAGCTGGCAAATGGACATCTGCATGTACCAGCAGGTATACTTTACAGCAGTAAAAAGTGCTTGCAGGTGCATTGCTTCAGACCTCAGCATGGTAGCAAAGGAAAATGCTGGAAGTCAGTGTCAAGGTGGGGGAGGAGTGGCTGCTGACCTGTGAGCTCACTGCGCTCCTTCTTGGAAGCAACAAATGAATTTTGGAGACTGAGTGTTTTTACAACTATAGACGATTTTATTTTATTGCTTTACAACAATCTGTCCTGGAAGCAGTTGGAGTGAGAGCTTCCAGTCGTAGTTACACCCATCTCTGGTTCCTCATAATTAAAGCTTCCAGTTCTGGCTGATGTAAAGCCTCAGCTCTTTCCTTCACAGATGAACTGGGGTGTCCAGCTGCCTGCAGGGGTGTGCTGTTCCTTGAAGACAAACTGGCTTCTTAAATATAAATGTAGTAATTTGCATTTGTGCAGCATGTAAGCAACCTTCCATGAGCAGCAACGTGATAGAGCTGTTTGGTTTTTGGCTTTGTTCTGTGTGTGATGGGTTTGTCTGCTTGGTCTTAAGTGAAATCAGTGCTTGTCACCAGCCCAGCCTTTCCTCGAACTCTTTGGGAGCTTTGCCCAGGTAAGAAGTAGGGTTGGATTTGGATGTTGAAAATAATGAATTGCCTGATAGCTCAAGTCTGATCTGTAACATGTTCAGTGACATGTAATAGCAGCTGTTGCCCAAGTCATTATAAATTAATGAGCAGCCAAAGGATGTGTATCCTCCAGTGTCTAAACAGAGCAATAGCATCTTCATTTCCTTAAGTCTTGCTTGAGATGAAGGCAGCCATTAGCACCTTCCCCAGTTCCCAAACTCGGTTATTGTACCGCCTGTACCCCAGCTTTGTTGGGTTTTGAGTGGAATGCCAAATTTCTCGTGGGCAGCAGAAGCTGATTTGAACAAGTGATGGGGATTTGTGGATGTACACAAATGGGCTTCCTCTCTCCAGCAAACTGACTTGACTGTAACACCACAAATCAATCACCAGCCATGTTGGGTAAACTTAATTAGCATTGAAAAGTGGCTTGTTTGGCAAGACGACCAATCTTTAACCTAAGTATGGTTTAATCTTTAACCTATGCATGACTTTCTTTGCAACTAATAAATTGAATGTATTGTGCAGTGAGGCTCATGTGTACCACGTGTACGTACTTGGTGGTTTCACTTGATTACCTTTCCTGTTTTTAATAATCCTTGTAAGAGTGAGGAATGCAGTCACTTCTAATAACACAGCACAGCTAACGATGGCTTTTGCTGCTGCCCTGCCTGTTTGGTCCTGGTGTCGGTGCTGCGGGGAGTTGATTGCTTACCTGGGTAAAGACAGCAGAGCTTTTACAGTTGGAAACCTTCCATCCTCTGGCTTTCCACCACTGTTCTGTGTCCTGTGTTCCTTACTCTTCCTCAGCGCAGGGCCTGTCTGCATGGCTGAGTGTGCGTGTGGGGACCTTTAGTTCCTCCAAGGAATATTCAGGGAGTAATTCAATTAAGGGGCTATGAGCAGCTTTATCAGATTCTGGCAAAGAAATCCTATATTAACACTCTGCTTGCTTGTGTGCTGCTATCGGTGGATTTGGGTGTCTGGATTACTGATTACACAGCTTTTGCTTTCCATGCTGTTTGTGGGCTGTCCAGCCCACCTCCCTTTCTGAGTGTTCAAACAGGAGTTCTTCATCTGGGAACACAGAATAAACCAAACTGAACAAAAGGAGCGAGACATGAAAGCACACAGGCTTTATGAGGCTTCTCCATAGTAACCAGGTGGTGATAGAAAAGCCAGAGTGCTTTGCTGTATAAGCTGGTGGTAAACAAATCTTTGCTGCGTTGTTTAAAAAAGGAAAAAATAAAACAACGTTGTCTTTGCAATAGGAATTGCTTTTGCTTTCAGCAATGCCAAGTTAATATTAAAAATCATGATACTTGAGGCTTCAAGAGGACTTTGTGCTGCTGCTGTGTGTGATGGCCATTTGGGGCAGGATGTGGTCAGCAGGAGGGGGGATAACCTGTGGTGAGGTGCATTGTGTGGTGCTCAGCTGGTGCTGGGTCTAGGGAGAATTGCAGCTATCAGCACAGGGGGGGCTGTGCTGTAGTTGTATCCCAATTACGTGTATGTAGGCAGTAACACCAGAATCTTGGTTGTAAGTATCACGGTGGTCACTGTGCCCAATGCATGTCTTGAACCTTATTGAGCCTTAGTGGTTCAGTGATGCTCTAGGAGCTGACCTGAGCCTCTGTGCTGCTCCAAAAGGCAGCAGGGCTGAGTGCTGGTGCCTTTGGCAATGAGCTCACCTGGAGGTCACAAAGTGTGTCTTCTTGAGGATGGTTTTCAGAAACCCTGGGACAATTAGTATATAAATAAAGAATATTTAGATATGCTTTCCAGGGACTGTATTTTTTTGCACTGCTCAGGGACGCTCTGACCTTCTAGTTTATTATGAGTCAGGAAAAGTCAATATTACCTAGCTTGCCAAGGTTGGAAGAATTTTAATGAGTTATTGAGTCAAATAGTTAATCCTCCAGCAGCAGATATTTTCCCCCCTTTCAGATAAAACAAAGACTTAATGGGGACCAAACCAAATGGGATTTGTGGGAACTTTTACTCATCTTTATGAACATGCTTTAATCCCTTATTGCTTGATGGAAAAGTGGACTCAACATGGGATGTTTCATGTGGCTTGAAGTGGTTGGGCAAGCAGGGACTGTGTTGTTGTTAGCAAGGAATCTAGAATTAAAAAAAAATAGGACCAGTAAGTTGAAGCAGCTGTTGCTGATGCTCCTCACATCTCCACTATGTGTGATGGAGGTTCTGGGGTGAGAGGTTGGGACACACCAAAAACTCACCGAGAGCCAATCCTACACGTGGTGAATATGGACAGCTGGGGTTTGCTTCATACCTGCTGATCCAGATCGAGTCACAGCACAGGGGTGGCTGCTGTCGGGAGGCTGTGCAGAGCAGGCAGCAGGTTGTACGCTGCTAAATGTTTATTCCTCCTTTAATTATGCCTTTTGCAGCTTCCCTTTACAATTTGCTGCTTTGTGTGCTCCAATTAGCATAGAGTAATCTAATTCCCTGCAACTCTCTTTGCTGAGTATAATGCTAATTATTGCTCTGAGTAGCTGCTTGTTTGGGAGTATCCTGTCCTGTATGAATTGTAATGATGTTCTCTTGCAAGCCTTCTGACTTCAGAAGCAGAAAATGTTACAGCACTGGGGCAGCTCAGTTTGCCTTTTAATGGTATCAAACAGCAGACAGTTGCAGTAACATTCAGAGCATTATATGCAGTAAGTCTGCCAGAGTGTAGGCTTTCAGAATGGCTTCTTGAGTTCAAGTCATGCCCAAATTTTTGGCACTGGAATACTCTCACTAGTTCCTATTGTAGGGTCTAATTTTGCAGAAGCCTGGAAGAATGAATGGCCCCACGTCCGCCACTTCTCAGGGAAGCACTTTCTGCACATACTTGAGATGTTGATGACTCAGAGCTGGAGGTCTGGGAGCACAGGAGTGGAGATGCTCTGCAGATTGCCATCGTGCTGCTGTCACAGTGTGCTTTTAGCCTTGGGAACCTTTTAGCTTCTGCACTTGTATTGGCTGTGCACTGCTGTGCAGCAGACGAGGATGGTCTGTTAGGTAAATATTGCTAATGCTGATTTTTTTTCTCTCTCTCTGTCCAGTTCTTTATGGTCAGGATGGCCTGCATGCATCATGTGAGAAGAAGTACTGTGGCCGAGGGAGTAGGTGTGTGGTGAACAGGGACACCAACCAGCCTGAGTGCAGGTGTGTAGAAGACTGCAAGTCCAGCTACATGCCAGTATGTGGATCTGATGGCAAATTTTATGAAAATCACTGTCAGTTACATCGAGCCTCATGTCTTCAGAGGAAGAAAATCTACATTATCCACAGCAAGGACTGTTTCTTCAAAGGTAGGACATCATTAAAAATGAATACTTCTGTATAACTTCCATCACTCATCTTACTGTAATCCTGATAAATGACTGAATAATGTGCTTTATTTCTAAAGGATGATTTATTCTGGGTCTCTGTAGAACAGAACACAATGTTTTATGCAGTTATCTAAACCCCTGGGTGTCGTCACCCAAAATGTAATCAAACTGTGATCTAATCAATAATTAACATTGGTGCATGCTTTGAGTGCGCTGCAAGTTATATTATACTCAGTACTTACAGCTTCCAGTGTAATAACCTTTTAAAGCTGATTCATTGGCTAAGGATTTGACAAGGACTAAGGCATTATGAAAATTGTATACAGTATTAACAAATATTTGTTGCACAAGTGAGGGGAAAAAAAATAATTGTCTCCTAATACTGAATGTGGAAGCTGAATCTCTACGTGCTGAGCAGTATCGTTCACTGACTGCTCTCCAAGCCCTGGCAATGAGAGTCTGACATCTGGTAGTGTGGTCGTGCTGGGAGCATCGAGGGATCTGTCATCTCTGTGGGGTCGATGTTTCCCCCAAAAGCACCGTTGCTGATAATTGCACTGCAGCCCATGTAGGCAAATGACACAGGCGAAGGAGAAAAGTTGTTGAGATGAAGTTAGAGAAGCAGGAAACACGCCATCAGAGCTGAAGAACAGTGACAGGCAAATAAATGATAAAGTGTTGGAGATGTATTCCTGCAGAAAAGAAGTGGCAGATCGGTTGGTTGCAGAAATGTCTGTGCCCAGAAGTGGAGCACTTCAAATGGCTTTCTGAGGCTGGGTGTTTGCACAGAAAGAAAAGGGCTCTGAAGCAAGGCTTATATGCAGCTGTTCACAAATGTTTGCTGTTTTGTGACTTTTTTTTCCAGATCTTTGATCTAGTTGATCTTTGGATCAACTTTATAGCCAAATAATTATGTATGTAATGCAGAAGGAAAAAGTAGATGGCTTACTGCTGAGATTTAGCTCATAGCAATATGGGCTCCTGCAAATAACAAACCAGAAATTTCTGTCTAAGATTGAAGCCTTGCTTTGGCCTTGGTGGATCTGCTCTTCTGATCTTGGAAAGCAATGAAGTTGCTAAGAAAGCACATGGAGACCACGTGCAGGAGGAGGTACACAAACAGGAATGTCAAGGGGCAGAGAAGCTTTGTGCTCCTGCATTGCCTCTCCCTTTGTGTCAGGAGACCTGAGTCCAGTAGGAATTCAGTTGTGCTGATGTTAAAGACGATTCTGGTTTACCAGTAGGATGCAATCATCTGCTGTTGTTGGACAGGTACGATAGTAAATTTCATTATCATTATTGCACTGAAGTGCTGTTGGGATGGAGTCTTTTATCTTTTTCTGTTAATAACTTGTGGGCTGTGTACCTCCTGTCACAAATCAAGTGAGGCTGCGGTACTGGGAGGAGTGTGATATAATGCCAGGGAGTGGAAGTAGTCGTAAATTATTTTACTTCTAATGAGAGGTCATATAAGGGTCTCACTGGAGTATATCTTGAAAACTGATTGTCGAATATGCCTCCGTCTACCTACAGAAAGATTAGAGTGGGCTGTTGCAAATATCTCCAGTGACATTTATGTGATCAAATATGAAAATAATTCTTTTATCTTCAGCTCAATGGGCACTTGAGGCCCTGAGGAGTTTGACTGTGTGCACAGCTATCCATCAGAAGCGCTCATTTACTAATACTTGCAAGTGCGTGATGGTAGAAGAGTCTACTTATGAAAGAGGGGCCCATTTAAAGCAGCTTTTTATAAAGAGACTTAATTTATCTTTGCGATACCTTTTGTAGATAGGAACACCTTAGAGTTCTCGTGCTTTGGAGGAAGTCCTGAGACACCAGCCCCAGAATTCAAGACTTGTCTAGACTCTGCTTTGCTCAACATTGCAAAGTCTCGTTTGCTCTGAGGACTTGTCTTTGGGTCATAGAGTCATACAGTGGTTACAGTTGGAAGGGACCTTAAACCCCAAGGGACTGGATGGGGGGAAATACAGAAAATACAGATCTTCATTTCCAGGGATGCTCAGCATCCCCCGAATCCCACTTGGCACTGTGGGTTTTTCTTTTCCGGTTCCCCAAAAGATGTCTATAGATTTTTTCCATTCTTTTACATAGCCTGCCTTTTTACAGCGATGTTTCTGGCCTGGGTTTTTATTCATTCCTTATCGCATATACTGCTAAAGAAGATGAGTTCTCATTGCAGTAATCAGTGCCTCTGGAATGGCTGTATTATACCTAATGGTACAATGTCACGCTTGAATGCTTTCCTGAACAGGCCATGAAATGATGTCAGAAGTTGTAGTTTTGTGTCCCAGTTTAAAGTAACCCTTGAACTCTTGCAATGGGCCATTCCTTAAATCTGCTTTCCAGCAAAATAAAAGCTTTATGGAAGCAGAGAAAGAAACAAACTCTCTTCACTTCCATCATGAGTAATAAAAAAGTACTTTTCATGACTGTCTGCAGAGATAAAATGTATGAGAAAAAGAGTTTACCTTAAGGGAGAATAAACAGGCAGAGTAGGACTGAGGAATATTTGGTTTCGGCTCTTCTTCCTGATATGTGGCTCCTGGGGTAACCATCTGTGTATCCTTTCATTTCTTTGTCATTCTTGATTTACAAACAGGAGACTGAACAACTTCTTTATATCAGTAGATTTATATTAAGCTGTTAATCTCCAGATATGCACAGTAGCGTTGTAAATGCAGTGTAAGTTTTGTGACTGGAGAACCATCTGAAAGGTGCACGATGTATTGTTTCACCTAGATGTTAGGTATATATCATGGGCATATGCTGTTTGTTTTCTCTCGAGTGAACAGTTTACTTATTTGAATCTAATTAGGCTGCTGAGTGGGCTTCCTCGTGTTTTTTTTTGTCCCAGTTGGCTTCTTCAATTAGGATTGAAAGCCCTGCCCAGAAGCACACAGCAGCATCTGTGTGCTCTGCTGGTTTGCCCGGTTATCAGCGACAAACCGGAGGGCTGTCAGGTGCAACAGGTAAAAAGAACCTCCGCTCCCTTTTTAGGGCTGTGACCTCAGATTGTCCATAGTAGGCTGATAACAAAGCTGACAGGAAAGAGCTTTATTTCTTTCCTGTGTTGGTATGTTGGGGAACGACTGAGGTCTTTCAGCATATTCTTCATGGTGTGACTAGAAGCACTGTGCTTTTTATTCCCCTCAGCACACAGAGGTGGATTGCATCAATGTTGTGGTTTTGAAAGGTTTCCCTGAGGGCAGCAGCACCCAGACTGCAGACTTGGAGCTGGGTCTGCTGGGGGAGGCTGGTGAGATCCAGGAGTTGAATGAGGCAGAAAAATACCTACGTTCCCCTTTTGGTCGATTGACAAACAGTCCATAAGTAGGTAGGAAACCTTCCTTAGGAGTTGAAACCCAAAGGGGAGTGCCACAAAGCAGAAGTCCTACATCCAGAGGTCTCTGGGGAAATATCCCTCCTGCACCGAGCTGCTAAACCCCTCCCTGGTCTGTCTTCACCGTTATGAAGCAGTTTTGTTCTCTCATTGAACAAGGCTTTGCTTGTGACTTCATGGTTTTTTATTTATTTGCTTTTTAAACATATTTTTACCGCTTTTTTGTTTTCTTGTTGTCATAGAATTGCTTGGAGATTTTGATTCTGTAACAAAACACGTCAGGAGAAAATGATTTTGCTCCTTGCCAAAGAGAAGAGGTTTCTCTTCCCCAAAAGCACTCCAGTAACTGAAAACCAGAGAGACGTCTGTGCTTGTAATGACAATTGTCCCACAGATGTCCAAAATGAGCAGTTGCCCTTGGAATGTTCCTATCTGAATAAATGCCTCACATAATGCAGCTATATCATTTTTGCTCAGTGATTTGGACTATACTTTGCTCTTCCATGGCAGCAGTTCCTTTATTTCCACTCTATTCATTTTTCTTTCCTTTTGAGTTCTTACACCCACTCAGTCTGTTCACTTATTTTTTTTTTTTTCTCTCATTATTTTTGGCCAGCAAAAGCTGCACATACACTGCTCAGCACAGATTGTCTTCTTTTACCTCTTCCCTTTCTCTTCAAACACAGGAACAATTTACTTCTCTAGCAATGAGCATATCCTAGGAAAAAAAACAGCTCTTCTATTTAGTGCCATGCTTTTCCATTTCCAGGATTCAGTAATATTCTTCCCCTCTGCCACTTCTTCCCTCTCGCTGTTTCCTGTGAGATCAGCAATCCTAAAGCACAGCATCAGCTCAGCCCTGTTAGAGGAAGGGCAGCCATGCTATTGCCCAAACTCATTCCTTATCTGCTCTGGTTCTGGCATACTCTGTTTCTCCAGCTGTATCATTACTGTCTTTAATGAGATGCTCAGTTTTTCTGGCTGGGATGTGTAGTGACTTTCTACTGCTGCTGGTCAGATTTAGTTGGAGCTCTCACATGGCTTCAGTGCAGCACAGCTGACCATGTTCTTGAACTTCACATTATGTAAATGTAGCTGTTCTTATTACCTTACTCTTTAATTTTTTTAATTCAGTCCAACTTCTACTAAATGTCCAATTTTATGTGATCTCGCAGAGCTCGTGTGGAAAAATTGGGTGTTATAAAAACCCATTCATGCTCTGGTATTTCAGTCCTGTTCTTGTTCTTTTTCTATCCTCTCCCAAAATGTTAGTAGTAATTTTTTCAATAATTTACTGTTATTACTTAAAGTTATTTTTTTTTCTTATTAAGGAAATACTTTTAATTTTCCTTCTTAGCCAAGGACAGTTTTTGCCTCATAATACATCATACTTTTATACTGATTTGGGGTGGGAAATGGAAAGGAATGTGTGGTAAAGCACCTGCCTGCCTTCTGTACGCAGTCCTGCTGCTGAGTCTGATCTTTGCAGTGCTGCTCAGAGGACGTTCCATACCACAAGCTCTCTGTGCAGCCTCCCAGTATAGGCATTGCCAACTGCCCATTCCTGAGACTGTGCCACCCCAGACCTGGCTGGGAGCAGCCCTGAGCATCCTGCTCAGAGTGGGAGGTGATGCTGAAGGTCTCAGTGCTGGGTCCTCTCCCACCTTTTGGGTTATCCATGGTCTCATCATTTCCACAGTCTAAATGGCATTTTTCATTTTTGACTTCTTATATATCCTTCCTCCTATTCTCCAAAAGTTGTTTTGCTTGTTCTTATGTTATGGAACATTATAATCTTCTGCACGATGACAGCAAACTTTCAATGCTTCAATGTTAAGAAGAATTGCAAACTGAGAGGAGAAATAAAAACCAACCAGGCTGATAACTCATGCAAAGTGGACTGCAGCAATCTTCAGTAGTTATGAATTCAGCCTCAGATGGTGGTGGTTTGTTTCCTTGCTACTTTATTGATTGTCCATGTGTTAGTTCTGTGTTTTGTTACTTGCAGAAGTAATTTGTTCTAGAAAAGAGCATTCCAAAACATCTTGGAGAATATCTTGGGTGTTTTTCCTCATTTAGTGGTGGCAAAACAGATCCGTTGGGTTGGCTGGAATGCAGGCTGCAGAGAAACCTGCTCCATTTAGCACTGCAGCTTTCCAGGTGGAAAAATCGGAGTGTGAGTTAATGGCACATTTTCCAGCCCACAATTAATATTTGCCAATTTGAACCTGCAGCACTGCTGCCTGGCTGGTGGCAGCGAGATAGGCTTGGGGAGTTGGGATTCGTGTAATTAATGCCTCTGGGGAGAAGGCCGGGGTCTCTAGCATGCAGGATTGGCCTTTAATGATCTTTTTGGTGCCTTGCGTAAGCATGCTAGAGCTTTCAAATGTTAGAAAGAGAGATAAGTATTTTGTATAATAGAGGTTTCTGTTTCATTTCACTAGGCTAATACAGTTCTTAATACAGCAAATACTTCAGGATTCTGAATATCCAAAGGATTCCTTGTTATTCCCATGCTGTTTTATCAGCGTTTTCCTCTGAGACTTTTGAGGAATGATCATTTTACCTGCGTTGTCAGGCTGATTCCTTTAAAATGTGATAGACAGCTTGATTCCTATATAAACTGACTGCATCTGTCTTTGGGGTAAGCTGTGCAAGATCCATTGATTTATGTGAGAATGCAAACACAAGGCGGTTTGCTCCTGGCTGTGGTAATAGGGATCTTGTAGGAGTTTGTCTAAGATTTGTAAGATTATTTTCCATCCATTGTTGTACCTGCAGAATTTCACCTGCCTTTTATCCCAAATGTTAACTGAATAGAAGAGGCTTTCTTCCTCTGTAAATCTGGTGTTCTGATGCCAAACAGCTTGCTGACATTTCCTCTTGGACCTATTGTGGTTGCAAGCACCTATTAATTCTCAATGGAAGGATAATTTTAAATTTATTCTTTGACTGAAACAAGTACATTTAATGTTAGTGACAATACCGTGTAGAGCATACTGCTGCTGCCAGAAGAACCATGAAGAGCCTGACAGCCTTCCAAAACCAGCTGCTGATTGTCCTCCTTCACTGGAAGACGTGTAGGATGACTTCTGTTGGCTTTTGCATTCTAATGTTTTTTTCCTAGACTCCAATACAAAGTGAACAAAAGCCTTCATTGAATGGGAAGCTGTTGGTCTGGAGGTAGAGTTACAGTGAGCAGCAGTTACCAACAAAGCTCCTGTTTCTGGTCTTGGAGGTTAGGAGTGGATGTTCTTTAAGGCCCCCAAAAAGCAACCCACAATTGTGAAAGACCAGGCGATCACTTTAAAAGACAGTTGAAAAGGTTGAAAGGTTGAGATGGACATTAAAGATTGAATGATTCAATTGCAACAAAGGCCGCTGGAAACTAAGTCATGGAATCTGCATATATCAAATACATCTTAGAATTAAGAGAGACTTAGGCAAAGAGATTCAGGAGTGCTTTAAAGATGAAAAGGACTGACACTTGAGAATGGCTGATTAAAGGGCGTTCAGCCCAAACACTACTTTCACTGGGTGCTGAGTATAAAAATCCTTGGTTCAAATTGGGATTCCGAATGCTGGGGAATACCATCAGACTCTATACTGTAGATTCAATTAAGTGGCTGAGGAAAACCAATAGGCTTCCATCAGTGTTAGCTCCCCTTCCTGCCTCAGCTCCACAGTGTAACAGATGTGCAGATCCCATTCCCTGTGGTAGAGTGATCAGTCACAAATTAAGACCCACAAGGAAGATTTCCAGGGAGGCTCATGCTAATAGTATTTTGTGTTTTCCGTCAGTGTCCAAGAAGGCTTTATGAAGATTAATGAATTAGATATTGCAGCAGCCCTACGTACTGGGAAAATATTAATCCTTCTTCTACACAGAGAAAGTCTGCAGTTTAGGAGGGAACCAGAGGCTTTCTCAAGATCACACAAGCGGACATCAGAGCTCTTGTGAAATCATCCCTTCTGTGGTCCCTTAAAAATCCCATGGCATGTGCTGTTCTTTTTCCTGTAGGTTTGCAGGGCTGAAGGGGAGGGAAGGTCTGGCTGGGGCTGTGAGTTCCAGTCAGCAGAGATGTGGCTGTGGGCAGTGATGTTTGCGAACAGGGAGCTGTGCTGTGCATGGCACTCACAGCAGCAGGCTTTGAAGCCTATCCAGCTGTGATGCTACGCAAACAGTGGCTCTGCGTTCAGTTTTGAGACAGAAAAGGAAATGCTGCGATTTTATAGATGCAGTCTCCTTATCTCATAAGGATCTTGATGAGCAAAAAAAAACAAAACTCCCACAGTAATAAAAGTATAGAGGAAAAAAAAAAAAAGGTGGAAAAAAAAGCACTGTTTGGGTTTATTTTGCTCATTCAGTTAAAAAATCAGAGGTGGGAAGAACTGCATAATGTGGAGCAAGACACATGCTTGCTAAAATGTAACCTGCATAGTGAAAAGGCTGGGGCGTGAGGAGTCCATGCAAAAGGAAGGTGTTTGTTTTGCTTTTAGTGGGGGTTCTTTTCACTGCAAGCAGCCTGATGAGCAAACACAGGTTTGCCTGCAGAGGGTCCCCCTGTAAAAACCTTGGTGTTTTCTCTCTTCCCATAATGATTACAGTCTCCTTTCAGGTTCTGTCTCGGGGATTTGCTTTACCCTGCTTGCTTGCTTTGCCTCTGCCACATGGGCACTGCAGTTAAAGAGAATTTAGTGACTGCACCTGTTGTTTGGGGATAACACGAGGAATTTTACTTTTGAAGCAATTTGGGGGGAATAACAGAAGTGTCAGTGGGATTTTATCTGTTTATCCTGTTCAGATCATTATGATCAAGGCATAGAAAAGCCTCAAGGGGCAGAATTTGATTGCATCCAGAATACGTGCAGAGCTTTTGCCTCACAGCCAGAGCCCAGGCAGTGCTTGGCTGGGCAGCAGTACTGACTCTCTGTTGTCCTGGCCCAGCAGCCCCAACCCTGGTTCCTCCTGCAGGGTTAGGAGCACCGATGCCCTGCTCACACAGCACAGCTCCCTCCATCCCTGCTCTCCCTCTGCTGAGATTTTTGGCATTACCATGACTTCGTTGACTTTTTCTTTTTTTTCCCCCTCTCAGTAAATCTGGAGGAAATGCTGCAAAAACATTTGCGGTGAATATTTTATTTTAATTTTGTCTATAATCGCTTTGGCTGAATCTGCGGCCCTTTAGTTTGCTATTTTGTGAATATTTTAGCAAATTGGTTTACCAACAGGCGCGTTGCCAGCAAGCAAATGTTCCTGGCTATTTGAGGAAAATGGGGTTTAGCTTTGTGTTTGCTGCAGGAACTCTGTCAGGGTTCCTCTGGGAGGAGCTGCTTGGCCAATTAGAGCAAGTCTCATTAGGAAATGGGATTCTCAGACCATGTCAAAGGCTGATGAGTGGCAGGACCAGCTGCATGAAGTGGTCCCCCTGCACAGCAGCTGGGTGCCTTGCAGGTAAAATGCTATAACAAAGTGCTTGTGGGCTCTCAGGAACCTCTGTTTTTTTTTCATCTTTGTTTTGGATCAGAGCTGTGCTTGGGCTGTAATGAGAGAAGGACATAGAAGTAAGAAGAGATCTCTCTTGGGCATCCCTTGCCATGCAGTGGGTTTTGCTGGGCTGTCTTCTGCTGTGCTCTTCTTGCCCGAGGTGTACAGCAGGCTGAAAGAAAACCACTGCAGTGCTGCTTTGGGATGGGACTGCCAGGGGTGGGGAGGTCACAGTGCTGTGCATCTCCATCCATGAGTTCCTCTGACTTCCCGACTTGTTCCATGGGCTGGTAATCATCAGACTTCACCCTCAGCCCTGCTGTAGGCAGGAGGGAGACGTGGCTGTTTTCTGGAGAATGTAATTGATAGGAAGCAAGAGCACTGGGATCTGGGACACCCCAGGTAGCATTGGGCCACAGCCTCATGTCCAGCACGGATATGAGGTGTCAGCACACCTGGCAAACATCTGCCTCACACTCATAATTGGGCATCACAGTCACACAGGGCTCTGTGGAAAATGTTTAATTCTCCCAGACACATTTTGTTTGGTTTTAAAGGTGAAATGGCTTGTTAGAGCCAAACAGAGCAGCAGAAAATCTTGCTGAAGCTGTGTGGAGTTGAGGAGGTAAAAGGCTGTTAGGACAAAAAGCCCAGCACTGCTGGGCCCATGAGATTTTGGCCACACCATTCAGAACAGAACCTACAGGTAATTGAAGGCATTTTGCAGCCCCCGCTGGCATTCAGCTAGGTTTTATTTTACATAATGAGCCTGTGCAGATCGGAGCACAGCTACTTTGGGGTCGCTTCAGAAATGTGGACAGGTTGCAGTTTTGGGCTCATCAGTTCCTGCCAATTCCTCGGGCTCTTCTGCAGCTGAACAGCTCGGTTCTGCCAGACTCTTCCAGCTGGGCCTCCGTTTCAAGGTACGTTCAGTCAGTTTCTTAGACTGACAGCATTTTCCTATTGGACAGAAATTACTGAATATAATTTTGGGGACACTTTTCCTTTTTTTCCCTCTTTTCTGCACTGTCTTTCCCTGTGTTACATGGACATCTGGCTCGTTTTTTCCCTTTCAGTCTTGCTGCAGAGCATCTGCTCTGAATCAGCAGAGGTCATATGTGTCTCCTTTACACTTTATTGCACTCACCTTTGTTTTGGAGGCTTCAAAACTGTGAAAATTGGAGAAATATTTAAGAACTGCTTCTTACCATGTTCCCTACTGTTAGGGTCATAGGAGTGGCTGTTGTTTGTAGTGGCATCTGACCTGCGCTGCCTTATCTCTGGTAGTCTAAGCTCTGCAAATGGAGCAATACAACTTATTTTTCTTGACAATAGCACATGTAAAATACCACCAGTATCCAAAAGTGCATCCAGCAGACACGTAGCTACCTGGAATCCCTGAGCTTTGTCTCCTTGTTCCTCAAAAAGGCTCCAGAAAAAGCTATTGGTCCCCTACAAGGAGCTGGGAGAGCTCTGACATTTTCAAAGCAATCAGGTAGAATTACCACATCTCTAAGTATATCTTTAACCTATTTACTGATATTTTCTTAACATCGTCTCATGGTGTTCATCACTCAGAAAGCAGCTGAAAGCTGCATCTGCCAGATTGCTTTAAGAGGCGTTTCAGTTTGGGAGCCCAAAATCTCTTATTTTAAATGGGCATGCTTTTGCTCACTTAAGCTTCCCATTTTTTCCTGCTTCTGGTCACCCAACAAGTGCTCTTGTGCTCCTGGTGCCAGGCAGTGAGCTGCTATGTTCTTTTTCTTTTGGGAAAGCCAAGAAGCTGCAGTTTTAAGCTGGGATAAGAAGGAGGCCTGCAGTGCAGGGCAGCACTCCGAGCATTGGGTAGGTCAGCATCCTGCAGTGCTTCTGAATGGTGGAGATGAACGTCTGAAAATCCTTGCTCTGATCAACGGGAGAAAATGTATGAAAGAAAGTACTTTAAGCTGTTATAGAAATAATGTTCCAACTCAGTCTCAGGCTGAGTTACGTTGTGAGTGAGCGGATATTGTTTAAAGCGGAGCTGAAGTGAACTTTGTGCCTTTTGAGAGATTTCAAATGCTGAGAAAGTAGGTAAGATGATCGCGCAGAGGTTTGATGCTACGTCCTGCCTCTCTGTGCTGTATGCAGCTGTGCGTGTTTCTGGGATGCCTGCAAGCACCTGCCTTCATCTGTGACGTTTAAAGGCTTTAAAAAAAGCACGTAACATTGATGCAAATCTTCTGCTCTGAGCTCACTGGTAAATAATGCAGAGTGAGGAAACTTCTGAGCACTTCCAAAAGCGCTGCTCTCAGTTTTCCTGTTATTACCGTGTTTGGCTTGATATTTGCTACAGAAGGGAAAAACCTGAGCGTTCCATCACAAAAAGCACAGAATAGGGTGTTAGCTAGCGGTTTATTGCAATTGTATTTCTGCTGGCAGTTTACAGTTATCTTTGATCTGCAAAGCATGAGCTCAGTAATATTGTTTATAATCACATGAGGAACTGTACGTAGGATCATAGCGGCTGTGGCAGGTGGCAATTGCATGACTTCTCTGCAGACCTCAGCAGTACTGAGAGTTGGTTATAGCGACAGTCACTGCTTGTACTGATACCACTGCTCTGCAGAGGGTTGCTTTGCCTCAGTCCTTGCTTTGTGCTGCTTCTCAGTGCAGCAAGAAGTGCAGAGAGGAGAACTGATGTATTCTTTTGTGGGGTTTTTTGGTAGAGGAGACGCGTCCCATGTGGACATCATCCCCTTTGCAGGTTCTTGGCCTCCTCCATAAGTCCCTTAGGCTCCATTTACTACAGAGGATTCCATGGCAGGGTACGTGTGGAGTAACTCAGTCTGTCTTTCTGGATTGTCCCCCTCACTTCTAATAATTGTCTAATGAACATACCAAATGTTGAATTCTGGATATACACCTCTCTAAAACAGCCTAGCACTGATTGATCGAAACTGATGTAGGGTCTTCATCAGCATGCTGTCCTTAACTTATTACTGCAAGAACAGTTTTTAATCCTTAACTACACAGGGAACATTTGTGGGAGTTTTACAGCAGGGAAACCGTTCAGGTGAAGTATTGACACTCAGAATTTCAATACAGTATTAAATCCCTCTTAAGCTATAGAAAATGAAAAAGTTTATGAAGGGAAGTAACTCATGCCTTCTAATTTTATTTTTATGAAGCAGTTTCCCCCTCAGAACATCTCTGTAAACTAATACCTCGTAATCAAGTCTGTCATTGTAAAACAAAATAAAATGTTTAAAGAGCATAAAACAAAATTGAGAATTTGTGGGGGAAAATGCTGTCTGTGTATATTTAAAGCAAAATTCTTTGCTGCAGGGCGTTGAGCTGTGATGCAAGAAGGGATTCTCAGCATGGATAAACTGTAATAATTTTTAACTAATTGCAGCTCACCCTTTTGGAGAGTGCTGCGGTGCAGCGCCGCATGCGATACAGCAGTGCGAAGCGCTGAGTTAGAGCTGCGTGTTATCCTGCAGTTTTCAAGCTGTTAGAAGCCTGAAGAAGTGTGGTGTGAGCAGGCAGGTGGCACAGACTCAGCAGCTTGGCAGGCAGCTGGGTTGGGTGGTGCTGTGGGTGGTGCTGTGGGTGCTGCTCGCTGTGCAGATCTCATGATCTTTGGGCGCCCTCAGCACCCGCTCCTCCTCACCTCCACTCCATCTCCCTGCCTGCATTGCTGCCTGCATTTCCCACAGCACAGACTTTGGCTGGCAGCTCCGGGCCGACTTTGGTGTTAATGCTGTTCTCGGGGCAGAAGGAATTTCTTCCCTCCGGGTTGGAGGAAAAGGAGGGCAAGGCTCCTTTTACACCAGTGAGAACAGAAGTGCTTGCATCAAATCAACGCTACAAAAATTGCTGCTCAGCATGTCTTATTTATTGTCTTAACCAGGCACTTTCCTCCATGAGTTTAAAAGTTTGCTCACATGGCTTGTGCCTTCATGCACCCTTTGTGCGATTTCTTCATGCAGCAGTTGCAAATGAAGATGCTAACAGCTATGTTCCAAAGCTTTGCTCTCCAGCAACCGAAAATGCTATCAGTTTTCCCACGTTTCTGCCATCTGTTGGGGACATCCTTAAATACTACAGCCTCACACCTGCTCTGTGCAGACTTTTCAGGTAGGAAATGCTGGGAACGTAGGCAAAATGCGCCACACATCCCACGATTCTGTGAATGGGCACAGTGAGGGTGGGTTGCTTGGTTGTGGCTGATGATTATAGAGGTCTTTTCCAGCCTTAATGATTCTGGTTTTCTCTGCCAATCATTGATTGCATGCAAAAACTGATGGCACCCTAGGCTTTATATAAAACCTTTGTAGGTTTTGCAGGTGCTGGTTATGATCATGGAGTTTCAGTGTACAGTGGAGTCAGTGGGGGGTGAGGCAGTATGAATGAATGTGTTTTTATGTGCTATAACACTAAAGGATTTTCATGGTGCTTGGGCTTTTGAGGCCTGTAACAACTTTCGTTGAAGTCAGGAATTTAATTTTTTTGCTTTTTATATAAATGCTTTTGCGTTTTATTATGGCTGGATTAAGGCTTAATTGTCAGTGCTTCCACAAATTGCACTGCAATAAATACAAAAAAAAGTGGATGTAAACATAACTTGTGGAATAAAATGCAAATATGTGCATTTGTGTAAAACGTGTTTGGATCTTGCACTCAAATTTACATTTTTAAGTAGCTGCTTTTAACAGTTATGGCTGCAGAAATCCCTTAATGTTAAATAGATGAATCTTTATCTTCAGACCAGGTTCAGATGTAGAAATAGCTGAATATATTTCTAGTACAAAGTAACTTTACAGGGTCATGCACTCTATCTAACGCCTTGTCATTTTAATGGATTCTGGTTTAATTGCTCACATCCCACAGCTGAAAGCGGTTTTTCCTCATTCTTCTCAGATCTCGTTGTTACCATAAAATACTGTCCATGGGTCACAGCCTAAGCTGAAGCAATTTGCTGAGTGTTTTCCCTGCGTTTGGGGTTGGAAGTACAGGTGCTGAGGCTGGCAGCAGAGCTGTACAAGTGAGTTTGGCGCTGGGGCTGTGAGGGGAGGAGAGGAGGAGCTTCCATGGATGTGCAATGGAATCGATGCAACCCACACTGTGAGCTCAGGCAGGTGGTGATAATTCCTCTGTAAGCCTCAGCATGACAGTGAAGCTTTGCCATTTGATGATGGAGGCTTATCCCAAATCAGCCTCTGCAGAAGTGGAATTATTTGGCAGGAGCCCAGGCATCTCGGGGGATTTTGGTCAAAGGGCGCTCATGGTCCTAATAGCGATTCCCAAATTTTGCAGATGCATTAATGCTGTATCTTCTACCCGTGCATGCATACTCTAAGCATGCCTGAAAAGCAAAGCCAAGGGGCCACGTGTAAGAAGGAGGCAGCTGTGGATCCCAGTTGGAGCCATGGCTGCTCTCACTGTGGGCACTGGGAGTGGGAGTCAGTGGGGATGAGGAGTGCATCAGTGCTGTGTGCTTCTTGCAGTGCTGGTAGTTTGTTGTAAAAATCTTTCCATCAATTCAGTTCACATCGTGCCTTAAACTGCTTGTAAAATAAATATAACTGACAGATCTGCAAGTAGCAATACACAGATTGTGCACAGAATATTTTTCTCTCGAAGCAACCCAGAGGTAAAAAGTAGATTAGATGCTCAGAGCACCGGGTTGCATACCTGTGTGTGAAGGATGAGAGAGATACGGCCTAATATATTTTGGATGACAGTCATTCAAACTCTTTGCTGTGTTGATAATGAGAACAAAGTGACCAAATTTGATTTAAAATAGATTCTACTGAAAATGGGGAAATCATTATAGCAACTGTAGCGTATTGTTTACTTTAGGAAGTCTCCTTCACTTAATTTGCCTGTGGAAAGGAGGAATTGAAAATACCCCCCCGGTCTGCTGCCTGGCAGAGACACTTCAGCCTCTGGCGATGGCAGAGCTGCAGGTTTCACTGGGACTGCTGAGCTCAGCACACACCAGAGGTGTGCAGGGAGAGCCCTTAGCTGGATGCTTTCATACCAGGGAATTCCCCTGGTGAAACACGTGACTCTAGGTGACAAGCTTGTTTGTTGTTGGTTTTTGACCCTACTTTTAGACATTTCCTTTAAGTCGAGATGGAGGAGCGTGGCCAGCTGCCATTGTGCTTTGCTGACTTGGAACGTGGCAGCTTGGGACTGCTGAGTGTGGCTGCTGGGAGCTGTGCAGTGCTGAGCACCAGCCTGGACTGGGCATCTCTTGGTCCTCCTGGAGGTTGGGATGAAACAGGGCTTTGGGGAGACCTCATTGTGGCCTTCCAGTATTTGAAAGGAGAGTATAAACAGGAGGGGGTACGGCTGTTTACGAGGGAGGATAGTGATAGGACAAGGGGGAATGGTTTTAAACTGAGGCAGGGGAGGTTTAGATTGGATGTTAGGAGGAAGTTTTTTCCCCAGAGGGTGGTGAGGCACTGGCACAGGTTGCCCAAGGAGGCTGTGGATGCCCCATCCCTGCAGGCATTCAAGTCCAGGCTGGATGTGGCTCTGGGCAGCCTGGGCTGCTGGTTGGCGACCTGCACACAGCAAGGGTTGAAACCAGATGAGCATCGTGGTCCTTTGCAACCCAGGCTGTTCTGTGATTCTGTTCACAAGAGCTTGTTAGTGTAGACACGATTAGAATGCATCTTTCATATTTCAGTAGGTGTATCTTAGATAATGAATAGAGAAAGGGGTAATACACTGCAGCTTAAGGTACTCAGGAATGGTGAGTTTGAGTCTCTTGTTGCACTTCAGCTGACAGTTGTCGGGGATTTTTGCAGGAAAAATTTCTTTCCATTGTATGCTTATGAAGAATTGGTGACATCTGGTGATCGCTTATAATGAGCTGTCTCAAGACAGCCAACAAAAATAAACCTTTTGGTAACAAGGATTTGTCTTGCTGTGTGTTGAGGAGAGATGCTGCAATTAAGACGTAATTCCTACCTGCTGCTCTGCTTAGAGGAACATTCAAACTGCGTCAGATCAGATGCTCTCTTCAGCATACTACAAAATGAGAAAGGTTGTTCCCAGACTCGTGGGTCTAATTGAATAAAGGCCTATCCAAATGAAAAGGGCACAGATGATGCTCTGGATCCTGCGAGACGAGTCTAGAGCTCCTGCTAATGTCAGAGAAAAAGCTGCTGCAGGATCAATGCGAACTATGTCTTTAAGTTAAACGCATTTATATTGGTAGGCAGGGCATGCTGGCTGTTTTACTTGAGTTTTGTCATCGTGTCTTTGACATGTAATAACCCCAGAGGCAGCATTAGCAATGTAGCTCTCAGCATCGGCAAGCAGAGCAGCCCCTGTGGGCAGGGATGTTGGCAGCAGCGTGAGGGCTCCTGCATGGACTGTCTGCACCATGCGTCTCCACTGTGGTCGTTTTATCACCATCCCAACTTGCTAATACATCAACTTCCATGATTTTATTTAGCCAGATGTAAGGCATGGCTTTTGTTCACTGGCTCCAAAACAAAGTTCTGTTATAATGCAACTCTTAGTATGTTTGGGGTTGAAGAATCATGGGGCCAAGAACTGTTTGTGCTTCTTAGTGCCAGAGCTGTGCTTGGGGCAGGTTGGCTCGCCGTGGAATGGAGAGGTGTCTCAGAAGTGACTTTCAATGGTTTTTAAGAAGAGAATCTTGCCTTGTAGAGCTTTGCCTCTTTTTATTGACACACAAAGGGTACGATTTCAGTGTTGCCTTTATTTGTAAAACAGTGTTTCAAAAAGGATTTTTTTAGAGCACTTGATGTGGCCTTGACTTTTAAGAAGTTTTGTGACAGCTGGAGAATTTGACAGTTTTTTTTCCTTTCAGACAAGGTTTTATGTGATGAAATTCATACCTAATGTCAGAAGTCTGATATTTTTATTTGTAACACAATCGCCTTGTTAATAAACAGCTATCATTTTATTTTTAAAAGCTTTGAACAGAATTACTATTCATATATTAATTAAAATACTACATTGAAAATTCAAGGTATGCTCTGAATGGCTCCTTATCTCTTGCTGTGTTCTGCCTTGAGCTGCCTTAGATGTTTAAACCAGCAAACGCGAAATTAGCATTCAGAAAAGGTGAAAATACCCCTCAAGAAAGTATCACCCATTTTGCACTAAGCTAGTTTTATTAAAGAAACCTGGATTCTTGGAATGCAAGTGCTGAAACTGAGTAAAATTAGAGCTTTTTGGATGCTGTGTGTGCTGGAAGATGCACCAGTATAGGGGTGCCAGGTAGAGCACCCTGATTTGTCTTTGAAGCACTGCACCATTAGCACATGTCCAGCACACCTCCCAACCCAACAGGCCAAAGTCTTTCATAGCAAAGTGGGGGTTCCTTGAGCAAAGCAGTGCTGACCTTTGGCTGCGTTTGGTGAATGTGAAGCTCTGGAAAGAACTTCAGTCTGATTTATTTTTAAGAAGGATAACTCTTGAGTATCCTGGATTTTGCAAACCTAAAGCCTACCACTGTAATCCCTGCAAGAATGTTGTGAATACATTGAGATCTGAAATACAGAACTAATGGCCAAGGTAGCGCTGCATTTGGTTGTTTGATCAAGTAAGGTTTGCTCTTGCCTCTTGGTGTTGCAGCCATTTACAAAATAACAGCTTTCTAACCAAACCACAGATGTGCTTTTTCTTCTCCATCTGCATGACTTTCCCTTCCAAATCCCATGAATAGATTAATCAATGGGAGAGGTGCAGTGCTGGCCCCAGCCGACCCTCTGCCTCCTTCTGGTGCTTCAGATAGATCGGCAGCTCTGGATTCAATGAAAAACAAAGCAGTAGCTGGCTCCTTGTGCATGCAGAGGGTAATGACACACTGATATGGAAACTAAATGCAAGCATATCCTTTGGGCTCCTTGCCTGAATGCTCTGCCAGGGAAGAAACTAGCTCAAGCATCAGCAGCTTTGAGGCAGTAGTCTCAGTGCTGACTCAGGCAGGACTCAGAGCGTGAAGACCTGGCGGTGCAGTTTCTCAGTGGTCAGAGGTAGGGTAGTCCTGAACATCTTCCTAATATTGTGGGTCATTTAAACATGGTTTGCAAAAACGAGATGCTTTTGTGGAGTGGTATTGGCAACTGCCTGTCCTCTGTAGCGCGTTTGGATCCATCTGAGTAATTTCAGCCAAATTTAACTGTGGAGGCAGAGACCGTGGGTAGAGCTGTGTATGAAATCCAAGAACTTGCAGCAGGTTCCCAGGAGGCCAAGGCTGCTTGGTGAGAGGCACTGAAGAGCTGATACCAGAGGGAGCCATTACGTGTGAAAATATTTGGAAATGAGCTCAGTACATCCCAGTGTCACAGGAATAACTTCTTTGTATGGCTATGCAGAAGGAGTCACAGTACTTTCATGTCAGAGCTCAAGGAAGACAGATAGAGGGGCCCAGTGACTCTTTGAACACAGCATCCAAGACATGCTGTCCCCAGATCCCATCTCCACTGTATCTGCTCTGTTGGGTTGAACGTATTGGGGTAGAGAGGCAGGGCCATCTCCCGTGCCCTGCTGGCCATGCTTCTGCTGGTGCAGCCCAGGGTACAGTTGGCTTTCTGCGCTGCAGGGGCACGCGCTGCTGTCTCTGACAGTAAAGGTATCATCTTTGCTTGTCTTAATGAAGAAATCACCCATCTGTAAGGAGGGATATCATCTGCTTCATTCATGTTTGAATGGTGCGAGCCCTGGTGTAACATTTATTTCATCCTATTGTAGTTATTTATACCGCTTCTTCCTCCTTTGACAGTCATCGTTTCTGCCTGTGCCATCAGCCTCCTGCCAGAGGAATGGGTCGGTTCAGAGCTGTCAGCTGTGGGCTGTTTGCCCTCTGGTAGCTCAGCCCCCCACCTGCCAGCCAGTGTGCTGAAAGAAAGCATCTGATTTCCACTAATGGCTGCTTTGCTTCAGAGGTCAGAAAGGGCGGCTGTGAATTGTTGCGTGGCTCCTTATTCATTGCCCAGATAAAAGGAATGCTGTTGATTTTGAAATAACGGTGGAAGAATAGTAGACTTTCCTGAAGATTTCTTCACAGGTGGATTAAATGCTCCTCATCTTGCTTTAAGTAAAAACTCTTCTGCTGCTGCTGATCATCTGCTTCCCTTGTACTTCTTGCTGTAGTGGCAGCTCCAAACCAAGCGCACAGAGGGGTTGTTGGCGTTGCAGTCCCACTGGCAAATCACAAAAGGAGCAGGCTGGTGTTACTAGAAGATGCCTGATCACACATTACACAAGCACAACAGTAGGTTCCAGTGCTGCACTGTGGTATCAGTCGCATCCTCAGCACTCAAACCTGCTCTGTGATGTTGGGGAGGATGAGAAGAGAGATTGTCTGTTGTGAAGCAGTGCCAGTTCTTGCTTACCTGAACATCAGAAAGGGGAATGGTAACACTGACAGAGCCCACCCTGTTAAGCTGGAACTTCTGTGCTGCCCTCAACATCAGATAAACGACAGTTTTGTGTACCCGTGAAGCTCGAGGATGAGATAAACAGAGCATAGCCTGCAATCACAAATACAGCTTGATGAACTGTTTGCATTGGGTAGATATTACAAGCTAGCATGCTCGTGTCTGAATAATTGCACTAAAGAGGAATCAATAAGCAATAGATTTTCCAGAAAAGGAGCACGTTGCCCATCTGGCCCAAGTGGACATCACTGGACTGGGCTCAAAGCACTGCTCTTTCTGGCACTGCTGTCTGGCTGATGAGTAGTTATTCACTGAAGCGCTTTGCCTTTGTGTTTACTTATCATTTAGGTTTAAATTCGTGATCCAAATAATAAATTTAGCTCCATTAAGTTATTGAAGGGTTCTAATCACAGCTGTTTTGGTAAGGATATACAGCCAGTAAGCATGGTATGAGTAAGGCCGCTTCTCATTTTTGTATCAAATTTAATGTGCTGATATGATCTTTTCAAGACCCAGATTTGAATTTAACACTGTTTAGAAAACAGAAACCTGTCCAAACTGGTTCTAGGTGTGATTCATTTCATTTTGTGTTTCACAATATATTTTTAACAGCTGATGTATGAGTGTGCTGAGAAGCTGCCAAAGGAGAGACGTTTCGATCCAAGTCAAAGAAACCAAACCTCTGACTCCAAAATGATTTCTTTTTTCTCCAGTGTTTAAAAAGAGTTCCTAATTACTTATTTTAATGATTTTTTTTTTTTCTGTTTTACATTAACATAATGAGAGTTGCATGTAAACAGTCTTTCTGCCAAGGTGCAGTCATGGCTGATATTGCAGGCTTTAAGGTGATGGTGTGACCACTCTCCCTCACTGAGCGCAGCTGCAGGCTTGGGTGACCTGAGAAAGAATGGACCCCCACTAAAGAATGCTGTGTATAGATTGCAAAGAAAAGGAAAGAAAAATAAAACTAAGCAAGTCCAAAATAGGTACAGATGATCCTTTGAAAACTCCTGGCTTTGACTCCTGAGATGCCTTTTTTGCAAATACTGACATTTTCTTTCCTGGTTTCCTTGGAGCGAGGTGGTCTTTAAGGTCCTTCCCAACCCAAACCATTTGATGATTAAGGGAGGACAAACTTGCAGTACTGCTCCATTCCTAGGAAATTTGTTTTTTTAATTTAATATTGATTTTTCTGAGTTTAAGCTTCCATGTGCAGAGGATGCTTGCTGCAGAAGCAGGTGTATATCTGAAGCTTTGCACCTGTTAGAGATACAGCAGCCAGCTACTGCAGCGTAGGGTGCAGTTTATATAGCACCAAGGATGCCAGTGCTTCACTAGGCAGCAAACAGCTCCTGTGTGCCCTGGCAGCTCAGACCTGAGTTGCATCTCTGTACCCATGTGCATGCAGTCATCTAAAGTTGTTAGCGTGCTGTGCATGCCCTGCTGAGCGGTGCATTGCCCCAGGAGAGTTTAGGCTGAAGCATTTCTGAGTTTGTAGGTCATAAATTGATGCTCCCCTGTGCTGCTGGCCCTTGTTGGGCAGGAGGAATTCTGTCATCAGATGTCCTTGTTTGAGTTGCAATCTGCGTTTGAGGGCGTTTTAATTCAGCTCCATGGCTGAAGTTGGAAGGAGTGAAAGTATTCCTGCCGATGCAGATCAGCATATTTCCTAGGCTCACAGCATGCAGCTGTTTATTTAATTTTCATAAGTTTAGTAGTCATCAAAACCTTTAACTGAAGTCTCATAAAGGCGGTTCTTACAGTGTTTTCCAAGCTGCGTAATTTTGAGGCTGAGAGGACTTTGTATGCAGATGAGGACATGCTGGTAATGTCTGCTCCCCAGGGGAAGAGTGACTTTCCTACAGATGCAGGCGGTGGGGTTTTTGAGCAGCAGTATTCATGGCCATGATTGTGTAATTAGAAAGAGTTTTAGCAGCAGCTTGTAAAATGTACAATTAAAAGTTGGCCCCAACTCCTCCTCCCCTCTCTGCCTCCCAGAAGCCCTTGGTATGAGTTTCAGATAATTTCAAGCTCATTTCTGCTTGATGACTGTTAGATTGGGGTGGAGATATGCAGTAGCTGCTGAACTTGGTGCTTGAAGATTAGCTTTGTTAATAGCATCTGATGATATCATTAACAACACCACAGAAAGGATGGCGGTGTTAGGGAGTTTGCCTTGATGTTGTGGATGGTTCCCATTCTGTACGTACCAGTGCAATCTCTATAAGCTTTGAGGCTCTGTAACAGCAGAGCCATCGTGGTGGGATGATGGAGGCTGCTGGTGGCATCCTTTTTTTTTAGCAATAGCTGTAATCTGTCAGCATTCTTCTCTCCAAGCCTTCTGCAGTTGTGACTTTTCAGCATCTCGCTCCTTGAAGGAAATACTATAGCTGCAGTCGTTCCTTTTATGACTAAAGGTTCCCCACTTGCAAATTCTTCTTCCAGGTGTTGTTTTAAATATGCTGTTACCGTCCCTTTCAGCTGTGCTATTCATGTCTTTTCTTGGGTTCTTCTCTGGTCTTCGTTGCATCCTTTCCTGGCACCTGCACAGAGAGTGAGCACATGGGAAGTGAAGTACCCAGGAATATGGCATTAGCCAAATGTCCTTGTACTAGTATTTTCCTTTCTTCACATCCCTCCATGGATAGCAGATGCTCTTGGAGCATACCCCTGTCTGGTAAGGCTTTTGTGAAGGTCCTTTGAGGTGTTAATAAATTAAACCTGGGCAAATAATCTGATTTCACAGTCTCCTTGGCTTCCAACACTCCAACACAAATTTCAGGCTTCATTTTTCTGGGTTAAAAGACATTTTAAGAAAACTGGAGTTCTCCTATCTGACATGAACATTTAATTTTTTTAAAAACTCAATGAATAGAAGCAGAGGAACTGTTTTGACATCTGAATATCTCTAGGAAAGCAGTTATGACAGAATGCCACAAGACAAAAATTTCTGGTAACGCAAGGCAGAGCAAGGTTGTACTGCAGCAGGATGGGGCTGTGCCAGCATCCCTGGGTTAGGGAACATCCCATAAATCTTCTGGGCTGGTTTCCTGTGGAATTCAATACTTTAAGGCTTCTTATAATGACTTCCTGCAAATGGAACATAGGGAAGGAAAGGGAGAAGAGTCAGTTGAGAGGGAGATGCAGGGGGATAAGAGGTGGTTCCCATGGAGCTGTATCAACAAGGCCGTTAACACTTTGCACCAATGGGTTGCAGGGACCAGTATGGCTGAATGCCTCCTCAGCAGCCCGAGTGCAAATCACAGGCCTGATCTGGAATCTAAAGAAGAGGATTCATTTTACCTAGTGAGAAGTCTTTCAAAGGCTCCATGCCAGTTATCTAGGCTTCCTCTTTTCCCTATGGGCTCGCACCATTCATCCTGCTGTCTGGGATCTCTCATGCCTGCCTCATCTCTCCCTGAGATCCAAGGAAGGAGCATCAGGGCATCTGCTGGCACAAAGAGCTCAGTGATCACTTTTACCCTTCTGTTGTATGATGTGTTGATAATGTGATAGCTTGCAAGGCTGAAGTGGCCATCCATGGCTGTGTTACATGACCTGTTTGGTACAGACAGAATTTTACTCCACAATGGGATGAATCGTTCTTCCTCTTTATGTAAATGGTTGCTATTAAAGGTGGTCGGGTGTGGATGACCTTGAACTGTTGGGCAGTAATCTAATTGTGATTACGAGCAGATAAGTTTCAGTGAGTGAACTGGAAGCCAAAGGCAGTAAATAACACAGCTTAAGATGGTGACCTGGGGAGCAGGGAAGTTAGCCAAAGAGCAATCTTTGTGTATAGCAGGGAAGGATGATCAAAATTTAACGAGCGTCATAAAAAACGTTGTCCTGCTGATGGTTGCTGGTTTGTGCAGGGCCTTGACATATGTTGGTTGTTTTCTTCAGAAAGATAGAGGGGATCAGAAATGCTGGGCACAGTGATTTGCAAAGAACTGACTGTGCGAGAATGCATATCTGTGGTTTCTCTATATGCCAGTGCCATACAGACATTTCACACTGCACAGGCTGAGGGCTGCTGACCTTCTGTTCCCTTTAACATTGCTTTGGGTATGCAATCTTTCTACATTTCTTTTTTTTTTTTTTTTTAATGTGACAGGGTTACACTGTTGGCTACAAATCTACCCAGGAATGCCACCATCATGCCACCATCATGCCACCATCATGCCACCAACGTTTTCTATATGGGTCACCTGCAGTATCTCAGAAATATGAGCAGGGCCAATGGGCTTTGGGCTGGCATCATTGGGATGACAGGATGCTGCCTTACATTAGATAGCAATATATTGTTTTTTCACAGCTCCAAATAGATGTATCTGACAGTCGTAGGTGCATTTTCTGCTCGACTGACCACAAATCAAAACATTTTGCAGTATTACATATCCAAGCTTCTCAAGCATAAAAATTTAGAATATTAGTTCTGGAAGTTTTCGAATGCTTGATTGCTGTTATATTTAAAATAATAAAAAAATAAAATCAAAACCTGAGAAGGATATTTTACTTCTTGGAGAAGCTGCGGCTGGGCGCTCACTGCCATCACTGTGACTGCCCACTGCTTGTCACAGATGGCATCAACCAGCAGTGGGAGAAGGAGAGGTTAATTTATTTTTGTTGAGTTGAAGTGGATGCAGACAAAGCTATCCAGTCATGGGACGAATCATCTGCTTTTTTGTTTCATGGGAGAAGAATGCCATCATCCTGAAATTGCAGCATTAATAGACTTGCGTTTAACTTGCTTTAAGAGTGAAGGGATAACAATATGGCAAACTACAAATTCTGTGCAGTTTTAACATGCCTGGCTGCGGTTTGGAGATGCTTCTGAGATAAGCAGTAGCTGTGGGAGAATCAGGGCTGGCAGTGCTACTGATGCCCATTGCCTGCTGTGCGCTTTGGCTAAATTCTTAATTAGAGCTTAAACGCTGGATCCCCTTTTTACTCTTTCTCATTTTGCAAATGGTTTAACTGAAATCTGGACTGATACATCCTGGTTTGTGCATCACAAAACCACATGGCGTGTGAGAGCGACCTGACGTGACCGAGGGCCTGACCCTGCTGCTGCTAAATGATGTTACATTCCTTGGCTTGCCTCACGGAGCAGAAGCCTTCACCCATTTTCCATAGCTGCTGTATGTTATGCGCTGCTAAAGATGAGGGGAGAAATATTGGTGCAAGACTTTACATAAACCATTTGGATTCTTTCATTAATGTACAGTTCTGCATGCTTGCAGGTGAGATTAGCAGAATCCCGAGATGATTAGGAACAGTTTTCACTGGGAAAGTAGGCATGTTATAAATATGTCCTAATATCTTACGGAAACTGCTGTAGCGGAAGAACTTTCTTACATCAAACTCAATCACATCACATTTTCAGTGAGCCTTGCTCACTTTGCAGTGCCCCAGCAGCCTCTCCAGAATGCAGCACAGCGAGGCAGCAGCATCCCCAGGGACAGAGCAGCATCCTGGTGTGCACAGCAGGGCAGGGCTGTGCCTTGTGCTGCTCAGACACAGCCTGGGAATGGTGTGAGAGGTCATAGGGCAGGGCAGCAGGTCTCCTGTATTTGTCACTTGTGCTGTGTTTCACGTGCCTCAAATTTCGAGTGTCAGGAGTACGGAACAGAGATTGAATTAAAAAATTTTGTGGTATATGGAACAATTTCACTCCTGTAGCCAGGTCTGTTTGATATAGTGCCATTGGGCAGGAAAGTATTAAGATGGCAATTACATCTGAATGCATTTGGAATAGTCTAGTGTAACTGGCTTAAGCTCTTTCTTTTGGCAGAGTGTGGCAATGTGCTATCATAGAATGGCCTGGGTTGAAAAGGACCGTTATGATCATCTAGTTTCAACCCCCCCTGCAGTGTGCAGGGTTGCCAGCCACCAGACCAGGCTGCCCAGAGCCACATCCAGCCTGCTTTGAATGCCTTTCCTTCTGTTCCCTTTACTTTCTTGCCCTGAGATGCAATGTACCATTGGGCTGCCCACGTCCTGTGCAGCAGGCAGTGCGGGTTTGCCATGGGAGAGGAAATCCTCATCCAAGTTCTGAAGGGAAACTGGGGAGCCCATTTCTTTGGTGGACCTTGGAGAGCTGAGCACAAGCCGAGGCTCTGTGGGGTGAGGACAGAAGCCCCAAACCGCTGCCATCTGGCAGGCAGCTCCCTGGAAGCCATCGCTGCTGGCATCCCAGCCCTAAAACCATGCTCATTCCCTCCCAGCACAGGCTCAGTGCAGTGCTTTTGCAGATCACAACACAGCGATTTGTCACTCGTGCTTTACCCCGGAATATCTGTCACTCTTAGTGTTGAAAATCTTCAGGAAAAACATGTTTTCATCCTCTTATTTTTACAGTAAGAAGCTTCCCTCTGTACTTTAGTGACATATAATGAAAAATCCCGCTGCCGACGGTTCGGAGCAGGGATGTTGTTATCTTGACAGGCCTCCAGCAGATCTACTCCACAATTGGTACCCTGGATCGCAGAAGGGTTATTTGCGTTGTCAGCAGCAGAGCACTTCCAGTGCTCAAATGCTGTCCCATTCATCATCTATCATTGCAGCGCTTAAGGGAGAAAAAATCAAAAGTCCCACGTGGAAACAGGAGTGTTCATCCCTGAAATTCAGCCTGTTGTATTTGCGAGTTGTTATTTATTCATTCTGTTTCTTGATCTGCTGTATTTACTCCTCGTGCCTGAGTTCTAAGTAGAAATAAAAATCTAGTTGTTCCTGTTGCCTGGTCTCTAACGGGAGAGGACAGGAGGAGCAGCATGGAAATTGTAGTGTTGGAAATTGTGGTTCAATACATAGATCTGTATTTTTCTCTTTGCTGCTCTCAGGTCGTAGTGCAGTGCTGCAGCTGCTTTGGTGTGGATGGGTCATGGTGAGCCTATACAGTGCTGTAGTTAGTGGGCTACGTTGGTGTGCTAGGTGTCAGAGTCCTCCTCTGCACTTTGCCACATGGAAATGATCCGATTTAATACTTGACTGAGTCAGGAATTCCCATAATTAAGTGGTGAACCATGACTGTCCATCACAGGAGGCTCTCCTGAGTTCTTGATTTCTGGAGCAGTGTATGATTGTGCTGTAAATGTTGCCCTTTGATCTGTCATTGCTGGGATCATTTAAGAGCTTGATGTGAAACTTCTTACTCCTCTTTATTTTTTTTTATTTTATGCTAGAAGTACTTTCTCCCTCCTTGTGCACATTTTCCTCCTTAGAAGTCAGTGTTTTATAATTGCCATAATGCCCTTTAGGAGGGTGTATGTTACCATCTACTAATGAGTTGCCTTAGAGGTCCCCTAATGACAAGCTGAACAACAGCCACAGCACATCATTATCAGACCATTACACGCATCCTTAACAATAATAAATACTCTGCTTGCTGTAATCGCATCATCCTTTGTTACTTAGCAAGAGGAGCTCAGGAACTTCATGGTTCAAGTGCAGGGTGGGGAAGTGTATCCCACCAGCAACCAATCCTCCAAATGCTGGTGGTTATGGGGCGAGAATCCCCCCCTGCAAGGGAGTGGGGAGAGCTGCTTAACGAATGCCTAATGAAGAAAATCAACACAACGAGGGCATCTTCCCAAGCTGCTGACTCCTCACATCACCAGGGGCAGCCTGCAGTCGGCCAGGCCCTGGGCCACTCATCCCATGCACAGATGGCACACCGTGGTGGCTGTAAGGGGTGGCTCAGTCAGGTGTGTGTGGCTCATCCCTAATGCAGAGTGATGGAGTAGATGGAGCAGAGAAGCCAGTGAGTTGTTCAGAAAGGTAAATGTTTCAGAGCACGGCAGCGTCAGTAAAATTTACATTAGTGCCAGAGGGTTTTAAAGGTTTATTAGAGCTTCAAAATAATACATTTGCTATCTGGAAATGCTTGATAGGTGTGCCAGTCAGCAGTAAGAAAGTGAGTGTTGGTTACATCCCAGAGGAATCTGGCCAATTTTGCTTCCTCTAATAGAAATAAGGTGGAGGACTGTAAAAATGTCAAGCAGCAGGTTGCAGAGCATCAGCAGCTGAAGTAGCCGTTTATTTAACAAAAAGCCCATTTGGTTCATTTGAATTATGGGATATCTGACATTTTCCATATGGGAATTCTGGGCTGCTCGTGGCTGCAGCAGGATGGGGTCTGAGGGACTGAGCTGCCTGGTGTCACTGCTGGGGGGAGCAGCTGATGGCTAGCTGTTGCTGCAGGGAGCTGAGCTGCCCTAACTCAGTGACACGAGTGGATGTGCCATAGATTTTGCCTCCAGGTGCTTCAAATGGCTGCAGGGAATTGGGTGGGGTTTTTTTTTGTTTGTTTGTTTTTTAACAATTCTTATTAATTGTTATTTTTTTAATCGCTCAAGAAAATTTGGCTTCTATGTTAGTGAAGGAATGCTCCTCAAACATTCATATCCTACCAGATCAATTCCCTCCATTTAAAAAGCAGCATTCTCCAGCGCAAGACTTAAAATTAAAGCACAGCAACAGATGCAAGCTGGCGTCTGTACACAGAAGTGTTGCAACAAGAAGTGATTACAAGTCTTCCTCTTTTTTTTCCCTGCTGTCTTTTTTTTTTTTTCCTTTCTGACTTCTTCTCCATCTCTTGCTTTAGTTCTATCCGTACACGGAGCCGCAGTCCTTTGTTGATAACCGCATCTGAGGTTATTGATCTCAGTCAGTTGTGTGGCACTGCCTCTCTTAGTCCCCATGCAGCCTGCAGCTCGGGGTGCCACGTGGCTAATGTAGCTGAATTGTTCACGAGGGAGAGCAGTACAGCCTGAAGATGATGTGACGTGAGAGAGCACTGGACAGGCACAGAGTGGTCCATGCGTACCTAGCTGAGGTGGTGGGACAGGCACATAGCAGAGCAGGCTGTGCTCTTAATGAATCGCTGTGCTCTTAATGAACCACCAGCTTTCTGTTTGGGAGTTGTGGCTGACGTGCTCCTGCTTTCTGTCACTGGGCTGTGCTCTGTGCATGGTTGGGCTGAGCGGTGCAGGGGTCACTTTGAGCCACGTGCCTTCGTGCTGTGTTCCTGTGCATGTGCTTCCATATCCGTGGCGTTGTTGCTTCTCTGGGGCTTGACAGACATTTTTGATTTTTAACAGAAAATAAGAGCCAACGCTCTGTAGGCAATGAATGATTAAAGCAGCACCAGGAATAGCCTGGATTGCTTATGGCAGCAGATAGAAAACTGTCCCGGCTCAGGCACTGCTGTTAGTTACATTGCTGTGCAAAGTGAGTCTTTGGGAATGCTGCCCAAGTGCCTCTTTGGGAGTGATGTCCTGTGGGGCCGAGAGCACAGCCCTGCTGCAGTGTGTAGAAATTCCTGGCTTGGGATGCTGCTGTGCATTTGGAGGTGAGGTGCACATTCATGTGGGCATTCCTGTTTGGGAGGGAGTAAGATTGGGATAGTTCTTGTTCATAGAGTGGTGAATTCATGTTCTGACATTACCAGTTCTGAATGTGTTTTCAAAGCTCACAGAGCAGTAGATGGGTGCTTTCTCTTGTTGTAAAATGAGATGCTGAAATAAATATATGCCGAGGCGAGTTTTAGCTTTCCCAGGTCATAAATGTCTAATTTTTAATGCTATCACTTTGTAATATATCCCATCCCATTTCTGTGATTATATTCCGTGAGCTCCCAGTTGCAATGAGATTATATACAGATATCTGATAAATGTACATCTTATTAACTGGAACATATCCCTAAGATAAGCAGTAACTTTTGGCTTTTGTTGTTAATTAATTTTTTTTTTTTCAGCAATAGCAGCCAAAGGATTGCAAGCATTCACGAATTTGCATGATGTTAAACATCTGCTCCTCCTGGTGGGAACTTTCACAGAGTTTCACTTAACTTGTAAATTCACATCAGGAATAAAGGAGGTGCTCCTCAGGCTTGGAGGGCACAGCTATGAGCAGAGCAGATGGGCAGGCGGTGCGACAGTGGGAGCCCAGTGTCATGGGCCAGCTTTGCCTGCAAGCTTTCAGCTCGCTCTTTGCTTGCTGCTAATCAAGAACACGGTCATTGGTACTCTTCAGTGGCAGCAAGATGCTGTTGTGTCATTATCAGACAAGGGATGTTGCAGTGTAGCTACCTGCAGTATGATTGCTGCAGAGCCCTGCTTGCTGTTTTATACAGAGCGTCCTCTGAACAAGCAAAAGTCAAATGGCTGATGTGACTGGTTGGATTAAAATTTGGTTAATTGTTATTCATCTGAAATGTCTCCACTCAAGCGCAGTGCTTCCAGCCCATGAAAATCAGTGTGTGTATACGGGGGGCTCAAGAGTCACAGATGTCTCTGCGTTGTGGGCAATCATTGCATCTCACCTAGCTTTTTCAGTATGCTTCTCAGTGCAGTGAGCTGCTCATTAGCAGGCAGAGCACTCAGAATGGGATCTGTCCATGTACTTTCACAAGAAGAGAGAAGGGTTTTCCTTCATTCCAACCACTCAGGAGAAGCAGGAGGGAGGTCCCTCTGGCATCTCCATGCATGTGCAAAACAGAGCAATCAGAGGGAGAGGAAGATAGAGGCAGAAAATTGGCCCGGAGGAACAGGGATTTACAAGGACTGAAGTCACCTTTTATTTTCCTGTCCCTGTATGCATCTGCTCTGCCAGGTCAGACGGGCCATGGGGCTGCAGGTGCTAACAGCTCCCATACTCCCAAACTCATCCTTCTCAGATTCATCAGTCTGATGTTTGGGGACCAAGTTTTCTCAGTTTAGGCGTGCAGGCACTTCCATTTGGTATGCATGAAAATGGGCCATTGCTGGTAGGCAATTTAGCTGTAAACAGCACAAGAATTAAAGAGCTACGCTCATGAATAAATTTGTATCCCATAACATTTTAGTTTAGTCCTTTTCTGATGCTTCTAACAATGCCACACGAAGCCTGAATAAAGCATATGAAAGGATGGACTCTTGGGGAAGAGAAAAGGCTTTCTCAAATCCCTGTAACTTTGCCCACAGATGGTATTTTTGGTAACCATCTCATGAGAAAACATGTGCCCCCATATCCCACACTGAATTTCTTCCCAGTGCTAGCAAACTGCCTTAGGAACAGCCAAAAACAGCCAGCGTGGTGAAAGGGGAGCTGTCAGACACAGTGACCCCGTGGTGCCTCCTGCTCCCAGCAGCTCTTGGTGGCAGTGAAGTGTGGCTTTGAGAACTGGCACTGCTGGAGGTCACGTCGGTGGGAGGTGGTCCTGAGTGGTGCTGGTGGTCTGGAGGGGAGTCCCCCGTGGGGGTTGGCAGGTCAGAAGAGGTTTGATAGAGCTACATGTGTGGGTTGTCACCTGCTTGGTGCTTAGCATGGATTTGAACAACCACTGCGCTTTTGTACTGGAGGTCCCTTCCAACCCCTACAATTCCATGATGCTGTGATTCTGTACTGGGTTCTATGGAGCGCTGCTGGCACCAGCTGTGGTTGTGCCCAAGTGCAGCTTCTGTGGGGCTCACATCCTCCAAAGAGTGCTGGAGGTGTTAGGTTTGTTCAATGCTGTGGACCATGGGATTGCTGCTGTATCATAGAAACATAGAATCCGTAGAGTTGGAAGGGACCTTTAAAGGCCATCTAGTTCAACTCCCCTGCAGTGAACAGGGGCATCCACAGCTAGATCAGGGTGCTCAATAAGTTACCTTAATATTGTTAGCAGAATAGCTTCTTACCAGAGCTTTCTCAGGGAGTTCTTCCCCCCATCTGTACGTATATATATGCATATCATTTTTTGTTTTTATTTAAGGAAATACTGCTGTTTCTAGCAATCATCACATTGTAAAGCACCTTGCAAAATAATATTTTACAGCGAGAGAAGTTTGCCCGTCAAAGGAAGCTCTGCGTTTCATCACCTGACTTTTGTTTTTATTGAATTTTTGCCATATTCCTGTGAAGGACAGCAAATCCCCAGCCTTGTTTCTTTTGTTATCTGCCTCAGCTCAGATCAGGCAGGGATCCTCCTGCGAATCCCACTGCAATTCACAGAAACCAGCAGTAAAATTCTTAAAGAGGGCAATTATTGAGGGAACTGGATTAATGATCTGTCATCACAGTTTAGCCACATTCACCACTGACCTTTCACAGAGAGGATGGTCTTGATAAATGCAGTTCATTACAGAGTTCTGACATGAAAACAGAATGGCACTCTGTGTTTCTTGGCAGGCTGATCAATATTTTATCTGCCAAAGCATACAGAAGTGCTAAACAGGACGAATTACGTAGCTGCAGCAAAACAGAACAAGAAACAGAATTGCTCGGGGTGAGCAGAGCATGTAAATGTGACAGTTATTGGCCACACTTTGGCAATCAGACCCTGAGACGCTGTTTTTTCCCTTTCTTTTCTTCTGTCTTACTGTTTTTCTTTGCCTGTCATTCTTTTCTTTTTCAATACAAACAGGGCCGGGCTTCACTGGTTCTGGAAGCACCGTAAACAGATAAGAAGGGCTTGTTTTTGCTGAGGGCTTCCAGCATGGCTGGGGACCCACTGGGCTCCCTGCCCAGGGGCACCGCCGCGCTGCCAGCCCCCCCAGCCAGGTGTGGGGATGGCAGTGGGTGCTTCGAGAGGATGTTTCATGTCTCTATTAAAAAAAAAAAAGAAGAAATAAATCAGAAATCCTTGTCTTTTGAGCCTGGTATATTGAAGTTTTATCCCAGGAGCTGCTCCTTGCGCAGGGGTCGTTTGAAAGTCACCAGCGTTTTCTTTTTAGGGCTATAAAGGAGGATGTCAGACTACGGAAGGGATCTGGGCTGACCTCCAGCAGAGTGCTGGGAACAAAGGCAGCGCTGCCCAGGGCATCCTTCGGCTGGGCAACAAGCATGCAGCTCATCCCAGGGAAGGCTCCTGTTTGTCGTACAAAGCGTTTGTGTCAAATTAGGTTCTTGTTCAAAAAGCAGAGGGGCCATCAAAAGCAGTGATGCAGTCTCTTGGAATGGGGAAAGCAGCCTTTTTTGTTCCATTTTCCCTTTCAATTCCTAAGCTGGGATCTGAAGGCATGGTATTACACGTTGTTAACACTATTAACTTTAAAAAAAAAAAAAAAAAGCCCTGCACTAGCAGATCAGCATCTTAGTTTTGAGATCAAGTGTCTGCAGTGTGCCTAGAGCACTCTTCTTCAGCAGTCAGCAGAATAAATCCTATTGGGATCGTGCTTACAGATGGAAAAACAACTTGCATGACTTTTCTTTTTCCTAACCGATCCTTACACAAAGTAGTGGGAAAAGATGATCAAGCATGCAGAGACCCAGTTTAATGCATGGAAGCAGAAAAGCAGTTTTCAGCTCATCCCAGAGCTGTGCAGCCGGCAGTTCTCCACCTGGAGGTGGTACAGATGGGAGCAGGGGGCACTTGGGCTGCACACAGAGACGTCTCCAGCGCTCAGTAACAGAGCAGGGAAGAAGTGCTGCAACAAAAGCAGCAGAGGCAGCTCCTGGTGTGCAGGCTGGGAGTTTGGGTTCCAAACAAGGCACTGCTGGGGTCTGTGGGGACAGCAATTGCAAACAGAGCCCAAGTGCCCAGGGTGTGCTAACAAGGAAACCCCATCGAGAGACACCAGCAGGGAGAGCAGTCAGTGGCTAGCGCTGAGTTGCAAAGGAAACTGCTGGAGGCACTTAGCAAAGCACAGACAAGAATGGGAATGAGTGAGAGGGCATGAAGATGATTTTTCTGTGATTCAAGTAGCAGCTGTGGTTATAATACCTGAAAGAACAGGAAACATAGAAGAGACAGGAGTGGTGCCAGAAACTTAAAGAGAGTATTTAGCAGATAAAGCTGGTGGGTCCTGGGCACGGTGTAAGAAGATTATAAGTGTCACTGACAGCAGGAGTTGGGACTGGGGAGGAGAAAAAGACTGAGCTGTGCTTTGCAGGACTTGTACAGCAGCCCCAAAGGACTATGAGCTGAGTCCACGGGGAAGATGGCTGGATTAAGGATAAGAGAGCAATGTCTGGTAAGGAACAGGAAGGGGCTTTATAACAGGAGAACCTGGTTAACCTTAGCATTGGCTTGCCAAATGATCCAAGCTGCCTACGTGTGTCCTTGGTGGAGGGCGGAGGCAAGGAGTCTTCTGCAGTGCCTTCCCACTGCTTTTAGAGGAGCATCAGGTCCAGGTTGTGCGGATGGGTCTGACGTCCCACACAAGGATGGCAATGAAACCAGTGCTTTGGCCAGGTGTACTGAGAAGTTGGGTCAGACAGAACATGTCCTTTGACTAGGAATGTTTTTCCCCTGTGTTGTTTTTTTTTAATTATTTTTATTTTTTTGCTATAATGAGATTAAATATATAAATTATTTAATTATTTATATGCACTTTCATATATAAGCCTCAGCACATTTTCTCATCAGTCTTCTTTTAGTTCCACTGAACGAGCACAAACGAGGAATCTCTCACCTCTATGACAGAACTTTACTGCTTTTTCTCTTTTCTTTGTGTGCTGCCGAATGCCAATATGTGCCTTGTCCTGAAGGAACTGCTTCTGCATCACTGCCAGGCTCAGGTGTCACAGGTGGCAGGGGAGGATGGCCAGAGGTGTGAGCTGTCACCTCCGTGCTGTTAAGAGGTGCTGAGGGAACGGCGTCCAGCAGAGCTGAGCAGCGCTGTTTTCTCCAGGGGAAAGGGAAGATGATGAGATTTTGGAGCAGTGTGAGCTGGGGCAGAGCTGTGGTTTGCGTTAGCGAAATGTGAAACAGAGCTGATATTTTAAATAGGTGTAATTGTGTTATTGCTGGCTTCCCTTGCTGTGTGTGGGGGGTGGTCTGGTGTTACCCTGCTGCTGGGATGGGCTGGGCTGGTTGCTTGGTCCCTGACAGCAGCCATTGCAGCTATGGAGAAAAATGTCTTGATGTTTTGATGTGAACACAAAACATCAACATTGGGGTGTGCTGCTGAGGCTGCTACCAGCTCTGTCTCCCCTCCAGTTTCCTTTATTTCACTCTTTATGTGCATCGCATCTGCCTGGAGGTGACAGCCGTATCCCTCTCCAAGTCCCCAGGTTGGCTCCTTGGGCTGTCCTGCAGCCATGTGAGCCTGTGCGTTTTTGGGAAGAACAGTTTTGGGGGATCTTTGTTGTCAGCGTGTGGATAGAGCATGGGGGTGAAGGAGATCACCATCTCTTCCCTCTTGGCAATGCAGCCGTGGGCATCGTGATGCATCCAAATGGGAAGCACCACGCAGGAATAAGGTGGGAAGCAAACTAAATAGTTTTCTCTGTCTTTGTTAGCCTAAGATACATCTTAGAATAGAATTAAGATTTGACTGGAAAGAAAGGAAAACTTCATCTCAGAGAAAAGCAATTATTGAAGTAGCTAAATCCGTATTTATGACAAGACTGCAAAATTGTGTGATTGCACTGGAGAAGGCAATCAAAATTTCTTTTAAATAAGCACATGATTGTAAGGAAGGCACTTCTTGCCGCCACCTTCAGGATAGCTATCAAATGGGGGCGGGGAGAAAGGCAAAACAAATAAACAAGAGTGATAGCAACTGAGTTGCAGAGAAGCCTTGTTCTTCCATGGGATTGATCTCCAACTGAGATCTTTGGTGGTTGTTTAAGAGAGAAGGAAAAATATTACGGCTGCTCAGTATCGCTGGGCAGTGAGGAGCCCAGAAGGGTCTGAGTTCAGGATGGGAAGTGAGCCTGGTTGTGTGGTTATCGCAGCAAAGCAGCACGGTGCTGACCCCAATGGCGGGTGCATTTCCGGCCTCTCTGTCCCCTTCTACCTTCTCAAGTCATGATGTTTTTGAAGCTATGAGCATTAAATAGGAAAGGGGAAAAAATCTTGCCAGTAGATGAATTTGCTATCAGAGAAATGCCTCCCACCTGGAATTTTAATTGGGTTTCAGCTGTAGCGGGACAAGAGGTCCAAAAATGATGTTGGCTCAGCAATAAAAGGACAGGAAGGCTGGCGGTCAGTATGACAACCTGCTGTTATTTTTCAGAGGAATAACATTTGAAGTCTTTGGGGAACTGATCTGCAAGAACATTGTCCCTTAAAGAGTGGAGAGACCCCTCAGATTTAGTTCAGCATGAGAGCTGAAATAGAATTGTTTCAAAACCGCCAATGCAGAGAACAGAAGCACAGAGAAAAGGGCATCTAGCAGGAGCAGCGGGCAGTGCTGTGCTTTGCACTAAAGCAAACAGATCTGCACCAACAGGAAAGTGACCACACTTCATTCTGCTAAGCTTTACCAGACAGCAGTAGAGCAGAAAAGGGCAATAATGCTTTCGGTGCTCCGGGCACGTGGGTCAGCTTCCTGTCTAAGAGGATGCCTTTAAATCAGAGCAGAGCACTGCTCAGAGGATTGCTGGCAGCCGTGAGCACAGCGGGAGCTTTCAGGGTCACAAAGGTTTGGTCTCATTGCTCTAGCCAGGCTGGTGTCACTTCAACGCGAGCGGCTTGAGGGCTTCTCACTGATCATGACGTTTTTCCCTGGTCAGGGGTCGAGGGAGGTGGCTGTGGCAGCATGCAGTGTCACTGCAGGCAGCAGGCTGCTCCACACCATCCTTCCCCACCAGCCTAGAGTCTTGTGCTGTGTCTGAGGCTTCCTCGTCCTCTAACATCTTGAGAGTGAGATGTATTTGCTGTCCCTGTGCGCTTCGTGCCTCATTTACCCCAAAAGGGTTAGTCCCATGTGTTGCATAGGGTGACACTGGAGCGTTTGTGCCTCAAATCAGCCTCCTATGATTTATTTTTCACTTTGTGATCACTGGACTGATGACATTTAGACAAATGTGGGGCAAATTTGATATGGGTGGGGATTGCAAAGCTAAGTATGGAAGTCTGTTAGCAAAGCCTTATCATCTGCAAGGCGACGTTCTGGAGACAGCCCTGACAGCAGGGCTCAGCCAAACTGTCAGCTCCTACAAAGGATGACCACTGCAGGAGCTGCAAGGCGCAGCCTGGCACGGTGCCGTGTGTGCAGACAGCCTGGCTTTGGCTGTGCCATATTTATCATTGCTTCAGAAGCAGAATCCCTTAAAGGATCCCCGTGCAGTAACTCATCCCTCCTTCCCTCTCTTCCAGGTGACACGTGCACCATGGCCAGCTACAGGCGGCTGAAGGGCGTCGTGTTGGAGCTGCAGGCGCAGCGCTCAGCCCCACCGCGCCGCCCAGCCACTGACAGGGCAGCCCAGAAACGTGCTTTGGTGGAGCAGCTCTTCCAGCACCTGGATGAAAACAGGGATGGGCACCTCAGCAGCTCGGAGCTGGCGCAGGTGGGTGCTTTGTTGGGTGCAAATGGAGTGGGTTGTGTTTCTCATTTTGGAAAGGAGAGGTTGGCTGTGCCACAGCGGGGGGAGCAGTGCTGCTGCAGCCCCCACGTCTGCCTCTGCATCTCTGGTTGGTGTCCAACACTTGGTGATCCTCCACAACAACAACGCGGCAGTTTTCCAGCATCATCCTTGCTCCTGAGAATAGCTGATAATCCTCACTGCTAGCAACCATCTCCAACATTTCCAGGTAGCTTTTGATTCTATGTAAGTCAGGAAGAAATCCTTTCCTTCTTCCTCCTCTTTTCTGGATCGTATGGTGACACGACAGTAAAGTCAGAATACTTTTAAGAGGTTTATTTTGCCAGGGTGTTGAGGCAGATACTGAAATTTTGATTTGCTGATCCTAATAACATTTGAAAAGGTGAGAGCCTGAAGAAACTGTTATTTCTAATTATGGGCCTGCTGTGCTGTTGGAATTCATCTAATTGGTAAAGTGAACCAGCACAGGCACTTCTGCTGATTACTTTATGTCCTGAACCTGTTTTCTTAGTGTGAAAATTTGACAAAGCAACCTTGTAAATATGAGCAGCAGCACTACACCAGATGTGGGAGAGTGTCCCCACATTGATCTTGTGGTTCTTTATGTTCTATACAGTGTCCCCACATTGATCTTGTGGTTCTCTATGTTCTATAGAGTGTCCCCACATTGTTCTTGTGGTTCTCTATGTTCTATGAGGACAGTGCAAGCTTGCTGCTCCCCAAGCAGGACCACTTGCAATGGATTTGCTCTGAATTTTAATCCTAATACTGTTGATATGGTGCACAGTCCTGCCTGCACAATGCAAAGTGTCAGCATAAATTCCCTTAGATCTGAGCTATGAATGTATACAATACTTCATCTGAATTCGGTGATCTCTTATAAAGGCATGGGTAGGGATAAGAAAGCACTTCTCTCTGAATTCAAAGCCTGCTTTTGCACAGTTACATCCGAGTGTGAGAAAGAGCACAGGGAGGGCTCCAGGCGCAACAGCAAGCAGAGGAATTGGCTGCTAGTTTTTTTTTAATTCTTGTAACTATATCATCAAACTCAGTAAACGTGTTTGCAGCTCTGTTGCTTGCTGCAATGTAATGAACTGACAAAGTCCAGCCCTCAGCTGGAGCCCACTCAGCCACACGTCCTCTGTGCACACGCAAAGGCTGACAAAGTGCCAGCACCTCTCAAAAGACAAAGCAACACCAGGTAATGCTGAGTGCAGAGGGGCTGGGGATGCCTTTAATCCTGAGCTGAGCTGCAGTGCTGTGGGTCCCACTGGGGCAGTGTGGGCAGGTCAGGCTGTGCTGGGCACCAACTGAACCCTGGGGCTCTCACACCGCCTATATTTCTTCTTAGCTCCAAGCCAGGATGACTTCCATCTGCTTTCACCTGTCTGCTTTATTCACTCTGCTTCCAAGGGATTTTTGTAGGCAATGAGCAATTTTTAATTTTCAGTGTTACAGCCTTAAGAGAAAGTTTCTTGCCTTGAGAGGCAGATCTGTGACTGATTTGTGTTGGCTCTTTTAATCTGAAGCTCACCACAACTTTAAAGTTCCTCCGAAAATGGGAGTTTTATTGCCCATGGGTAGAGGCAGATAAAATGAGCATGGTGCATAGGGAGGCATGTGATCTCATTCTCTCTGGCCGCTGGATGAGCTGTTGTTGTGCATTTTCTTTGTTTTACTTAAAAGAAAATTAGTCTCTTGAGCACCATAACCTTGTCTGCAAGAAACAACCTGAGGCAGGTAACACACACTGCTGCAGGAAACAAAAAGCACAAAAAAACCCAACAACCCAAGAAACAAAACAGTCATTTTTAAAGCCTGAAAGGGGTCTTTAGGAGGCTCAGTGCAGAGGGATTTGTCCCAGAGGAGAAACTGGAAGCAGAGTCCCTGCAGCAAGGACAGTCCAGCGCCAAGGTAGCTTCCAGCACAGGGACACAGTTGAGGGCCTGTGCTTATTTGCTTACTGTCCATTACACAATTGCTTTGAGAGAAAGAGTGACAGCAGATGATCCATCCCTTCTGTGTAGAGCCCGCTCTGTGTCCTCACTGCCAATGGATTCCATTGAGCTGTGTTTCCCTCTGGACCCAGCAGTGTGAAGCACCCATGTTGTCCTGCAGCCATGGGTATACAAATCTATTAACAAAGGTAGTAATTGGAATGGTATTTCCATTTAAAACCTGAATGTATTTTCTAGTCAGATTCATAAATCTACTGAACACATTGCAGCTGAAGTGCCTTGTGTGTTGTTTTTTTTTTGTCTCCTGACATTAAATCAAAAGGACTAGTAAAAAAACTTGTAGTCTGATGAAAAGCTGATCAATTTTCAATACAAAGATAGACAAAGGGAAATTTCCATCTTTAGAAGATTGATCCCAAATGTTATGGTTGATCTCACTTTTATTGAACTTTTTTACTGGCTAGGTGAAGGGTCATTTTTTTAGCATTATTGCTTTAAATTGCTTCAATATAATGGGCCAAGACTAGAGGAGTAAATAAGAGTCTCTGGATTGCAGCAAAAGCCTTCCTGCCTGGGACATGCAGTATTTCAGGAGTTTTCTTCATGTTCCACAATAAATTCAGAGAAGCCATTGTTTTCATTATGCTTAGGTCTGAGTTTAACTGTTTGCTAACTTGGATGTATGACTTTCAAATCTCTCTTCATTTTTCTTGTGGAATGTGTGAAATCCTTTGCATGCAGAAGAAACAAACTGTTGAGAACTGAAAAAACACATTCATTTTGAGTATACCATCATCTCTTGCTTGTTCCAGTCCTAAAGGGGAAGGTGAAAGCACTTGTGGAGTGATACTTTTCTCTTTGCCCTATAAACCTGGTCCTAATCTGCTGACTTACGAAAGCACTGTTCTCCAAAGCCTCTGCTGCTCAGAGGCATTCAGAGAATTCTCATGCACCAGTGCCAGCAGCTGGCACCCCGAGCCAAGTCTGTGCCAAGTCAGAGCTCCAGCTTGGAGGGTTTCATGGTGCTGGGGGCCGAGTTGTGACCATCCTCACGGCCCTCTGAGGAGGAAGAGGAGGGTACTGCCCAAGGGTCATTTAATGGCGCATCTGCTGGGTGACTCAGAGCCACCGTCTGTAGCTTTGCAGTGAGGTTGAGCGTTTTCCCTGCTGCAGGTAATGAAGAAAGAGGATCTGGAAGATGATTTATTGGATTGTACGCTGGAAGACCTCCTCCGGTTTGATGATTATAACAACGACGGGCGCTTGACCCTGCAAGAGCTCTACACGGCCTTCCGTAAGTCCTGATGCTTCTGTCTGTCCTCAGTGCTGAAAGCGTGTGAATATCTGAGATGGCAGTGCTCTCTGCCCAGGCATGGTCAGCAAAGATGATTCCTTTTTGTATTTCATGTAAGGCTTGTTTTTAAAGATTGCTGTGCTTCAAAGGGTGGGCAAGAGCCGGGAGGTTGGTAAAAGCGTGTGGGACTTGGTATTCTTGTGGGTTTTCTCATGCTTTGGGCTGATGGCATCTTGTTGGTGGCTGTTGAGAGATGTTGGGGGAATGCCAACATGTAGCCGTGAGCGTGTGGCTCCTGAGTAGCTCTGAGGAAACAATATGTACAAGCTGTTTTTGCCAAACATCGTCTTTCTAAAGAGAAGGTTTTCAATTTGCTTGACTTTCATTTTAAAAAAAGCAACTTTGGATAATAACATTTAAGTGCTTTCAGACTAGCCCCAGTAATCACCTTGCACCTATTTGAACCATGTATATATTTAATTCAACACAGCACACTCAAAGCAGCAGATATACAGTAAAACATAAAACTTCATCCGTTAAGAAGGTGATCAAGTGAGTTACCCCAGCTATAAAGGTTTGACATGCAGTTATTTGGGAGTGTATTTGGATCAACGCGTTCTCAAAGTCACGGGAACTTGAAGCTGAATTCCACAAGTCATCTGTATGAGTTCTTGGTTCAGTGAATTTTAAGCAGGCAATGAAAATAGGACAGGTACAAAATATTAGCCCAGGGACAGAGGAAATAATCGATAAACTGCAGAAAGTATTGCTGCAAAAAAGCACGGCATATTGAGGATTTATCAAAAGGATTTTGAATATTAAAAGAAACTAAAGTTCAGATTTCTCTATTTTCAATTTCCCAGAATCCCTGCTTTTATCCAGAGCATTTATTGGTCGTTGGTTTTCAATTAAAAAACAAAGCACGTTGCTTGCAACTTTGGAAACTTTACAGGATTCACAGCATGTGAACTTCAGTTCAGTTCAGTTCAGCTTGGTTAAAGCCTGGCTTTTTACTTTATTGCATTGTCTGGGAACAACTTCTCAAAAATATGTTTATGAGCTTTGTTCTTCATTATGAGGCAGCCCTGGCCCCTGACAGTAGTTTTGTAGTACAACATCAGGCACATTTTTCACGTTGTGTTGCTTAGAATTCAGCCAAGTCACTTATTTCTGCGTGCCAGCAGTGGGGATGGCTGCTCTGCAAATTGAGGAACCTGACTTTCAGAATTCAGTGACATCAGGAAGTCTCAATCTGATTTATCCTCTCAAAACCTCCGTTAGGTCTGTCTCAGCGTGCCGCGCTCCGGTGCGGTGTTGCAGTTTGGAAAGGTTTGAAGATGACCTTGATGAAGCAAAGAGCTTTCCAATTTGTCATTCTTGCCATACTTTTGAAGCTGCAATTCATTTTCTTGACTCCCATGGCCTTTCTGCAGCTTACAGAGACACAGAATTGTACCTCCTCACTCCACGGTTGGCTCTTGCCTTTTTTTGACCCATCTTCTCCCTCCGGGGCCCGCAGAGGTCCAAAGGGCATCTTTGGTTCTGTGCCCTGCTGGTCAGCTGAGAGTGAATGAAAGCTGTGTGGGTGAGAAGAAATGCAATGCCTTGCCTTATTGAAACCTGGTCTCACCATTACAACTCCTACATGTAATAGGTGCTGCTTTTAATAATCATTTCTAATCACGCTAATCAATTACATACGCATCTCAATGCGGAGTATCAGATTGAGGGTAGAAATAGCAGCCCTCCTGCTAACCCTCTCTAATGTATCGTCTTTATTCTATTTTTTTTCTGAAAATTCTTTTATCCCTGAATAATAAGAACACAATTTTTAGAAATTTGCTTTTGTGTATGAGGATGAATGGAAATATCTATTAGCAGAGGATTAAAGTATCACTTTCCAAATCATCCTAATCATTCGTACACGATGAGTAACATCTGAGACAGTTTAAATGTTCTCCTGGCAGCTCTGGAAAGAACAAGTTTAGGTGTCTTCTAATTTCTTATTAGTAAGTTTTATAAGATAAACAGGATTAGGGCAGTAATGAAAAGAAATTCATTTTTAAGATGATGAACTCAAAGATTTTCACGTTCCAAAGATAGAAAGTGTAGTACTAAGTGTACTTGTCTGTTTTCTTATTGATATTTTCAGAAAAGATTCAATAGATGAGTAATAAATAAGAAGCTTCGTTTATATCAGTACTACAGCAGTGCATGCACCTAATTAATCAGCATGGAGATGGTCAAGGAAATTGGCAAGCACGCCGCCCAGCTGAGTCGAGCTTTAAATACACTCAGATGAGTGATGTTTGGATATAACTTCTGGAACAGTATCTGACTGGAGGTCATTAGAATTAAGCATGTCACTTTTGGCTTTCCCGTTGTCTTCCCTAATGGGAAAGTAGCAGGTTGGCAGATGTGAAAGCCCAGCTGAGAAAATCAGTGTAATCTTCTGGATCTATATTAGCATCAATGTGGACAGGTCCATTTGTAACACAAATATGTCGAAGAGAGGGAAAACATGCATCCCATCAAAATGGCTTTATCTTGTCAACATTGTTTAGCTAATAAGAAGCTATTAACCCTATGATAAAATCCCCTTACGTTCTAGCTCACTGCCAACTAGGGCTCTGTCCTAAGCAGCACGCCCTTCTGACAGCTTGCCTGTGCATTTTGCTCTACCTCAGAGAGCACGAAAAGGCCTTTTGTGAGCATCCTTCCTACCCCATGGCTGTTGTTCTGACAGCAGGGAAATGCTGCTGGCTGTGAGATGTGCTGTTATCTAAAGAACACAAACACAGTTTAAATGCATTTATACAATCATAGTATCACCGAGGTTGGAAAAGACCCACAGGATCACCCAGTCCAACCATCCATTTAGTGCAGGAATGAGTGCAGAAGAGGCTGCAGGATCAGCGTGCTCTTTTCACTCCTAAACTTGCTGGTGTTGTCTTGTGATTGTGCTGTTGTGCTCTTTGTAAGAAGCTTGTGCTGTTCTCTGATTTTGCTTTAATTCAGATTTCCCTTGTTGAACTGGCCTTAATACTTAGCGAACAATGTACTGCGGGTGAATTTGGGGAAATAAAAGGAGTGAGGAGCCAGGGCTGGGCATGGCTATTGGGTAAATCAGTGCCAGTGTAGAGGAGCAGCAGTGGGTTGGGCTCCAGACTCCGTAAGTAAGACACATGGGACTGTTCCTTCCTGACTCTGGACATCTTCCTGAGCCAAATCTGCACAGCAGAGTATAAAGCAGATTTATTTTTGAGGGGTGATTCTTGGAGACAGAGCTTTGTAGCTGTCAGCCAAACACTGAGGCTGCATGCCAGCCAGGACAGACAGAGCTGTGCCTGGGGAAAGGAGCAGGGGATGCAGGGCACGTGGGAGAGCTTCTATTCCCAGGACTTAAGGAAAGATAGAAATAACTCATGTTTGAAGAGAATGGAACGTGTGTGTTTGGAAATGTCTGCAATCAATGTATTTCACGTCCGCCTGGCAGCCCAGGTGTCCAGCAGGAATTGCAGCTGTGAGTTCCAATCCAGGGCTGTGTGTTGCAGCCCAGTCCTCCCCGTCGGTGTGGCACGTAGGGTTGGACATGTGTTGCTGCTATCTCCCAGTCAGATTGGTCAAGCCTGGTTAATTATATTGGACAACTATATTGTGAGATAAAATTTTGCTTGAGGTGTTCTCTTTAGCAATATTGTAGCGTCAGTTATCAACAGGATCAAATCGTAGACCAAAAATATTGACAGTCTGCGCACCGCGCTCAGCCTCTTCAGCTGCAATCTCCTTTGTATGTGATTTTTCTTTCATGTTGCTGCAGATATTGCTACGGAGTTGGAAATAATTCATTAGCTTACCAACATTGATTTGTTTCTCCTGTGAGCGATGTGATATCCAGACTTCAAACACGCCTCAGCAAGCAGAGCAGCGCGGCGGTGCTTTGGGTTGGCGGCGGTGTTTGGGGTGCCGCGGTGCTTGGGAACAAGATGAGCTTTCCTTTGCTGGCCAATGTGAGCATCTCCAGGCTGCCTTGAGGGGTCCCATGCAGTTGTGTTGCTGAGGATAATGGCAATTCTGGGAGGGGTTTCTGGAATAATGAATGTAACAGTGCATTCTTGCAGCAAAAATAAGCTAAAAGCTAACCGTGGGGCAAAAAGCAGATTTTTTAAGCCATTTAGCTAGATTTCTGCACCTTAGTGTCCAAAGTGAACATTTCTGGTAGGGTAGACATGGTTGGAATGATTGTGTGGGTTCTTTTGGTCAGGAATTGCTGTCTGATTAAGGCAGAGAGCGCCTCCTCCTGGTGGTGCACGTGGTGGGAACTGCCAATCTCCAGTAGTTCTTGAAATACCTCTCATTTCAAAAGGTACCGCCTGGAAAATGTCAACAGGCTTAATATATAGTGACTGAATAAGAGAAAATGAACTAATTACAAGTTGTTATTGGAAATCCATTCTCTACGAATAGCAAAGAAAGCTCACCAGAATACAACGTCCCGGTGCTTTTAAACTGCTCCTCGGGGTGCATTGATTTGTTAATCTTGGTTTTAAATGAAAGAATTTGCAGTGTGGAGTTGTGCTTCGGAGGTGATGTAGTGCAAACCGTATCAAATGTCTACGCTCACTCTTGCAGGAGCAGAATATCTAAATATTTATAAGTGCTTACGAGTGACTCAGTGGCGCATAAAACCAGGCAAATGCCATTTCTCAAGAAATGATTTGATCCGTACCAGCAATGTTCACTGAAGCAATCTCCTACACACAAATAACACTATTCTCAGTTGCTTGCAGACACAAAATTACGTCAGTGAGCAGCAAATACAAATGTTGGTGAGCTCATGAAATGACTGACAGCCCCTCAGTGTGGCATCCACACCTTCAGATCGCACAGGTCGAGATCTATATGTGGTGATTTGCATTTTCAGTGAGCTGGGGATGTGGAATTGCAGGCTTTTCTATGGCTTTGTTCCATTCGTGCAAAAGCAGAGCAGACCTAGACTTCCCACACTGTCACTCCTTTTTTTTCAGTAAATGTCTTTCTAAGGAATTTGGGAAACAAATGAAACAAAGTCATGAAGCAAAAATACGGTGCTTTTTTGGTTTTTTTTCCTAAAAATGAGGGAAATTATGGTGAGTGAGTGCTAGAGCTGCGTTTGCCTTGTGAAATGTGCATTCATCTAAGGAATGCTGCCGTGTGTTCTGTTCTCCCATTCTCACGGATGCTTTGCACCACTTCTCCATCTACATGCTCTTCCAGTTTTTTTCCTCAACTGCTTCAGCAGATTCATGAATTTTAAGGTCAAAACTGTTCCTTAGTATACCGTAATCACAGAATTGTAGGGGTTGGAAGGGACCTCCAGAGATCATCAATCCAACCCCCCTGCCAAAGCAGATTCCCTACACCAGGTAAACCAGGAAACCATAAGGTTTCCCAACATCTGCCTCAGATCCATTGGCTGCCACTATCTCTCCTCAGTTCTTGTTGTATTTGTTTTTGGGAGTTAATGGTGCCTTTTAGGTTCAGCTCCACGTGATGCCACTGAAACAGCCCCATTAGAGTGGTCCCCAGTGGGAGCTGCTCCCTGAGATCTGTCCATCAGCCAGCTCCTGCTTCATTTAGCACATGCTTCATTGATACAGCACAGTGCTACTGAGCTGCAGTGCTAATTTTATAATCAAAATGCCAGAGCAGCCATCAGAAAATTACTGAGTACAATCCGTATCCCCAGTGCAGTGATACGATTTATGTAGAGCCACAGCTGAGATGTTTTTATTTCATGTTCTTCACAGGAGAAAATCTCCTTGACAAATCCAGAATGTCCTGATAGGAGCTGAAAAAAAATAGCAGTAGGAAATTGAACAGGCTGAACTGAAAGGATGGTTCTGACCTTGTACTTTACACCACGCTTGGACCCCGTGTCTTCGCTAGGGCATCCCAGCAGTGCTATTGGGAACTTGCTGCCTGCAGAAGGGGTCTGTGGCTGTGATTTACAAGAAGAAAAAAGAAACGTGCTAAGTATATGCCAGCCTGTGGTTTTTCTTTTTGGTTGACGTTCTGTCCACCGTGAAAAGCTGACTACAGAAAAACATGGCAGGTGCCACTGATGCTGACCCAGCTGAAATGCAGCAGCACTTTTTATCGCAGCCCCAAGGAAATGCTGGAGAGGCAATGGAGTCATAGAATCATTAAGGTTGGAAAAGACCTCTAAGATCATCTAGTCCAACCACCCACCCACCACCAATACTGCCCACTAACCGGGTCCCTGTGTTCCACATCCACCCTTCCCTTGAATGCATCCAGGGATGGGGACTCCCCTCCTCCCTGGGCTGTCTGTGCCAACCCCTCTCTGCTCCTCAGAAGAAATTCTTTCTAATAGTCAACCTGAGCCTCCCCAGGTGTATGGTGGGCAGATGGGAGCACGTAAGGGAGTGGGAATAACATTAATTCCAAAGCAAAGCACCAAAAAAGGAGCAGGGTGAAAAGGGAGAGTGAAAATATCCTCACGCTGTGATTGCAAAAGCTATAGGTGCTTTTGAAATACGAAATTAAATGGAACATTTGAGAGCTTGAAAGACGTTGGTAACTTTCAAAACACGCTTTAAGGGTGTACTTCAACATGAGCTGTATCTCACGGGGCTTTCCTGGATTTTATGTGATTTCAGTGCAGAGCTCTGCTCTGATGGAACTGCTGCTCAAATTGCATCCAGGTAGAAGCTGGTTTTGAAACTGCAGGGCACAAGATGCGGCCCAGCCTGACTTTCTCTGGGTGTCTGTCTGGCTCTGTGACCTGATTTTCCATGTCATGCATGCTTCATTTTAATTGTGTAGAAAATACTGCTTTGTGCAGTGCTCCATCGTACCAGAGGTTATCCATCATTCCCCACTTCGCCAAGACCAAATCTGCATCCCCGGCCTGGATTTCCCTTTTGCTGTTCACATAGAAAAGCAAAAAAAGAAAGGAAAAAAAAGGAAGGAAAAAAGGAGGGGTGGGGATGAAGGGGAAGCGTATTAGTTTGTCCCTGGGCTGTGAGGGCCCAGGATCCATTTCCACTCGTGCCATGTATCAGCTGGGCTCAGGCAGTGCCACCACCACCCCTGCGTTCCTCTTTACAACAGAAGCTGTCATCTGCATATGTTGAATATACAGTCACACGGCTGCTGTTTGATAGCTCTCGCAGGTAGAATCCTAAAAATTTTGCTGCACGAATGTCTGCCTTTTATATTCCACTCACCTCCCTAAGGCTATTGATCTAAGGAGCCCTTTGCCTGGGGAGAAACAAATCACTTCTGCCATGAAATTTCGGGAGCTGTAGTCTGAGCCTGTAGCAATCTGGTGAGAGAAAACGCAGCGCTGCTGCTGCCTGTCCAGGCTTAATGTTGTTCTGCTTGTCTAATGTATCTCCGTTAGCACAGACCTCTTGAATACTCTTAATAAAATCAAGGGCTGGAAGGAATACTTTTGCTAATGCTCGTATGATGAAATAGGAGAATGCCATGCGGTATCCCCTGGTAGAAAGCAGTTTCCCAAAGGGAGGGCTCCTCTCGGGGACAGTCTTCTTGTTTGTGGGTGTAAGTCCATGTGTAAAATCATCATTTCCTGCTCTTTATAACAATTAGAAATGAGCAATCCATGGGGCTGAATTGCTTGGAAGAAAGCAGCATTCCTAGGCTGATGGCTGCCAACTCTTCATCCCTTCCTAACTTACATCAGGAAGTTCTGCTGCATCAGAAACAGCAAATCTCCTTTCTTAGGCATCCCCTTTCTGTAATGATCCAGAGAAGGCTGGCATGTTCTTCTTTAACGTGCAAGTCCTGCACAGGATGACTGTGACTGCATCCTGGACTGTGACTCCATCTCGGCTGGGGATGAGCGGACCTTCCTATTGGTAGCTGATACACGTGTGTCTCTAAATTGGGTTTATACTCCTCTGGAACAAAAAAGCAAAGTAGTCTCAGTAGTACTGATAGTATCTGGTTGCATTTGGTCATCACTGGTATCAGAGTCTGTTGCACTTCATTATAGTAAGAAAAAGAGCTTTGTGCCAGAATCTGCTGTAGCACTGTCTCCAGCCCCAGATGTAAGCCCTGATTTACAGGCTTCAGAAGGTATAAAATGGGTACGAATACTGACTGTGTGAGTGAGCACATCTCCACTTGTTTTGGCACTAATTGCTGTTGGTTTTGTATCACCGTTAGCCGATGTAAGTGCATTATGAACTACCAAACATACGTGTGTTTCACACAAATGGAGTGGTTTGGAGCCTGTTGGGAAGCGTAATGCATCTTCTGGCAGGGCTAATAGACTTGTTTTGCTTTTAAATGCAATTTACCAACCAGTCATCTACTAAAATATAGCATGCCCAGGTCTGAATTTGTTACAGAATTTTTATTTTCCTCCTTACTTGGTTTAAAGATGTGTTTTTATGAATTTGCTCCAAGTCAGGCAAGATGTGTTTGTGGAAAGGCTCCAATATGTTAATTGGTGTTTATTGAATACTTCAGTGTAATGTGATGAACAGGCATTGTGGATTGTAATTAATGCATTGACATCCAGCTTCTATAGCTGAATGGAAGATGAAAGCAACTTGTAATGGCCATAACAGTCATTCATCTTGTGGTGATGCGTGGGCACCTACCGAGTCAAATAGCTTTCAGAGAGAACAGAAATGCATTTTCTTTGTCAGACACGGGGGTTTGTGGCCATGGCTGGAGAGGGCTGCTAATGTAGCACCTCTTCCAGCAAGCAGCGCTTCCCTCCGGCGTTATCGAGCTCCCAGGATGGAGACAGGCACTTAGGCAATGAGAAAACGAAGTGGGCTGCTGGCATCCAGGTGAGCATTATTGGTGCTGCTGGTATCCCCTCATTGCTGTGTGCCCAGGCTCTCCCCTTCCCCTTGCCTTTTACTTCTCCCTCGCTTACTTGAATTTGCTGAGAGCTGAGTGTATCAACAGGAGGGATTTGGCTCAGAAAATAGATCTTTTCCTTTCTTAAATGCAGTGAGAGAGTAACCCGCTTACTCCTTTGATGCATTAGCACGGGTGGCCTCTTGAACGCAGTGCATTAAACAAATTATATGAACTGCAAATAACATGGTTTGTATTCTAGTACACAAACAGGACTCCCACAAATAAATAAACCAACGGCAAAAAGCTGCTTTTCAGCTTTCCCTTTTCAAGCCCTGCAACTGGGCACTAATACAATTATGTCAAAAGTATGTTGAGCAGATAGAAGTAATGAACTGTTGGATTCCTTTTCTGTAAAAGCTCTTTAACACAGGACGTTGGGGAATAAAAGATTTTCCTTGCAGTAGGCATCACGCGTACAAGAGCTTTAAAAAAATAAAGAAGAGTGGCAGATTAGCTTCTTTCTTTTGACTCGTGGGAAAAGACCAGCAGCTCCAAGCACTCATTGATTAGCTTTCCCTTCATTAAATGTGAGGTAGGGGAGGACTTGACAGGTGCAATTTCCTTTGGGGGGGGAGCTTAGGGGCCTGGTGCCGCGTTGCACTGAACCATCGCTGCCATGCTCCCATGTGGCAGTTGAGTTGCAATCTTGCATCAGGCTTTCAGATGCCTTTCAGGTTCTGGTTGGAAAAGACCTCTAGGATCCTCATGTCCAGCCCCAGCCCACCCCACCATGTCCACTGACCACATCCCTAAGCACCACATCCCACATTCTGGAACACCCCCAGGGATGGTGATGTCCCCACTCCCTGGCCAGCTGTGCCTGCGCATCACCGCTCTTTTGGAGAATAATTTTTCGACTCGACCCTCCCCTGGTGCAGCTTAGGGCTGTTGCCTCTCATCCTACTGCCTTGCAAGCATTCTTCTGCCCACGAAATAAAAAATGCATCAATAATTACTAATTGATCCACAATTTCCTGTAACAAAAGAAACTTTGGAAGAAACAGTAGGGCCTGTAGCAAAGCAATTTCATTGTTTTTCTCTTAGTGTTCTGGATAATTTACTTTGAGGACTAGGTACAAGTCTCTCATAGAAAAAGGCTGTAATATCTGCTGAAGTATTTGTGCTTCTTGTAGGGATTTTTTGTTTCCTACAGTTATTATAACAATTGTAGTTATTAGTTTTTGTGGATGATGCCCCATAGGAGTTGGATGGAGATGCCCAACCAATTTCACGTTGGCTTCACAAGATGTCAGATGATAACCATTTTTAGTCACTTGAAATAACAGACCTGGTTCATTTTTTTGCGAATCTGTCACTTGTACCAAGTTTATACATGAAATGCACATTTTACATGCACCAATCTGCTTTGTCTATTCCACGTTTAAGCTGGTAAGACCTCTGGCTGTCTAATTCCACTGGCACATGCCTGTAACTCCTTCACAGTGAATAAATAAACTAATGACAGCCTAAAGGGATAGGGTTAGGGCACAAAAAGAAGCAGAAACTGTTTTCTTCTTATTTTTATCTTTTTCATCAACACATTTGTTTCATTACTTTGTTAGCAGCATTGCTGCTGCCTCTGGCAGGTGAGTAGAGCTCAGCAGTGCCCGAACCAGGAGCAGCATCCTGGCACACCTCGCTCTATTGCCATCTCCCTGCCTTTCCCTGGCCTCGCCTGGCTCCCTTTCTCTCCTCAATTAGTTTGTATTTTTTTCATACCTGTCTCTTTCTTCTGTGGATATGAAGAGGAGGGTGTTCAAATGATGGCACAAGAGGAACGTGAGCAATTCCCATTAAAGGATTTCTAAGCCTCCTCCTCGCATATCTCTTGAAAAATATTGACCATAAATATCTTGGAGATGTTTTGAAAATGTCGTCCCCACGTAGAAATGATCTTGTGTCAATAGCAGATGGGTCTCAGCTGTCAGGGGCTATAGCATCCCTCTACAGTTCATAGGCAATGAAAGTCTGGAGAGTTCTGGGGTAATTTCTGTCTCTTGCTTCACAGATCTTTTCCTAATCACAGTGAGAATGAAATTGCTTCACCGCCGAAATCCCCCACAGCCATTCCTGCTGCAGGACTTGTGGCCTCCTCTACTTGTGGGCAGTCTCCACTGTCCCTTCCCTATCCAAAGCAGAAAGGGATGTGCTGGTGCTTAAATAAAAAAGGCAGCAAGATTCCTATGCTGCAGGCTCTTCCTAGGCGGTTCCATATCAGCATTAGCATCTTGTCTCACAGCAGGTGGAGATATGGAAATAACACTTCAGGAGTTCTTCTCTCATTATGGTGGGCAGGAAATCGAGAGCTGCACACAGAGTTCACATCATGTAATTTTCTCATAACTACTTTTTTGCAGCTTCTCCCTGAATTGTGGTGTGTCCAGCGTTGGCTGGGAGACTGTTGGTGGTCCCATGGAAACACTCCCTGCCAAGGAATGTATCTTTGTTATAGTGTGTTAATTTGGGTTGGCTGTACTGTGGGAGAGGCGTTTCTTGGCAGAGAACAAGGCAGTGGGAACAGTCATCCCTAATGGAGGAAAAATATTCACCATTTCACATGCTCAGAGTTACAATGTCAACTTCCCAGTCTGGTCACATCGCAGGGTTTAGTTAAATGGAAGTGATAGGAAATGTCCTTGAATTTTACCCATCATCTGGAGAAACTGGCTGAAGCCTGAGTTCCAGGAACACAGACCTGGAATCATAGAATAGAATGACAGAATTGCTCAGGTTGGAAAAGGCCTTAAAGATCATCGAGTCCAACCGCAACCCAACCAAAGTAGCCTAACTCTAAGAGCCCTCTGCTAAATCATGGCCCTGAGCTCCACATCCAACTGAGTTCTTCCTCTGCGCCCTCCCTCTGGTTTTGCTTTGAGTTGCAGGGCAGCTGCTGTCTGAAGGAAAGGGTTCTGTGCTGTGTTAGGCTGTCATTTTTTCAGAAAAGTGTTTTTTTTTTGCTTTTTTTTTTTTTAATATTATTTTTCTTTTGCTTTTTCCACCCTTCAGAGGTGCTGGGCTCTTGGCAGTTATGCTGAGAGAAGCCACCTACAGCATTGGCATTGGGTTTAAAGATCCGCAGTGTCATCCTTTGTCCTTCAGAGAAGTGCTTGTCATGCAGTCAGCACCGCAGGGCTCCCCAGGGCTCTCCCATCAGTGCTGTAGCATTGTCTGGGTGCTCCTTTTGCAGTGACAGATCCTGAAAGTGTCTGTAATGATGGCAGTGACTTACAGAGAGGCTGAAGGAAAGCGCTGAGAAGTTTTCGATCTCCTTTGGCCACCAAGAAACCATAGGTCCAAGGTGCCAAATTGTGCTGTGACTTAAATGCTGTTGTGTTTTATTGCAGTATGTGAATATAACCTAAGTGTGATCATAGAAGGTAGAGGCTTTTACCTTGCACCGTGAGTGAAAGGTTTGCCAAAAAGTGCGTCGTTTCATTGCTGTAGAAAGAAGCTGCGTTAGGCTTTTCAGTAGCAGCAGATGAAGAAATCAGATGGAAAAGATTCTTCAACAAAACAGTTTCTGAGGCAGCATCCAACCCGTGGGCCCTGCAGCACGTGGGGCAGCCGGCCTGCCTGCCTGCCGCAAGCTGTAATGTACCTCGTAGGAAACAATAAGCAAGGGAGCGCGGCGCTGTCTGTGCTCCAGGGCTGTGTCCTTAAATCAGTGAACCTGAATCTATCAGAGCGAACCACCTGTCAGTTCCCTTGGAGGGGATTTTTTAAAAAGCAGCAATGGTCCCTTAAATCACCAACCTTGTCACGGGAGGAAAAAGAATGGCTCTTTTCCCATCATATTACCTGGATGGAAACAGTAAGTAAGAACAACAGAAAGATGTTTTTGTGTGCAAGCGTTCCTGCAGGAGGGCAGGGAGGGGCCCACATCTCAGTGCAGCTCTGCTGCGTTTCCTGCAGCACAGAGCATCCCTGGGAGCTCACATCTCCTCGGGCACCAAAGCCAACCCTCCCTGTGCTGGTGCTGGCAGAACAGTGCTACCCCAGTGCTGTGGAGATGCCCCTTTGTGAGCATAAGCAGATGCTCCTGCGTTCCTTCTTAAGTTGCTGCCTTGTTATGTGCCTTGTAGTAACAGTAACAGCAGTGAGCGAGCTGTGAATGATGCTTTGCTTTCCCTGGTAGAATATCCTGGTTAATCACAGAATAGATGCTGTTCATCTGCTTTTATTTCATGAAAGATTTTAAAGAATAATAGTCTAAGCCATTCACCTGGTGCAGTTTCAGCATATCTCACTCTGACTGTTCCAAACCTTTTGTCTCTGCTTTGCTTGTCATTAAGATTCAGAGGTTCGGTCAGTCCGTGAGATGAGGGGCAGCTGAATTGATCCACCTTTAAGCTGTCTGTTCCCTCGCAGAAGCCAAAAGCCTCCTCAGCTTCCTCCTGACCGAACCCAGAGAAAACGCCGCTTCATTTGTTTGCCTTCTTTACATGCAGACATCATAATGCAAGCTAATTAATCCTGATGCAGCTCACGTGGCAGGATGCAGCCCTTGTTGGGATTGCTCTGTCGCTCCAAGCAGAAGGAACTTGCATGGATGCTTAACAAATTGGCTGCTCAGCTTTGTGTGGAGTACTCATTTTTCTTTTGGACTTTCTTACTTGGAGGGATGAAAAGCTTTCAATTGGCTTCTTCTTATTGCATCTGCGGACAAGTGGAAATATATTAAGAGAGGACACAGAATTTGTCTTTACTTTATTTGCATAAAAATACAGTTCAGACCAGTTTCTCTCTCCAAAGAGGTTTTCTGTATTTCTGTATGTACCCTCCTCGGGGACAGCAGTACAATTACCAAAACAAGCAGAGCTGCATTAAACTGGTACATCTCATAGCATGGCAGGGGTCTCTGCTGACATTCTGGTAAAAAATGCACACAGTGGACATGGGAGGTGCAGGAAGCTCTGTCCAGAACTGAAATAGGAAAACATTTGCTCTATTTCTTAATTACGTGACTTACAGTAGTAGATTTTAAATCTGTGTTTCCTCTCTTGCATGTTTGCCTTTGATCATCATCCCTTTTAAAAGATGTAATCTCTTTCCTGTCTTTAATCTGTGCTACTTACTCATTACATAAGAAGTTTGTAAATCTGCAGTTTTCTTTGGGAATTAAATTCTTTTAATTAGTTTTTGTTGGTGCTTCTGTCGGAGAGCAGCTCTACCAGAGATCTGCCCAGAGACCAGGGAGAATAAACACACCCAGCTGTTCTAACAGGCGTACCATGAGAATCCAGCAAGGCAATTGTGCCATTGTTACCACTTTATAATTGCTTATTTTGTGTCTATCAGCTCTTTTGAAAGGCTCAGTTCTTCACAGCTTTATTAAGTCCTGCCATCTCCTCCCAGCCCCCTCCCATCTCTATTTAGATAGATTGGACAGATTTTGTTAGCTTTCTCATGGCGATGATGGGGACCAAAAAGTCATTTAAACATATTTGGCAGGCCATACATCTTAATGCTATCTAGTAATAATTCAACAGGAAAAGGAGTCATGTGCCTGTGAGCTAAATGAAATGAATTTCGGGCTCTGTGCTCCCCGTGGGCCAGGCTCCCCTTATCTCACTTCTCATAAATGAGGTGTGCAGTTCAGCTGTGTAACTGAGATGGAGAAATGATGTTCAGGACTCTTTGCTGGGGAGCTATGGGACGCCCTTAAGAGTGCATGGGCTGCTCAGTGACTCCCTGGGAATATGCTGCCTGCTTTCATGGGCTTCTTCACACACGCTGTAAACGCCAAGTGAGCACTGTGCACCAGGACTGAACCCAAACACAGCCCCAGAGCTCCTGCAGCAGGATCATCCCAGGGTCAGCGCCTGCAGGGCATCCCTCGCTTGGTCCTTTGCTCTTCTCGCTCCATGCTGGGATGCTGCTCCTGACGTGGTGGCCCAAGAGCACAGCTAGGCTGTGGGGTCTCATCCTTGACCAGCCAGAAGGTAAATTTGCCTTTTTCACCCTATACTTTGTTGTTTCGCAGAGCTGCCTGCATGTTGAGGTTGTTACTAGTCCCAGGTCCTTGGCAGCAGCGCGTCCCTGATCTCTTCTTCTACATTAATTGCTATCAGTGCAAGAGGAAAGGTCGTTCCATGCCAATCAAACTAGTTTTCCAGTGGCCTTGACCTTTTGAGAAAGAGTTCTGTTGGAAAGGGGGAACATCTGGCAGTGTGACAGCACCCTTCCTCATCTTTCCCTGTGTCTGCAGATCTGGCACTGAGGTACCCACATCAGTTTGAATCCCGAATTTCTGGCTTTTCCAGGGTTAGTGACACTTTAAAGAATTGAAAAAGAAAATTCACATCAGTATGATGTTCTCTTCAAAACAGCTGTCCGCTTCCCTCTTAGAAGGCCAAGCATACCTATTGCACGTGTGGCAGGAAATATATTTCTTTATGATGTAATGTTGAGCTGGTGCACAAATCGACCAGTTCCAGGGGGCAAAAAATGCCAAAACTAACAGCAGGAGTTGCTGTCATGATTGGATCGGCCACGTTGCAGTGAGGTTTGTTCCCAATGGAGCTGATGTGGCTGAACACTAATAGTCATCATCAGCCATTGCTTCCGTGGCAGAGACGAGCCAGTGCCGCTCAGCATTAGCTGGTGTGCAGACCCTCTGGAAGATGCTGCTGTACCCAAATCTGATTTTCCAATGAAAGGAAGTAATAAGCAGTATGCGAGCAGCCGTGAGCCGGCAGGGATGGCAGCCAGGGTGCTTCTGTGCTCAGAGAGTCTGACGTGCTGTTCATCACCACTGCTGCAGGAGCTGAGGAATAAACAGGGCACAGACATTTTTATTACTGCGCCATCAAACTCTGCCCAGGGAGATTTAAGGCATTATTGCTGGAAGTAGCACTTGGTATAGTCAAAGAAGCGCCTAACCTCAGCGAGGAAATTATCCGAGCTTCTTGTTACAATGAAATTTATTTTCCCAGCGTTAAATAAAAAGGGAGGAGCTGTGTGTGGGGTGGGAGATGTGGCACTCAGCACACTGTGCGCTGCTCCCCGCTGTCACGCAGCTTTCACTCCAGCTGTAGACTCCTCATGCAGTTACACTGCTCTGTGGGGCAGTGGCTCCTTCTGGGTTGCACTTATTGATATGAGCCACATAAATACTTGCTGTGCTGTGTTTGTTTTGGATTACGGCTCCTGGGCAGTGCAGGCTGAATGCTGTGGGCAGCCCTTACATAGTCCCAACCCCTACGAAGGGCCAAAATGCCCCATTCCACAAGGTGCTGGATTATAATACCCCTACGTGTGTGAAGATTGCACCTTGGTTTGGTGTGTTGAATGCATGAAATGTGTTAAACCTTGCCCAGCAGAATGTGGGAGGTCAGGGTCTGAGCTGTGGTGGGGCTCTGGGCTGCTGTGCCCACCTTTACAAACTGATGGGAAGCCATCCACAGCCACCAAACAGCTGTGAGAGGCAATGAGGCCGTTTAGCCTGTTCTAGGATTTTGTTCTTGCTGCCCCGATTTTCAGTGTTATTTCATTATATGTGTTCTCCTCCTTCCTTTAAACTGCATTTCACCATCAGCCTCCAGTCTCAGTCCTGGAGCTTTGGTTTGGATGCTGCTGAAGGATTAGATCCACTTGTAGAAAAGTTGCGTGGCCAAAAGTCCTGGCTTATTCCAAGTATCAGGGTGATGTCAGGTTGTACAAGTTCTCCTATGAGTGTTGCATGGCTGTAAAAGGCAACACTCAACCAAAAAAAATGCAAAACACCACACCAGAAACTACACACAAGAAAAACCCTGAAATTAAAATGGCTACATAAGACAATAGACGTGTGAGAGAAAGGATTTTGGCTCTGTCTTTCCTTTTGGAAACTTCATTATCAAGTTATGGAGCTTTGATACTGCTATTGATTTCACATAGAAGATATTCAGTGCTACAGTGGTGCCAATCATATTAAACCTCAGGATGGATGACTGCAAAAATGTAATAAGGTGATGGTTACAGCTTACATTTCTAATGAAAAGTTCCACTAATAAATAGAAATCCATAATGAAATTGCTTCTTAAATGAATTGTTATTCAGGAATTTTCTGATTAGTATAAATCCTCTGTTATGTCACACCCCGATTAAATTAGACAGGATATTATTTTATGTAAGATAGTAATTAACTAAGCTGGAATTGGGCCAAGTAGCCATAGCTTATACCTGGACTGCCAAGTGATAGATGAGACTTTTAATGCTTGCAGTCAGTTGAGAACCGCCCGAGTTTTCCATTCGTCTGGAAGGTGATGTTTTACCTCCGCTTTCATTCCATCTGATGAACTGGGAACATTGTCACCACTCAGTAAAAACTAAAGTTAGTGGGAAAAACCTGAATCAGTACCTCTGAGAGGAACCGTGGCCAACACAAGGGCACTGTCATCATCTGTGCTCTTTGTTAACGTGGGAAAGCCAACCGAGGGCTTCCTGGCTGAGCACTGCTCTGGCTTTGAAACATCATCACCTACACTTTTGTGATGTTTTGTCCAGGTTTGGGGTTTTTTTTTTTTCTGGTTGTAAAAGGAAAAAGGTGATGGTGAGACGTGGGGCACGTGAGCTCGTGCCTTGCACCCACGTGTAGGCTGTGGCAGTGCTGCAACCAGGAGGGCTAGGAGTCAGGAAGATGAAAAGATATCTGGAATCAATACTTTCTGAATTAGATTTCTTTTTTTTATAGGATTAAAAATGTCTCGTGAGTGACCCAGAGGAAAAATGTAGACTGGAGGCAAAGTAGAAATGATTACTGTATCTAATAACTTCCAGGTGTCCGTGGTGTTTGCAGTGAAGGGGAAAGCTCCAGTGCCTGAACATTGTGCATTATTAGCTTCAGAGCAGTGCTTTTGTCTTTGGTTGGTTTGTTTCCTTTATAATTAGTGCAAAAGCCATATTTTCCAGAGAACTGTTGTATTTTTTTTAGAGAATAATTTTATAAGCCTTATGATTTCTAATAGTTACGAAACAGCAAGAAGGTAGCTGTAATGCAGGTGTAAGTCCTTGTAGTTGTGGACATCACACTGAAGGGAACCAAGTCATTTACTAGGAGTGTAAATGAACACGCCAGGTAGTTGGGTCACAGTGTGCTGTTAGAGTAGGATGGCAAGCCTGGTGTGGATCTTTGCAGAGTTAATAGATTTGTCATGGAGTTACATTAGTGCCAACATCATCTAGCTCAGAGTTGCTCCACATCACACTGTTTCATTCCATCTTTCAGCATTGAATCCGACAGGTCTGTGTCCTACCCCGTACCCAAAGTCACATGTTGTGCACAGCAGCTCATGGTTGTCAACAGCAGAGATGTTTTATAACCTTGCAAAAGTTGGACTCAAATGTTATCAAAAACCACCCAAAACGTTGAACTTGTCAGCATGTATTTGCTTAGATCCCTGTGAATACAAACCCTTTGGTTCTTGCTCTGTCTTTAATAAAACCAAATCCCCTTTCTCACCTGGCAGCTGTCAGCAACAGGGAACTTTACCCTTCAGATTATCGCTTATTGAATCTTCAAGAAATTGAATTGTTCATTATATGTGTCAGCTGTAGTTTACCAGAATGCTTCTGTCCCTCCAGGAAAGAGCTGATTGCTCTAATCATATAAGGCAGTCTAAAATTTTGGAAACCCATATGCGGCCCTACAGCACATCCGTGCCTTTTCATGTTATTGTAGGAAAGGTATGGAGTGTACATCACTGCCCATCACCCATAAAATGCAGGCTCAGTTTAGAAGCTGAAAATATTAATGCGAAGGAACGCTTTGTTTTTTATGAATGCCTTGCATTAACCTTTCCTTTTCACTCCTGATGTCCATCTCTCTTAATCCGGACTTACAATTCGCATGCCCTCATTTATATCCCAAACAACCAACCTTCCATTAATCTGAATTTGCTGGATCTGACTCTCTCCTGCGCGTAATTTTTGGAAACTCATATGGGGACCATCCCCTCCATTGTGTGAGCAGAGTATGCCATCAGCAGCCAATGCTCACAGCGTGCCCTGCTTTATTCCCAGCGCAGGTTGGCTGCTGCTGGTTTTCCCAGTGAGTGCAAAGACTCTCCCAGCTCAGGTCAGACTCCAGACCATCAAAGAAAGCACTGCAGTACTTAACTGGTAATATTTCAAAACAAATTACCTGATTTGTGGAGGGATTGTTAGCTCTCGCTGTGCACGGCATCAATGGAAACCATTTCAGAGTTGAGTGATCACATACACTGCACAATACACACCGCTTGGCTTATTATAATGCCTTGATTCAGTGGAAGATAGTATTTTGAGAGCAGTGTGTGGGTTCTTTAGCAAATATTTTATATGAAAAGAGTATAATGTGGAGCTACAGAAAAGGAAACTTAGAAGGATTCATATATCAGGCCTGAAAATCAGATAAAGATTCAAATCCGAGCTCATTCAACATGACAAAATCCTTTTTTTTTTTTTTTTACTCTTTAATGATTGTGGAAAATAAATGTCGTGGCAGTAGCTGCCATAGCACGAGAAACCTTGTAAGAATAGAGAAGGTGGTTAGCAGAGGTCCCAGCGGGACAATATTCTTCACAAATTGAAGAGGGATTTATGAGAATGAGGGGAAGGAGCAAAGGGAGAAGCTCTGTGCGTCAGTTAAAGGACTCAGCAGTCTGCCTGTGTGCATTGCTGGGGTCTGCAAAGGGAGCCAGGTAGCTTCGCTGTGCGTTTGCAGAGCACTTCTTTCCTGGGAAATGAGGATATTGGTGTGGCAGCACTTGAGTTGCTTTAGGAGAACTTCGAGCTTTGTGCTAGTGGGAAGCAATGGGAAGTGTGTCAGCAGGTGGGCTGCATGTGAGCCCGTGATGGCCAGTGTTAGCATTGCAGATAACCAGCACCAGTGGCCCTGGGTAATGAAGATGGTCCCAGTCTGAGGGGCCTTGCAGGATCTCAGCTCTTCTGAGATTTTGTTTTCTGTGTCCCAGCCTTGTTTTCCTTCCTGACTTGCGTTGGACACCAACAATAGTTCCTGTGATGGAAGAAAAAAAGGATTTTTTTTGGTTTAAGGCTCTTTTCCATTGAATCAGCAGACACATTGAGGGCATTGCATTGAGAGCTCAGCAACAGAAGTGGAAAGTCTTGGGTTCCCACGGGCCAGAATTAGCACTTAGGACGCTTTATAGCCAGCTGCAGCAAAATGGTCTGGGCTTCATACACGTGTGTGTCTGCGTGTATATGTATGCCTTTTTGAAACATTCATAATGCTAACACAGTGATCTCGCATGTTCTTTTGAGATGTTCTCTTGAAACCTTCTGCCCAAGTGTGAATGTGTTTGTTTTGTAACTCCGTGTAACATGGAGTTGGTTAAAGATGGGGCTGTAGAAGCAAGAGTAGAAACTGCTGCTCTGAACGACTGTCTGGCTGTTGGGAGGCATCATCAGCTCCTAAATTCAGTGCTGGAGAACTGATAGTAAAACTTGTTGTTTTATCTGGTGAGAATTATGTGCCTGATACGGACTACGAGCTCTGATGGTGAAGTCCTACGACATAACCCACGGCTATTTTCTCCCTCCTAATTCATTCTAGGCCAGTAGAACTGCTGTAGGACTCTGTGTATTTTTCTTATCTCATGAGAAATGTTGCCATTTGGAGTAAATATTATTCTCTTCCTAATGGGCTTGAAATTCATTTCAAGTTTTCCAATTACGTATTTCATTTATTTCATGAATGTGAAATGACACTGCAGAGAGCAGAGTTGTGAGCTGCCCTGCGCCGAGCTGCAAAAGGTTTCACTTCTGAATGTAAACGCGCAGAAATTAATTAATGAAATGGAAGTTGCTCGCCATGAGATGCCAGGCATTTCTCTGGCTAAGAAGCAGATGCACCAGGAAAAAAAAACAAAAAGGAAAAGAAAAAAAAAAAGAACGGTCTGCAGTGACTCAGCGTAGCACTTTGTGCTGACCTGAGGCAGTGAGTGGTGGGGAGCTTGGCATGGTGCTGCTGCCCTGTGCAGCAGGAGGAGCTGATTTGTGCTGCTCACTGCTGTGCGGCCGGCGTGAGAGTCCGACCCAATAAATATTTTAGGATTGAAATAATTACTGATGGAGCATATGGAGCTCTGTGAAGCCCGAGACAGTTTGTAGACTCCTACAGTTTATATTGTGATACTTATGTGAGACCGGTGATGTCAAAAACAAGCTTTTCACAGATTAGTTTATATTGTTGCTTCTCTACTTGAATTGGACTCAGTGTTGCTTGTACTGTGCAATTCAGTTCAAGAAAAGGATTAAGGAGGGTTAATGAGAGTTATTGCAGCCTGGGTGCCTTTGCACACAGTACAGAAATACCTGCTGCATTGTTCCTAACGTATTTCATCCTCAATCCTTACTTCCAAGGATGTCTAGGTTTGATTTTGGGGTCTCTTTTCTCTCTGTTTCCTCCTCAAGATCTCAGTTTATGTCCATTTCTAGATATATCTGCATGGTTCCGCCTGCCAAGCTGCTCTTTAGTGCAGTTATTGAATTAATTATGCACACAGTTTTGAAAAACAAAATGTCTTGCTGATCCCATCTTTGCTCCAGGGAGTGGTGCTGGAGAACACCAGGTGATGCCGGCCGTGCTGTCATTTCATATCCCAAAAGCACAGGGACATGAGATGGGAGGTCAAGAGCACGAGAGCAGATGTTCTGGGGTTCAGGATATCACACCGTGCTGTCATCAGTGCTGGGCATTGCCTGGCATCCCTGACATTCATGGGAAGTGTTAGTCCAAATCCTTAAAATCTGCGTGAGAGAACGAATGACCAAATCTACAACAGCAGAAAGGTTGGTCCGTGCCGGTTTAAAACTCTGGATGGAAGCACATGAGCGTGTTCCACCAGCTGCACTGCACGTCTCTGTGCAGGCAGGGGCTCTGTGGCAACATTCACCCATCTGCTGCTCCGTGCCAGTTGCAGGCAGACCTGCAGCTGTGGTGTACGAGTGCTGCTCCACTGTCTGAATTGGTAAATCCAACACAGATCTGGGGAGGATGAGGCTGGAGAGATGGGCTGCAGCAGTCCCAGCACACAGTAAGGAGCAGCGCTGCCTTTGAATGCAGAACCCGAGTGTTTGGAGGGTTTGTTCTGCAGGATGAAAAGAGAAATTAGAGCTCTTTGTTCGGTGATCACAAAGGAAAAATGCCCACATCAGAAAAATGCATTCACATCTTTGTTTTTCACTTGTGCCTGAGAAAGATCAGTGAAAACAAAGATGTCTCTTTCACAAAGCATAGGAAGCAGTAGAGTAGGACCCAGCAGCCAACTGTCCCAGTGGTTCAGGTCCTAATAAAATCTTAAACCCATGGTTCTTCCCCAATCTCACATGCACAGAAAGAAAGATAATTTATTTCATCTCAAGCTGAGAATTTTCTCTCTTAAAACATGGCATACTGATTTACAAGGTTTCTCCTGTAAGTCCCTTACAGTAAATTACCTGTCACAAGGGTCGTGGATCCCTGTCTGCATGTTTGAATAAAATGTATAACAGATTTACAACATTAATAATGGGACTGTCTTTGGAAAGCTCTCAATTTGCAACAGTGAGAGTGGAAAGATGGCAGCTGGGTTATTTAGCATCCTGCCTATCCTCCTCCTGAAGTTGTGAGCAGAATATGGCTGCTGATTGCTGAAGGTGCTCAGGTGCATCGACCTTGACTGGAAAACCTAACAATCCTCTTACCTGAAGGGAGCATCAGTGCTGGCCAAGCCTGGGGATGGCTGGAAATGCAGAAGCTTTTGCTGGGAGAGGAGTGAACCCATAAACCTGTGCCACATCATTATTTTTATTACTCTGTGACCAGAGGAGATGTGCTGGTGAAGTCCACCTTGTGCCACTCATCTCTATTGTCTGAGCAGAATCATTTTAACAGAAGAGCACAGGATGAACCGTTTTTTTACATCCCCTTCTTTCCCCATTGGAAGAAGGGACCACGTGCCAGCACAGATGTTATATCTCTGACAATCCCTGCACAGGAGTGTGAACGTGCCATAAATTAGCCAAATATTATGAGAGCATAGGAGGAGTCCTATGCTCTTATAATCACCCCCAGTTCACTGAGAGGGTGGTGACATTGGAACAGGTTGCCCAAGGAGGCTGTGGATGCCCCATCCCTGCAGGCATTCAAGGCCAGGCTGGATGTGGCTCTGGGCAGCCTGGGCTGCTGGTTGGCGACCTGCACACAGCAGGGGGTTGGAACTGGATGAGCATCGTGGTCCTTTGCAACCCAGGCCATTCTATGACTTCTCTTAATTCAGAGCATGTTCTTTGGCCCAGTGATGTCACAGCCTCAGGATCACCTGCCCATCACACAGCCCGGTGTGGAGCAGCAGCCGTGATGCCCGGCACACCGTGAGCCCAGCAGCCACATTCTCATTTTTTTTTACCCAAATCTTCAGCTGACAAGCAGCTCCAAATCAACCAACTGATCCCAGCCAAGTAGATAAAATTTGTTACCGTTCCTGCAGAAATGGAAATAATGAAATTGCTATTTTAGAGCCTCTCTTTAATAAAATACACTATCATCGGGCGAACGTTATATCTCTGCAGAAATTCATAGACTCGTGTGTACATCTCTGAAATTAGACTGGTGCACTTGAAATAAAATCTCCTGCTCTTTATGAACAATTCCAGCTGGGGCCTGCTGTAATGATACTTCTATATCAGGCAGGGATGAGTGTCACTGCCAAATAGAAATAGCTGCTCTTCCATGCATACACAGGCCATTGTTTTATATAAATGTGTGCTGCAGAGCCCTGGTGACATGGCCTGTATATCTTACTCATCTGAAGGGAGTTTACATTTCATTCTCGTTTATCTGTAAACAATCTACACAGCTCCACGGCAAGTGAAAGATGGATAGAGTCACTGGTGGGAAATTTAATGCACATCTGAAATGCGAGCTAACATTCAGATGTATGTCTTCTCGTTTTTTGCCAAATCAGCTTGCTTGGGGTTTGGACAAAGTTTGGTTCCTCATGGCAGAGCTGTGGCTTGGGCAGGGTGCCTGCAGGAAGGGGCACAGGGGTCTGGGGCTGGGCATGGCTGCCTCTGCCTGTAGCTACATCGTACCTTCTTCAGACCATCTAGAGACAGTGCACTGCATGGCTGGGGGAGCTGGACCTTTCCATCCTGCAGGAATGAGCATCTTTCTGTCCACCTGGGGCGTTTCTCTCTGTTGAACTTCATGGAATTCCTGTTAACCCACTTCTGCATCCCATTGAGATCCCTTTAATGAGGTTTTACATTGTTTTACCCAGTAACCCAACAAGGGATCATAAAAGCTCTTCTGATCGCCTTGTTGGGTTACTGGGTAAAACAAGGCTGGTAGCAGCTGAGCTTGGTAGGTTGCTTCTTGACCTTTTCTGTCCTGTCCTGTCCTGCGTCTTGGCTGCATGCAGCAGACAGCTCTGAGAAGGAGAAACCCATTGGAAGCCCTGAGGCTTCCCTTGGATCTTTGCCTGGTCCTTTGCTGATACTGCTTCTCAGTACCAGTGGTATTTAGGGCATAAGTACGAAATGCTAGGTGCCATTAATTGCTGGAGAATGGGGCCAGTGGAAAATCAAGCGTCTTTGTAAAGCAGGATGGTTGCGTAGCAATGCAATTCAAATTCAAATGTGCAATTCAAATATTGGCACCTGGCTTGGAGATGTTTTCTTGGAGGTGTATGTAGCTGTGTGCCTAGTGCAGGGGGAAGGACAAGAGGAGCAGGCTGGGAGAGACATAGGTGCCTGAAGGGTGACCTTTCCAGCATCTCTTGGTTGCATCAGTGCCAGAGGAGCTGCCCCTGCATGGCTGTTCCTGCAAAGAAGGGGAATGGCTGCATGAGCCAGAGAGCAGAGTGCCTTCCTGTGCTCAGCACTGCATGCTCCAGCAGTGCTTCTCTGGGGGGTGGGTGTCCTTCTCTGACAGATCACTGGAGGGGGGTTTGCACAAAGGGTTTGTGTTTCACGCTTCTGAACAGAGAGAAAATAAAGAAGATCCTGATTTTGCCTAAAGACAGAACTCTCATGTACTTTGCACCTTGATTGTGTGCACTGGAAGGTTTTCTGCTTTCTGTATCTGGGCATATTTGAAGTGAACGATGTAGTTACACTGGGATAGAAGAATCATATTGATGTGAGTTAGTGAGGTTTGAGACAAAGGAAGTTGGAGCAGTATCAATCATCCTTAAACTGGGAGAGACAATATGAACACGAGAGAGCTTCTGCCAGGATAGGGGACTGCATAAAAAAATCACCGCCGTGCTGAGAAAGTCCCAAGCAGTCTCAGGCTGCCCCTGTGCCCTCCTGCACCTTCGTGGGGCAGCTCAGTCCTGAATGACCTCTGCAGTGTCTGCCCACACTCAGCATCAGTCACAGACTCATGGGTGCTGTCTGCCTTGTTGTGTGTCACAAACTCTTGGGTGTGCTGGAGATAACGGCAAAGGAAGAGAAACCCACAGACAGCCTTGAAGTTGTTGATGCAATCCAGAAAACTTTCATGGAATGCCAACATGAATACGATTGTTGCAGTGCTGTTAGCAGTCCCAAAGTGATCTTTCTGTATCGTTCTGGTTGATGAAATACCCACGCTGAGTGTTTTGGCTTATTTGCAAACCTCCTGCCACCTGGAGCTGAATCAAAATAACTCTGCTTTCAGTGGAGTAAGGAATAAGGCATGCCTAAAATATTAAATTTCCCCAACAATTTATGTTGCATTATTTTTAATTACATTAGAGTTCCTGCTATGTAATTACCCTGCAAATGTGTTCCTGTGTTGAAGATGTGCAGATTTGTTTTGCACTGCTCTCTTCCATTCCCAAAGTCAAACACTACTTTTTAGTAGGTTTTATATGTGCATATTTTAGCTGGGAAATTGGTTCTAAATAAGTTCTAAAAAAGTTGTTTAGACCCTTACATGCACGCTGTGACACTGACATTGGTGCCCCAGTGAGGCAGTGCCTTCCCCTGGAGCCTTTGCATTGCTTGGCTCACACTGAGTGCTGCAGGATTTGGGAGGTTGGAGCACAACCACAGAGGAAGCACTGCTTTTATCTCCCCAGGAAAGAAAAAAATGGGGCTGTAGCAGGAGTGTGCTGGGAAGGTCACCTGCATGGCTGTTGCTAAGGTGGAAACCCAGCAGTGGGGAACGATGATGTGCCACAATTAAAAACAGAAAAGCAGAGAGGAAGGTAGAGTTGGTTTTGGAATTGGCTGAGGGCAGGATCCATCCCTTGGCTTATTTTCATGGTCACGCCAAGTTCCAGTTTGTCTTGTTGCTCTGCTGTATTTCTGTCCACATTACATGTAGCACCCAGCAGCAGCTCTCTGTGGTACCTTGCAGTAGATAAAGATGAAGCGATGCCTATAAAATGTGATGTTTGCTTGCTTGGTTGTCTTCTAGATTAAATGATCGTAACTTAAAATTAGGCTACTCCAATCTGTTACACGCAGAGCTGTTAATTTAATTTCAATACGTTATTGCTTGTCCATTCAAGTAGCGTGTACAGTCCTTTCCGAGAAGTGTGACACTAATAACGTAACTACAGCGAGAAAGGAAATTAGCATTAAGATGTTGCGTGATTTTTCTATTGATCCTTCATTTGAGCTTCTCAGGGGTCTGCTGCTGACACAGGGGGACGTCGTGGGCACAGGAAATGAGCTGCTCGAGGTCTGAGGAAGCAGAATCGCATTCAGCATTTGCAGAGGCTGAGGAGATTCTGAGCAAGCTTCCCTCTGCTCCCAGTGGTCTGATGCTTGGCAGGGAAGGAGGTAAATTGCTCCCTTGGCACTCAGGCACGATTTAATGATTTTGCTAGGAAAGTGGGCATTTTGGGCAATTAAGTGTGAGGGTCTGACCTGGGAATGTCACATGGTGAGAGGTGTTGGACTCCCACAAGAGTGGCATTGCCCAAAGTCAGAGGCAAACCTTCACTTTAGTAATTCAGTGTTACTCTCAAATGCTGTGGCATTGCGGATCCCCTTCTGTTCTAAAACCATTTTGTTTAAGGCTGTGCGATTAGAAGAAAGCTCCAGAACCTTTCATTTACCTACTATGAAACGTGTGCTTCATTCCTGGATTTGGGGTTTCCCTGCACTCATGCAAATTTAATGACAACAAAGCGGTAACATCCAGCGGGGCGTTCATGCTGAATTGCTGCTTCCATACGTTGCTGGGATTTAAGCACTCTGCAAGAGCCATACCAGAAAGTTAGACAAGTGCTTTGCTTGAGCAGCAGTCTGCTAATGAGATCTGCAGGCCTTGAAGTAACCTTGTCTGGGGTGTGTATGGGTTTCTAGCAGGAAATTCTTTACAACCTTCCTTCATAATCTCAGTCTGGAATTTACTTCAAAGGGCTTTGACACAGCAGTAAGAACCACACTGTAATATTTGTAACATTAAATGTGCTGTGCGCAGTGGCATTTATCACTGTCACAGTGATTATCTGCCTCTAATTAGGAAAGAGCAGAGGAATCTATCAGTGCAGAGGGGGGGGTCCTTTAACCTCACATCCGAACACCCCCAGCAGAAAGAGCACTTTGTGATCAATCTGTGCAGCTCTCTCTTGACACCTGCAAGATGCCAGCACAGAGGAACTCATTGAAATGCATTCTTTAAATTTCTGATGCAGATTGCCATGCAGTGTGCTCCAGCAGTTAAGGGTGGCTCATACATTTACCTGGGCTCGCACCCAGGCTGCCAGCACGGCTCTCCTGCACCCATCCCCTCTGGCTGTGGGCGCAGAGCACAGCAGCGTGATGGAGCAGAGCACTGAGCAATGCTCTGATGGCACAGAGTCACAGGAGCACGTGTGGTTTTAAAGATTTCCAGGGATTTATGGAGCGGGGTTAGATTTGTGTGTTGATTTATTTCAGTCTGAATAACCACAGATAAACAAAGTATCCATGACTGTGCTTGGACAAATTGAACCTGAGCTGCAGCAAAGGGCTCGGTGGGGTGGGAGCTGAGACAGGAGGGTGCTGTGCTTGGTCCCATTTGCTGTTGAGGAGAGCAGGGAAAAAGTGGGCAGAACAACATCTGTTGGGGCCGGGGGTGAAGTTAACCCCTGTGGTATCCCTGCTGCGGGTGCAGTGGGTTGGCACATCACTGCTTTGCTGGGACAGGTATTTCAGTTCCATAGGCTGTACAGCAAAGCTCATTTCCTACCCCATAAATGGCATGTGGAGTCTGCATGGGGCCAGACCAGCAGGAGTCAGCCTCCAGCTCGGACTCTGTCTGAGCCCTGCACGTACCCAGAATAGTTTGCTGAAGGCATTGCTTGCAAGCATTTAATATTTAAATATCTTTTAATCATCCTCATATCCTTATTATCGCCTACACATGCTGCTGGTCTTTATGGATGCAGGGGGACCGAGAAGGGCTCAGCTGCAAATTGCTGCTCCTGTTCTAATGTGGGCAGTGGGAGCATCACCAACACAGCGACGCCGACAGGAACAGAGCAATGCTTACAGCCCAGGCAGGAAAAATGCAAAGCAAGACCTTTGCACAGGCAGGTCTTCCACTGGCTGATAAGGGGTAAAATATAATTTGATTTTTTCTGAAGTAGCGCAGTGAGTTGCATTGCCATCTGAAAAAACCAACGAGACTACAGTATTCCATTAATAATGAGCAAGGAATAAATTACCTGCAGATGACATTTTGTAATTGAATCACAATCTAATATCCCGGTAATATATTACAATAATAAGAATATTAGGATGATTAAAAGATATTTAAAACTTCAGCCCACAGAAATGCTAAGACCCAGCGCTGGGTAAAAGACAGATGCTGTGTATGTGTTTTGCTGATTCTCAAAACCAGGCAGGTAATGTGATGGGTTTTGGCTCCGTGGTGTCATAAAGTTCCTCTCTGATGTGTGCTTGAAGTCTGTTTGTTGTCAGTTCTAAATGTTTCTTCGCAACAACAGCGGTGCTGGGGGCAACCTTAAGTGCAAGCACAAGATCTAATACATTTTGCATACATCTGGCATGGTGCATAAGAAATGTCCATGTGGGAAACCATCGTTCATTCCCCAGCTCTTCTGGGGAGAAGACTGGGCGCTCAGCACCAGAGCCAGAATCATTGGAGCAAATGAGGGGGATTCTCTTGGTGTTGGTGAGTTCACTGAGCTTCTTAATCCTTTGCACTGCTGACTGCCCTGGCAGAGCAGCCAGCACACGTGGCCACATGTCCGTAACACTGTGCTGAGATCCACGGAGCCCAGCATGGGTGTGTGGTTGGGGAATGCTCGTGCTCACACGGTGTGATGGAAATGTCTTCTGTTTGCCCTGGAGATTTGGTGAGTCAGTCAAACAGAGCCGTCCTACGCTTCTGTCTGTCTCACACACTTCCATCACGTTAATGAATGGCAGGTAATTGTGTGAGGGCTGCGGGGAGGAGGAGGAGGAGACCCTCCTGAGTGCTGCTTGGTGTTAGTGAGCTTGGCAGTTCAGTTACTAGCAGAAATGTCTGTGAGATGAAATGGGTATGAAATACTGTTTTATTATATGGGTATAAAAAAAACATTTTGTATTTAAGTCCTGAAGCGGACCTGGCTTTGATAAGGAGCAGAATGGCATCCCTTAGCAAATTCATGGCCACCACCCCACTCCTTGCCAGGAACACCACAACTCCCAGCCCCTTCCCACCCCATACCCTTCAGGTTTAACATTAGGAGAAACTTCTGCTCTGAAAGAGCAGTCGGGCACTGGCACAGCTGCCGAGGGAGTGGGGAAGTCCCCATCCCTGGGGGTGCTCCAAAGCCATGGGGATGTGGCACTGGAGCTCAGTGGGCACAGTGGGGTGGGCTGTAGCTGGGCCTGAGGATCTGAGAGGTCTTTTCCAACCTGAATGATTCTGTGATTCTGCAGTTCTGTATCTTCCTTCCTCCTGTTTCCCTCCACCCTGTATCTACACAGATCAGTCTCCGCTGGCTGACACAAGAGAATGAGGAAAATGTCCTTTTTTCAGCTTTCCCATTGCTGAGATGTGCAGTCCTAGGCAGAAAGGCACAGCAATCTTCTATTGCCACAATCTGTTCTAAAATTTATTATGCTTTAATTGATCTTTAATCAACCCGGCTTGGTTAGTGCTTATTTATTACTGAGTAACACATACTCCAGAACCCACTGAAATAAAAACCCATTCCAGGAAGGAAACTGCTGACTGAAGGCTCCAGCTACCAGGGGAAACTAGTACAGACAGAATCCCATTAGATGAATGCCTATAAAGAAAAAGCCAGCCTTCTGTGAACGGGAAGATAAAGTGCAGCCATAATTTAAACTGTTTGATATAGTAAACAGTTAGAATACGTTTTGCAAATTCCTTTCTGTAGGGGTGAATCACTCCCAGTTCACTCACTGCACAAATATCAGGCTTGTCAAAGAAAAAGTATTTCCTATGCGTTTCTGTTCGGAAATTAAATGGGTTTGGGGGATGTCTGTAGAAGTGCATATTCTGAAGCATGCTTTGGGGCTGTATAGCTGTGTGCATATGTATGTACAAGCATTCTCACATCCACACGCTTGGATATCTGAAAGACTCCAATGGAGGCTGCTGGTTTAAGTTGAAAACCACCAGATGTCAGTTAGGAAGAAGCAGCACTCCCAAAACAGTGCCTGTGCCCCACTCCCTGGGTGGACATTCATTCCCCTTCCCCTTCTTCCCAGGGTCTGATAAATAGATGCTGCTATTCTCGAGGTGCTCACACATTGCAATACAAGGAATTTTCTAGGTGCTGCTAGATAGAAATAGGTTCATTGAGTTTTTTCACCACGTTTCAGTCAGTAACTTTGCTCTCCTGAGGTGTTTTTTGGTACAAAAATCCACGGGTGGTGGCAGATTTTAGTGAGAGCCAGAGTGAGTCCTTGAACCTCAGAAGATGGGAACGTCTGATGGCATCGTACCCTCGAAGTGCCACCTGCTCCTCCCTAGGAAATTGTTATTGATTATTACTCTTTTTAATTATAGCTCCACTCAGAGCCTCACGTAGGTCCGTAAACAGTACTAGAAGTCCTTGACATCATGCATGGGAAGCGTCTCTCTGCCTCGTGGTGATTTCAGGGGATTTAACTCAGTTTATAATCTCCATTCGGTTTAAAGCTCAAGGGTTAGAACTCAGCTGAAGGGAAGGGCTGTTGTGCTGCTCTCCATAACCAAGTGCCCTCAGTCCGCATTGCGTGAGCGCTCGGACAAACCCTGCCAAGTGGAGAAGCAGCCCCTGACCTTTCAGGGTTCCAATTAACTCCCTTGCCACTGTCGGTTGGATTTCAGCCTCTCTGGTGGGCACAAAGTTTCAACGCTATAATTTGCAGAGAGCCTGGGAGCCATGGAATGCAGCAGAGAAGAAAAGAAGCAATCATAGCTTTGTCATCTGAGGAGGAGGCTGACCTTTGTGTCCTATCAAATTTAGTCCTAAATACATTTTGCCAGTGCTGTGGAATGCCCTTCAGCTGGCACCGGCGTCCCTCGCATGCTGAGCTAATGCATTCAACAGCACAGACTCTTTAAAGTGGGAATTGAATCTTGTTGCCCCTTGACAGAAATGGAATAATAGTGTAATGCAACAGAACATTTTTGAAATGCTAATACTTGCCACCTGCAACTTAATTTTATTTTTTTTCTTATTGCATCTTTTTATGACATTTCACAGTCCCATAGCCTCAATGGATGGATCTGCATCGTAAAAGTGACACGCTGATGATTTAGGAAGGATACTCAGTCTGAGTGAAACGGATGGAGTGCTTTAAGAGTGTCAGTTTAGCACCTATTACATAGGGTCAATGTTCATTTTCAATACATCATTAAAGCATCCTGCTAAATCACTCAGAAAATGTTCATGTTCTCCTCTTTGAGCCACCATGTTAGATTATAGGGATAATGAAGTGTAACTGCACATAAATGGCAGTTTTACACAAGCATATTTTATTGTTTTCAGGGCCACTGTTTGAGGTTATTCTGAATATGAAACATTAAAATATCCCCAGTGAAATACTGAGTACCTCTTTAGGTGATAGTTGCCATACTTAGGTTGGCAGTCAGCTACCAGCTCCATCAAATTTGATATCTACTGAAGTCATTTTCCCACTCTATCAGTTTTACAATATGCGGTGTTCACTAAACTAATATCAATAAAATCAAAACTGCCCTCAGCCCAGTAGCTAGTTCTGAAATTGCATTACAGGAGATGTATTTCTATTGTTTTGAGCAGAACCTTGGAAACTCGGTTATGTCAATAGAAATCCCTTTGCCAAGGTCAGTTCAAGTGCAGGGTGGTTTTTGCTGGCGTCAGGTGTTATTAACAGTGCAGAGTCTCAGAGACACCTCTGTCATGATCACCATTTTTATTGCCAAGGTAATGTTAAAAATCAGAACTTGGAAGGCAGGAATCAGGAGTTACAAACACGAAATGTTAAATATTTAAACCAGTCCTTGTAGTCTATCCCTAAAATTGACTGTTCCCACAGTACAGGTGGTGCTGGGAGACACTTGGTATGAAATTGGATTTATGGGTAGTGCATAATACTGAAAATATTAACTTCTTTTTTACTGAAACAGAGAGCTAATGCTGCCTCTGCCCTACTAAGGAGGTAAAAAACTGTCAGGTTCCCTCAGGCTCATAAAATATTTACCTGCTTTTATTGCATTTTGTAATGGGAAACGTGGCTTTTATTTACAGAAAGGTGATGCAAGTGTATCACAGTGGGCACCCAGCCCTTCTGAGATTTCCCTTCTACATCCCACCCCATCCAGGACTTCTTATTAACTTCATGCTTGATTACTTTTGGCTTTCACTGCATTCACTAACCAGGTGCAGACGGGCATCTTGATCTTCTCTCTGTTCTTTATCTCAGAGCTCTCTATTAATTGCAATGGGACTCTCCAGTTTCAAGGTTCGGACGTGTAGATTGCATCTATTGAAATGAGGAGGTAAACATACCTGCTTTAAGACTGCTCTGTGGTTATGGAATTTGATTCCACACATCACTCTCAGGAGCCAGCTGCTCTCTCTGTTTGGATGGTGCCATTTTGGTTTGTTATAAATAACATTATATGAAAGCAGAACAGTCTGAGACACGGGAACAGAGCCTCCAGGACACCATTACCATTCTCTTTGCAGTACAGGAAGAAGGGACCAGCACGTGGCCAAGCCATGACAGGCCTTGCAGAGAGCAGGAAGCACATGGGAAAGGCTGCTGGGTGCAAGTGGCAAAGCGTGGAGCAGACCTTGGCCCTGGCACTGTGACGTGGGGCTGGAATAGCAGAGAAGCTTTCTGAGGCAGCTAATGATGCAGGGCATTGCAGATTTTTTTAATGCTTCAGCTGGGAGATTCCTGCCATTAACAAGAAGTTTGTCTTAATGACAGGCTTGTTTTAGGAAGCGTTTGAAGCTAATAACTATACTCAATAATGATGGTGAACATTATAGAGTTTTCCCTATTCACCTGTAAAGGATTGTAAAAGGCTTCTGCTCTACTGCCAATACCACCTTCTGCAGGCTGCGTGCTCTGCAGCTCAGCTGCTATAGATCCAGTTTCTTCCTGGGCTCAGGGCAGTGCTGCCAAAGAAGGATCACAAAATCAGGAGGAATTATGGAAAGAAAGGGCACTGAATAAAGGTATTTCCCATTGCAAATAAAACAGACCTGATCTTCAAGGGGAAAGTGTTATGTGAAGAGCAGGGGGTCACATTCCTCATTTTTCTTCCCAAGGGCATTGGATTTTTATGCACACAGTATCCCTTCTGCAGGACAGATCTACAGGGTGTTGAGCATCCTAACAGGGAGAAGAGCTGAGTTCTGCTGTCCTTCTCCTAGGATGAGCTGCCGGCCTTGGGTCTGAGTTGGCAGGAGTGCCACGTTTGCCTTAGTTTATCTAATCTGTTCAACAAATGGTATGAAGCCTTAGCAGATACCACACAGCGTTCTTTGAGATGCATCACAAGTGCAATTATTATCATTTATTACAAACAGATGAGTTGGCGAACCATAACCTGGGTATGGATGTGCAGCAGTGGTTTGTTTAGCACAAAATCCTCCAGTTTAAAATTCTGAATGTATTTCATGTGCCTGGATCCACCAGTCCCCTGCCTTGCTTCAGAGATGCGTGCAGTGACCTTTGTATTGTTAGGGCAACATCAATGGAAAAGGTGTCATAAACTATGGAATTTAGCTCGGATCCCTATGGAGAAAATAATTTCCTTGTCTTTTCAATTTGTTTTCTAGCTTTCCCTTCAGAAACCAGCCAGTGCTTCCTCCACGTTCTTGACTTCACTTAATTGCCAGAAAAAGAATTATTTTGGAAGATCTGCTTGTTTTATTTTATGAAGTTATTCTGAGTTCTCCACTCTGCTCGTATTTCCTTATTACAGTGCTCTCTACTCTTCCTGAGTGCAGCAATATATCAGTATTATCCAGTCTCCAATCCTTTAACGTCGTGAAAGCTTCCATGGGTAATCCTGGTTCTGTCCTCTCATGAGACTGAGCTGTTATATGTGCCCTGTCCTCAGTCTCAGGCCAGCTCTGAGGCTGCAGCATTGGTCTCATGGAGCAGTGACACTTTGCTCCTCGCCACCCGGGTACAGTGAGCAACAAGAGAAGGCACAATGTTTTTGTTTGTTTTCTCATACCATAATAGCTTTGGTTTGATGTTCTTGCTGAAAATGATGGTCTGAAAGGTTTCTGGTCAACATGAATAAATTAATAAATCAATGCTCGCGTCCCATTAGGTGTTGTACATGGCTGCAGCAATTAGCAGCTGCTCCCTCTGCGTGTGGGATAATTATTTCATATTTATCAGCACTGATCAACAGCTCATTTCTGCAGTTGCAGTTTCCCGTGTAATGTAGAACTTCTGGAAGATAGTTCTAGCTGTCCTCATGGTTTTGTTTGCTTCTGAACCTGGGGAAGCCTCCTGTCCTTTGTGGTTTTCTGTTGCACGAAGCAAAATCTGAATATTACCTTGAGGACAACTCATCTGATTTATTCTCCTGGCATTTTACTGACAGGTCAAAGACAAAAAGCGTTCTGTGCACTTGCACAGCGATGCTGCAGCTGAAGCTTTTTAAAGGATCATTATTGAATCTGTTGTATGCAGTGCTGTGCAGCCATGCTATCTTCTTGCAGCTAACCTTCAAAAACCTGTACAGAACTTTGAGTCAGTGATCTGTGTGACACGTCGTGTCATTTCTATGGCAAACCTCATTCTGCAAATGACCTTAGCAGAAATTAGTCAGAAGAAAGCATTGTTCTTCAGTTAGTACAAGCAGATGATCCTGAGCACGGGCACAGTTTGGTGGTGGGGATCTTGGACAGGGTCTGAAGGGTCATAAAAAAATGATGGTGCTTGTGTCTGTGGATCAGCATAACTCCTCCTGCAGTGAAATGCAACTGAAGGGAACCGCTTTGGCCTGATTCATATACATCCCTGCATCTGAATGTTATGCCACTGTAAAACAAGATACAAGGGGATAAAACTTTAAAGGTTGGTAATAAAAAGGTAATAAATGGGATATACAATAGACTGATGAGAAACTTCATCTATTTCCCTGAGTTACGGATGACCTCATAACTCATGAGTGGTGGAGCGAAGTGGAGTTATGAAAGTCATGAAAGGTCATCAATAACAAGTGGAAATAAATGAGTTAGTCCATTGTATTTTCTGTTTGCATACATCTCCACTGATAGATGTGACAGCAGTGTTGGGCTGATGAGACTCAGGAGGAGCGGAGCTGGGAGCATCCTGCCTACAACTCACTGCCATCTTCTCCATCACAACTGAGGGATTAGGAGAAGTTTTTGTGAAATGGAAAAGAGATCAGAAAGGTGCCAGCAAAGTGAGGGGGTGAGTTGTTGCCCTTTCCTCATAGGCATCTGTAGTGAAAATGCTAAGTCACAGCTTGAAGCAGTGATGGAGCACCTGCTGGGAAGGCAGCTCCAAGGGGAGCTCAGGTGCATGCAATGCAGCTGAGTGACCTGAAGGGCTGGAGCCAGGATCCCCCCCTGTCCAGACCTCATTTAAGGGTCAGCAGTGGAGGTGAGGGTGTCTCACTGGAGGTTCCTGCCTACCTCAGGTCTTCTAAAGGTAAGCAGGTTCTTTCTTCTGTTTCTGTGTCCATGGCTGTTGCACTTGGGCTAATCCACACTTGCTGCAGCCTAGGGCTTTGCCACCATGCTACTATTGCTGTGCTTTCCATTGTAGTATTGTGTTACAGCACTGTTACCATGGGGTGGCACGCAGTTTTGGAACATGTGGCTGCAGAGAGCTTTGTAGCACATGGAAAGGCCGAGCAAGGGCCAAAAGAATGCAGCAATGCAGATTCAGGTGACTTATAGTGCAGTATGGTAGCGAGAGAATGCAGAAAGTCTGTGATGATGTTTCTTCTGGTGCCAGGCTGTTAGTTCAGTATATTTTACCCCAGGCCCTGGTTGCTTCTAAGACTGTTTTTTCAGGTGTGATGCTAAATGTCCCTTCTGTGCCCTTCTGCAAACTTTAGCATAAGCCAAGGTCAAAGCAGAACATAGCAGTCACTAATAGCTCAGACCCTGCTCACGTTTTAAGAGCTCTCCAAGAAGGCAGCTGCGTGTACGTAGCAATTCCACCCATAATGGGATTATAAAGTAATCTCAGAGAGGCTGCAAGAGTAACCTTGGGAAATAAGGCATGTGTCTGGTTCTGGTTCAGATACGCTGTGTAACTGCAGCTAAATAGCGTCTGTCTCTGCTTCAGCTCGCCATCTGTAAAGCAGGGGGTTTTACGTTCTTTTCATAAAGGAATATTGCTGGGAGGGGAAGAAAAAAAAAATTATGAATTGTGCAGATATTCTTGTTCTGGAGAACCAGCAACAGAGCAGTACTTGAATGGAAAGTCACCAGAGGAAACTAAGAGACCATTGTTTTGATGAGTCAGTTGAAGAGCCAACGCTTCCTGCTGACAGGATTGAACTTCAGAATTTGGTTAGAAGGCACTGTTTTGCTGACAGCACTGTCTTTCAAAGGACATACAAAATCAACACCTGACCATCTGTAGTCATTTAAGATTCACCCATAACACTTTGCAGCAGAAGAGCTGTCGTCAACCTTGACATCTGGACGAAAGCCAACGTCTCACACTCTTTATTAGTCACCCTATGTAAACCACTGCATCCTCTTCAGTCCTGTAGTACCCTCTTGAGTTCCTGAGCATTTTCTGCATTTCATGCTTCCAGAGCAAATGCAGATGTGGATCTCCCACTGCAAGCTGCAGCAAACTTACCCTCAGTAGCATAGTTCTCCTGGAGCTTCAGACATAAAGTCTTCTCAGGGCTGTTCACCAGAGACCATCCCACGTGTGATTTCCCCCAGTGCTCTAGCAGAGGTGGCAGCCAAGAGTCTCCTCAGGGACACACAAGGACAAGGGCATACAGTGCTGCTAGGCAGAGCCCTTTTGCTGTGTATGAGCAGGGCTCCAGAGTTCTGCTTTTGACCTTGGTAGATAAGCATGCATTTTCTTTAAATGTGTGTCCTAAATTTGAATGAATACTTCGTACCTTCAGCTATTGCTAAGTGAAAAATCTAGAGAAATAGTTTAAGCAATTTTCCACAGAGCAGTAGTCAGTAGAATGTATTAGAGATGATATTTCTGTGCTGCCTTGCTTGACAGTATTGGGGAGCAGTGATTTACCTGGTTTGGTGTCCTTGGCCCTTCTCCTTCCTTCAATCACTGTTATCTGTAGCATGGGAATAAAGGCTCCATTCAGTTTGGAAGGAGCAGTTCTGCAGTGGTTTATGAATGCTTTGTTTGCTCAAACATCTGACAGACATTACTCTGAATCATTAAGAGCCTTTTTTCACAATATGTCCCTGACTTCAGCGCTTAATCCTTGATGATTCTTATATGAGCATTGTTCTTGATTTATGTTGAGTGTTAGCGATTTGAAGTGCATGAGTACAAAATCATCATGGTTTTGTGAGTGGGGGTGTAAAACTGTGCGGATAGCAGTGTTTTAATCTAGGGCCAAGAGCAGAGATTCCTGTGCAAGACAGCCCTTGGTGCATGCCTTGGGACCGTGCTGCTGTGCTTTGAGGTCAGATGCACTCAGTGGCTCAGTGAAGAGGGGTGAGGAACTGCAGCCCTGCTTCATCTGATGTGGACCTGGACTAAAGGAGCAATATCTCTGACTTTTGCTCCAGTTGGAGGCCTTTTGAGCAACCCTGTCTCACGAAAGATATCTGTGCCCATGGCGGGGTGTTGGATTGGATGATATTCGGAGGTTCCTTCCGATGCAAATGATGCTCTGATTTTTCACTTGGTGATGCCCTTTTAATAGCACCAGAGCTAATCCTCTCCATTCCACCAGTGCTCGTGTTTGGCTGTGTTGCTCAATGAAGAAGGGAAGGCGGGAGAAACTGGAGGTTTGGTAAAAGGTGAAACATTACGATAAGACAAATGAAGGAGCATTCCTGTCACTTGGTTCCAGTAGGATAATTTAAATAATTATTATTAAATCCCTTCCACTTAAAATTAATAACTGCTAGAAAAACTCGGTCTTTGAGCTGTTTTCAGTGTGTGTTTGAACAAAGCTTTGCACCAAGAATCCCTGGTTGTGGTTGGGCCTTTCTTGCGTGCTGTATCTCACCAGACCTTGTCAGGCATTGTGTCTGCTGTCAGATATGAGATGGCTTTGAAGGGATACAAGCCACAAAGGACTGTACATCAATTAAAGCACAGCAGGACGCTGCTCACCAAATGCCCTGCAGGTACGTGTTATATCCTAGTGGCTGAATGTCATGTTACATTTGTGAAAATCATTCCATTATCAAAGCAGTGATTTGCACAACGGATTATACTTACTGGCAAAACACAAACCAGGCACTGATCTTGTTAATACTCAGATTGGCTGTGTGTTTTATGTCGGAAATCTTTAATTTTTGCTTTATCATCGTGAGCAGTAGCTACACTTAATGCTGTTCTGAGGTTTTCCTATCTCAGAGCTGTTATTTAGATAAGATACTAGGAAAAGCAATCGAGGCAGCAGTGCTTGAGATAGTGGCTTTTTATGGTGCACTAATTTGTGTCTGACCTTTGGTGAGTGAATGAATGCATTCTATATGCTGTTTCTGTGGCTCTGCGCAGCTGCTTAAAACAGAGGGGAGAGAAGCTCTGCTGCAGCAGGCAAGGAGGGCTGCTCAGGTAAAAACCAGCTGTGAGGAAGGGACGCTGCTTTAACTACTCCTGAGATGATTCTGCCTCGCTCCCAGACTGAGATCTCATTCCTTGTAAGAGCTTTCCTAAGGTTACTTTCAGGTTCTAATATAGCAGCGCATTGGCTGTACCTGGGGGTCGAGGTCTGTGTGTGCCTGTGTGCACAACGTAATGGAAAAGATGTTTTGTAAATGCCAGCATGTGGGTTTGCAATCTGAGCACTACGATGAGCCCTGACCAGAAAGGTACAAACCACCCTAAGTCAGCTGATAGATCTGCATTGGCAGTTCAAGTCAGGAGTTAGTCAGCTGTGTTAGGGGAGCTGAGTCCCATCCAGCCTTCCCTTTCCCACCATGTCCCTCCCTGGCTGAGCCCAGCGTATTCTTACCCCCTCTTTGAGAGGCAGTGCACCCTCCAAGTGTTTGTAGTTAGGAGCGAATTGTTTCTTGGAAAAACAGAGCATCTGGTTGGTAATATTTGTGATGAGTGCCGTGCCAAAGATCTTAAAAGAAAATATCCCCAGACTCTTGATGAATGTTGTTGTTTGTGGCACTCAGCATATGGTCGCTTTGCTAGCAAATAATTTAGCATTAAACAAGCTTTCATTTGGTCCACTCAGTTTCTTCTGGGCTGCTGTAAATTAAATATTTATTTAAAGACTATTTGTATTTACGTTACAGACTTGACCAGGAATAATTCATTGTAGATAAAGCGATGTGAGCTCCTCAAGTGTTGTTTATTGAGCTAATTCCAGTTTGTGATTGTTAAATGTCAGTAAGGCATGCACCTATTGCAAGTGGTCTGAAGAGTCAGTATTTAAAACCAGTTACCAACGTGAGAGGAGTGTCAGTGCAGTGGTCCCACCTGCAGGGGAAGGAGCTGGTTGGTAGCACAGAGCCAGAGAGATGAAGTTGGTAGGATCCAAGAAGGGAATAATTTGACACCCCATCCCTGGAGACTTTCAAGGCAAGGCTGGATCAAGCCCTGGGAAACCTGATCGAGCTGTGGAGGTCTCTGTTCATTGAAGGGAGTTGGAGCTTTAATGGTCCCTGCCAACTCTATGGATTCTTGGATTATTTGGAAGGAGCAATAGAAATAGCTGATGCCCTGGGCAGCCTGATGTGGGTAGCAGCTTTGCCCACAGCAGTTCTTGGGACTGGATGGAATGTAAGGTTTCTTCCAGCCCAATCATTCTATGATCCTATTAAATATGCCCATTATTTGCATACTGTTGGGTTGGAACAGGTGACTGAAGCTATGCTTGCATCCAGTTGGCACAGTGAGGTGGGGATGGAATGGAGGGGCAGCCTGAGTTCATCTGAGCTTCAAGGAATGAAGCAGTGGGGAGGGGAGTCTGGGACGGGGTGAAGGAAACTGGGTGCCAGCAGGAGGACTGGGATGGTGGGAGCTGGAGCAGCTGGGGCTCAGGAGGGCTGAGAGGTGTTGGTGCTGTGATCCTGCTGTGAGGCTGCACGGCCCCTGAGGGCAAGTGTCAAAGGTGATTCTGTAGGGGATTTAACAGCAGAGGATGTTAGGGAATAAACATGAAGAAATGTACCATTTCTGCTGTCAGAGCCGAATGTGAGAAGTTGAAAATAAGGTCGAAGGATGTAAGATAAGAAAATGAAAATATTGCACAGCAATCTGCTCTGTGCTGCAGGATGGGGAAGGGACTGCATCCCTGTGCTGCTGTGTCCCACAGCTGCTGCCCTTCAGCCTGGCCCTGCTGGTGTCTGGGGTTACGTGCCATGGCATTTGTAAGAAAGAACTGCTCCTAAAAATCATTTTGCTCTGAAGATTGCAGAGGTTCAAGAAGCTGATGTTGTTGGTTAGTGGACAAAGAGTACTGGCTGCACTGGGTTTTGCTGCCATATCTTGCTTTTCAAAATGCCTTTTTGTATGATAGCACAGATGATTTGTTTTCCCTGTTACTTCCAGCGATGCAGCATTTATCATTCTTGTATTACTGGAATTTGAGTTGCAGCAGTCACTGCAAATCTCTGCTTCAAAGTACTTTTGTATAATTAAATTTCGGTTTTATATGTGGATTTTATCTGTGAACCTCTGAGGGATTTTAATGAGAAATCCACAGACATGACACGCCTGTGGCTGTTTGCACGGCCCCTATTGCCTTGCATGCTGAGAAATCTTTCCAGATGGGTTGGTTCTTCCTCAGGCTTTTCTGCAGGGAAACTGAGGCATCCCCAACTCCGACCCTCTCTGCAGAGCCACTTCCCAGCCCTTTGTTGTCCATCGTGCAATTCCCTGCAGAGATAAAACTCGTGGAAATGCCAGGCTTCAGTATTGTGCAGCAGCTGCCTGCTGGGTCTGGTACCAGCTCTGGGCATGGCCTGGCCCCTTCTGCAGCTTCCTAAAAGCTTCCGAACTGCCGGGGATTGGGCTGGGAAAGGTTTAACCGGGACAAAAGATGTGCTGAGAGCATGAAGCAGGGGGTTTTTCTGTAGGGGCTGCTTGCTGTACTTTGGTTCCATTCACCTGCCTCACCGGAAGGAAATGTTATTTTTAATTATCTGCTGCTTGCCAAATTAATTCTGTGCCATCTTCACATTTCTGACTTTCACCTACCCTTTGTGTTTGCGAGATGGGAAGGGCGTGCATGAGAGGGCTGATCCAGAAGTTCCTATCAGCGGATGTTTTTAAAACAGGAGGTGCTGTCGGGGGGCTGCTGCAGCACAGCCTCACTGTGCCTTAGCCTGGGCAGAAGGTGGATGGCTTTGCCCCATCCCTGGTGCCCAAGGCCATGGCTGGGCCCTGGCCAGGCTGACTTGGTGCAGGGCAGCCAGCCTGCAGCAGGGGTACCTGGGAGGGCTGTGAGTTCCCTTGCAACCCAACCATGCTGTGATTCTGTAAGTCTAAGCACGGTGCAGTTCTCCCAGGCGAATCAGTGCTACTTCTTCATTTCCAGAGCTGCATATTGCTGCAGCATGCATCAAATTGGGCTGATGCCTGCAGTTACAAGGCAGGACAGCAGCACGTGGAGAAATGCTTCCTCTGGGTGCGCAGAGCTCAGCCTGGGGCAGCCAGGTCCTGCCATCAGCCATCCCACTCTGCAGCCTGGAGGAAGCATTTCCATACAGCAGCGTGAGCCCGGAGCACGTGGCAGAAATAGCTGCGTATGCCTTTGAGTCGTTGGTTTTTCCTCCAGTTACATAACCACAATTTTCAGGTGAAAGGTGCTCTGGTTTTATACTGCTGGCTTGAGAGCGAGGTTGCTGTTGGTATGGAAAAGCACCAAAAAAGCCCTGGGGGGGAGGCTGAATTCTGACTTGAATGAGGCAAAACCCAAGCGAGCAATGGCTGGAAGATGAAGGAGGGGGGTGGAATAATTCCATTGGATGGTGTGAGCCTGGAAAAGCAGAGTCCTTGTGTTTTTTAAGTGTCCCAAGTGTGGCCACAGTCAGAAAAGATGCCAGATCCATGTAATTACCACAGCTAAGTTTGCAGTCATCCATACAAAGAGCAGTGAAAGCTCTGTGAATACTATTATGAATGCTTATTTACAACTTGAGAGTGTGGTATCATTGATTTGATGGTTTATGAACGCAATAATATGCGAGAGTATATTATGAGAGAGAAGGAAATAAATAGATCCCATTTGAAATGCTTGGGGTTTTTTTTTTGGTTTTTTTTTTTGGTTTTTTTTTTGGTTTTTTTTTTTTTTTTTAGAAACCCTTAATCTAGGCTTTAAAAGCAGTGTGGGCCCTTTTTCTCTGCTCCTTGTTTCCCGTTTCATGCATTTTTCCATTTTATCACATTCATTGCATATTGCTGGCCCAGACCCTGAAGTGAAATGAGTGGGGAGGATAAGATTGCAGCCATTCAGTGCGGCCATTTCAGGGGTCTCAGTGCTGTTGCACTGCATGGGAATGCTTCCTGGACCCCACACACCCTGCAGCCTGACTCTGCTCTATTTGCTAAGTAATTTACGTACACTTTACAGTGGTTCCCACAAGTCATGCTGTACTTAATGATCTGACAGCATTTCCATGATAAACCCTAGGGGTTTATAGTGCAGCCATAAAAATTCGCTTCTAGGAGAAACTTGGCATGCCACATCCCGTACCAGAAGCTATCTTTTTCTGCCTTGAATCAGGTATAAATCAGTTCAGCTACTGCAGCTTATTGAAGTTCAAAAAAAAAAACCAAAAAAGTTCAGTAGTTTCATATTTTTTGGTCCTCTGAAACTCAAATACCACATTTTAAATACAGATAGTGACTGCTCTTGAAAGCTCCGTTCCTTTGGAAGAACCATTCCAAAGAGTTCCCATCTTGAAGCTAAGGAATTGCTAATGGAATGGCAAGAACTTCCATTCTCCCTGTAATGAGATGAGCCTTTTGCACGAGGCAACTTTTGCTCTTGGGGTGGTGAAACTGCAGTTGCTACTAATGGTTTCTTTCAGTTCCAACTGGATGTACTAAAGTGCAGAACTACAGAGAGCAGGTGAGGCTTCTCACCTGTGCCAAACCACAGTGTTTTTTTTTTTCCTGTGAGTTTAGTGGAAAACTTCAGTACTTGTCTCCTTTGGTTCTTGGGAGGACACTTTGGACTCTTAATAAAAGAGACAAATCTTTGGAGTCAAGTGTTGCAACGATCACGATTACCAGAAGTAATGGTGAGACATTAGGCCATTAGCAATTCTACCTTTCAAATTAATAAATTGACTGGGAAAATGCATGGCTGTTATGGTGTAGGCAGGACACTGTTGACACAACATGGGAATATTTTATCAAAAATTAATCATATCAACATGGCTCTCAATATGCAGGAAATAGGAATTTAAAGTAAAAACAAATGCATTTATGTAAGCTGTTCTCTAAAAGAGACTACTTGTGCCTATTTACATAATGAATCCATCACTTATCACCCTCAGGAGATTAGATAATTAAGCACTGAGCAACTTATATTTATTCATGTACTTTCAAGAATGAATGAATTATCCCTTTCTGCACAAAGTGAATGTTCTCTGATTAATAACAGGAGGGCAGGGATGGGATTTTACAATGGGAAGTGTACTGCTCGTTTTCTTAAAAAGAAAAGAAATTGATCTTTAGAATACAGTACATCAAGAAGCTGTTTTTGATTGAAAGTCAATATAAATGGTTTTAGCAACTTGTTAGCAATGCGAACGCTCCTGATGCAACTTCATGTGGCAAAGCTGGGCTGAAAAGTGGGAAAAGGCATTGCAATATTTCCTTATTATCTGCTTCTCTCATGTTGAATCTCGGGTTCCTAGTCACACAGGTTAGAAGGGTGTCCAGCCTTGACAGGAGTGTGAGACAGGGTCTTGTCCTGCAGCACAGTGCTGGGTATCACTGATGTTTTGCATGTATTTATGCCAAATTCTGCATCGAGATGGGCTGCAGGCTTCCTGTGCCATGCTGGGACCTGTCTGAGGAGCCCTCACCCATGGCCTTTGTGAGTAATGACAGAAGAGGGCTTGAAGTGCTGAGTTCTCTCATACTGCTAGAAGCATAATTATGCCTTTTTATGACTTAGAAAACAGCATTACTAATTTAGTGAAGAATTTACAATAAGATACTTCCTGAAGTAGCATGCCCAAGGTCCCGAGGATTTATAAATTACATTAAGAACTTGAATATTAGAGCTACAAAATACAGCTGAGGTATGAGCATTTCTACTTAGCATTAGAAATCATTTTATTGTTCACATTAATTAAACCTCTAAGCCTTGGAGGAAGGCTGCGTTGTGGTCGCTCTTTTCCTGGGAAGCCGAACTCTCTGAGCATCCCATGGAAGGCTGCTGATGTTCTTTGCAGGTTGTGAGGCCAGAAGCCCGATCCCCTCCCCTGCTCTGATCCCAGGTGGGAGCTGTTGGAATTCTCCAGGTTAATTAATTGTGAACAACCTGCATCGAGTTCATTAACAGCTCTAATGCGGTTAATTAATAATGCAAACATTCTTGGCTTTCCCGTAATTCGAGGTTGGTGTTTGGAAAATGGAGTTTTCATCTTGGGTTGAGTGATGGATAATCCATCACCGCCAGCAGACAGGTGAGGGGATGTAAATATTGCTGGAGAGGATGGGCTTGTCGAGCCTCAATCTCCAGCAAACTGTGTTAACATGGCAACATTTCTTCTGGAGCTGGTCCTGGAGGCAGCGCTGTGACAGCTTTGCATGAGCACACAGACCTGGGGTGATTTGTGTGGCATTGGTTTTATTAATTCATTTATTTGCTCCACGGAGTAGGGTAGAAACTAAATCACAGGGTGTTTGGAAAATACTCTAATGCTAATCTGAGTAATTTATAAGTATGTTAGGCAGTGTTTTACGCATTCAGACCCACTCTGAACTGCCCTTAATATTTGCAGTGGCCATATTCTATCCCAGGCAGTCACTCTGTGGCTGGCCAGATCTCATGGTCAGTTGTTGTATCTCACCTACAGTCATTTTAAAATCCATTAGCTGCAATCCTCTCAGGTTTAAGAGGTTCTAAAATTGATCTTCTCTATACCAAGCCAAACACTTTTCATCAAAAATATTGGAGAAAAAGGAATTAAAAAAGGAATATCTTATTTTATCCTCTTACCCACTAATTGCTTTGGCTTTCTTGATTCAGTTAGGTCCTCACCTGCAACTATAACCAGAAAGAAGGCTTCTATCTGTTGAAACAAATGCTAACATCACCTTTGACCTTTGTGCTGCAGTTTTGGCCTCAAGGCAATGTAGAGGTGTACCGACCCAGTGCAGAGCCTGGACAACAGCTGCAGGATTTGGGGAACTGAGTGAGGACAAAAGTTTGCGTCCCATTAAAGCAGTCCCAACTTGACCAACTGGTCAAGAAGCACGATGTGTTTGGGGCTGTGTTACCCATGCTCCATTTCCCAAGCTAAAGGTCTGTGTGAGTTAATTGGGAGGTGAGGATCTGTGCGTGAGGCTTTCTATAGCAGTGAGTTCTCCCATCCCTTGCTTCCAGCAGTGTTACATTTTGGTACATTGTGTACTATGCAAGAGCCAGTTATAAGATTAAAAAATTATTTCCTTGTCCCTTCAGCATAATTTAAGCAATAAAGTCCTTTGCTCCGCATCCTGTTTTAGCAGGATGAGATACCCATGAACAAATGTAACAATGATTAAAGGTGGTAACAGTGTATTAAAAATATATTTTCTTTAGGTTTAAGTGAAAAGATCTAATTAATGATATGAAGCACTTTAAAAAAAAAAAAACATGAAATCTTTTTCTGCGTAGTGTAGCATGAGCAAAGGCACGCAGGGAAACGACATTTACTATGTAAATTATCTCTACGCCGTGCTAAATCAATGAGTTTTCCTCCATAGATGCTCATTCCAGGTTGCTCCCTATAATGACCTCAATTATACATGTCTTCATTGTGAAATTATGATTGCCTTTGGCAGGCTGCAAATGACAGCAGAGGAAAGATTTCCGTGATAAAACAGCACAACAAGTAATACCTGCGTGCATTAGTATGCAGAGCGTGCAAAGGTGCAGCACAACTCCTGCTTTAGAGCCTTAAGAAATAAAATTGGAGAGGAGGAGGGGTGCAGGGAAACGTTTGGCAGTGCCTTGACACTTTTAACAAGAAAAGGAATTAGTGAGCCTTCACCATCTCAAACGTCTTGCGAGAAATTCCAATGGCGGCACGGCAGCATGGTTGGCCCAACGGTCTGCACTGCATCACAGCCCCTCTGGGATGGGGATAGCAGCAGAGAAAAGAGCTGTGAGGAGCAGGATTTCCCTGAACCGCCCTCCTGCCCAGTCCTAGTGACTGTGATTTAATTTGGAGTTTGGCAAAATTGTAGGCAGACATGGTTGCATCTGTTCCTTCGTGAAGCTGATTGCTGCCGAGCTGTCTTGAAATACCCAAAGTTGAGTCACAAGCATTGGGGATCCTACTGTTGTCAGATGGGTTACAAGAACCACTTTTTCATCTCCCTGCAGTAGGCTGAGAATTTGCTTCAGATGAAATATCAGTGAAGAATACAAGGTTTGACATGGCTTGATAAATAGGATAAGCTAGGAGTGATACTTGCAGAATCCATGGAACGTATGCAGAGCTACTATGCTTACATGCAGAATTTCCCAATAAACTTGAAATTGCCCCATTTTAGGGTCAGATTCCATTCCAGTCTGCGTTCTGCACGTGAGCATGCTTTGAATATTCCCCATTCATTTCTGTTTGGTTTTTACATGTGTGGTAAAAATCCTTTTATCTCATAAAGATTTTTAAAAATAAAATGAGCAGCTCGATACTTAACCTAGAGGATTCCACCCAAGATCATTATGGTGACTTGAACAATTTGTACAACCAGCATCAGAGTGTTTGAGGTCTGCAACTTAAGTACAAGATTCTGATTTTTCTAAGCAGATTTGTGTTTTCAAACCAAGGAGCACAACCTTAATCTCCTTGCAGGGCATCTCTATTTCCATCCCAAGGCACCTGGTTGTGTAAGTGCATTTTTTTTTTTTTTCCTAGCGATGCCAAGAAAGCTGTGACTAAAACCACACCACATAATCCTCTATTAATAGAAAGACCCTTGAAAGTCAGTGTGGTCGTGGTAGGATGCCTTCAAATATATTCCATAGAAGTATTTGAGGGAGGTACGTGATTATTTAAGTGATCTATCTATATTACATACATGCTGTAGCCTGAAATGTCCCATCCTGACCTGATTCAGTTCCTTGATGTGTGGCAGCCTTCCCAGGTGCCTTCTTAAGGGACCACTGGAGCTCAGGAACTGGGCAGTGTGAGAAATGGCACATAGAGTTGAGGAGAACAGCTGTAAGAAGGAAAAAAGAATTCTCATAAACGAATGACCCTTTATTTCATTTCTCCTCAAGAAGAGATGGTCCTCATTAGCCCTACTCCGTGCTACAAATTATTGTAACTATCGATTCTTTATCCTGTCAAGTGTGCTCCAAATATTTTATTAATAAAAAAAGGAGCTCTTTTTTTATGCAGAAAGTAACTGTTACCAGCACCTCTATGGGGTTTACATGCTTCGGGCGGGTGGGTGAAAGCACAGGGCTAGGGCACTGCATCCTACACTGACCCCAGTGTGAGATCTCCTCCTCCAGCACATACCCAAGGGTGATGCCTAATGAGATGTGGCTTAATGAGGTGGTGTGTAATGAGGTGTTCAATCCTGGCTTTGCTGCTAACCTGACTGTGGGTGGGCGATGTTCTCCTCTTTTTGCTCCTCCTCTGTCACTCCATCTGGGCTTTAAGATTTCAGGGGCATAAAAGTTTGATGGCCAGACTCCTCTTGTGTCCGCTGTATGGGAGTGACTGCACCCCGACTAGTAGAATGATGTTGGTCAGACTTTCCTAATTTTTGATTGATAGATTGACAGCTGTTTATTTTAACTCATGGTGTTTCTAAGCAGTGCTGAGAATATTAAGTGGGAGAACAGCTCATGGCTGGCAGACATGGCATGCAACGTATTGATCTTCACAACCCTAAATCAGCCTCGGGCCTCCAGTAGTGAATATGGTTTGTGGCACACTGCATTGACTTCTCTCTTGGGTGGAGGAGGGATGCAGAGCTGCTCAGCATGGCTTCACAAGTGGGTTCTGCACGAGGGGCTCACAGTCATCAGATGGAGCCCTAAAGTCAGTCCTGTCAGCTGCCCAGGTTGGGGAAGAGATCAAATATTTTAATGAACAGATCTTCCAGAATTGTTACTTGAGACTTTTAATAGCAGTTTTTCATGCAGAGAGTATGAAGAGATGGAGAATGTTCCTTGAAGAAGTAGGTGTTGGGTTTTATTGAGTACGCTTCTGTAGTGGAGGTCAGGTGAAGAGGATTTTACCACAAAAGCTGTTAACTCTTAAGGCAATATCGCATCTTAAGCTGTGACTTGAAATGACAAAGACGGTGTTTGCAGTCACTGAAAGCCAGCGAAGAAAGTGCATGAGGCTTTTAAATCTTCTCAGTGCAGAGAGTGATACACAGATCTTGTGTGGGTCACACTGCAGATACATGAGAATGAGCCTGATGAATAGGGTAGCTCTGCCAGCTGGTGCAAGGAAGGGAATATCACAAGCCCACGCGGTGTTTTGTAGTGTCAGCAATGCTGCACTTAGTTTTCTTAAAGCACACAGCCTGGGGCAGGGCAGCATCCATCTCTTTGGTCCCTGTTTGGGACCACACGCAGTGGGATGAGGACAGAGGGGCTTTGGGAGGTGGGAGGGGCTCATTTCCTAGGCCAAGTTTCTGTCTCGGCTGAGGCACTATAATGCCAGTGGGCTGTGAGCATTCCTTGATCCTCTCAGTGGGAAAGCTGAGAGGACCTTGGCTTTGTTGCTTGGAAATTTTTTTTCTTTACACCCAACGCCTTGCTAAAATCCTTCAAAGTTATTCCTGGAATGGAGAAGAAAGGGAACCGTGGTGCTATCTGGTGTTATTCCTTTGCAGAGGTGGTCCAGCTCACACTGCCTGAGGATCAGCGGGTCAGCATCACCACCATCACAGTGGGCCTCAGCACCATCCTGACGTGTGGCATCCGCGGGGCGCTGCGGCCGCCCATCATCTGGAAGCGCAACGGCATCATCCTCAACTTCCTTGACCTGGAAGACATCAATGTAAGTCCTGAGTTGCTCCTTCTCGTGTATTGAATGCGGCTTCATTTCACGGCAGATAGTTTGAAAGGAACAAGTTTTGTCTCGTTATTGTCATGGAAAAACAAAGCTGGTGTGATGTTTTGCTTCTATAGGAATGTCTTAATCGTAACAGCTGAGAGCGTGGGTTCTTGGGATGCTCAGGTTACTGCGAGTTGCTTAGCATTGATACTTCATCCCCTGTTCCTTGTTCAGTGCAACCAGAGCAGCCCTGGAAAGCAGGAGAAGGAGCTCTCCACACCATTAACCTCTCGGCTTTCTCATTCCCAGTACAAAGCCGCGGGTTCATTGAGAGCATGAAACAACACATTTACGGCTGGCAGTGAAATCTCTCCTCTATCTAAATCAAATAAATCTGTTTCTCCCCTTTCCTTCGCCTTTCAGCCTGCTCCCATCTCTCACTGCTCAGGATTTCTGACGAGCACTTTAAAATATGGGGTAATTCAGCGGGGTGTGGTGATACCTTGGCAGGAAGGGAGATGGATCTCTTTTAATTCGCAGCGCTGGTCTGATGTGTGAGTCACAGTTGATAGTAAAAACAATACCTGAGTAATGGCGTAAACTTCCTCATTTATTTAATAACATTTAATTATGGAGAAACTGGAAAGTCATGTAGAAAAAATACGGTCCGTATTTAATTTCTCTTTGCATTACAGTACACGGTAAATCAGTTTTTATTTTAATTGCGCTACAGAAAGAGTTGATTTATATTTTTGTTCAGCTCTTGTTAATTTGATAATCACTCAGTTCAGAGTTGTTACAGCCACAGCTCCCTAAATTGTTGTGTATCTGGGATTGCTGAAATGCGAGAAGTCTTTGTTTTACTCTTTACTGCAACATAACACATTATTTGTTGCCTCTGCCTTAGTAGGAGCCTAGTGCACGCTGTATGTAAGTGATTACTGTACACACAAATTCAGTAATTACAGCTATCTAAAATTTTTCTTTTAATGAAAGCAAAAATTACCTCTTCCAAATGCATTTCTTGTTGCCTTTTGGAGCGTGGCATGCAGTGTGAAACCAGCAAACGTCCCACTGCAGTGTTGGCAAGGTTTATAAGGAGCAGTGCTGAAGATGCTTAGGATTGCACAGCCAGCCCAAGGCTTGCAGAGCTGATGGGATTTCTTCCAGCCATCCATCAGTGCTGTGGTTGGGATAATGGCCGTTGGGTCACTGCACTAAAAATGCATGGAACACCACCAAGATGCAGTACGCAAAATCCGCCGTTCCCTCCTGCAGTGGGAAAGTGGCCGACCTGACAGCTTATGGTCCTGTCTAAACATTCTTCAGAACAGATCTATTCCTCGATGCAGATTAAGCTGAGTAAAGATTACACTTGCTGCCAGCATGCTTAGTTTAATCCACAGCAAGCAAACTCAATGGCTTTGTGTGACCAGAATGTAGAAAGGAGCCTTTCTATGGGCAGCGATGTTTGCAGGGTTGATCTGAGAGGTCCTATTTTGAGGCTCATGTTTGCTGCTGAGCCCAACTGAGTTAAAGGTGAGAGTCAGCTGTTCTGAAATCCTATTTCCTCATCCTCTGGAGCCTCAAGAGTAGTAATAGAATCTTTTGGCCCAAACTAATGAAAATTCCAGGCATTTGTATTGTCTTTATGAAACTTTGGTTGTGATCGCATTGATTTATTTTTATTTTTAAAAGAATACTTGAAGCTGGTGTGTGAATGGAGCACAGAACAACAACCTGGGAAGTGGAGCGCAGAGGCATCCCTGGAGGACAGCATGTGGCTCTGAGGCTTTGTAACCCAACTGTTTTAATTAGGATTGGAGCAGTAAATTTTCAAGCTCAAATGCCAATTCCTTCGTAATTTAGTGCTGGTCCAAGTGGACTCCTGGTTTACTTATGAGTAATTCACTTGAGCATTTGTTGCTAAATGTTAGGAAGACTTAGGTCTTTGAACATAAACTGGATCCTGCATGATTACACACTCCTTGGACAGTCCCATGCAATAGCAGGAAAAAATACATAGTTTTTTATCTGTTTGAACTGATATCACTGAGAAACCATATAAAACGGAGCACTCAGGCTCTTACAAGGAAGTAAAACGGGATTTATGCTCGCTTTTGATGTTTTGAGTGTCAGTTTATGATCCCTCTCACCTTGTCATAGAACACCTGGTGCTATTGCGCATCAGCATTTTTTTTAATCTAATAAACACTTGAGCATCTTTTCCATCTTTAATTAAGCTGTGAAGCTCTTCATGTTCCATATACACCGTTGCCATCTGCGTTCTGGTGACTTGAGGTGAGGCAATGTGGGGGGCTGTGACCCTTTTATTTCCCCCTCTGGGCAATGTGTCTGTGGCTGCCCAGGTGGGCCCTTGCATGGCTGGGTGCCCTTGTTGGGAGCTCAGGTGGAGATGGCTCTTTGGAAGCGTGAGCGTGCCTGTGCTTGGGGTTAATTCTTGCCTGTAGGCACCAGGAGCAGAGCTGCAGTGTTTGCTTTGAGGTTGCAGCTTGGGGCAGCCCCTCGTGGGCGCAGAGAAGGACGTAAAGCAATCATCTCTTTAAGGGCATCGACAGCGGGGAAGTGAGGGCAGCGTGCTTCTTAATACACTTGAAGTCAGTTAATGAAATTACTTCAGTTTTCTTTTAGAGTGCCTCGAGCAGAAACTCAATTGCATTTCTGCTTTTCACAATAAGGTTAGCAATTTGACTAATTGGAAGTGCAACAGGAGATTAATTGTACCTTTTTAAGTTGAAGGAAATCCTCCCTGCTCCTGGCACAGTGGTAATCACACAGAAACCTACAGGATATTCATGCACTTGGAAAAATCCTTGTATTATGTTTCAATTAAACTCTTTCTCTTCTAAGTGCTAATTGAGGAAATCAGATGAAAATATTGGTCCAAGTCAGAAGAAGCAGAGCTCTTCAAAGACGATGTGAGCACAGCAGAGGGAAGGAACCACTGCAAAGTCCTTTGTGGCTTTATTCCCCTAAGATGGTTGATAGATGTGATATGAGAAGGTTGACTGTGTTCCAAATTAATACTAGAAGTGACAAGTTCAACAAAAACCGAAGTAATCCGAAATTCATGCAGAACTGAGAGGCTGAAGATTACTGTAATGCCTGGATGTTTATGTGCTTTACTTAAATCATTTTTATGAGATATCTCGAGTGGCAACAAAGTATTAATAACTTTCCATTTCTCTCTTAATCAGAAGCTTTCATAAGCAACATTAATTTGTCTTGTTGGTGAAGAGCTCTGTTAATGAGTTGCCACATAGCTGGTACAAAAGAGCCATCTTAACGGTACATGTAATTAAATGATTTTTCTTGCAAACACTTAAGATTGCTTTTTGCATGAAAATATTATTTATTCATACATTTCCCATCCAGGTTATTTATCCATTATAAATGCTTTTGCAGCTGTACTAAAAAAAGTCACATCAACTTTTCTGGTGAAGAAAATAACTACAGTGTAGCTGAAATGGGTGAGGTTGTGATAGCTGCAAATTGATGTTTGACTACAAATAGCAAACTGGTTAAAATGTGTTATCTTTCAAAATAATATCCTTCTGCCTCCCAGGAAAAAGCAATATGCTGTCCTAAATCTGTGATTATGAAAGCATTCCTCAATTTGAAAACATAAAAAAAAACTCCTCGTGGAATTAAATGTATTTATAGGGTATTGTTTCATGTGATTTAACATGATCTGGAGAAAAATACATCAATCTATGAGCAAAACTTGTAAACAAAAGCTTATCTATAGCAGCACGATGAAAACGTACACAAACAACAGAGAAGAGCATATTATCATAAGAAAACAAGTGTAACAGAGCACAGGTAGATAAGAACTTGGTGAGTTACCAATATGATGCAAATAGCTTGAACTAATTCATGAGCAGTTCTCATTATTCTTTTCATGTTCATCTGTACAGTTTAACCCAGATCTACATTAGATCATTAGTTCAGAAATGCACTCTTTGTTGCTTGTGTTTGAAACGTTGGGTTGCTACATTTCTGCAGATGCCGAGTAGGGGAGCGCGTCCTTCCTCTGCAAAAGAACTCCTCATCTGGGAACAAATGCAAGACTCCAGAGCCAGCTCCCCTCAGGGGAAGCACTTGGGGAATGAAGGCTTTCTCCTAGTCTGATGAAAAATCAATAATGGCCCTAAAAAGCATTGCTCCTGGGAGCTAACAACGTGTGGCCTGTCATTCGTTTGCTGTTGTCACTTGTGTGTATCGATTAGCTGATCTTGCAGAAAGTACAGGGAGAGGGTGTCCATCCAACATGAGATCCACGTGCCAAATTCTTGATGTCTTGAGTGCTCATCTCTGGAAGAGACCGGTGCCAGCTTCATGCAGGTTCAGTTGTGTAATGCTTGGAGACCAAAGCAAATGGCCAACCTTAAAAGTAGAAGTCAGCTGGACCAAATTGCTCGTTAGAACAGACTGCATGAAGTAGATACGTCCCTGTTGATGGTGCTAATGTAATTCCATTGTTAAATAATAAAAAGATCAGGTGTGAATAACCCCACTTAATACCCTGCTAATAGGAATGAAGCCCTTAAAATGATCACACCTGAATGCTGCAGTAATACAGTGATGTGGGTACATTACAGGAACTTGCATATTTAAAGCCAAATTTCTTTCTTTTTCAAATCAAAATTTAAGAAATTACTCAGTGCTTGTAGTGTCTCAGGTGTTGGAGGCTCTAAAATAGAGGTCAAGTGGAAAATTAACGCTTACAGTATTTTCTGAATATGTCATTTCTCACTTTTCTCTAGTAAAGTCCACTGAAGTTGGGTGCAGTTGGTGCCTTCAGTGGGAGAGCTTAATTTTGTGTCACGGCCCAAAGCTTGCAGGTGATTACTGCAGATGCAGGAATACTTCCATGGGGACACTGCAGTTGTTCACCTGGTCCTAACTGTCTGTAGATGATAAGGGTTCACCTCCCTGAACTTGTCATTTTTGTGGAGGAAGGCTTTGTCCCAGCAGCCTGGGTGGTTTGGTTTGTACTTCTTCCAGATGGGCACAGACCTCGTGAAGTTTTTGAGACACATGAGATGTGAGATGTGACTCCTAGAGATGAATTGCATACGCTCTGTCTGGGTTTTATAACAGGAGAGCTATAAATACAGTGTGAAACTTCTAAAAATGAGCAGGAAGAAAGGAGCGAGCCAATTAACTTCATCTACTGTGAAGTGCTGAGTTAACTGGGCTGGCATGCTTGCAGAAAGCATCAGAAGGGCTGTGATGGTGAGATGGATTAGGGCTCTTTGGAATCAGATGTGCTGTCCAACACTTGCTCAGGCTGATGCAACCAAGAGTTGGGTTACCAACCAAAGTCTCTGCCTCTGTGCCCTCGGTAGAAAGCTGGAGTTGATGCATCCTGTTTTCTCCCAAAGTCAGTTGTTGTTTGATCAGAATCGTTGCTTTTCTCTGCAATGGGTGGTAGATCCGATTAATAGACGCGCTTCACTGAATCATCCCTCCTTCCACCAGCAGGAAGACCCACCGTGGATTTTCTTCTTCGTATCATCTCTCTGGGTTTCTGAGGATATAAAGTCATCCATTTTTTATCTGTGCTATAATTGTACGGTTATTTTAAAAGGCTGTATCCAAATAAGTCAAGAAAAAAACTTTTTCTGGCTCACCAGCAAAGTCTTCTGTTGTGCTAAATTCTTTAAGCAGCAAAACAGGAACAGAGATAAATTAATATCCCACTGGGTTGTGTTTGCAACAGTTTTCTGGCATTTGCTTAAGGCTGAATTTTTCTCCATGTAGAGCACTAAAGTGTGAGATGCCGTGTGTAAAACCAAGAACAAATAATATTAATGAAGCATAAGTTCTCAGCTTGTCTCTGGGAATGAATTATTAAGAGCACCAAAGAAAGTGATTTAAGAGGCCATGACTAATTTAGTTTTTATTATTTTTATATGAATCACTCATGAGTCTATTGTAAAAAAAGATCAGAGACGTTTGATTAGTGTGGAGAAATCACTTTCCAAGTGATAGCCATTGTTGGAGATTTTGCATAATAATAATCTCATTAAATGCTTGGGTACATTTTGTTTTAAAATCCCGTAAACATTATCAGAGAGAGATTTCCAGGACTCTGAGGATCAGGCAGGCTTTTTAAAGCAAACAGTTGAATTTTCATCTCTGTGTTGGTTGTTATGAAAGTGTGACGGCGTTGATTTCCCTCTAGTGGAAACCCAGTGGCACCAGCAAGCCTCAGCGCCAGGACTGGCTTTGTCTGAAGGAGGTACCAGAGCTGTGAGAAGGTTTCCTTGAGCTCATCTAGGTTTGTTCCTTCCAACCATTTAAGACTAGTTTGGGTTTGTTTTCCTCCAGTAAATGGAAGTTATTCTGGCCTTCTATTCCAAGGCCAGGCTGGATGTGGCTCTGGGCAGCTCGATCTGGTGGTTGGTGACCCTGCACATAGCAGGGGTCGGAACGAGATGAGTGTTGTGGTCCTTTGCAACCCAGGCCATTCTATGATTAAAAAAAAAAAAACAGAAAACCAAAAAAAAAAAACCCCTAATCTGCCAAATGCCAATTGCTCTTTAAAATAAGACCTCCTGGAAAACGGTTCCTTTTTGCCAGAATTTCAAGACGTTTCCCATATGTTCCCCCTCTGTGTCAGAACAACCCCAAGTCCTGTTGGAAAGCTTTCTGACAAGGAAAGCACGTGGATTCCATCGCAGTGTCAGGCTGCCCCAGCACTGTGCCCACTCCCATCCCTGCGTGTCAGAGCTGGAGATTTGTGGCATTCCAGCTCCATAACGCATCGCACCTGTGTCAGAGCAGGAGCTGGATTTACAAGCAATAGGTGATGTTTCACACATTTCTAAGCGCCGTGTCTCCGAGCAGCAGATTGCATGACCAGGGAATGCATTAGAAAGGAGGAATGGGTAAATAAATATGAAAAATCTTCTGTTTGGAGGAATTGATGCCTTGAGTAATCAGTGGTGATGGAAGGGAAATTCAGTACAAAAAAGTGCATATCCTTTTTTTTTTTTGGATCTGCTTTGTTATTTTTTGAAATGGAGTGTGTGCAGTGGCAACTTGGGCTGTGTGTTTCAGGTTACTGAGCAGTTATCAATTTAAATGCAGGGTGGTGGTTTTCTTTTAATCTTGAGAAGTTCAAATGTATCCCGAGATCACTTAATCAGCCCTTTGTTTGAAGGGTAGCTGCAAGGTGTAAAAGAAGCTCGTGAAGGGCAGAGAACTTTGATGCCAAAAAGAGAGAAAGAACACGAGATGAACTGCTGGGGGAGTCCATTTGTCAGCTGTCACTAGATGACCTTATCAATTATGAGAAATTATAAGCACTGCTTGCTGATTTTTTTTTCTTTTAGTTTTTAACCCAGAACGTATAATATTATTTTATAATGAAATTGATAAAATGGAGGTGAGAACACCTTGTCCTTACCTGACTGCTTTCCTTGCAAGCTTTGCTGTTGCTCTGTAGCTGTTAGAAGGGCTTCTGCCTCTTGCTCGTACATTTACATCGCTTCTATTTCTTCCCCTTCACAAGAAAACTCAGCTTCAGCAGTAACGGAGGATAACTATGCCCCAGAAGTGACTTTCTTCCCTTTCTCCTGCTTGCTTATCCTTTGTCATGGGTCTGTACATAAACATGTCTCTGCAGTTTGCCTTTCTGCATTGCGGGGGGAATTGTAGGGCAGACCCAGCTCCCAGGGTTGCACAGCAGCGTGACTTTGGGCAGCCATGAGATGCTCTGCTTGAAAGGTGTGATAGCTTTAGGGGGGAAGAATTGTGTTACATCATTTTTATAGATGCTTATGGCTTCTGAGTGCTTTCAGGCTTGTGGTGACTTGGGAACTTGGCTTTGCAAGCCAAAGCCATCTGAAAAAGTCAAAGCACACAGAAATGTTTCCTCTGCCTTTTTCAAGCATGAATTCTTCTCGTTCCCTTTGCCTATTTCAACCTCTTCCCTCCAGTTCTCCCCAAGAAACTTTATGTAAATGTGGATGGATGGATGGATGGATGGATGGATGGATGGATGGATGGAGGAACAAGCTCAGAACTTGACTCTAAAGAGATTTTATGGTAAATGGTTTTTGAGAAGTTTTATTGGGAAAAAAATTGCACCTTTATATAACGGAGAATAAACAGCAAGTGTTTGTGCATAAGAATGCATGTATATATATATATCAAATGTAACCGTGAAATCTTCATGCACTAATTACATCCACAGGGAAACACAGGGAGAAACTGCAAGCTGCAATAAATAAGCACACGGGAAGAATCACTGATTTGTTACAGAATTCAACTTTCTTTTTGTAGCAACAGAAGATTCAGTATTGAACCTAAATCTGGTGATTACATTTTCCTTCCCATCCCTAACCCTGGGGTTCTCAATAATGTTGTGGTCTCATGTGAGCTCTAATGTAGAGCAGATTATTTCCCTTCTGAGCCTGACAGGAAGGGTACAGCATCATCAGAATTGCATTTGATGACCTTTTTTAAGTGCTGGAAGACAGAAAATAGTTTTTTAAATGCTATAAACCATGCTTTTACCAACAAAAGCTTCTCTTTACAAGAAAAATGCATTTGGAGAGGAAGAGAATAATCCTGTAATCTGGCATCAGTTTGTTTTCTGTAAGAGTTATTGTATTAAATGTATTACGTTAATACATTTGTATGGGTTGAAAATAAAACAGGCTGTCCATAAAAAGCCAATTACAGAGCACAGACCAAGCATTCACAATATTTTGCTGCGATATCTTTTCAGTTCTAAGCACATTGCTTCCTTTAAGATTGCATTCTCCTGTATTTCTACCACTCCGTATAAATCATTCCATAAAAATGGTCGTCCTGCTTTTATTGACCTGAACTCAATCTGAGTTGCTTTGGGCTTAACTTGAAAAACTGTTATTGAGTCCCCTCTGCTGCAAGCGTCGTCTCTCTCTCGTGCAAATATCATTTGAGCAGGGGTGATAGCTCTTCCATTTGCGGTTATTCCTGTGCCTTTGTTTTTCAGCAGGAAAGATCTAGCTGGCCAGAAAGCAGGCAAATGCTGGAAATGGGAAATTTTCAGTGCATATTATCTGTGATGTACTGGGGAGCTTAACCTCATTCTGGATGCCCAATCTGCCTGACACCCAAAGCACCACTTGTGTCTGAGATGCTTTTGGTTGTAGATAATGAATTTCAGGGGCATCTTTGGCTTTGTTCTTGCTCAGATCTGTGCATCTCAGAGCAGCAGCACGCCATGGGCAGTGGAGAGCAGGGACAGTGCCCTTGTTTCTGTCCCCCTTTGGATCAGAAGAGAAACAAGATGTTGTCCCACCTGCAAGCTCTGCCTTGTAGCATGTCTAAAAATCAGGGAAGACCCCACGCTTCCCTTTGCTGCCCCAGGGCTGGGCTGTGGGGAGGAAGAACAGCAGAAGGATTGCACAGGGAGTGTGACTTTGCCATTCCAGCTCTCCAACACTCACCCTGTTGCGCTGGTTTCATGCCACCCTGATTATTAATTGCTTTTTACCTTGCTTTTGTGATGAAATTGTGCGAGGAGTTGAATTTAGCATGCTTCATGCATGGAGTTAATTAAGGGGAAATCATTCTTTAAGCTCATTAACTGTTCTTAAAGTATATCCTCCTGGGTTTCCGTGAAGGTATGAACACTTTGGGGGCTGTAAATAGAGTAACAAAAGAAGCTGCTTTGTGTACCCATCAATGCTACCATTCTGTTAACTATAATTTGACATATATTCCTAAACAGAGCAGTTATGCAAAATATTCAGTGCCCAAACATCCCTAATAGCAGACCTGCACCCTGCTGACAACCAAACATTGCAGCGTGACAGCAGATGTGGGAAAGGGAAGGGATAAAAAGAAGGATATTTGTCAGCCAGTTATGGATGAAGGCAGGTTGACTCCAAGGAAGTTTCTCTGACAGAAAGCCTTTGTTTTTTTTTCCCTGTCTTCTGCCTGGGATGTGGTCTGAGAGCTGACAAACAGCCTCAGCTCTTCCTCATCAAGTCTCAAGGTTACCGTGTGTTTCCTGAGGACCAGCACAGCTAAAGGAAGCCTCAACCCACCCTGGAGTTGTGTGCTGTGCACCTGAGGTTAACGGCTGGATGTTAAATTTCTCTATAAATTAAACAGCTGGAGATTGCTATCTTTTTTTTTTTTATTTTTATGCGCAAAAAGCACCTTGTTAACAACCGGCACAAAAGTTCATATTCTCAGATGAGTTACTTTGCCTTACTCTGAAATTGCTGCTCATTTTCTTCTTCACATTGATTTATGAACTCTGAAATTTGCTGTTCGGAATTCAGGCTGTGTTCCCAAGCTGTGCTGCTCTCCAAACCGCTGAGCAGGTCACCTCCCTTCCCGCGGTGCGTAACGCGCTTTTACTAAATAATAAGGTGCCTTTCCTGTCTTTTGTTGCTACAGGATTTTGGAGAAGACGATTCCCTCTACATCACCAAGGTAACAACTATTCACATGGGCAATTACACCTGTCATGCCTACGGCTATGAAGAGCTGTATCAGACCCACATCCTTCAGGTGAATGGTTAGTAAATGGCATGTGTGACAACCCACTGAAAATGTTCCTGTAAGCAAAGCTGTGGGTTAATCTCCTTCACACAAAGACATGAAGAGCCACGCAACAAATTGGTTTTGTGTAGCAGAGCAGAGGCACCAGCAGTTGGCTCACTTGTGCTATCACACGGGCAATCGAAAGAAGGGGAGCACGGGGAGATGTGTGTGCCATTAGATGGGCTGTAGCTGGCACTGACAGCTTGTTTTACCATTTGTGTAGCATTTCCAGAGAGTTTTAGAGCAGTGTTTTGGAGCTTCTCTAGGACTAATGACTGCTTTTGTTGCTTCAATACTTTCATTTTCCAGAAAGTAATTTCTGTTGCATGAAATAGGCCAGGATATTTAAATAAATACAGCACTGTGTTTCCAAAACTAGTGATCCACCTCACAGCAATATACAAGTCGTTACCTGGCTGTAGCCAGCTTGGTTGAGCAGAGGGCTGTTCACATCAGCTGAAGGCATTTTGCTGGGCTGCAAAATGAGGGCAAATGGTTTTCCGAGTGAGAAAACCACGTGGGCCATATTCCAGCATCTTATTCAGCCATGTTTGAGCCTGGTGGGACTTTCATTCAGATGTTTGCCATCTTTCCTCTGGGTTAGACTCAGTTGGGCTGAGTTTAAGATTACAGTGACTCAGACGGATGTTTCATGGGGCGTTTGTTTCATGCCCATCCTACCCTTGCACAGAGCAAGGGACACATTTCAGTCCCTGCCTGCAGGTCCCTCTGTGCTGTACCCATGTGATATAATCCCAAAATAATCCAGCCTTCTGGGTGTGATTCATGTTCCCATTTTGTGTCCAGTTTGCACAGGAATGGGATACAGATGTCACTGCCCCACTCTTTGTTGGGGTGAGAATGAGAACACAAGGGACCAACAAAATCACGGTCCAACTTGAAACCTCATAAATCCTATCCCGTCTTTACTTCAGATTTCTCTGCGTTCTGCTATGAATGTATCAAATCAGCAGCTTTGTTACAGTTGATCCTTTACAAGGAAAATTACTGTTTAGTTACTTCTGTAGGTGTGCACAGACCTCTGCCAAAGAGAGCTTATCAGCAGATGAGAGCAGGTAACTACACCCGGTTAACAGAGGCTGATACAAAGGGAAACAGCACAAAGAGACATGTGGACACTTTAGGGATGCTCGGATGTTGGGTGGAGGTTTGGCTGCAGCTCAGGTCTTCGGCCATGCCTCCATGCTCCACCCATGCGAGTGCCTGGGGAAGAGCGCGAAGCATCCGCTTGATTTGAATGAAAACAGGCTTAATGTTTCCACATAATAATTTGTCATCTTTTGAGAGAGTAAACTGCGAAATCTGAGCAATATGGATAACTAGATTGTGTGTGCTGCAGCTGGGAAAATAGGTTTCCTTCCTCAAAGTGCCATTTGTTTGACAAATGGCAGCTGAAAGGAAAGCATGCTAACAACTTAATCCCGTTATATTATGTGATATATTATGAGGCCTGAATGGAGTTTAGTTGGCAGGCGACAATGTAGTCTTTATCATCACTGAGAATTTAAGGCCCAAATGCTTTGAAACTAAAGCCAGAATGGGAGGAAAGCTGAGGGGAGTGCAGGGAGGGCTGTGCTCATGTTTCAGAGCTGCAGTGTGCTTGTGCCTGCTGCTTGGGTTGAACTCCATGTTTGCTTTTTAAGTGGAAGTTTCATAGCATAGCTGCATGTGGGTTTTCTTATTAGTGCAAGAACTCAATTATACAAAAATAAAAAGGAATAATTATATTATTATTATTATTATTATTATTATTATTATTTTATATGTTGTATTTTCAGTGTTGCTACATGGTCATTAAACACTGCAGAAAAATGCTGTGCATTCTGCTGTCAGCCCAGGCTCACTAGAAAACTACAGCTACAGAAAGGAGACTGTAGTGAGGTGGGAGCTAGCCTCTGCTCTTGGATAACAGTGATAGGATGAGAGGGGATGGCCTTACGTTGTGCCAGAGCAGGTTCAGCTTGGGTATGAGGGAAAACTTCTTCTCCAAAGAGCAGTCAGGTACTGGCACAGCTGCCCAGGGAGCAGGGGAGTCACTGTCCCTGAAGTTATTCCAGAATGGGGGGATGGGACACTTGGGGATATGGGCAGTGGGCGTAAGGGTGGGCTGGGGTTGGATGTGGTGATCTTAGAAGTCTCTTCCAACCTGAATGATTCTATGAAAACACTGTAGAATGAAAACACTTTGTTTTAGAGCACCAGGTATTCTCAGAGGAGCTGCTAGGCTGTGCAGAACCAGGCTGCCCACATCCCTAAGTTCCCCCCTCTCCTGCTTGTGTCAGTGCTTCTGTAGCTGCTGATGGTGGGGCTGCAGGGTCGATGGCAGCACAGCGCTGCTCGCCCTCAGACGCATCCCGAGGCTGAGCACATCTCAGAAATCCTTCTTGCTTTTTAGAACCATAAAGGACAAATTGAGGAATCTCTCCTGACAGGAGAAGAGGGGAAAAGCTGAGCTGAACTGAGTGAAGATGTAGAGAATCTAAGTATAGTTCATTGTCTCTGTTCAGCACTGGGGACTCTCTCTGTCTGTCTGCATCAGGCTGAAAACTCCATCTTCAATGTGGACTTTTTGCTGCTGCTGTTCTGTATTAGGCTAAAGCTGTAAGGGGATGTGACAGCAGTAAGTCAGCCAGAACTGGGATGTATCTGCTTGCGTGCCTCCTCCAGGGAGGGGATAATACACTTCTAACATCAGACAGTTCGGATTTAGTTTTTGTTTTGTTCTGTTTTATTCTACAAAAAACAATCTGATATATTTTTTTTTCCTTTCATTTGAAATAGAGAAAACTCCAAGTTTCTCTATGGGGAATAAGGAGGGAAAGAAGAACCACTTGGAAGCAGTGGGTTTATCCCCAGTCCTTGCCAAGCTCTGTGTCTTGTGCAGGCAGGCCCCCACTTTGGGCAGGTCACTTTTGGGAGAGGGTGCAGTCCCTCTCCCAGGGTCCTCTGATCCTTTTTGTACTGTCTGGCTCATTGCTGAGGCTCATAGCTTCAGCTTACAAGGTCTTTTCCTTTTATTGCCTTTTTCTCCTTAAAATGATCTGATCCCAGCCACCTAAACCCTCTTTGCATGCTCTGTTTTGTTGTTTTTTTTTTCTGACCTAGCTGAAGGGGGGGAAATGCCATGCAATGCTTCTCTGGTATCCACATCTAGTACATAGAATCAGGTGAAGCATGCAGTTGTTGGACCTCTGTGGTACCTGAGCAGGTATCCAAACAATACTGCCCTGGTGCTCCTGTGCAAACTACTGAGCAAACCCACTGAAATATTAATCAGAACTTTTAGTGCAGGGCTCCAGGAAGCTTAATGTGCAATATTCATCAGGACTTGCTCAGCTCTTCCGGGATCCCATAAATAACATGGACGGACCCAGAGGCTCCCGTGGACAAACCGAGGTGAGAGCTCTGCTAAGCAGAAAGCATGAAGCCCACCACATGGACGGCCCAAACCCCTGGGTAGTGTTTTCTGAGCAAGGGGCACAAAGCACACATGTGACATGTGGTTGGGGTATCTTCAGAGTGGGCTCACTGACCTTAGGATTCCCAGCAGTTATAACGTGTAAATCAGTGCCTTTATAGATGTGGCCCTTCGTGCCTGTGGAAAAAACAAACCTATTGAAAGGCAGCGCTGAGTTGAGGAATGAAAAATTCATCTTGGGTGCTGTGACTTTGATCAGGAAAAGTGAAGAACAGTAGGAAAATTATGTTCTCTCCTGTGTATGGATATTGCTTGGGAAATGTGTTCAGCATGCACCGACTGTAGGGAAGAAAGGCCATTTATCACTTTCAAGAGGAAAAAAGAGTTGGTGAGGATAAAGAATCTCATAAAATTGTAATCAACTATGAAAATTGATAGTTTGCAAATCAAGAGACTGCTGAGTGTGGGGCATCATTTTCCTTGGTCCTTGCACTCTGCAAAGCATCAGCATAAATCAGAATATTGTATTCCTTGAAACTAGTTGGGAAAAAAACAATTCAATCTTCAGCCCAATGTCCAATAGGACAAGTTTTCAAATAACAGAGATGTTTTAAACGCAGGTTTTGTTAACGTGGCATTTCAAGAGAAAATACATAAGGCTGAAAACTCCTTTCAAATCATAAATAGGAAGATTAAACATCTGAAATGAATGATTAATGTATTAATTTAAACAACCACTGCAGTATATAGGTGCTGCAGCAGCAATGTATGTCTTTAGGGCTTGATAGTGCTATCTGTAGCCATCATGTGCTTTATCACCAGAGCTGTTCTACTGTAAGGAAGGGACTACTCAGTATGCAGTAGTAGGCAACCTACCTAATCTCCTACTTGTTTGAGTGCCTTTTTTTTTTTCTTTCAACTTTGCTTAAGATAATAGCCTTTTTATGTTGCCTTTGGCTGCAGGCACAGTAATGGTTAGTAATGATATATATTCACCAAGGGAAATAGCAAAGGGTAATCCATATATTCCAAAGTCTGGAGCTGAAATCTTTGCAAGTTTCAAGTAAAATGTGCTTACTTGGAATATATTAATTTGTAACAAGGACAATAAAAATACATTCTGCAGTTTGCTGTTATCACAAGGCAGTTGCATGCAATAACTTACCTGTGCAATGAATTATGCAAGACAAGTGAGGAGAAATAAAGAGTTTTAAAATGAAAGGAGCAGGAAAATGATAAGAAAGCAAGAACAGAGGTGCAACACGCTTTTTTGCAAGGTGAAAACAAGCAGTCTACTTAGTAATCACTATGGAAAAGGTGCACGCCTTGCTGTGATTTCAAGTTCAGCCAGTTTTCAGAATGTTGATGCTACATTGTGCAATGAGTTCCTTCCGGAGAGTTGGAGAAGCTCTCTGGATCACTGAGCACCAGTTGGCTTCACCACAGTTTGGGAATCTCACCGGCTTGATTCTTGTGGCATTCTTTTTCATGAGGTTTTTCTAGAAGGCAAACCACCTGCTGGTTGTTGTACTCAGGGGCATGGTTTAATGGGGAAGTGGTGGTGGTGGGTTGGTGGTGGATGGCTGGACTGGATGATCTTGGAGGTGTTTTCCAACCTCAGTAAATGATGTAGGCTTTCAGTGGACCTCAGTCCTAAATTTAGTTCCACAAATGCTCTTAGTAGCAAACAGATCTCATGTGAAACAGGCATTGGCTGCAGGACCTTTGTACAATTCTGCCAAAGCGGATGGAAATGAGTTTCTTAGTGTACCTGGAGACATTTGCTTATAGGAACTGAAATTAACTTTCCAAGGTACAGCAGGAATCAGAAGCTCCTGACTCTTACTCACCCAAACCACGTGGATGCTGTATCTCGTATTGATGCACAGAGCAGCCCCAGCTGTTCCAGCTGCAGAGCTTTCTCTGCTCTTCTCCCACTCCATTGGGCATCTCCTGAAGTCAGGTGGAGCATCAGTCCTGACAGTAATGGCAGAAAGAGAAGGTTAAAAAAAAAAAACAACAGCAAGTGCTTAGAAACTGCATACCCAATTTAAAGAAAAGTCCTGACTTCTTGGTATCCCCCTGATTAAAAAGCTCTCACGCAGTGCAGTGCTGACTGTTGTGCTCCTTACAGCCACATTTCCTTTTCTTTGTAAGCAAAGGAAGTGGAAGAAAAGGAAATAAGTCCACCTGGCCAGTGCAGAAGCAGGATTGAAAGATATGCCTTTGCTAAATGTCCTCATTTTTTTTTTTGCTTCCCAGTTGCCTCCAGGCGTTTCCTCTCAGATTACACTTGAACAATCTCTCTCTTTTAAAGCTATAAAAACAAGTAGACTTGAGGGCTTTCTGTCATGGCTGATTTCATTCCAAGTATTAACCAGAGCTGATGACTCAGTGCTTTTTTAAGCAGCTGGTTGGTTAGACAGGAGTAAAATACGTCTCTCTCCGGTAAGGCTCATAAAAAAATAGAAATAGAAAGATGTAAAGTGTGTGCTAGTGAATGTAATTATTCAAACTATCCCCAGATGGATATGTGGATATATAGCGTGCTGCAAACACAGATTTCATTTTATTCTAAAGCAACTGTTGAGTGCGTTTAATTTTGTCAGTCCTGTAGGCTAACGATGGGCTATGTAAAAGCACAGTAGGGGGTTAGGTACTTTAAACCAGTGTTTTCCAGTGGAACTTTTCTACTGACTCATTTGTGCTTTGCTGTGCCCTCCATCCACACTCACACGTTCTCCTTGACCCCTGTCAGCCCCTGCTGACCTTGGCACGAGTGGCTCATTTTCCTGGAGTTGGGCCCCTGGGTTGCCCAGACCCACATGTTGCATCCATTCTGAGGATGGCTTTACAGAAGAGAACAACTTCCTACAGGTGCATGTTGAGTCCCAACAACTCCTGTCTGGCTCAAAGCTGACCACTTGATCATATAGAGCAGAGCAGCCCAAGACCGCCCTTCCAGTGCCATCAGCACTGCTAACTGGGATGGTGCTGGTCCTTTTGTTCTCCCCCAAATTTTATCAGTGAAAAGTTTTAATAAGTTTAATTCTTGAATACGTGTGCCCTGGGCGTGCCAGGAGGAGCACTGTGCAGAGTAAGTGAGAATATCCTTAAGAAATAGTTAATGGGAAGTATTAAGTCTGGTTGGTTTGAGCAGTAAAGCAGCATGATTGAAAATCGATGGGCTTGTCTGAAATGGTAATATAATTGGTCGTTCTGCCAATTTAGTGTATTAAATGGTTCAGAGGTGGCTTCCTGAAACAAGGTAAGTCACAGTTTGAAAGCCTCTCAGAAAAATAAGTTATGAACACTTTATTTGTTTAGAATAACAGGTAGTAAATATATAGGCTGTTTTCTTACATATTTAAAATGTTGAATTGTGGTCTATCTAATAGGAAAGCAGTGTGCAGAGCCTGAATTCCTCCCTTAAAAGGATTCAATAGAATTTAAATGTTAATTTCTCAATGTGTGAGTACCTTCCTTAGGTGTTAATCCAACTTCACCCAAGTTCAATCAGTCGCTTAACGAAGGCAAGCCAGAGTGGCCCAGACACCACATGCAATATCCAAGCTGTTCCCTGGCGTTGCTTTATTAGTTTGTTCTCTTCTATTATTTCCTGTGTTCTGCTCCAAGTCGGGCTGTAGCTTTGAGCTGAGAGCCGTGGGCTGGTGGCTGAGCTCAGCATCTCCATTCCGTGTCCCCGCAGTGCCGCCGGTGATCCGCGTCTACCCTGAGACTCAGGCGCAGGAGCCCGGCGTGTCGGCCAGCCTCAAGTGCCATGCTGAAGGCATCCCTAATCCCCGAATTACCTGGCTGAAGAACGGCATGGATATCGTGCCAAAACTATCCAAACAGCTCACGCTCCTAGGTAAGAGCGGAATTGTGATTAATTAAAGTACTGTAGGTGGGGATTAAGGAGAATTGTTTTGCACTTTAAGCTGGAGGTTCTTGTACCTTCACTAAGCCACAGTTGTTGAAAATGGTGTTTCAAAGCCCGTTCTTTCTTTTTATCTTTTTCTCTGGTGAATTTGTCGGGAAAGACAGTATTGATTGATATAAGTGGTAACAGTGCTCTGTTAAAAGACATTGCTCCTGATTCTTCGCTGCCTTTCCTCCTGCGTATGTCTGTGCACATCAGAGGAACAGTGCATTAAATTGTTTGGGTCTGACGCATTACATGGTTTGTTCGTGTCTTTTCAGCCACCTTCTGTTGGTCCCTACATTGCAAATAAGGATGTAACAGACACAGTGAAAATCGATCGTATTTCTTTGCAAATTGCAAAACTATTAAAAAACAGCTCCTTGCTGCCCTGTGCCATGGTGCATTGCAGCCCTCCACCAGCACTGGCAGCACAGCTACTCTTGTGTTGGGTGCAACATCGCAAAATCTTCCAAAGGTTTTGGATAATGATCCCACTTGGGAAATCAAAATGATGGGGGGCGTTTTGAGAGACCTCTCCCAAACGCAACTTCTTGGCGATGTGGTAAAAAAACCATTTGCAAAGTCGATTGTTGATTTTGTTTTTCCACTGAACCAAGCAATATTTAACAAGGCATACCTTTAACTTACTGTCCACCTTCCGTATTTTCCTTTGTTCATTTCTGACACCAAGTTTGTATGTGCTGATGGAAAGAAGCAACACATCAGCTCTCATAAGGATTCCCCCAAAGCCCCTGCTGTCGTGGGAGCAGCAGGCTGTGATGGAGCTGGACAGCAGCGATCAGGAGCTCTGCTCATGGGTTTCTCTCTTGCAGCAAACGGGAGTGAGCTCCACATCAGCAGTGTTCGGTATGAAGACACTGGTGCCTACACCTGCATTGCTAAAAATGAAGTGGGAGTGGACGAGGACATATCTTCACTTTTCATAGAAGATTCCGCAAGAAAGACCCGTAAGCTTCATTTACCACATATTTCTTTCTTTAAAGCGTATTTAAAGTGAGATGAGACAAATGCAGTTTAATAACGTAATCCATTGCATGCATTACGTGGGGCTCTGAGTCGTGAGGATTGGTTATGGTTTTGAGAAGGAGTTGTGTGGGGAAGTAAAACCGCTTGTGCAGGACAGCGATGCCTTTCATGTGCCAGAACTGTGCTGGTGTGGGTAACAACTTTACTGAAGTAATGAACTGGCAGTATTTTTGGATATCAAAGAATCCAAAATGTAATATTTTGTGGCACGAGATACGGTTTCAGAAATACATTTTTTTGTTTTCTGTACAAGACTTTTTCAGCTAGTTGCAAGTTGAATTTCTCAGATATTTAGACACTTGAAAGATGCTCTGATTGGATTATTTATTTTGTCTTTATTTACATCTCTGACTAGCAAAATAGGTTTCCCTTGGCATGAAATTATCTTCCACTTCAGAGATAAATGTTCTCGCAGCAACTCCTAGCTGCGTGTCTCCCACTGGAGTGTGGCACTGTTGCCTTGTCTGTGCTGTCCCCAGAACACAATTAATGAAGGAGGTGATTAGTTGTCCCTATGGAAAAGCTCACAGAGGCCTGAGCCTTCTTAATTCTGCTGCCTTAACTACCTGGGAGATTGCCTGGGTTCTTGGTGATACTAAAAGTCTAGGTGCAAATGTGATTTTTGCTATTTTCTGGCTGTTAATACAGAAGTTGGCCATAAATATGCATTCTCATGGCAATTCTTCAGGAAATATATTCCTTTCCTCATTAAACAGATTTATGTACTCTTGTTAATATCATGAATACTTGAGCAAGGAAAATTACAGTATGTTGAGAAATAATTGGATGTATCCTAAATAGAAATTCAAATATAGATGTAGGGTCTGAATCCTAAAAGAAAATGCAGCTCTTGCATGAAATTCAGAGAAGAAATGCTGCAAAGCGTGTAGCTGCCATAACTGCCCATCTCCAGCTTCTGAAAGATATCATGTGTGCTCACTGGAACTGTAGGAAAGTCACAGCCTGTACCATACCTCCAATTACATTTGAAGATGGCATCTTCAGTTCTGTAAGGCTTTGATCTTTGCACAGGCTGAAGCTGTCTTCCTATCAGCGAGGATTTGGCCCACCTCATAGCTTCGGAATTGCCTCCACGCAGAGCAGATGTGTTTTGAAATAAGCACCTGTCCTGATGGTTTGCTGTGTTGGGATGAATGTTTCGGACTTTTCACAAGTTAAACAGTTCATTTAAACGTGCATATTAATCCAGTTACTTGCTACAATGAGAATTTTGACATTGCTTTGTTTTTTTTCTTTTTCTTGATTATTTTCTGGCTTCCCCAATTTTCTGATGCTGCAGTTGCAAACATACTGTGGCGAGAGGAAGGTACTGCAGTAAAGTTCTTTTGTCGTAGTGATAATGTGCTTGTCTGCTTTAGTAATTCCATGATGGGCCATTCTCCACTGACCTGCCACTAACTCTGCCAACGTTTGCAGTTACCACATTACGTACAGAGCAGAAGTTTAAAAGCTAATGTATTCAATTGAGAGGTGTTGCTCCAGCAATGTCAGTCCTGCTGATAGCTTCTTACGTTTTCCCACCGTGAAATAATAACAGATAAAATACATAAAAATGCAGATTTTATATAAACTGCCACCAAAGCAAGTAGCCTGAGATTCTCAAGCTACATTAACAATTATGCAAGTGTCAGAAGTGCTCCCAAATTACCATAATCGACCAAGTAAGGCATAAATTCAATACGCTGCATTTGTAAGCAAACAATTCAAGCCCTTTCTCCTCAGTAGCATGTATTGATGTTTACTAGGTGAGCAACAAAATGGTGTTCTTGTCTGTTAAGCAGAAAAAAATCCCTCAAGTTTTACTTTCTTCCGTCCTTTAAATCGATGCAGGGTAAAGGTTGCCCCGTTTCTCCTTGTTTTAATTGGCAGTTAAGATCTTTAGTTCGATTAAATTTATAGTGTGCCCTGCACAAGGTCAACATCTGCGTACCTTGGAAGCTAAATGAGAGGTAAAGCATCCTAAACAGCTAATTGACTCAAATATACTGTGGAAGCACCTGAAGTCAGAGCTGATTTGATTTTGTATGCACTAGTACTGTGAATGTTTCTAAAACACACAGTGAGATGCCCACGGTGGGCATCCTGCAGGGAGAAGGCTCCTGAGTTGCCCAAGGAGCTGCTTCGTAGGTCTGCCACATGCATGTGGGGAAGCCAGGACCTTGCAGCCCTTCCAGCCCCATGGAGGTCTTGTGCACAGCAGAGCTGCCTGCTGCTGACACCCCTCTATTCAGCTGATGGCTTAGGAAAGGGCTTTGGAGACCATGTCATAAGGAATGCCCGCATCTACCCGAATGAGAGCTGTGCTCCGTGCGTTGGCTTGGAGCTCTCTGATTTGCTCAAATGGTTTTGGGAGCAGAAGGAAAGTGCCAGCCCTTGGTGACCAGTGCTGCCCCAGGGTGCACCTGAGGTCCTACTGGTAGTGCAGGTATGTGCACCCATCCAGAGCAGCCAGTTAGAGACCATATGAAACAGTTCTCCAGCTTTTATCCCCAAATAGGCCACCTGCAGGTGCCTGATGCATGGCCACAAAGAGTGCCTTTATACTGCCAGTGGTCCTTAAAATGGCATTCCAGGCACTAAGAATTTCTGCTTAAAAGTTAAATCTTTAGTGCATCTAATCATCCCTCGTGCTCCTTTTTAAAGAAAGTAGTTGGATAACTCTATCAGGTGTAGAAGCGTAGTAATGCTTAATGAAAACTAAAAAGTTGGTTGCAAAAAGTCTTAATGTAACTTTACTTAACAATTTGGACTTGATGCTTATCAACCTTGCTCATTTTTAACAAATTATGAGCAGTTCACAGGGAAAACACAGGCATTGAGAGCAGATTTGCTGCTGATGTTCCTAAGCAATTCAGCATCTTTAAAGGAGGTTTATTCCCAGCTGCATTCTGTAGTATTTGTCCAGTACCTCCATTCCAGGCAAAGAATCCACTGAATGGAATCAAGCATGTGAAATGTGGCACAGAGAAAGCCTGGAGAGAGGAGTGGTGTCTCGGTTTTTGCATTTTAACATATTCTGTTAAAATGAAAGTGTCTGTGTAAGCAAGGGGAAGTATTAACAGATGGGTTGGTAGACTTGAGCTCCCTTTAAATGATCACATCCTCACGGCACAATGCCTGTGTCAGCTAGAGGCCTTAGGAAGATCCCAGTCGGAACGCTGCACAGAACAAGCTTTTGCTGCAAGTCAGAGCCGCATCACAGGTAGTTTGTCACTTTAAGTCAGTCTGTCCTCAACACCTTTCATAGACCACGCAGAAGGAAAGCTCCAGAAGTGAGTGCGCACAGCACGACCTGCCAGTTAAACGTGAGACTGGAAGCTCATGAAATATTTATTCAATACGCAAGTAAGTTCTTAGTTTTTGCACATAAAAAGCTGTGAGTAGCCCAATTGTAAAGTAGAGATTTGTTTTCATGCCAGCCTTTGTTTTCACAGTGAGTGTTGCTTGCTTTATTCTTGGATAACGGGAGCCTATCGTGGCAGCTGGCAGCCATCAGTTATATAAAGGCACGCACTTAAAAAGCTGAAAGCCTTTTAGTTACCTTATGTAAGTTCTAAAACACTTTCAAGCGTTTAGATTAAACTGAGGAGAATTATTCACATATTGGATCAGAGGAGAGTATTCCCCAGTGACAAATTCACCCGTCTTAGATGGGACTCTTCCTCAAATAAGGAAAGCTCTTGGTGGTGGTGCATCTTCAGCCAGCAAGTGTCCCAGAGAGGACGTTTTGCTGGTTCCCATGGGCTTGTTCATGTTTGTACCCCAACCAAGACTAGGCAATACCTTTCAAGTCACAGCAGAACACTTAAGTTTGCCTAGCAAAAAGCTTGCTTTGTTTAAAAATCAGTGTGAAGGTTACTGACTGCAAAAGCATGTTGATTTCATTCCATAAACTCTGACAAGGGTGCACCCTCAGTGTACCTCAATGCCATTAGGAAATGGTGTCCAGTCACCAGGAAAGCTTGCACTCGTTTTACTCCAAATTAAGTGGTGGGACTTGCCCAGTCAAAGCCTACTGAGGTGAAATCATTACGAAAGTAATTCTGTGACAAATTGAGGCCTCAATTCTGAAATACACACTCATTGTATTCGGAGCATCAGATAATCATGCTGCTATTGTGCATGAAAATAACGGTGAGCATCTTCACAATGATCATAGTTTGTTGCCTGCCTGTTTCCACTTGTTAGGATTAAAACCTTTTCCTCGTGGAAGTGTTGTGCACTCATTCCAGGTGGGGCCAAGCTCTGATGTGTTCACTCAAATCCCATTGCAGCAGGTGGGAGCTGTGTGCATGCTGCGAGCGCAGATTTTGGTCCAAAATGCCCCAGTGAAATGCTTTAACCTTATATTCATAAAATGAGCACTCAGCCAGTAAGGTAACTTAGTTGTCAATGGGAGTTCAGTGCCTTTTTTTCTCTGTGCATGATCCCTCTTGTGGCATCACATCTGAGGATCCCAGCTCCTGGTGCCCAAACCGGGGTATTTCTGTGCTGTGTTGTAGAGAGACTCAGCTTCAACACTGTCCAAACAGCAACACCCGATGCTGAGAAGTTGTACTCTGAAGCCACTTAGTTGGCATAAATAGAGGGCTTTTTAACTCAAAAAACCCTCCTAGCCTCACTGAACTCTATACTGAATGAAATTCTCCAAAAAAGACATTTATCCAAATTACATGAGTTCATACTGTGAAGTTCTGCTATGATGATTTGCCTTAATCCTGCAATCCACCTCTGAGAAGTGAGAAACCCTGTAGGCAGCTGCTACCACTGGCCCAGCTGGAGGCACTGTGATGTTCAGATCCGTAGAACTGGGAGCTTCTCTAAGCTCAAAATATAATCAACAAGAAATTACAAATTAACACCATACTGTTGGCAGATAAGTACACTATCAACATTACTGGGGGTGACAGTGATCATTGCAAACATTTATTGGTGATGGTACCAAAAAAAATAATTTAAAAAACTAAAAAAGAAATGATGCTCGGATCTTTCTAACTTGAGTGTTGGAAAAGATCCCAAACATTTCTTAAAGATGCACATTCCTGCAACTGCATGTAGCTGAAGGACTAAATTGTCAGTGTTTCATGACATTTCTGCATGACAGAAATGAGAAAGCGTGACCTAAAAGCAAAGCAGTGACAGACAGCTCCCCAAATCTCCTGGAATGCCCCTGTTGTGGATAAGTGAGTGCTATTGCAATGCTGAAATACTCCACATTTGTGAATTACAGTTTGCAAGATTTCAAAAATGTATTTGTTTTGGTGGCTATCATTGAGTTTAAGGAAGTAGAGGATATATTTTTATTTGTGGACAGCCTTTAAGCACGTGCATTTTGCATGGTGTGAGAAGTTGATCTAATAGGACAACACTATGACTAATTTGAGCTAAAACTTCTCTCTCAGTTCAAATTATTAGCAAACTATATTGAATGAACTCATAGGGAAACAAAACCACAGTCGGAGTTGGTCGCAGTGTCGTGCAGGGGCTGTGTGAACCACGTCCTGCTGTGTGCATCGGTGTAGAGCTGAGCAGTGACACTCGTGCACAGCTGCAGCCACCAAGGCAATGCATTTTTGAAGGTGTCTGTACCTCTCCACTCCTTGAAGCCCTCGTTGTGACATGAAATTTGATTTTGTGAATGCACCGACTGCATCCGAATGACCGACGTTTATGTAAGGCAGGTTTTGTTTGGGGAGGATACATACAGAAAAAATTCTGCTTCTTTTGCTTTATTTCCCTTCAAGGCCTGAGCGTCGGGAATATGTTCTATGTCTTTTCTGATGATGGGATCACAGTCCTTCAGCCAAACGAATGTGAAATCCGGAGGCACATCAGGCCCGAGGAGAGGATCTTCTCCAGTTATGTAAGTCCTGCAGCTGACGGCTGGGAAATGTTTCTTAGTCTCTCTTGAAAGGTTGTTGTTGCCTCAAAGGTTGGACTTTGGTGGGCTTCACGCAGCATCCCCGGGGTGCATCATCTGCTCTTGAAAATTAAGAGACCTCCACGTGGGAGAAGTGGGGGATTAATTTCCCAGATTAAAGCACAGCAGGGAGGCAAGGAGGGATGTGGAGAGGATGGCCGCCAGGAGGCCAAGCATTCCCAGTGACCTGTGTGTGTGTACTGCACAGAAATACATTCTCCCAGGCAACAAAGAGGACCTAAGGGAATGGCCACAAGTTGTACCAGAGGAGGTTTAGGTTAGACATAAGGAAGAACTATTTCTCTCAGAGAGTGGTCAGGTGCTGGAATGGCTGCACAGGGAGGTGCTGGAGTCTCTGTCCTTGGCAATATTCAAGAGGTGTCTGGATGAGGAGCTGTGAGATATGGCTTAGTGCTTGTGGTAGCAATGGTGATGAGAGGACGGTTGGACTAGATGATCTTGTAGGTCCTTTCCAACCTTGTGATTCTGTGATTCTATGATGCTATGAACTATTGCATCTCCTTAAGGGACAGGCTTAAGAGATGCTTTCTTAATCACTCCATTGCTTACTTTTATGGGAAGACCAATTAACAGAGAGAGCTGAGCATGGGGTTCCTTCCCTTCTGAGGAAAAGGGCTCAGCCTTGCTTTCAGTTCACTGCTGCCATGGGTCACCATCTTCTTGTGAGTCTGCATTCAGTGTTCTGCCAAGTCTCCTACGTTTGTGGTTGATAATGTTTTGTTGATTTGGGTTTGTTGGTGTTTTTTTCCCACTGATGTATTTATAAACCTTACTAGAAACCCACCGATGCTCACCCCAGGATTGGCCCTTAGCATGGACTTAATATTATTAACCCACACTTCAGCTGTTACTTCAGAAGGGTGTACACACCTTGTCCTTCCTTTACAGAGAGCTGTAAATGTCGAAGGGGTGGTTCTGGAGAAACGACTGCAAAGCGCTGCAGAGAGAGGGCACTTAGAGAGAGAATGTCAGCACAGTGGTGGGCATGAAAGGGATTTTTATCACCATTATTTGGCTGCCTTACAGAGAGACCTTTCAGCATTTCCTGCAGATATCACAGGGCCCTTTGCCATGCTCAAGGGAGGTTTGGCTTTTTTTTTTTTTTTTTTTTTCCTTTCAGCATCTTGAGTGTTTGCCATGTGGACAGTGATATCATCCTGCAGTTTTAGGATGGTTCCTACACTAAAAGTGGTTTTGTTTGCTGTTAGTGCAGCAAAGCAGTGTAGCAGAAAAGAGGGGTGAGCTCTCCTTGGTTTGGTGGGTGCTGTGGCCAAGGAGCTCTCAGGATGAGGAGAGCAGTCCTGAATCTGTTTGGTGCTTTTGCAGCATGCTGTACTGTAGTATCACTTCATCCCTTGCATGTGGCCTCCAGCAAGTTCTTGACAGGGCTGTGCTGCTTGCAGGTGCAATCTCTGTATTCCCACTCATTGCTCTGACACAAACTTGGTGGTGGCACTGCTTTTGTTTCTGCATCCTCTTTCTCTGAGCAAGCTTTGCTGCTCCATTTGCTTCCCCCCTAGGGGCAGTGCCATCATTTAAAGTGACCCGGCTGCTGTGCTGACAGGATTTAAACCAAACACTTGTGCTGTTGGACACGTTCCCTTTGGTTTGTCCTTTCCACATCACAGCTGGGTCCAGCACAAATGCTTGTTCCCGTAAAGCATCTCAGCAGAAGGGAAATTCAGGAGAAAGAGAAATGATTCTGCTGAGATCCCGTGTCGCTTTTCCTACTTAGGGTCCCATTGAGCTCCCATGGAAGCTAGTACAGGTTGTGCACAGGGCTCAGAGATCTGCAACAGAATAGGGCACAAGGCAGCTGAGATCAGGGTTTGGTCCAGGGCATCTGGATTTGGTTCCTTTGCAACAGGGTAAGTTTCTATGTCAAAGCCACATCTGATGGGATCCTGCCTGCTTCGCTCTCATGTCTTTGTTCACAGCCATCACAGGGCAGGCTCTCCCGAGCTGAAAATGAAGAACGTATGAAAAAATATAAAGCTGTGATGTAGTTAATATAAATGCTGACAGCACTGCTAGTCTTGATAAACCAGGGTGTCCTTCAAAATGCAGATCCACAGACAACATCATCATTTAAATGCAGTGTGTGTCTGCCAGAGGTCCGGCTGCGTGATGTCCTGGGGCAGAGCCAGGCTGCAGCACAGTGCCACGCCGGGTAATTATTTCACATTTTCCAAGACAGGAAATAATAATTTTTAAAAAAGCCATTGTGGAATTGTTTTCTGTGGTTTTCAAAGCCAAACTTCATACTGCTCCACACTCAGAATTTGCAGACATGAAGCCTCTTTTCCTCCTTTTTGTTTCTGCAGGAGGAGATCTGTCCCAGAGTGGAAGGGGAAGGCACTCAGTCCTGCCTCTGGGCCTCTGCAGTCAATGTCCGAGACAAGTATATCTATGTGACACAGCCTAAGCAGAACAGAGTAATGATCATTGACATCCAGACACAGAAAGCTGTGCAGGTACCTACAAGGGGAACTCTTTATTCACTGATGGCAACAGACTTTGCTATGGGAAAAGAAAAGTGGGTTTCTGTCCAGGGGCTCTGACATCACTCTGTGTGATGCTGCACCTGTGTTATTTTCATCCATGGGACCACACTATGTTATTCTGAAACCACACTGCCAGGAAAAGAATCCCTCATGAGCTGCTTATCATCGTCTCAGGGCTGTGACTGCAGTTGGGTTTGCAGCTACCCTGGTAAAATGGTGCTCCTTCACCATTCTGAGCAGGTCAGGAAGAATGAACTGATGCAGGTGGGGCTGGGGCAGAAGTTGACCCCTGAGTTGCTGGCTGCAAGCAACAGAGCAAGAGGTGCAGCCAGAAAATGAAGCTGAGCAGCCAGCTTTTCTATTGCTGGAGCTGCTGCTGATCACCAGATTGATCTGAAGGAAACTGTACAAAGCTTACAAATGAGTGTAGCAGAGGTACATGGGAATGTCAGCAGTGAGCTAATGTATCTGCCATGTGCCTAGGGACATTTGTGTCACTATGTAAACATGTATTATGTCCTATTTTATTTTTTCTAAGTCTGTGGACGTGGACCCTTTGCCAACCAAACTGCATTATGACAAATCCCACGACCAGGTGTGGGTGCTGAGCTGGGGTGATATGCGGCGATCGTCGCCAACACTGCAGGTGAGTCCTTCCATTGCTGAGCATGGTGGGTGGTGGGCTGCTTGCAAGTGATTTAACAGCCTTTAATCTGGGAGTCCAAGTTCTCTGTGTATGCACTGAATTGTTTCTTGTTTTCCTTAACCTCTGTTTATTTTGTGGCTTCCCTCTCACAAGCCTTCAGCTTTCTTTTATTCTTTCCCAGTGGTGATGGCACAACAGCATTCTTCTCAGAGTAAAATGCAAATCATAAGAGAGAAGGGAGGTTTTTCAGTGCTTCTGAAAGCTGTGTATGATGAAGTAAAAAGGAGAAGTCAGTGATAGTGTTCTGTAAATCCAGCTTCACATCTTCTCCCCCCCAAAAAATAAAAGAAGCCAAAAAAAAAATACAACTCTCAAGGGCATGAAAGAGGCATAAAGAGCAAAACAGGACCTGTGGGGCACTTTTTGTGTCTGCGACTCTGTTTTTTGCTGCCTGTGTGCAGCAGCACTGTTGGTTTTCAGGGCACGGCGGTGCATACGGGCTCGGCCATCCCAATTAGCTTCCTTTTTTGCATGGCCCTGTGGGATTTGCTCATCTCGTGTCGATGGCACAGAAGTGCAGGCATCTAATTGGGCGTTTTGCTGCTGCTTTATGTCCTCTGACAAACTAACACCAGCCCTGATCTGATCCAGCCAGACGTTCCCTACTGCAGCAGTTAATTTCCAGCACTTGCTGCCCAACCTTTCCAGACCCACAGAAGAAGGGTGAATGTTCACTGCACCACAAAATTTGCTTCTAGGGCTGCATGAAAGCATTCCCTGACAGCGTGAGGATGGCGTGGGGAAGAGGTTCTGTGCTTTCTGACCTGAAAACAGCACAGGCAGAGGGTGCACTCTGAGCATTTCCAGGAAAAGGCACCACAAACAGAATGGAGGCAAAAGGAAAAAAGGTTCTGAGGCACTGATGCCAGTTCACCTCGCCTGGGGACTGCAGTGGGCTGTGCAGGTCATAAGGAGACAAAATGGGCTATTTTTACTCTCTCTGACTTAATTTCCTCCATCCAGCTGTGAGAGGTTTCTGTAATTAAGGGAGAGATGTCTCAAGCATGTGATTATTGAGAAGAACACACCATCTGCGCAGCTGGAAACTTGTTATGAGGCTCCAGCTCAGATAGTGCTTTCTGTTATCGTTATAAAGTGCAGTTACACACGTGGTGACTGAGATCAGCAGCCACACCAGCAGATTCTTTTGGGTTTTTTTTCCCCCTGTCTTTCCCACAAGGTGACCAGCAGCTCATTTGGTGAAGTTTATTCATGAGACCAGCAGAAATGCAATCAACTGTTCTTGAACAAAAAAAAAATGCTACCATGGAAGCTGCCCTACATTTCCACCAGTTCTGGGATGGCAGAGGTTTGTCCCACAGCCCACGAGCTGGCTGAGGGGATGCTGTTGTTTGGCCATGATGGGCTCCTGGGAAGGAAACATCCAGTGCTGTCTGTGGCCCTGAGAACGCACGGTGCAAGAACAGACATCTTTCTTGAGTAGTTTAATTGGAAGAAATCTAAATGGCATGGCTGGAACAGCTGCCTGAACCTAAACCTTGAAAGGCTTTAGCATTCCCTCAATGAATTATGTGGCCATAAATTCAAAGCAACTGCTGTTGCACATTGCATGAACAGAATATCCTAATGAATGGACTGAAGTCATCTTGAGCCAAGCAAACTGTTTGAGAGCATTGTAAGTATTGAAAGCTGCCTCTCTCTGTCCAGTGAGGGAGTGGAAAGGTCTCTGTGCTGGGGGACAGAATGGGAGGAATGAAGAAGGGACTTTGTCACAGCCCATGAGTCCTGCATGGTGTGGCAGATGGATGGACAGGTCTTCTCCTTCAAAGTGATAATTACGCGCTGTGAGTGAGTGGCTGAGCCTTCAGGCTGGTAAATTATTGCTCTGCACCTAAGTGAGATTAATAAATATGACCATGAACTAAATGTTTATTTTAGACAGTGAGGAATAAATTATTGTGGTTTTTGTGCTGTCGTGCTATTTCAGCTCCGCACGACTGCTCTTTCTTGCAATATAAATGCCTTATGAAAGCAGAGTTGTGTACTTACCTTACAAATGTCAAGCCTCAAATACTATTTATTAGCCCACTTTTTCAAGGCAGCTACACCAAATGGTATTTTGAAGCCGTTAATCAATTTGAGCCTACTGCATCCTTGGGAAAAGCCAAGGTACCAAGTTTGGCTGTGTAATCTGTATTTACCTTTCTGCCTCAGTCACTGCTTCCCTGTGTATTTATTGCAGGTGATACCGGAGGCGAGCGCAGGGGAGGAGCAGCGTGTGATCCGCACGCCGTTCAAAGGAGTGGATGACTTCTTTATACCACCTACAAATCTTATTATTAATCACGTTAGGTAAGAAATTATCTTAATGAACAGCGACGGTGCCCATACTGCTCACTGCTAGTGGGACCCGTCAAACATCCTGACAGCACTTCAGCCATGTTAATGAATGAGCGTGTGATTGAGCTAAATACTCTTATCATTTTTGTGCACAAAAAAAAAAGGAGAAATGACTGAGCATGCTGGTTAGTTGTTATTCAGCAAAGCACTGAGACAGCAAGGAACAAATCTGGGCTTCCCTTGGCCCAGGCTTTGCCAGCCATGCTTCTGTGCAGCATCGCCCTGGTGTGTTGGTACCAGGAACACAGTGGTTAGAAGGTTGGCTTCCCCGCCTGGAAGCTGCTTTAGAATCAAAGATTTACTGCCATTAGTGGTAAAGGTTTGTTCTGCTTCAGGCCACGTTTACAACTGCTTGTTCAAATCTTGGCTCTGTCTGTGAGGAGCAGGGTTTGAGCAGGAAAAAATGATACGCAGTGCACATTAGAAAGAAGAAAATCAGTTCTCTGAACTATCAGTTTTGAATGTTAATGTGATGGAGTGGTTAATGAGATTTTATAACTAACATACTAATAAACTTACAGTAATACTGACTGCTTCCCAGCAGGAACAGGAAGCTTCCCATTAAAGTTAGCAAAATGGATGATAACTTCACAGCAATTTATACTCTTCTTACCCCATTACAACAACTGCTTAATCATCTCCTGTCACCAGTACAGTTTAACTAAGTTAAACTCTCCAGAAATCATAATCAACTCCTTCCATTAAGCTTAGGTTCCCTGCAATGATCACTGAGGACGGAGGGTCACGCTTAAATGATTTGGGGTTGAATGTGATACAAAATAAATAACTTTGCTTGCTGAAACATAAAATAAGACATACTTCATGGCTGTCACTCTTCATTTTCCCCTACCTCCTCTTTCCAGTTTGCATTTAAACCATTGTTACAAGCGAGAGCTGTGCAGGGGTGTGTGGCTGCTACACGTAATGGATTGGGATGAGGAGGTGCAGTCCAGGTTCCAACACAGGAAGGTGGAATAATTGAATTTATTTTTTTTTACTCCTTTTATGTGCTGGGTTTTTTGTTTTGGTTGTTGTGGTTTCTTTTTCCTTCAGTACAATTCATCGGCTGCAAACAGATGATCTTTGGTGAGAAATATTAAATGCAGGCAATTGCAGATAGGTTTCCCCGTGCAAAACAGGCAACGCTGTGCCTAATTTCCTATTTCATTTGTTCAGGGCCAGATCTTTCTCAGTTTTCTCTCACCTTCAGCACAAAAAATAATTGCTCACAGTCTAATGAGACTTACTGGGTTCATGTGCTAAATTCTCCACTCAGAAACAATAAATGGTGATAGCAGCATTTCTCAGGAAGGTGAATATTTAAGCAATCTCTTCTGAGAGCCCAAAATATTTGTATGCAAATGTTCCTGCATGTCTTTTGGCTGCCTGTTATTTCGGATGGATATCTGGAAGCGTAGCCATGTGAATGAGTTCCCAGGGTAGGTTGCTGTCTATTACAATCTCTTTAAGTGCAAGGTTCTCATTGAGATTTTGCATCACAGGTCTCACATGAGCACTGAGCTTCTCCTGCAGCTCTATGCACACAAGATACATCCTGACCCACTTTTTTAAATTGAAGTTTGTGTAAGATTTTTTTTTTTTTTTTTTTTTTTTGTAACTTCTTGAGGCATTTGGCCAAGAATTGAAGAAGTCTCAAGGAAAAAAAAATACTGTCAGGAGAAGCATCTTTTAAAGTGTACTTAAAATGCATTCATCCAAGGGAAGCGTAAGTGCCATATTCAATTTCCCCACACACTCTGCACTATGAATCTCTACTGCGGGTATTTTGTGAAGCCTCTAATGGATGTGAGCATAATGGAAAAATGAGAGGCTTAGCCCAGTGATTTTCGTGGGATCATACACTGCATTGGCTCAGTCCTCAGATGTGAAATCATTGCTGAGCATCTCATTGACAGACGGATTAGGGATAAAAAATAATAAATGCAGTGTTTTAAGCAAAATATCTATTATGTGCAGCAAGCACAGACCTCCATGTTTCAAAAAGCAATTTTAAATCTTTCAGGGAAGAGATGCAAAATTAAGTGCTCGCTTCATTCCCTTCCCTCTGCACTGAATGGGCAAAAAGAGATTCAACATAAGATTAGGTTTTTTTTAAGTCAGTACCAGCGACCTGTGAATCCAGGGGAACACAAACAGGCTGCTTCTATGGGCTCTGCTCAAATTAAGCTGAAACCTTTCCTGGCTTTCTTTTTTTGGCTTTTTTTTTTTTTTTCTCCTTTCTCCTTTCAGCAAAGGTCAGCTTTGCTGCAACATCCATCTTCTAGAGAACATTTATTCCCTGCTCACAGTTGTCGGCCCTCTGGAGTAAGAAAACAAAGACACTTTTCTTCAGCCCACCTTTGCTCATTCTGCTCCTACCTTCCAGGCTGCTGGGACAGTCTGCTCTGCCCTCTGATGCTCCAGTTTCGGATGCAGGGTTGGGCACGTTGGGTCACTCAGTAGTTACATGCAGAGGTCAGAGCTGCTCTCCACCCAGAGAAACAGATTGAATCTGAAACAGATTGAATACTTAGCTTGTTAGTGCCTGCCTACAGAATACCCCAAGCTCTGATGTCATTGTTACTGAGATGTGGGATCTGGAGAACATTAGCCAAGCACACACTCAAGCTTCCAGCATCAGGTTGCTAATTGTAACCAAGTTCCTCCTTGTAGCACGTTTAGAAGCACTGAAACAGGAGGGATTTCTTGCTGAAGCCAGACAGCGTTATTGCACACAGAATGAAGAGGAAGGGATCTCCCACTTTTGCTGTCTTCTTTCTTTCTCCAAGCTTACCCCTGAGTTTCCGGAGATGACTTCAGCGTCATGTTTTCTCTTTCAGGTTTGGCTTCATTTATAACAAATCAAAACCCACCATCCGCAAGATCGACCTGGAAACAGTGACCCACATCAAGACCATCAGCTTCAGGAACTACAGCTGCGCACCACAGACCATGGCCTACACCCACCTGGGGGGATACTTCCTGGTGCAGTGCAGGGACCAGCGGGGGGCTGCTGCCCCACAGCTCCTCATCGACAGCGTCACCGATGCCGTGGTCGGCACCAACGGCGCCGTGCTGGGCACACCTCACATCTCACCGGATGGGCGCTTCCTGGTCAGCGCGGATGGGGATGGAGGCAGGATCCAGGTCCAGACTGTGACCGTCCAGGGGGAAATCAAGCTGATTTATGACTTACAAACAAACATACACGTATCTGATCTGACATTTCAACCCTCTTTCACCGAAGGCAATCAGTACTATATATATGCGACTTCACATTTGCAAACAGATGTGCTTTTCGTAGAGCTGTCGACAGGGAAAATGAATGTACTGAAGAATTTAAAGGACCCTATCACGTCCAAAGACTGGCCCTGGAGCAGCTACAACAGAATTGTGAAAGACAGTGGGTTGTTTGGACAGTATCTCATTACACCAGCGAAAGATTCACTGTTTGTTATAAATGGGAGGCAAAACACATTACGCTGTGAGGTTTCAGGTATAAGGAGGGGTAACACAGTGGTCTGGGTTGGGGAGGTATGAAGGGGCAGCAGCAGCAGAGCCTTTGGCAGATGGTACCAGTTGGACCTTTATGCTGCAACAAGTGAGCAGTAGCATTGTATATTTTTTTACACCAGGGGAAAAAAGAAAAAAAGAAAAAAAACAAACCAACCCTGTCTAGGCTTCATGGTACAACACTGGTCTACTTGCAAGTTTTATAATACAAGGTATGCTCTGCTAATAGGAAGTGGTTTTGAAGGGATATTTTTTTATTTGGGGGTATGAGTTGTGGTTATGAGAAAACGCTGGGAAGCAAATGTCTCCACTGAGCTACCACGTAAGCCACAAAACCTAGTGATTCCGTAGAACAAAACCGATTTTGAGTTCCCATATTGAAGGGCTTTTTTGTTATATTCACACCACCCGTTCTCTCCCCTCCTCCCTCCCCCACCATGCCAGCTGCCCTGCCCAATTTCTGCATCTAAAATACACGATGACAAAGGAAATTAACCATCAGAGAGCAGTTTTCAAACCACAGAGACCTGGGAGAGAGATTTAATGAAAACCGATCCATTTTCTCTGCAGGCTGGCTTTGGGAGGATTCATGGATGTGGTTTCAGAAAGAGGCACAACAGAAATAGTAACTGTCAGCTCGCTGTCTTTGGTGCTTAATTTTGCTCCTGGTACTACTGAAAGCAATGTTACGAGCTCTGCCTCTTCTAACACATACATATAAGGTTGCATAGGAGAAATTCAGCATGAAATATCCAGGCCATTAGAGTGTGTAAAAGCCAGAAAGGACTGGGAGGGGTCAGATATTGTTAGAGGGAGAGAAAATGGAGGTGTTAATCCTTAAGCATCTTGTGAGCGCCGTCAGCTTGGGCACAGGATGCAAAGTCTGCTCTTCAGTGGGCAGAGAATCAATCGTAGTCAGTAGGAGGCAGCAGCACTTCTGGAAGTTGCTAGTTGCTCTCATCAAATATTTAGCAGTGCTGAAGTTGCTAGGCTCTTCATAAAATAACTACAATCAGTATTTTAAGCAGAAAACTCATTTTCTAGTTGCAGCCTTTGCTTGCCTGTTTCTTTTCAGACATTCTGGGAAACCATTCTTTGTTTTCTTTCTCCCCATTTCCAGTACATTCGTTTATAGCCAATCATCTTTTAGTTATGAGCAAAGAAGTTCATGTAAAACCAGCAGAATTACCCAAGAATGCAACAGCTGGCATCAAGAAATTCCACATCAGTTCCCATAAAAATACAGATCCATTTGGTAAGACATAAAAACTTTTCTAATTGCTTTTTGTAATTTTCTATATTCATTACTGTGAAGTAATCAGGGCAGGAGCAGCTCTGGCTCACAAGTGGTGCAAAGCCACAGGAGCACCACAGCCACGAGCAGTTGGATCCCAGCACTGCTTTGAAGTGTGGTCTTGGTGTGGGGGCAAGCTCTCCCCACAGGTCAACATCTGCTGCATCAGAGCCATGCACTGTCCTTTTGGAAGACCCAGCTCCTTTTGAGAATGACCTCATTGCCCAGAGTTGTATGGAAGCAAGCACTGCACACACACATCCAGACATATTTAGAGGCGCAGTAATTTTTTTCCAACAGAGGTGCTTCAAGTCAGCCATTTCACAGTGCACACAGAGGGCTTTAAAGCGAGTGAGTGAAAAGGATGCAGACTGGCAATGGTAATCTGTGCTTTAAGTGTTCAACTGTAACCAAAAGAGAAGTATTTCAGCGTGGCTGTAGACCTGAAGGAATTTAAACCATTTCGGTTCTATAGAAAGCATATACAAATCTGCTCAGACAGACAAAGAAGAGGAGATGAATCCTATGAATTCATTCAACACGGCATCCTTTAAATTGCCCTTCAACACTCATAGGCTTAAACCTACATGTATTGTCACTGATGAGCCATAGGGGTTAGAAGAGACTATCCCCTCATTGCAGCACAGGCATATAAAAGAGATTGGCATAGCCTTCCCTTAGCAATGCATGGTGTCCATGATTTTCTACTCATCTGGTTAGGAAACATACCCACGTCAAGAAAAGGAGGAGACCAGCTCTGTAAGTACCTTTAAATATGCACAACTCCTTTCTTGAGCAAAGCTGTATCCACACATTGCAGTTCATCCTAAATGTGTTCTACTGAGGCCAAACACTGCTCTCGTGTTCTCTTTTATGACTTCTCGAATATTTTGTTATGCCTATGTTTCCCTGTAGAGACGTCCATTGTGTCATAGATCAAATATTACTTTTTTAAGAATACTTAAAAGAAAAATAGAAAAAAAAACAACCTGTAAATATCTGTTCAGGTAAATACTCGAGGCTGGTTTATGTGTAGGCTGTGAAAGATGTGTAACAGACCTCACTGCTCCCTGTTTGTCGCAAAATATCGGACTAGCGTTCACTTGGAGACTCCCACTTGGACCTTCCAAAGATGTTCCCTTCCTTCCCCCTCAGCCCAAGTTCTGGTGATGTGTTTTCTAAATTATCCTAATGGTTATATATCATACTTAGAAAAATGAACTACAACTTAGATTGTCCACACTACTTGTGAACAGCTCCAATGACGGTCAGTTCTGACATTAAAGTGCTGCACATTTGTTACTCGGATTTTATTTTTTGTTACGACACAAGTTTTATATTTGCTCAGAAAGCGTTTAAGTCGTTTTATTTTGCCTCCCAGCTCTGTCAGAAGGAGGCTGCACTGCCTTCTCTGCCCTTTCTTTCCCACTCTGTGTGCTCCGACAATTAACAATCCCTGCCTAATAAACTGACTTAATTAATCACAGTGATTAATTGAAAGGAAATTGAAGTAACAACAGTTTAATTTTTCTATACAAGTTGGGTATTCTGACACAGGATCACAGAAAAAAAAAAATCCTGGTTGACAGGAGGTCTCTGGTCCCAAGATCAGATGCGTTTTCCAATCAGTGCTGATGTTTAATAGCAGTATAATGCAAATACTAATATGCAAATACTATAATATAACTACAGTGCAAATACTATACTGAAAATACTGTCTCCCCTGAGAATTTCTCTCAATATTGCAATTTTTTAAATGGGAGTTTTTACTTAACCTCTCTACCTATGCAGCCCAGTGACTGTTTTGAAATTGCCCACATGCAATGTTACCACTTGGAGAGAAAAGTCACAAGTGCCTTAAGATGAAAGCTGACAGTAAGAAGCCTTTTCTCATCATTTAACACATCAAGTCATTATTTCTTTTTCTCTTTACCACCACATGCAGTAACACAATTCCAAGAGGTCTCAGTGGGCAGAGGTTGGCATTGCTATGGGGTCAATGTCAACTGGAGACTGCTGAGTGCTGAGCTGCTCAACCAAGAGACCTGGCCATGGTGAGATGCCAGCAGCAGAAGGGATTTGGCCATTGGGCCGTGCTAACCCCACAAACAACTCTGACACGAGACACAGCAGTCCTGACGACCTGTCAACATGTGCTTATTTACTTGATTAGTACCATGATTATGTCTTAATTACTGCAGTGCCCAGCAGCACGCTTGGCACTGTGTGAAGGAGATCGAGAGGCCGAGCGCTCTGCTCTGTGAGGAAAAGAGCCAGTTCCTCACCTGACCTCACAGCAGGTCAGCAAATCGGATAAAGCAGGACCTGGGGCTGGGGAGAGCTAGAAGTGAACACAAGCACGCAGCCTGGCTGTTCACCAGCAGTGCAATGCTGGCATGACACATTGCCTGTATATTTGCCTATCCAGGGCATTATTCCAAGCAAACTTCCATAGGGTGAATCACACGACTGTTCTTTCTCTTTGTTGAACCCCAGGATGACCCACTTGTCCCCAGGGCAGTCCATAACTGACTGTGCTCCTATAAATCACCACTGCATGCTTGGATTACTTCCCCCTTAGAAAAAAGGTGGGGAGAGTCATAGAATCCTGGGATCATTACGGTTGAAAGGACCACTAAGTTCAACTAATCTGATCACCGATAAATCACCACCACACCACCAAACCACATCCCTCAGTGCAATATCTGCCCTTTTCTGCAACAGCCCCATGGACAGTGACTGCCTCCTCCCTAGGCAGCCTGTGCCAGTGGTGCATGACTGCTCTTTGCAGAAGCCATTTCTCCTAATATCTGATGTCTACTTCTGTGAACAAAGATTATCCTGCAAGGCAAGTAGCCAGCGTGCAGCTTCTGATTTCAGGATTTCTGAGATGTGCTCAGCCTCAGGATGTGTCTGAGGGCGAGCAGCGCTGTGCTGCCATCGACCCTGCAGCCCCACCATCAGCAGCTACAGAAGCACTGACACAAGCAGGAGAGGGGGGAACTTAGGGATGTGGGCAGCCTGCAAAATCCTGGTTCTGCATAGCCTAGCAGCTCCTCTGAGAATACCTGGTGCTCTAAAACAAAGTGTTTTCATTCTACAGTGTTTTCATAGAATCATTCAGGTTGGAAGAGACTTCTAAGATCACCACATCCAACCCCAGCCCACCCTTATGCCCACTGCCCATATCCCCAAGTGTCCCATCCCTCCATTCTGGAATAACTTCAGGGACAGTGACTCCCCTACTCCCTGGGCAGCTGTGCCAGTGCCTGACTGCTCTTTAGAGAAGATATTCCTCCTAATATCTTATGTCTACTTGTACAAACAAAGATTATCCTGCAAGGCAAGCAGCCAGCATGCAGCTACCATTCTGGATTACATCTGACACCACCTTTATTGTCTGACTCACTGCTTTGCATTTACTTTTTTTGAATGCATCCCCCAGACACTTGGAAGCATGGAAGTCTCTCCCCCTGGAGACCAGGAAAGCTCTTGGGTTCCTACTAAAGAGGTGCTGCAGCTGTGTCTGGCACTGAGCACGGGATGAGTTCCCAGACAGTTGGGGAAGCAAGGACCAATTGCTCCAGTCTTCTCCAAGAGCACACAGACACCAAAGTGTAGCTCATTTCCAACCTGCTGCCACCAAGGGGTTGCTTTGTTCAATGAACAAAATAGAAAGCATGCTTCACACCACCCTAAAAGCAGCAGCTCGAGAGGCAGGCCATTTTACCTCTATTTACAGGTGGAAACATCCCCAGAATGCAAAGCCACTGCTTCAGGTACCAGTGTGAACAGATGGGGCTAACAGCCCATGTGGGACAGGAGCAGCACAGAACTGCTTTGGACCTGACCGTATCCAATCACTGCATGGCCACACTGATGCCCAAAGCTCTTCATGCACTGCTTCAGTGCTGCTACGTGCCTTGCTGTAAGTCCCTTGGGTACCTTTAGTCCTCCCAGGCATGGCTTGCTAATCATCAAGTCCAACCACAACCTGACCATGCTACCCTAACTCTAACAACCCTCTGCTCAATCATGGCTCTGAGCAATTATTATTTTCGTATTTTCCAAATGCTTGTAGTTACAAGGCAAAGAGAAAAAGGAAAAAAAAAAACGGGGGGGTGAAGGGGAAAAAAAAAAATGAAAGAGTAGAACAAGAGGGAAAAGGGAAAAAGTTGTCTTTTTTTTCTTTTTTAAACAGTGAAAGGACAGCAGAGCAGGAGGGCAGGTGCCAGTAATTTTTTAATTAAAAGGAAAAAAAACACTTGTCCCTTCATACTTTCAACCACGATCCCTTTGAACACAGCTGCACCCCATAGCCTACAGTAACAGGTGCTGCACTGAGCTGCACACACAGCATTCCACTCTGGTCTCATTCCTACACAGCATCTAAGAGATTTACTTCAAAACACAGTACTGAAAAGCCAGCAGAATGCACAGCACTGCCAAACCACCAAAGAAACACAGACCAACATCGTGCACTGCCATTTTTTTTGGCCAGCAAAACCAGGACAGTGCAACCAGAACCCAGCATGTATCGGTCTATCAAACGGGGATGGAGGAGAAGGGAGGAGGAGGAGAGATTGCCACGATTGTTTCTGTTTAGAAGGAAAAGCAGCAACTCCTGCACTAAACAAGCAGTTTTAGCACAACAGTGCACTATGGTTTAAAAAACAAACAAACAAACACCACGAAGTCTTCATACCCTTAATTACACATATGGGAAGAGTCATTATTGCATCCCTACAGCACAGCACTGAACTCCTTGCTGGGAAGGCGCTGAGCCCTCCTACGGCAACCGCAACCCCATCCCCACAGCTCAGCCAGAAGGGACAACCCGAGCAGGTAGGAGCCCCAGGAAGAGGGCAGACCTGCCGCCAAAAGCTTGCTGTTCCTCCCCTGAGGCCACCGAAAAACCCATGAATGCATAGAAACTAATGAACGCATGTCATTAACTAAGAAAGCAACAGAAACCAAACGCTTTTGTCAAGACTTAAGCACAGAAGAGCAAAGAACAACGTTAACTTGCATTTAAAGAGACAAATACCTGAGTTTAACCGGGTGTTTTGTGGATCCCCTGCCGAGCTCCTCGACGCCCTGTAAGCACTGCTCTGAAGGCAGCACACTGGGAATATAAAGGCAGCTCCCACCCACTGTCCCACCGGGCAGCACAGGTGGAATGCATTTGTAGTTACTTTGCAGCAGCACCTGGTGTCTGAGGGGGGTGAAAGCCAATCCCACAGAGTGCTTTCTCTAGAAACACTGTAAATGCTTTTTTTTTTAATTTTTTTTCTGCCTATTTCACAGTAAAACTTTACGAACTTGTGCTGATGTTGTCTGGTTTATCCTTTTGGGGGTGGTTGGTGACTGCAGATCATCCCCTTTTGGCAGTCTGCACTCAATGGCTTCTTACAGTGAGCTCAGCTGTGTGGGGTGCAGTGGTTTTGGGGCGCTGAGGGGTGGAAGGGGTGAGCTGCTGCTGTCCCAGGCACCGTGCTCCATTCCAATGGCTCTGCTGTTCCTCTGTCATTCATAATTACAAATTTGGCCTGGCAAGAACAAGTCTGCCTTCACATGGAGCCATCGGAATGCCGAGACACAGATGGCTGATTATCGAAATGTCTGATGGCATCTTTGTAAGAGTCCTAAGGCAAAAAGAAGCGCTTCTGACAAGCATTATTTGCTGAAACAAATTCCATTTAATTAAGACACAAGGTCTGCATTGAAAGACTGCTTGTCAACAACGCTAGCTGCAGCAAACACTGCTAGAGGTTATGCTTTGCATTACGGCTGAGCGATAAAGGACAGGCTTTGCAAAGAGGTTCTGAACCCCTCCTGTGCAGCAGGGCTCAGCTGGTCCTTTTCCTTGTGTGCTCTCCTACCTTCAAAGCTCAAATCATTGCTAGTGAAAACCCCCAGCTTCAGAGGTTAAATCATCTCTGACCCCTCAAAGCTCATTCCTGCAGTGCAGGGCTGCTCTGTGAGGTGTGCAGAGCTCCTGTGCCCCACCTGCAGCTCCAACCCTTGTGATGGCACTTTGGAGGCTGCAGGACCATGCATTCTGAGCATCATTCCAGCAATGGGGGTTACAGGCAGAGCAGCAGCCCGGGGTCCGTGGTGTCCCATATGGCAGTAAAACTACTCAAGGAGAAATTATGCAGATAGCCAACATGCTCGAGCTGAAATGAATTATGCTGAAAACATCAGCACAAGCAGCAGTCAATTTGTGTTACGGTCAACGAGCGCAGCTTCATTTGTTTTCTCCTCTCAGAGGCCCCTGGGGGGCTCCAGGGCTGGGATGTGGTAATGAACACCCCAAAGCTCCTCCATCCGCACCCGACACGACAAGGAAGAAGTTCACTCCTAACAGCTATCGTGCAGGCAGCATGTCTTTGCCCAGCAGGGCTGGCACCTTGCTTTACAGAGGGCAGCAGTGAAGGTGCTGCCTAATTTCTGCAGTTTGGATGTGGGCTGAGCCCCTGCTCTTGGGCTGCTCTCCCACTGCTCCCGTCCCTGTTGCAGGGTCTGCTTCCCCTGTGCAAAACCAGGAGAGTGCACTGCTCCATGCCATCACCACAACAGGGAAACAGGCAGTTAGTAGATGCATCTGCAGTTTTATCTAAGACAAAGGTACAGCAAAAAGCAAAACCTACAAGCCATGAGCCCATTGCCTGCTGGAGGTGGGCTTTTCCCAGTGCGGCCTGAGCAGTGTGTGCAGAGCATGGGAGGCTCTCTGGTGGGGTTTTGGAGGCTGATGCCCCACCAGAGCATTCCCGTGATTTCTTTTTCCCCATCAAAGTTTTTCCTCACCCAGAAAGATATGGGGAAAAAAATCCCTCCCCTGGTACAGGGGGCTCATAAAGCAAAGATGCATTCACCAAAAGCCCGGTGCCTTCACGGCCTCAGCCCCAGGGGTGCCTTTTCCCAGCCAGCCTTTATTACCTGAACTAATGTCCTGACTGGCTTCCAAGTAAATAAAAGCCTTCATCTTACTCTCCGCGGCACAGCGTGAACAGATTTCTCCTTGGTCTGTCTGTTTCCTGTAAAACAGAATGTGGCCACTGTTCAGAACAGCATTTGTTATGATGGAGTCACTGCAGATGAATGAGATCATCCCTGCAGGGCGCTGGGGCACACAGAGCTGCAGATCAGTGTCCCTTTTCCTGGGGTCAGCAGCCAGCACTGCCCCATCCAAGGCAACACCACTGTCTGTGGGACAGGGAAAAATCCTTTGGGCAGTAATGATGGATGTCACCCAACTCCCAGACTCTCATTATATTGTATTTTTGCACACCTGTGTTTTTTAGCATTTGCAATGCAGGGATGCCCAGCTTGTTCCCTGCCCGTGGCCAGACCTGTGCTAAGGTACAGCCTTGGTTTCTGAGAAGTTCTTGGCTTGGCAAAGAACCGTTTTCCTCCAATCCATGTAGTGCGACGTGGCAGTGTTCCCCAGAAGGACAGAATTTACTGAGCACTTGCTATGGCTCCAAGTAATGAGCAACAGGAGTGGAAATACGAGCCTTTTGTGACCAACAGGAAAGGGCTTTGTCATCCTTTGTAACAGAATAAAGCAGGTACATGTTTAAAACTGACATCTTCACCTTCCTACAGCCTCACAGGCAGCACAGCCCTGCCCTGCTGCCACCGACGCCTTCTCAACATATTGCAGCTCTTCCCATTATGTGCTTTAATCAACATTTTCTAACTGAGCTCACACATTTTGCAGCCTTCCTGCAGCAAAGGAAGTTCCCCTCCAGCTGCCATCTCCTCACTTGACCAAAACTCTCCCCATGTTCACTGGGAAGGGTTCCATGTTGGCACAGCCCCATGCTGGACCCAAAAGGTTGTTCTGTGGGACTGGAGACCATATCTAGCGGTTGTACCTCGGTAGAGCAAGTCACACCACGTTGACTTGATGTATGAGTGCAGGAAGGAGGAGTGGGAAGAAATAAGGAGACTTTTGCAGAGATAAATAGGATTTACAATGCTGTCATCTCTAGCAACTTTGGCATTTCAATTCATTAAAAGTCCAGACAAATTAGATGTTTGTATTCATTTAAAATAATTTCTCCTCTTTGACCTAGCTTAATTTATCACATTACTTCTTTCTGCTGTGCTTAGGAAGGCTGCTGTTTAAAAGGACCCAAAGGAATATATGAGTAAAATATTAAGTAGTTATCACTAACAACGCAGAGCATTAAAACCCAGCACCACAGCTTTCCTGCTACTGCTTTTGCCCAGCCCAACAGAAAGCACTCTCCTGCAGATACAGAACCTGTATTGGTGGTACTACTAGAGCTGGGGCACCTCATGACAGACTTCTCATGACTAACACACTTATCTCTGGAGCTCCATTGTGGTCACTGCAGAGGAATAGCAGCGGCAAAGGGAAAATCCTGCACGCCACCATGAACTAATACTGGTTTGTTATTGTCTTTTCTCCAATGTTTCTAATAAAATTCCTCCTTGGCCTGTATTTCATATTCTGTGCTTCCACATTTCTGCCATTTTTACAGGTACTTTGCAATTCTGTTGGCAAAGGAGCTGTGCTTCATTCAGTAGGAGCTGCAGCCCGTGCTCATGTGGGCAGACACACAGTGAGAAGCCCCAGAGAGAAAGAAGTTTGATATAAGGAAGCTTCAAAGGTGACTGACAGCTATGATCACTCTCCTGATGTTGTGTTCCACACACACGTATGTATATGTACACGTGGTACATCCTAGTGGCTCCCTGAAGATGATGTGGGCTTTCTTTACATTTCGTGGAGTCAGGACAGTGTCCCTCTATTCCTCCTTCAGCAGTGCTGAAGTCTGTGACATGGCGTTAATGCTGCTTTGGCCTTCCTTTATTACCAGCCTTTTAAAGCAGCCTTAATTTAAATGCACACTTTTGCTGCTTAATGTCATGTGTTTCCCAGGTGAGGAGGCTCTTCATGTCACGACCACCATCTGTTGGCTGTCTGACACGTTCAGGGGATCGTTCCATGCGGTCTGATCCAATTTCTGCCTGAAATCCCTGCTCCTTTCTCTGGGTGGCATCCAGGAAACACCTATGATTTTTCATTTTGAAATGCCATTTGCATCTGGCTGCATGCTGACCGGGGAGTAAAGAGAGCTGTGGGGAAATGAGTGACACCAACGCCAGCAATTTGTTATAATGACTCAGAAAATTACAAGACGAAATGTAGGTGTCAGCACTACAATAAAAGGAGGGCTCATTCATTCTCCCCTAAGGACTTCCTGCTCCCAACCAGCGCCCCGCTCCCATGCTGAACTCAAAGCACAGGGCAATGGGCTCTGCTACAGCACCAGGTGCTTTTCCAGGTGATGGGCACCGCTGCTTTCAGCCCAGCCCAGCACTGCGCCGTACCCAGCACCACAGAACAGCTGAGTTGGATAGAATGGTTGGGTTGGAGGGGATCTTTCAGCCCCCCAACCCCATGCCTGCCGCAGGCTGGCTTCCTTCCATCAGCTCAGGCTGCCCAGTGCCCATCCATGGCATTGCTCACCTCCAGGGATGGGGCAGCACAGCACTGGGCTGCGGTGCCAGCACCTCACCATCCTCTGATTAATTTCTACCCAACATCTAGCTGAAGTTTCTCCTCTTCCAGTTTGAAACCATTCCCCCTTGTCCCACGCACAGAAAATAGCAGCACACAGTGATGATAATCCACTGAGCCCTCCTGTTGCAGCCGCTCTGGATGTGACCATATGTGACAGAAAGGGATCTCTGGCACGCTGGCTTGTAATACCATAACATATGTGTAATATCTGAAGACCAAGATTATCTCTCTATTAAATTAGATAACAGATAATTAGATAATTTTAATTTACTTTATGAATCTTTTAGAGAGTAAACTGCTTACAGGCAGCTAATGCAATAAACTTACTTTATAACCAGAGAGCAACATCTGTTACAGTGGAGAGTCTGCAGCACGCATTAGGATTCTGTGCATGCCCCGCAGTAGTTAGAGTAAATGTATCATTAAGTTGGTATCCTTTCCCATTCAAAGCACACTTTTCAAGATTTATGTACTGCAGACAATAAGATAGCAGGAGAATCAACTTGCACTTGGCTCCTCTTGCATTCACCCCTGTCCCATGGTGAGATAATGTCAGTAAGATGTAAGGCAAAGTGTGGAAATCAGGTCACTTCCACACCTAGCAAAAAATACAGAACTGCCCCCCTCCCACCCCACGCATACACAGGCATGGCAAAGGCAGAAGCTGTGGTAGAAAGGCATCAGAAAAGTCACAGTATCAAGTCCTCAAAAATCAAGGGACTTCACAGAATCACAAGGCTGGAAGGAGATCACCTAGTCCTACTGTCATCATACAGCCCTCTTAGCACACACACACCTACTCTTGCAATGGATGTGGCATGCCTATGCCAGACCCAAAAGTGCTAGAAAAGATATGTGGGCAAAGCAATGAACGTCAGGAAAAACATCAAACCAACCCCACCTATTCCCAAGGCACAACACTACCCTGTTTTCAGTAGTGACCACTGTTTGAATGTTAGAGCAACCTGGGTTTGGAGGCTGAATGCTTTCCTGCCATTGATACGGCTTGTCTGTACTTCTGGTTGAGCCAGCAGCACAACATAAAAAACCAAACCAAACCAGATGAGCAGTGCTACTGAGTTCCTGAGCAGTAATAGAAAACCACATTGTCTCTTTGGGCACATGAGCATAGCACCGAAGATATCTCTTGATGACATTCATGCATTTTCATTTTAAATTGATCTGCCACATCAGACACACTTGCAAACCCTGTCAATGGTCAGCACACACTCCAAGAAAGCTTTGTGGGCTTACTGGGCAAATCTCAGTGCAGCCCCTGACCTCAGTGCTCTAGGTCAGCATTTGGAGACACATGTTCCATATTGAACAGAAGGCAGGTTTGATGTTTTTCTGGTTTTGGAAAGGTGTCCTTTCCCAAGAAAACACCATCCAGAAACAAGTGTGGACACTGCTGTGTCCATGAACCTCACCCTGAGAGTGCAAAGGAGGATGGGGACATGCACGCCCCCAGCCACAACCACTTTGGACCTTTAACATGAACAGCTTTAGATGCTCCATGCGTTAGCTGAGGGACTCTGTGCTCACAGTGCTCCAACAGTGAATACTGGGCTCAGTGCTCCAGGTTCTGATCTCTTACCTGCACTTAGGTAAACTAGCATACAAACAGGCACAAGGGAGCTGCCTCAGACTTATGGGCCATTCAGGAAACTGCAGCTCCAGTGCGTGCAGAAATCCTTGCACGAGCCATGGCACGAGCTGCTGTGGGACAGAAGTGTCAGTATGTGATGCACTGACAGCATGATAGCTGGGTTAGGCACTAGAAAGAATTTCCTGAGGTGGGGGAAATGCACAGCTCCTCCACAGAGAAATATTTCTGGTCCAATCTCATTTATCATGCATTCATTCGTTGAGTAAATATTCATAATATATAAATGCTGGTGTCACTTTAATGTTCTGATTAGCATGGTACATCTTTTCCTCTGTCTAGATAATGGTGAAAGTCATACTAATTGAAGTAATGTTGTGTGTCAAATGATACAGAGCTGATTTACTTAAGACTTGGATGTCTGCTTCAATTAACTTCCAAAGTATATTGCGTTCAAGTTCCTCTTTCTGTCTTTGATGAAATATGGTACATAAGATGTATGTGAGCTGCAAAGCAAATTCACCAGCCTTCTATTACCTCTCCATACATCCCCTGACCTCCTGTCAATGCCAAAGCAGAGAGAAGCCTGCAGCACCCAGAGCAGATATCCCCTCTCTTGCAATAAATCCGTATCTATTTGCAAACACCAGATCCGTGCACTTTCTGCTTTAGTATTTGAGGTTTTCTGTACCTGCACAGCTGTTCCAGCAAACAGCCATTCAGGGGGGAAAAGCTGCATGTGGAAAAAAAAAAGATGTGAACCATATAAAGACCATATGGTTGAGTGAAATCAGATCATCATGTACAGATTGCTTTTTTAACAGTTCTTGGATGTGTTTTTAAATTACCTTTGCAAGTCCCACAAAAAGGCATTGCACCTTTGGGTTACGACTGAAAGGTTGGCCTTATTGCTATCCATTCTACCTTGTCATTGCGGTATTCTTACTGGAGTGCCTTGTACAGACTGTCACTGTATTGCCATGGTCCAAAAGGGTGTTTGAAGAGGAGCTTACATGGCAATGGAGCATCTCTTTCAGGATGAGTGAGGGGGATGAATTATGAAAGAAGAGATGTTAAGTGAGCACCAGCAGGAAAACCTATTTTGGCCACAGCGGTTTCTAATGAAACAAAATAAAATAGTCAATGGTTGTGCAGATATTACCTGAGCAGCATAGGAAGAGAGGAATCTTAGATCATTTGATTTTCAAATAGCGAAGCTGCAAGTTCAGTTGCCAGCACACCGCTCAGCTCTCAAACCCATTAAAATTAACTGTCTGAGACCTCAGCCAGGCTCCAATTCAGAGCACTTCAGCTCAAGGTGCAACTCTGTGCTCAAACAGCAACCCTTTCCTACTGAGAACCACATCATGCCCTCAGTGCTCAGCACTGGCATTCAGTACCCCATGGAGTACACTGCACCATCACCCCAGCGCCCACCTGCTGCAGCCCAGCTGCACTCCGTGCTTAGAGTGCTTGGAATTCTCCTGGTGAACCACAATTGCCCGAGAAGGAACCAGTAAATATTTGATCTATTGTCTGTAGTTTGGATGAGAGCTATTGAATTTCTACCTGCAAAGATGAGTTGCGTGCTGAGAGAATCAGAACCAGGCGCTCATCATGGGATGGTGAGAAATGCAAGCTCTGTCTGGAACCATCTGAACATCCAGCTCTTCTGCTGGGCTGCTCACTGTTCTCCCAGAGCTGAGAGCGCTACATGAGCGCTCATGCCATGGATTAACCTGGGAAGCTGCACCCCTCCCATGGACTCATAAAGGCTTGTAAAGGAGCAAAGTTGATCAGCACCAATCAGCCACCAACAGCAATACCAGCTGCAGCTGGATCAATGGGAGGTGACACCATGTTGGTGTGTGGATGTGCATCCGCCCGTGCTCCAGCAGAGTGGTGGCCATCAGCTCCATCACCAACAGGACCTCCAGCAGCATGACCTTCTGCAGGACAGAGGTGAAAACACTCAAGTTGCAGCTTTCTTATTTTTAATTAAGTTAATTCCTTCCATTACTTTAATTTAGTAATTTGTATTTAATTTCCTGTTCAAGGAGGAAGAGAATGAGGAGAAGCAGATGTTGCCCCCCGCGGTCTGTGGAACAAAGGGAGCCAGGAAAGCTCATCCGTCCATCTGATTGCTTTTTTATTAGGTAGCACAGATGCTGGGAAGGTGGTGAGAACAGAGGTATGTCGAAGCATTAACTTCTGTGTTGTGGTTTTTCACTGCTTTTTTCCATCCTGATGTGAAATACGCAGTTAAAAATAAGATGGAAAATAAGGTAGCAAGCAGTGCTCTCCCAGCCATTGCACCTGCAGACAGCGGGTTGTTGCCTGTTTTTCTGACACGTAAGAGAGAAGGGTGACTGGGGACTTTTTGCAGTAAAGAACTGTGTTCTCTAAAGGACGTTTAAGCAAAGGTTTATTTATGTATTTTATCTGTAAAGCTCGGTGCATCTGCTTCATGTAGAAGTTCAAAGCAGTAACTGCTAAAAAGGTGCAGGACTGGTTTAATGCAGGTTGACATAACCATGGGTTTGGCACACAGATCTGAAAACTTTTCAAATGATGCAGCATCTTCATCTGTGCTCTGAGCTGCTCGGTAGCAGTGGTTGCAAATGCAAAAATCATCATACACTGCAAAGCAACACGAAGGAATGCTGCCCCATCTGCCCAAACCATCAGGACAGGAAAAGGAAAAGGAATCTTTCCAATATGTACGGTTTATCCTTTTTTGCCCCCTGAGATTTTCCCAGCAGATGAATAGTTTTAAAAGCTGCAGCAACAGATATGTGGCTTAAATGGGGAACGACCTCTGCTGAACCTGAAAATCTATCAGTCCATCTTCGAGAGCTCTGTGCTCACAAACCAATGAGTTTAACATGACACAAATTAAATTGCTGTAACTGTCCTTTGAGTGCAAGTCAAGGCACTGCAGAATGAGGAGAGCTGAGAGGCTGATGGCTGAGCCTGGAGAAACACATGGGCAGACCCAGGGACAGAGAGCAGCCCTGGTTTTGCCCTGCCCTGAACCTCCTCTCCTTCTGCTCTGTCAGCTGAACTGCACCATGCTCCTGGCTATGGCCTTTAGCTTCCACTCACTGATTCACTCACCAACTCAGCAACGTCTGTCTCAGAGATCCCCATCACCAAGTCTGGCAGAGCCCCTCCAGATGGCTCTTGTTATAGCACTCATCCCTGACTGCACCTTCCCACCTGGACGATACCCCAGCCCTGCCCGCTGCCTCTGTGGGCAGCTTTGCACTGGTATGATTGAACCCCTCAGAGCACTGAGAGCTCAGTGCATGCAGCTGCAGGTGCTCAGCCCCACATCTCCACCGTGGCTTTGTTTCTGGTACAGAGAAGAGAGCACAGCGTGGGTCTGCTGGGCAGAGCAAAGTGCCCAGCAAAGAGCACAAGCAGCACAGCTCTGGGGAAGATTTGTGCCTTGTGCTGGAAGAGAGCTGTGCTCTAAAATAATTTTGTGGTGAAGAAAAGTCAGTGAAATATGCAAAGCGTTCTCTTCTGTTTCAGTCATTCCAAACTCTAAAAATTCACGGCTGCATCCAGCTCTGTGGCAGGCTGACACTGCGAGGAGACCAGACCATGACTTGGTATGTAAATAAGCCCATAACGTCTGGAATTTTTACATGAAAATCAGATTGCAGCAACCGTTGTGTGGATTGTTTCATTCCTACGTACGTGACTACGCAGCGTTTCTGTACAGAGAAGGCATTTAATAAACCTTTAAATGATCAATCAGTGAAACAAACACAGCATCTCCTGCAAAGCCATGCCAACTTTTTAGGAAGTGCCTCTTCCTTCTGTCATTAATGTAATAAGCCTGAACAACATTCTCACAGCAATTAGGGTCAATGTCTGCTATTAGCAACCACGGATTATGAACATCATAAACCACGACGGCCCCAGAAGACAACATGTGTCACAAGACTTTCTCCAGTGCCAGTGCCAGGCTGCTGTAATGTGGCACTTATTGCGACAATAGGCTGTCTGGGATCACTCAGTGCAACAGTTTTCTTGTCTCTATGGGAGTTCTCTCATTTCGAGAAGTTCAGCAAGTGCTGTAAGTCTGTATGTTAGCATGGATGCAAGAGAAAAGGACGTCTACGCCAAAGAAAAGATCAAAAACTGCTCTTTCAAACTCCTCTCCCTCTGCTGTTACCTTCTGGCATTGGTTCACATGGGGACAAGCGGGCACTTTCCAGACTTTAAAGCATTTCCTTGCAGAAGTGCCAGTGAAATGTTTCAGAACAAGCAGTACTCAGCCACTAACCTTAATTAAAAGCAATGTGATTTAAGTGTAACACCGGAGGTCACCTGGGCAGGTTGTGGATGTTAATTGTGATTGTTACTGTACGATGTTCCAAACTCAAATTTCCATTCCTTGTGTGCAATAAATCCTACGAATCAGGTTATAAAAAGAATTGCAGTGTACAAAGCATGCATCATCTCTAACTCAAATACAGGAAAGAGTTCAGCAAACTGTGATTACCCCTCTGAACACCTCCATGCAGCTGGAAAATATCCCCTTTCAGTGGGGGAAGTGGATATTGCTGCCTTCATGCCGACCTCCACGGCTTGTGGTCAGCATCTGGGGAGCAAACCAAGGTGCCACCTGTCCGTCAGAGCCACCTCGAGCAGAGTGATGGAACACATAATGGTACAAAACCTTAAAATAGACCTTTTCCTCATAAATACATCCGCGGGCTTTTTCTGTCTCCTGCAAAAATACCTGCACTGCCAGATTTGCCCTCAGCAATCATCAGGTTGCCCTTCGTGCATCCGTCCAATGCAATAACATACTGTGCTTTCAACGACCAGCCCTTACAGAGTGAAACCATCACCTCCCCAGCTTGGATTGTGAGCTGGGCTTACAAGCAAAGGGCTGCAGGGATTAGTGGAACACGATGGCCACTGATCCCACAGTGAATAATGGTGCTGGATCTCCTGGTAAGTGCACTGTTAACAAATAGATAACCTAAAGCGATGTCATTCCTGCAGAGTATCTGGAGTGTTGACTTGAAAATAAACTCTACACCCAACTTTAAATTCTCTTCTCTGGCCATTTTGGAGTATTAACCACACAAATCCCACATTTGGTACGGCAGCACACCGTACAGTTCTGTATTTAGCCTGCAAGGTTCAGCAGGATTTGTGCTTTAGTTTGAAAAGGAAAAGCCCACCTCTGCCATCTCCTCCTGGAAACACTGCTGTTCTCCCTGGTTCCATTACACTCAATTCCAACGGTGTGATCAGCATATTTAAAATTCAATCAGCCTCCTCGTTTAGAACATTCCGTGTGTGTGTCACACTAACAGTCAACAAGAGTCCTGAATTTAACATCTGTTCCTACTAGTAAGTGGTTTTAATTTGAGGACTGAAAAAATATATAAAGTAATTACTAGGCACTCAATCACAATGAATAATGTGTTTGCTCCCAGCAGTTCTGTCCCGTCAGCAGAAACTCTGCAGAGGCAGAAAAGTGTAATTGCTAAAACTGGGGGAAAAACCTGAAAGTACCAACACTGGGAGCAGGCTCAGAACAGTTGCTCCAGCAGTGCTGCTCCTGAGGTCCCTCAGCCCCCCAGCAAACACCTCTCCTTCACAGTGCTGGCCGTGGGGTTGGGCAGAGTTTGCCCTGTGAGCAGAAAATGAGGTTGAGGAGAGAGGGAATGACAGCAGTGGTCAGAGGATGGTAGGGAAAGAGCAGTGGTGCTGGCTTGGTTTTGCATACAGCTAAGAACATCGTGCCACCACTTATTTAGTTAGTCAGTGGAAATCAGAATTCAACAAGGAATTATCGCAGTCCCAAACACTGAAAGCTATAATGTTGGAGTTTGCACTGAGGCATTTTCACTTGAAGAGAATACAGGAGAGGATGCCAGCAGATGGCTGAGAAGCCTGCACGGAGAACACCAGCACCAGCATGAGATTGTAGATATCAGGCTTGGAAGAATAAATTCTGCATCCCACAACTTAACTATAAAGCATTATGAGGCACTGCTTTTGCATATTGCAGTGCCTTTGCTGCTCACTCAGATAAGCCCAGCTCCAGAATGCAACTTCTTCCATTCCACATTTCCATTTAGCATTCCTGTTTCGTATGCTATTCTGAGACCCGTTACTTGCAGTCTGGATCTTAATGCAAATATTTAAAGCTCAAGATAGGCACAGGAATGGGGAGCTCGAGCAACTGATCAAGCATTAGAAAGCCTTCTATCTTCCCAAGTTACCATTTCACTTTTAATTCAGCACAGCAAGTAATTGTGCGTATTCCCATTAATGGCAATAAGGACAACAGGATTAAAGAGCCAAAATAAACATGAAAACTGGACCTGCCCTCCTCCTCCTCCTCCTCCATTTCCACGCCATTTGCAGCTGATCTTCCCAGCATCCCTCAATCAGTATTTCAGATCCATAAGAAAAATCCCAGGAAGACGTTACTGGATTGTGTTTTCAATTGCATCTTTCCTTACTGAGTTAACAGCAAAATGCCCCTAATGCTGCTTTTATAGGGGCAATCAAAGATACGCACCGTAGCAAATGTATCTCTAACAAAATGAAATGTCCAAATTGAAAGAAATGAGATTCTACTGATATCTTCAGCTGGAAAATCAACCTGATTCGTCTGAAATTAACCTGGCTTGCGGTCTCTGAACACTTAATTGTTGCTTCTCTGGTATCCACTAATAGGCTATAACTCAAAGGAACGCGAATGATAATTGGAACTCTTTAAATTCCATATTGATTTGGTTCAGTAGTTTACAGCTTCGTGGCTCTGCCAGAGCACTGTGTGCACATGCATCAGTGTATGCATGCGTGTAACAAACCCTGAGCAGCAGCAATCCATGAAATCCACCTGGGAAATGGCAAAACCACAGCCACGGGTATTCACCAAGTGCTACATTCCTATTTGGTGACCAAATCCCCCAGATCTGTTAAAATGACAATACATCCTTTACAATACACCCAATACATCCTTTTCCTGCAGTGACTCTCCTCAGGAGGCTGCAGCCAGTTCTCCAGCCCCACATCTGACCCTTGGGATGAGGCATGCTGCAGGCAGGACAGCAGGGTGCTGCTGCATTTTACCTGCTTCTACTTCCCTCTCTGGCCCCAGATGACCACTTGCTTTTGAGATACCACCACCTCCAACACACAGTGACAGGTTTGACAATCACTCCCCTTCAGCCCAGTCAGAACTCACTAAATAAATCATAACAAATGAGTTTAACATTCCAGCCATACCCATCTCCTCATCTGGCTTCAGTACCACCAGCCAGGTTGAATTTATGCTCAGTGTAATCAACCTAGATAATTTCCTTCCCTGATAAATTTTGTGTCTGTTTTTTGTGTGTGTGTGTTGTCCCTTTTGATTCTCCCACCTTGTCACCAGGTAGGTGACCACTGACACAGCTGTCCTGGAGGCAGTCTGGAGGCCCACTCCAAATCGGGGTGAGTTGGAGCACATCAGCTCCCAGCACCCCACAGCCATGGGATCTGGCCTGGAATCACACAGGTTCTGCAGCAGTGGAGGGGCATGTTTTACCTGTCCAAAATTTGGTGGGATGCTTTAGAGAGCTCCAAGGGAGTCACCATCCCTGCAAGTGCCTATGGATACCCAGAGATGTGGCACTGGGGTATGGTCAGTGGGCATGGTGGGGATGGACCTGGGGATCTGAGAGGTCTTCTCCAACCTGAATGGTTCTATGATTCTACTCCAGAGGTCCCTTTCAACTCCTATGATTCTGTGATTTCCCTCTCTGAGGGCCCCTAGTGTAGCATGTGTTAATTTTGCTTCTATACCACATCAGAGAAAAATGAATTGCACGTTACACTATGACCTGAGTCACACAGCAGCTCCTCCAGGACCACGCAGGCTGAAAAGCAGTGGGTTTCTCTCTGCATTACTGCACGTTGGAAATGTTTATCTGCTGAAATGAAGAGAGACAGCTAAAACCAATAGGTGCCAAAAAAGCAACACTCGTAACACCCAGAGAGATAAAGGTAGCGCCATTCACACACCCAGATATATTGGAAGGATTTGAAGAAATCCCACAATTTGTCTCACGTGATTGCACTAAGAGCTGCAGCATCCAATGGCAGAGCTCTGCTCCCAGCATCCCAGCACAGCGTGGCTTTCACCTTCACAGCACCAGCACCCATCCTCATCCCACTGCTGGGCGCTGCTCCACCCCACTTCCTGAGCCCCCTGAAGAAGCACACATCCCTGAGTGCCACATCTCTGCGTATCCATAGGCACTTGCAGGGATGGTGACTCCCTTAGAGCTCTCTAAAGCATCCCACCAAATTTTGGACAGGTAAAAACTGCAGCTAAAAGAAAGGCATCCCCGTGCATTATCCTTCCTGCACATGAAGGCACGCTGTAGATGTTTCAATTGTTCCAGCCCTGCCCTTAGCACAGCTAAACCTTAACGTGTTGGCTGTCTCTGTGTTAACCCCGTTTCCCCAGCACAGCTCTGAATGCAAAACGCCTCAGCAAGAGCTGGAACTGAAGCCAAAAAGTGCAATTTTACACTGGGCAAGGTGAGAAAAATCTAACTTTTTAAATGTTATCAGTAATCAGGTTTTAATTTCTTCCCTCAGAATCCCATCGACACGGAGCATTCTTGTCAAACACAGCTAACATGGTGCAGCACTCCTGCAAGCACAGAGACATAATTCACCTGGCTTTAATTACTGCTCCTTTCAGGTGTTTTGGCCCCAGCAGGTCCCAGCCTTCCTGCAGGCAGAAGGTGCAAGACAGCTGAAAGCCACCAAGCAGGGGCTCCTATCACTGGCAGGGTTGTCTGAAAATAGCAGCACTTTGTGCGCTGAATATTTTCTCACTCAAGACAAGTTGGATATTTTCTATCAGGTCATCAGCAGACAATAACATGTTGATGCTGTAATGCTGTTGAAATAGAGACATTACAAAGAGTGCAGTATGGTGGTTTTGGCACTGCCTTTCCAGCTTTGTGGCATTTTGCTCTTCCTCTATTTAATACAGCATTGTAAGACAAATGTTATTAGAGCAGAGAGGTTTAAACTCAAACCACTCAACAGTTTAGAGGAATACCATCAGTGCCTACAGGCTGCAAGCAGCACCAGGATGAGCAGCGTGCCTTCCTCACCATACCAGTGAGTATTTCAATCATCGGGGAGAAAGCTCCATTATTACATACAAGGGAAAGTATCTAAGCAAGTGAATACCCACAGATTTCCCCTGGTGGAAGGGTGCAATGCTGCAAGGCTCAAAGACTGCTCAACACCAACTTTGCAGTTCAGGCAGGAGCTGATGAAGAACAAAATGTGATGGGTAACGAGAAAAAACGTCATTAATTAGTGAGCTTGGAAGGATTCTGAAGGGAAAAGGGAACTGGGAATTTTCCTGTTGATGTTACAGATGATCCTTTGCAATGAGAGGAGGGAGAAGGGAGCTGGGTTGAGATGTACATGCAGTACATAGCAGCAACCTCCTGCTGCTGGCGGATCTGCATGAACCACCAAATAACAAAGCAAGCATTCCCTGGGTTCTAAGTGGAAAGAGTTCATCTCTGTTTGCAAAGATAATTATTCCCCTATTTCACAGCTCAAAGGCTTTGGGGTGCAAGGATGCATGGGGTGAGTGGGATGCTTGACTGGGCTGAGCACCACTGGGGTGCCCAGTGCTGCTGCAGACTTGCCCTAAGAACCAGGGATGGGCTCTCAGCTTCCAAATTCAGCAATGCCATGTCATGCTCAGAGGCCACCATGTAACACTACATCACGCAATAAGCAGATACACCCTTTGCCAACACACCCAGCTGCACTTTAACAAATTGAACACGGCAAGCAACAAGCCCAGGGTGCTGCAGATGAGGACCTGAGAAGCAATAAGGGATGCTGAGCTCCAAGGAGCTTATTCCACATGTTAAACTTATTCCCCATCTGCAAATTTGCAGCATTTATCACCTGGCAGTTTTCTAGTAAAATTGTTTATTGACAGATAAGCTCAAAGAAACAGCATTTTAGGCTGAAGATCCATGCAAAGGAGTGTATGGTGTCAAATATATGCAGCAGAAGTTTGTTTCCAAGGGGTGTGATCAGGGATGGAGGATGCCAGAGCCCAACCTGTCCCTCCTGAGGAGCAGCAATGAAACATATGTGAGGAAAACCATGTGGATATGAAGAATTATTGAAAACTAAGCAATTCTTAAGAACAGCAGCTTTCACCTGGACAATTCCCACATAATAAAGAGGTTGGGATTTATCAAGCAAATTGTTCACTCCATAGAAGCTGATGAGAGTCTCCTTGGTCCCCAGGCCATTTTTCACCTCAGGATGCTGCATGGATCTCTCCCTGTCTGCCTGGTTCCCAACCAGCCATACCAGCACACCATCCCTCTGGGTGCAAGCTCCGTTTGCACCTCATGCTGAGATAACCAGGGCTATGATCGCCTACACGAAAGGAACAAAACGTATTTAAACAGTCTACAGTTTTATGAAAACATGACGACTGTGTAATTAATTCTTCTCTGGCACTGCAAATTCCCACATGGACTGAATGGATGACTTCCCACATAGACTGAATGGTGTAACGTTTGGAAAAGACACGACAAAACCAGCCAGCAATTGAGGTGGAAAAGCACTAGGGAAAGTCTCGGGTTTCCTGCTGATGGTGCCAACCAGCACCCAAGGCTTCCTGCACCCTGAGGTCCTCAGAGACAGAAGGCTGATGTGTCCCACGGGCATCCCCCTCCATCTGGAATCTCTCCTTCCCCTGCAATGATAAGACTAATGTCTCTGTGAACTCTGCCCAGATGGAAGTTCCACCTGAAGACTCTCCATCTCCTCAGCCACTCCTGCACGACCCGATTGCTGGGACAAAATGCCCCATTTGGATCTCAAATTCCTCATATTAATAATGTCATACATTACACTTGACAGCCTCTAACTGATTCTCTGACTTTCGTATGGCAAAAACTTCTGGCAGCATTATTGGCTTTCCCTCTTTTATTAACTGCTCTGGCTGGCAGCAAAATCCCCAGCTGGGTCGGATGCTCCTAGGGGAATTTTTCAAAGGTTAGATCCTCTCATGCTGATGCAATGCTTTTGGCACTGTTCAAGAAGACAGATTAATCACTTAGCAAGGCCGATATCCTAACCACAGAACAAGAAGGGAAAAAATAAGCCAGTCAGTTGCTTAAAAATAAGTTTAAGATACACCTTATATAACTTTAGTCCCTGGTAATCAGGCCCCGGACCAAGGAGAGCAGCAGAGAAAATAATGAGGCAAAGAAATGAAAGTTCCTTACAAACCCAAAGAGGAGGAAGCAATATAGCAAAGAATGGAATGGATGAGATTGCTGGTGAGATGCAGGAAATGTTGCTTTTTTCTTAAGAAAAAAAGGTGCCGACCCTGCAATTGCAGTTGATAATTCACAGCTTCTGAGGGTGCTGATGCTACAAGCTGAAGATGCTCACAAATGGATTCTTTGTATTATTGTGCAAAAGAACTCCACTGTTTCTCCCACAAACACTTCTGTCTGCATTGCTATAGTGCCAAGCATAAGAGCATGGAGCAAGAAGAACCAGCACGCAAACATTCCCAATGAGTAACCAGGTACTGTAGCTATGTCCAGTCCACTAGCCCACCTTGCCCTAGGGTTAAAGTGTTACCTTTTGGGTACACTGGTTGTAGAGAATCCAAGTCACCATAAAAGAACTTAAGATTAATGGTCAGCAGTGAGATAATTAACTGCCTTCATAGCAGAGACCCTGAGAAACGTCTGAGTGTGGTTGAATGCATTTGTAGCTAATGGAAGAATGGAGCAGGAGCCATTTCAGCCATCCAGCGTGAGCATTTCTCTGACACAAGTACTGACTGCAGCCAGCTGGGCAGGATGCTCAGGTTTCTCTCATGTCCTTCCCCAAAAATGCAGTCCATCAGTTCATCCAAACCCTGTACAGCAAATCAAAGCCCAAGGCCAGCTGAAGAAGCACATCTCCTTGACCTGCTTCCTTCCAGCCCTGCTGTGGGTCATGCCTAGAGCCTTTGGCTCTTAGAGGGAGAGCACTGCTCCCTAATGAGCTTATCTTCCATTGTACTCTCAGCTCACACATTGTGCAATGCTCTATTTTGACAGGTGAACTGTATTCTTCTGTTGCTGGGCCAGGTGCAGCTCATCTGTTCACATCAGCTCTGCCCTGGTTGTTTACATTCCCATGGCAGGGTCCGGTCCATCACTAAGTCAATGTGAGGTCCAATTTCTACTCTCAAATGACTCTTCAGGCAAGTCTAGCATTGATCACTGAAAGCCCTGGTTCTACTGACTGTGATCCTCCAAGTAACCCCCAGAAATGGGTAGAGCTGTTGCCGTGGGTCATGGAAAATAGGATTCCTGTGCACCAATACTTTAACCAGTCCTCATTGGGGGTTTGTTACAGGACTCCTAGTTGGCACTACATTTGGCTTTAAAAAAAAAAGAAAACATAACAAAAAATTCTGGTTCATGCATAAAATAACACAAGGCAACATCCTGAAAGAAGTCTAACTTAACTGTTCTATGAGGCACCTGAGCAGCAGAGCTGAGGAAGCAAGGCTTCTGCACCATTGGCACATGAAGGTAGACACAGACAGTAGGATATCTTTCTTTGTACACTTGGAAAAATCACAAGGAGAGTGCTGGGGCTTTGCTCAGGTTCCAGATCCTTAATTCCATCACTTAACAAAGCTGACGCAGTTTATCTTCCAGGAGTTAGAACATCGGCCAGCAACTTAAACCAGATCAGTCAGTACTTGTCAGATCAGTGCAAATCCTCTTCTAACATTTAGGGCAGGACAAGCTTCATATTAATATAAAGAAACTAGAGGATATCCAGAGTTACATGCACCATTTTACAGGTTAAATTCTGTTAGAAGCTACTCTGAAATGTTCCTATTAACTTTGCTAGAAGCTGGGTTGTACTCCTGGACTTCTGCAAAGATGTTTGTGCAACAATAACCAGAACAGCTCACCTCCTGGCCCTGATCACTGCACAGAACAGAGCCTGGTGTTTTGGGAAGCTGTGCTTTAGATAGAAGAATCTATAAAGCTTATAAACTCATAGTCCCCTCTTTTCTAGAAGCAATCTATCACAAAAAAAATTGGAAACCAAAATCTTAGCACCAGTTCATCAGAAGTAATGAGGAAATTCATTTATTTACTCTGAATGTCTCCTTATTTCAGGACAGATGGCCCTTTGGAAAAGCTGCTGTACCTTTGTTATGGTACAGCAATACAGAAGCATTGCCTTTTCAGACCCCCAAGCACAAACAAGAAGCTCTCCTATACGGCCCAACTGATTTTGCACAGAGTACATAGAGGAGGAACTGAAGACATTCTGCTTCAGTAGTTAATTCTTCACCTTCCTGAAGACCCTTGTGCCCATACAGAGCCTGGCTCAGCTGTACATCACAGCACAATTCAGAGAGCAGAAGCTGCCCATTGCTGCAGTGATAAAGCATTGTGCAAGGGTACAAGCTGCCCCTCATGCAGCCATACATGGAGATAACTGTAAAACTCAGCTGAGCATTCAGACTAACCAGTAATTTATTTGTCAAGTTTCATTTATTTGCCTTAAAAACGTTCAAGAGAAGATGTGGGATTTATTCTTGACATTTCCCCCTTGTAGATAACGGCTTGAATAAACATGGTGTGAATATTCACTGTTCAAACCTTCAAATTTGGGCTGTCAGTTAGTTACATAAATTGCAGCATTATTGCTTTTCCTTCATGACATATGTAACTAAGCAACCAATCATGAAATTAAGTACTAAGAGTTATGCATACTGCCCTTCTCGTGGTGATGGGAGATAAGGAGCAAGAGGTGGTCCTGCAGCCCTGGGGTGAAGAATGAGACCAACCTGTCAACACCCAAACATTGCCACCTACTCTGGATCAAAACCACAGATGAGCATTGCTGTCCCAGCAAGGCTCAATTTCTCAGTTATTCCTCAAAATTATTTTAAAACACCAAGGATGGTGTCATGAATCACTTTGTTCTTGAATGCAGAGAACTGCATGCAGGAAAACCTGGGTGTTCCCACAGCCTCATTTGCTGGCTGCAAACTGCAAAACAGCCTGGAGAATTTCGGACTGCTGCAGTTCTTTGTAATCAGAAATAGGATGTGCTGAGACACAGGGCTGCAAAAGGTGTGAAACAGGGAGCTTGGAAGAGACATTTGTCACTTAAAACAAAAATTGAAGATTTTAAGTGAGAAAAATGGCAGAATACCCTTAGAGTAAGAGGCATTAAGGTATTAAAGGGAGTAACCTTTAAAGTCTGTCCACAGAATGGTTCCCTGAAGTCCTGCATTGTAATAGCAGAGGAGAGGAAGAGAGCCTGGAAATAGATGAGCATTACTCCCCAAATCTCCCGGAGATGACAAGAAGTGCAGAAGTTTCAAGCTAAAGTATTTTATTTCTTTGATAAAACCTGAACTCTTCAGCAGCACGGAGTGCAGGGGGAAAGGAGAAAGAAAGGATAACAGGAAGGGAAATAAATCTCTTCTGCTAAATGCATTCAGCAGCGTAGCGATAGGTGTAGGATTACACTCAATTTAATCTGAATGGATAAGTCAGTCTGGGATATTATCTGCAGTTTCCTCAAAATCTCCTCTGAAACAGAGCCTCTGCTGCTCACCCAGCACTGCTGCTCCGCACTGAGAGTAGCTCAGCTCAAGGCAGCTGGTGGATGGGGAGGCAGAGTTCCTGCAGGTTCCCTTGCATGGGATCCATCAGTGACAAATGGGAGGTGCTGCTGTGAAGCAGAAGAGATAGAAGGGTCTGCAGGAAGACCTACACATACACACACACACACAAACAAAACAAAACAGCTATTTGCATTCACCCCCTTTGTGAGATGTTTGCAAAGCTGAGCAACCATTCATGGTTTTGCAGCAAGAGGTCACAGTCCTGTATTTGCAATTAGGTGTGCTTACTCAAGATGTGGCATCCAGAGGGATGCAGCTCCTGGCTGTTTCAGCTCCCCGGAATCAGTCACTGGGATGCAGGAATGGATGACCCTGGAGACACCCCAGCTCAAACAACCGGTGAGCAATCCGCAGCAGGAGCACATCCCTCAGATATCATAGAATCACCAAGGTTGGAAAAGACCTAAAAGATCATCCAGTCCAACCGTTCACCTATTACCAACAGCTCCCACTAAACCATGTTTCTCAACACAACATCCAGCCTTTCGTTTTCCCTGAACACCCCCAGGCTCGGTGACTCCACCACCTCCCTTGGCAGTCCATTCCAGTGCCTGACCACCCTTTCTGAAAAGTAATACTTCCTAATGTCCAGCCTGAATCTCCCCTGCCGTAGCTTGAAAGCTTGATATCAAGCCGTAGCTTGATATCTCACTGACTCACCCACATTCCTTCTGAAGATGCCACCAGACTAAGATTACTTCACGCCATCCAATCACACCGCGCCAAGCACAGAACTGACAAAAAGGATGGAGGAGATTCGTTCTATTTTTATGGCAAACATCCTACAGGTTCTTAATTAGCAGCATTCCAGCAGCCAATCTCCGGGTGGTCCCCAGCTCCCTCTGTTCTCTGATGACAGTAGGGCTCCCAAAGGAGTGAGTGTCTGCACAGGCTCATCTGTCTCTTTAGGAAGGTCTGTGATGCCATTAATTGGGTTCATCATTGTTGCCTGTCTGGGCATCCGTGCTGCCAGAAAAGTGAAGGTAAACACCAACACCTTGAAATGCAGTGGGTGAGGAATTTGGCCGTGGTCACATTCATGAGGAGAGGAGGGTGTGTGAGCAGAACCCTCCTGGCCCCTGATATTTTCCTAAGCACAGAAGTGATTTCTAGAAACACAGTTTCCAGAACATATCCTCCACTCTACCAGAACAGATGTGGGCACATTGCTCAGTAAATAAGCCAGGCTGAAACACAAATGGGATCTGGCAAAAAGAAAACACCAGGGGAATGTTCTGGCTGGCAAAACATTCATTATGAAGGAATCTACAACACTGAAGGTTTCTCAGCTCCACTGCAGTACCTTTATCAGAAAAACTCCCGTGAGGAAGGGGTTACTGTTCTCTGGATCACAGATCAAAACGCTCCCACCTCCTCCTTCCACTGAGATGGGCGCAGGAGGAGGAAGCTGTAATTGCTGTGGATAATAGCAGAGCTACAGGTAAATGGTAATTTAACCTGTATGCGTTGAGTTAGACAGCATTTTGTGAGCACTCCCAACTAAAGATGTACTGTCAACAAGAAATAAGACAGAGGTTTGGGTTTCTTCTTTCCCTGAAGCGAACACTTAGAGTGTAACTGCTCTCTGTGATCGACGCTACGTTTCAGATGAGTTTTGTTTTTCCCTTTCGTCTGCTTTAGAGAGTGACACCACGATATTCCATGGGATTTGTGACTTCAGTAACACGAGTGGGTTGGCTGTGCTGATTAGCAGAGTTAAAGCAAAGCAGTGTTTGCAGAGAATTGAGACAAAGCGGCCAACTGTGGCAGCTTATTAAACGTGTAACAAACTCAGACAACACATAAAAGGAATCAGCATTCCGAAACAGAGCAAAGTGAGGTTTCTAACTACTGAACAGACATAAAACTAAATGCACAAGCATGGGAAAAGAACTCAGGACAGCAAGTTGCTCAGAAAAAAATTTCAACAAGGCAGTATTTGCCCACAACATTTCTGAAGGGCTCTGTTCAGAACCAACCACTCCTTTCACCATGGACCGTTTTTTTCTGGCCACAGAGGTATCACCATTTAAACCTATGCACCCTACATTACTCATGATCTGCCTTAGCCCCCTGCCAACTCCTCTACTCCCCCAGCATTGCAGCATTCCCACTCCACTCAGACCCCCCCTTTGATTTCAACTGCTCTCCCCAGCTTTGTCCTGCAGCCCCCTCTGCAGCCACTGCCCAAAGCACACCTGCTCAGCTCATTGCTGCTGCTATGCAGAGTAAAACTGCAACATTTACATCAACATTCAGTTTTCTAGATTAGTTTACCCACACTGTCAGTCTGGCCAGCTCACCTGCATCCTCCTCCTCCTCCTCCTAGCAATGAAATTAGACTTGGATTTTACAGGACTTTTATAGAATACATCTGAAGACATGCAAATCTTTGCCTCTAAGACACAAGGACTGCTTAAACAGGCTATGTGGGCAGGTGTTTCAAATCTCATCAGCCAGTACAAGAAATTAGGAACAGCTGTAGGTGAGTGAAAGCCATGGCAGGGCCTTACTAGGGCCATTAATCTGGATGCTGTCATGGCACGAGATTCCCTGTTTCTACCAGGTTACCAATGCCCCATTTCTTCCTGAGCACAGCACAACTTTCATTATCCAGCCCAGCACACAGACGTCCCTGCTGCCAGGATTGTGCTGTTTTATGGCTGTGTTTTGCAGCTACAAAGCAGTGCTCCTCCTGCTGCCTCCCGGCTGCTGGTGGCCATGCAGGAACATGGGGTGAGGCTGTAGGGTCGAGAGCACAACAGGGACATCACACCAGAAGAAGCAAAAGACAAATTGTTGCAAACTGAGAGTCCTGTGAAACCAAAGCACTGGTTTCTTTCTTGCTGTTAACGTGGCATTGTTCCCCAGAGCCTCGGACACCACTGGCATGTTCCATCAAGCACATTGATCAGCAGAGAGCAGTGCAGCTGCACTGACACTCACAGATCTGCCACCTTCCCCCTCCTCACACAACTTTAAATATCCCATTTCCTGGTGAAGTTCAGGGGATGGTCTGAAAGTGAATGGAATACACTAATTTATCTCCGTGGTTATCAGGCAGTTCTCCGATGGGAGAAATATGTGCTATCTCTGGGTTTTATAACAGTGTTCCATAGTAAGGACAAAGTTTTTTCATTTCCTTTTGTGGAGAAACACATACAAACGAGGCAGGAGGAAGGCCTCAGAGTTCATGTAAAATACAGGGAGATATAATGGAAGTTCCACAATGCCCTTAATACACATTGGGCAGACTATTTCAGCTCCCGAATCCGTTCAACCTTCCCCCAGTTTTCAGTTGGAAACCTGTGAAATATGCAGTTTTTATGATTAGAATGCTGTCGGTGAGAGGTCTGCCTCGGGTCATTCATTCTGCAGGAGCCCTTTGTCCAGCACAGAGCACAATCCCAGCTCTCTCTGCTTGGGCCGAAGCGTGGGGCACTGTGCCACAATCTTTTATTTCCATCCTATTGCTCCCAACTCAAAGTTAAACAAATTATTTTAAATTGACCAGCCTGAAGAGCTGCTCATTCACGGGCAGCTGATGGAAGAAATGCAAGGGATGTATTATCAAAGGAGGAAAGTGGCAAAAGAAACGTTTACAATTCACTTGCAGAAGCGCTCGCATGCCAACAAAGGCACTGCTGAGTGCAGCGTTGGATTCCCATCAGAGAAGGGGAAGGCAGGGCTCTGAGATGCAGCCATGGGACAGAGCCCTGAATGCAACCAGCCCGCTTTTCAGAGCCAAGAGATAGCAGAAATGTTATCACAGCACACGCACGGTGCTCCCTGCAGGCTCATACAGCCTCTGAAAGGAACCCCACGTGTGCTGTTTGGTGAGCAGGTGGGCTCCCATCGCCCTGCTGTGAGCATGCACAGCATTGAGGAGAATGGGAGGGCAGCAGGAAGGCTGCAGGGATGGTCCCTGGGGGATGTGTGCCCTTCCTTTCAGAAGAGACCTTTTGGTTTCAGGTGAAAAGGAGAAAAAATATTTGCATTACTAATTCTGGGCTCCTTCTCCCAGCAGATTCTCCACTCAGAGGGAATAAAGAAAAGAAGGTGCAGTGAAAGGTAGGGAATTAGCTGCAAAGGGCAGATTGTGACCTGATGGAATCGGCATGGCTATTTAGGGAGCGAGATTTCATTAGAGTTGCTATAGCAATTGGAACAGTTTGGCAAAACCTAATGAAGGATTATGACAGAAATAGAGAAGGCTATAAAGCATCAAAGCTATAGAAACATAAGCTTCAGAGGGTTGTGAGCCAAATCCCCCTGGAAGTGCACTGATCTCCCTGGAAGATATCACACTCATTTCAAACATTTCTCCAGGGCATTTGCTGAGCAATGATTGCAATACAAAACGGAGCGTTCCCTCCACTGCAGAGTTATTTGTGGATTTCCTCCTCTGAGAGGCACACTTTATTATTAAATGCTTTATAGCACTCAGTACTTGCACGACACCTCTCATTGGAGCAGTGCAGAGGTTACACCTGGTGCTGCGTTCAGCTCAGTGCAGGTTTGGGAAGCTGAACAACACTGATTTGGTGCAGGCAAGGCTGGAGCAACACATCAGCAGTGTCAGTTCTGTGTGCTTCACATTAGGGCCATAGCCAACACCAATGGGAAAAGCAGAGCAGCATCAAACCTACCAACAAGTTACTGGAAAAGCCACAGTTGGGAGCAGGTTTTCATAATGCACATCAGAGCAAGGTGTTCAGCTACAGAGCAAGGAACACCTGGGAAAGCCTCCTGCCATCTGCAGGAACAGGAGCAGCACTTCCCACACCTGCAACATGAGGATGCTCCGGAGCTGGAGACGTGCTGGTGGGCATTCAGGAGTACAAACTTCTAATCTCATAATTTTGGGGGCTTTTTCTTGTTGCTGTTACCTTTAATAACATCAACATCTGTTTATCATACCAGATGTCTAATCCCCAAACAGGCCTGAGCCCTCAGTCTAAATGCCATGCCATGGCATTCCCACTTTGCATTTAGGCTAAGGACTCCATGCTGGTAGAGGAATTAGGTATTTTGTATCACCCTATTCCACATTCTAATAATACACTGGAGATCAGAAAATGTTTTTTTTAATGCACTTTCCTGTTTGCCACCATTCAGTTTTAGTGAACATTGCTTGGTGCTCGCACAAAGAGTTCAGAAGAATGGCACTTCCCACCTGATACAAGAATATAAGGTACTCCTGAGCAGAAAAACACATGCTGTCTGTTTTGCACAACCCATTCAGCTTGAGCTATCACTTCTCCCACCACCACCAGCACTGCCCATGTATCTGCCTGTGCCACATTGGTACAGCAGGGCTCAGCAGGGAATGCCACTTCTGGATGTGACTGCTGACCATTCACGTTTCACATCAAATCTCTGCCCTTGTTCTAAAAGAGTAACCTTAAAAGACATTCAGAATCTAATCATCCCTACAGAGACTTAATACATGCAAGGGCATGAGCAAGACCTGAAGAAGAAAATTATAGTGGTGTGCTTCTGAAGGAGGGCTATATGCTGATGATCTGCAGCACTTTGTCTTCAGAGATTACAGGGTGTTATCAATTATAATATCCTTATAACATGATTTTTATTTATTTATTTTTTTGTCTGAATGAAAATTCTTGTAGAGTTATTACTGATAACTGTTGGGAGTTGGAACTGTTGGAATAAGGAAGGTTCAGGTTGGGTGTTAGGAACAATTTCTTCTCCAAAGAATGACCAGGCATTGCCACAGCTGCCCAGGGAGTGGGGGAGTCACCATCCCTGGAGGTGTTCCAGAATGGGGGTATGTGGCACTGGGGGACACAGCCAGTGGACATGATGGGATGGGTTGGGTTGGACCTGGGGATCTGGGAGGTCTTTTCCAACCTGAATGGTTCTGTGATTCTGTGAAACACACCGCTGTTGCTGGATGGGGTATGGTCCAGCATTATAACCTATTTCAATTCTTTCAGTTACTTAAGTCACTTCAACACAAGGACATTTGCAAACAGAGCCTAGCACCCAGCACAATGTTATCAACATAGCACAAATAGCAGACAACGTAGATGACACAAGACAATCTAGAGAAACAAAAGTAAAAATCAGTGAGCCAGGAGAGGGAGACCTTGGATTCTCTTCTTCAAAAAGATGACCAAGGGGCCTCTTCCAGTGCCAGAGATGTGAGCTCAACATGTAAGGTTTTAAAATGTTCCAGGTACATCAGTGGTGGTGGTGAATGGAAGACACGTGCACTGACCTCTGCAGTGATGTAACGCTTCACAGAACTGCCCTCTACTTGCTCTGAGGAGGGCTGAGTTCTTCAGTAACAAAAATAAAAGAAAAAAACGAATCCTTGGAATAGGTAAATAATTACATGGGCACGTTTTAGGGATGCAGATCTAAGCAACTATTTTTCTTTTCATTCACTTAATCATAAAATTCCTCAACATGTATGGTCTTAGGTTAGCAAGAACTTGAAGTTATAGAAGAATAACCACATACTACGTCATCATTTGAAAGAAAAAACCTAACTTTCTAACTAACTAACGAGATCTCAACTGCCTGCAGGAACAGCACTGCATCCCTCCACTGATAACTGCACAGCTGATAGCAGCTGGACCAACGTGCAAGGAAGAAGGCCGAGAGGTGACAACAGCTTTGGGCTTAAAGGGAGCTACCTTAAATCAGATACTTTAAGACACTGAGCAATTCCTGCAGATTCCAGAGCTGACGGCACTGGGAACTGAAGTCATTCTGCATTAGCTCCTATGCTTAGCAGCTATGGAGGAGGGGCTTGGTATAGGGTAGTTATCATAAAGACACCTAAAAAACCCTCTTCTGCTGGCTTCATACCAGCCTGCATTAGCAGCACTCCCCACATCCCTGATGTCTGCAGGCTGCTCTCACACCTCTATATCTCAGCTTTCCCATGGCATGGCCACTGGTGCACCCAAATGCATGAGCACGTTGAAGGAGCAGAGGACTGAGGCAGGAGCCCATACAGCCCCCACATCCATCTGCTCAGCCGGCCTGCATATCACCACTGCGAAGCGTGAACTGCCCACTGCAAGAACCTTTCCATCCCCACGGACCTCAGGGAAAACTAAATACCCTCAGAGATGGTTACTGTTTTTCTGGAGTGGCTGAGCAAACACAAGGATACGGTGACAACATGAGGAAAAGAAACCAGCAATCCTTAAAAATAAGTCAGAAAATCTCCCAAACGGTGTTCTTTGTCCTCCTCCCTCACACACTTGCTGGGCTGCCCTGCTATTAACGCTGCTCCCACGCCTGGCGCCCGGGGTCCCTGCTGAGCAGGAGGTTGCAATCTGCTTGGCACAGACTGGAGAAAGCCCCAGCAGGCTGTCGTGTTCTTAGAACCTCAAAACAGGGAACAAAAACAAGACAACGCAGCATTTGGGGAGCATTTTTTCGACAGATGGTTAGGTGAGCAAATTTAAAACATGTGGGCAATCAAACGCGTTCAAGACGCGCAGGAGCCCATTCATCGATCACCAGGCAGTTATTGCATGGGATTTCATGGGCAAAGATTTCCTGTTCAGCCTTGCAAACAATCCAGAGGCACTTCATCCACAGGAGAAAAGTTGGAATTCGCTTCATTTAAAGGGCATTTGTTGATTTGTTGTCCGAGAAGAGGAACAGCAGTGAGTTACCTCTGGGAGCATTTCTCCTCGTTGGTGCTGGTGCTAACCAACATCCATTTGCTACCAAATGGAGAAGAAGAGAAAAAATCAAAACGCTCTTTAACTTCACAGAGGATGTGCAGAGAGTTGGTTCATCCATTCTCTCTTAAAAATGAGAGCAATATTAGGTATTGTTGATCGTATTGTTCCGCTGGGAGACAGAAATAAACTCGAATCGGAAGCTTCAATCACTGCTTTCCATTTACTAAAACCAAACAGCACCTGAAAGAAGTGTTGCATCTTCTCTTTTTATAGCAATGTGCAACGTAAGAAAGTAATTCACATTGGTGACTAAATAAGGGATGAGAGCAGATCCTTTGTAATACCACAAATTTGTTACACAAAGCCGCAGCGTTTTCTCCTCTGAGAACTGAAACACTTCCTTTTGTCTTAAGGATTACAGAGAACCATAAGGAATCACCAGCTTGGAGGGTGAAAGAAATATACTGTAAGAGCATGGCACTACCTCTTCCCTATAGCATGTTCCGAAATAAAGATGTCCACAGTAACTTATGCAAAGATAAGCAATGCGGATTTTAACATCATTTGTAGGTTATAAATAATTCCTATGGGCAAGCCAGAGCCGTTCCCAGCACAACTTGCTCAGCCTCAGCATTGCAGCAATAAACTTCAAGGTTTTGTTGTTGGTTTTTTTTTTGCTTTTTGCTTCTCCCCTATTTCTGGCTGCTTTTCTGATGCCCTGGGACTTGCCATCCATGCCCAGTAGGGGTGAATGCATCTGCTGCTGCAGTAATGCCATCCCTGCCCATCAGCTTCTCCAAGAGCTAATAAAAAAGGAAAAAGAAATAATATTGGAAAGAGAACAGCTGTGTTGGAGCCTAGATCCCTGAGGGCAGTGATCCCCCTGCAAGCAAGGATTAACCCATCTCCTGTATATCTGCACCATCTCCAGAAAGTAAGGATTCTTTCAGCAAATAGCGTGAGATTTCTGCCAGGTTGTCTTCCCTGGGGAGAACAGCTGGGACTCGACATCCTTCGATGAGCAGCTCCCTGCAAGGTTCATTAACGCTTACTGAGAACGCATCAAAGTTTGGGTTCCACCTCTGGCAACCTGTTCATGGGCATTGAGGTACCACAGAGCCCCCCAGCAGATGGGGCACAGGTCCACGAAGATCAAACAAATGCAGAGGTTGGAAGAAGAAGAGCAAATTGGGATTCCAGAGTGGCTGGGAGCAGAGGGGACAGCTGGGGGGGGTCCCATAAACCAGGGTTCATGCAGGAACACCCCAAGCTGGGAAAGAAGGAAACTGTTCTTTCTCCATTGCCTTTAATGCCTCACAGATGGAGCCCAGTGAGCACCGAGGACTGCTCTCTGCCCCCAGGGCTGTCAGCAATGGAGTGCAATGGAAAGGTTATCATGGGGAGGAGGCGTTTTTAAGGGTGAAGTAAGAACACAGCCAAACTCCCCACAGACACAAGCTGAGATGCAAAAGGTAGGACATCGCCCTTCATAGAAGAGATTCTTTAAAAAGTGACTTTTCATTCAAAGCCATGGAAAATCATTTTTGAGAAGTGGACTGCATTTTGCAAACTCAGAGAGTAAAAGCTGTGCAAGGGAAGCATTAAAGTTAGCATCCAAGATAGGAGCTATAATAGGCAGTCAGTGCCAACAGCAGGAGCACATGGGGTAGAGAAGGAGCCTCCTGGCTGGGGGGTTTCCATCTTACAAGTGATTATTGGCCCATTTAGGGCTGGGATGGCTCTGATTAAACGCCTTGTGAAAGCTGCTGCTTCTGGAGTGGGAATGAGAGGTTACTCTGCTTGCAAATGACACAGTGCATGCTGTCCATCCCTTGGCACTGATTGCCACTAGTTCTGGACTTAGCACCATCAAGCTGGGACTATTTCCACATGGGGACCAAGCTGGGTTCAGCTTGCTGCCCTGCAGCCTCACACACAGTACAGAGGAGCTCAATAAGGGCTGACAACTTCTGCTGGGGCATCTCTGCCCATCAGTACCCCAGTGCCTCACACCACAACATGCAAACAGTCAGAAAAAAAGCAAGAACAGGAAGATTTCTGGCAGGACAAATCACGTCCCATATCCTTCCAATCTGCTCCACATTATAAATCACCACTGAAGGTGATAAATGCATGCACTTAAAACAAAATACAGGCTCTGCAATGCCCAGGCTGCACAGCGTAACAAAGCAGCCCAAGGGCAGCTGAGCTGGCACAAGTGCCGTGCTCTGGTTGTGTTTTTCTGGGTCCCTGTGTTCTGGTGCAGTGAGGCTTCCCCAGGCTCTCGGCACCCACAGCAGGGCTTGGAATAAAATGATCCTTAAGGTCTCTTTCACCCCAACCATTCTGTGATTCTGTTTCCCCAAACAGAGCCTGCAAGGTGAGCTCCAGGCTGGCAGTGATGCTCATCCCTCTGTTACATGCTTCCTCCAAGCACCTTCATCTCCTTGCCTGCAGGGTTGCACAATCCAGGTAAATTATCTGATTTATTTCTGCAGTTTTTCTTATAAGCATGCCTTTGCTAATGGTCAGAGCCCTGCGCTGCCCACGTGCAGCACCACCAGTTACATGTGGCATCTCACAGTCAACAGGATGAAATTAAACTTAGGTGTAAAGTAAGCAAGCCTTATTATACCCAATTTTACAGTTGGGTAAACTCGTACATTGGAGACATTTCAATGACTTCCTGCAGCCCTATGGAACAAGCTAGCCAAGGCACAGAGCCTGGAAAAGCCCGACGCTCAGTCACCTGCTTTGTGCCCCGCTGCACGAAAGCAGATTTATTAAGCACGTGGTTAATGCTAAGCTTACGGCCAAGGGGACATTAAGCTGTTAGAAAGCTGCTTTCCTTCAGCAGCCCAGAGCCTGCTGCTGCTCCAGCATGGTACATACAGATGGAACCTGCCCCTGCAGCCTGCAGGCAGAGGTGACATGTCACCTAGAAACAGAGGCAGGGACACTGGGTGTCTGTTTGACACTGAAACTTAAATGGAAGCAATAGGGAAGCAAGCAAAGGGAGAAAAAGCAAATGCTGCTGTCAGAAAAAAAAAAAGTTTTGCAAAATTAATGTATCCCTTGTGGGGATGTTAGCAAATGATCAGTTGCCAATGGTACTGCACTAAATGCAGGGACTTGGGGTTTGAGGTGATTTTCAGGGCTGGGGGGCAGACCCGGTTTGGAAAAGCAGCCAAGGGAAACACTGCTATGGGGAGCTCTAAACTTGGATTATTCCAAATTCAAAGTGCTGGTTCACCGGCGTGGCTGGAAACATCTTAAGATGGGAAAACATTCTTTGGCTCAATGTGGAATTTGCAGAGTACTCAACGCACGTGGAGCCATACTCTCATACCTCATTTTAGCAGTAATTAGTGACTTATGACACTGGGAAAACAGGAACTAATTAAACACTAAGAGAAGAGACACCACTGTATAATTAGACCTGGGATACCAGGCCAGGCTAGGAAAGATTTGGGACCTGGAAGCAAATTCATCATTCCAGTCTTGCCCCCACACAGACCCTGTGCCCAGCGCTGGGTGCAGAGAACTGCAATGAGGCCACGGCCCTGGAGGAGCCCCTGCAGCTTCCTTCTGCTGTCCTAATTGAGTTTTTGTGCTGAAAAAACACTTCTTCCGGAGGCACAAGAAAGGGGAAGGACGGGTCCTGGCTGCCTTCCAGGAAGCTCTCCTCATTTCAACATCATTCCGAGATTTAGGCCCTAAAGTGAATTATAAATGGACCAATTTTGCACTGCTTAATGGAGGCTTGTACGAGGCAGAGCACGGGTTCTGGGTCGGTGCTGTGCATTTTATAACTCAGGAAAAACCCATTTGGGAATTCTTATCAACAAATTCAAGGAGTCCATCATCCAGTGGTCCCATCGTTCTGCGCTTCAGAAACAACCATGCACACGTTGTTCCACTAAGGGTAAAGGCATGCTATCACCATTTCTCCCCACCAACCTCCAACAAAGGGTGGAAGAGGAAATATGGTAGCATTTAAAGGAAAAACGTAGTGTTGTTTCTGTAAGCACGGCCCATTCCATTTGGTGCTCAGTCCAGCAGCCCAACATGTGCTCTGAAAACACGAGATGACATTGTGCCCCAAATAGGACTTGTCACATTAATGCTTCCTCAATACATGTTACACAGAGACAAAGGAATGAGCTCTGTTTTATCACGTGAACTTTACAACCAGAAAAACAGAGCACGTGTCAGCACTGCTGCAATTTCATCTGTTCTCTGGTCTCCACAGCATATGGTCTGATGGTGCTATTCCATTTTCTGTCCCTGGGAGAGCAGTTTGGAACGAAGAGAAATAGCATGGTACATTTGAGTTTATGGGGTATTAAAAGGGCTACAGTGAATGGTAGCCCAGGCACCAAAGTGAATTATTTATAGAGCCATTGCACTTTCCCCCAAACTACCCTTCAGATGGGTCAGGCCTCGGATATATACATTCAGACCTTGTTAAATCCAAAGTCAAAGCAGCATCCCACAGCGTGGGCACCCCAGCATTGCAACAAATAGCATTCGGGCAAAATTCCTTCAGAATTGGCACCCTGAGAACAACAGCACTCGGCTCTCAGCTTATGGACAGACACAGATGTTACATAAATCTCTCTCTCTGGTTTTCCCCTTTGGGAATGGAACCACCTATGTACTGTGGTCAAGGGAGATCTCTCTATTTTCAACACCAGATACATCTTTCTGTCCTGGCAATGTGAGTTAGCCAAGGTATCTCTTTGCACTCATCTAGTGTCCAAACATGCATAAAAAAGGGACCCAGCTCTGCCCTGCAGAGGGGCGCAGTGATTTGCTGCACCCTTGCTGTGCTGCTGTGATGTGGAATTTGCAGTTTGCAGGACAGGGCTGCCCTTCCCAGGCAGATAGAGGGGCTTTTGAATCAGTGGAGGAAACATCCATATAAGTTCATATAACATTCATTCCTTTTGAGCCTCCACTTACTCCAAGGTGAGATTGCAAGCTCGGATTTCGGAGCAGGGCTGGACAACATCGCTGTTCTATTCCCTCAAGTCCCGAAGCATCCCATCCCAGTGCTCTGTACCCAAACAGGATGCTCTAATTGGCCACTGCTCTCCTGCTCTAGGGGGAGAAGAGCACTGCTGCCCTGGCACACAGACTGCTCCACCTCGGACATAAGCAAATAGAGCAGAAGTACTATCTCAGCAGTAAACTAACGAGTGAATATTTCTACAGGATGTGATAGCCCATTAATTGATTTTATTGCAATTTGTGGCATTTGCATAATGATGTGAGTCAATATGAAGATAGGGAAGCAGGGGGTTATGAAAAGCACTGCAGAGTCCAATCCCATTATTTTCACATTTTTGTTCTCTAGGTTTGGTCATGCTGTGGTTTTGCAGAACTTTCTGAAGCAAGCAGCAATTCTGTCCCAATGCACTCATTCCCAATAGCATCTAACAGTGCTACCTAGCAAATACCTGGTATCATCAGCTGATTGGATTCTATTTCTAATTACAGATATTTTTTAACCAAGGAATCTAATTTGCACTGTTATATCCCTCTATCAAGCAACTTCTCCATCAAACCAATGACCTTGCTCAGCTAATGGCCGTAGAAGAGGTGCCACTTGCTCAGGCCAGCTGGCTGCACTGCTTTTCCCCTCACTTCCCATGTTTAGGGGTTGCAGAGGCACGTGGTGATGCAGCCCCACTGCCTCCACCAGCTGCACAAGCCATCCCAGCATCCAAAGCACAGGATGTGAAGGTGATTAAAGGGATAACGTTACGACTTAAATGCAGCTAAAGAACATCTTGTTACCCATCCTTCGATTGAACAATGTGGAACCAATGCAATGAGGCTCCATTTGAGAGGAAGATGCATGGGCACATCTGATAATCTGCACTACTGGAGTATTTTTTCCAGCACTGATGGCCCGGCAGCCCAGATCTCTGCATTAAAAGCAGTGCTCAGTGGGCACAGCATTGCCAGCATCGTGCAGTGCTGCTATGAACGGGAGCTCTGCCCACAGACACCTCACCTGAGAGGTGCTTCACCTCAGCAAACACTGAGCAGCCCCACAGATGATGGGTTTCACTGTGCCTTACAGCCCCCGGCTCCATTCTACTCCATACCAACAGGACTGCACCACAGAGTTTCTCCTCTGAGACTCCAACAAATGGGAATTGATGAAATGAGAATTCTAATTATAAGCAACAACTAAAAAGCTGCAATTAGTGCTTGTTAACAAACTTGTGCTACTAATTAGACTACCTTTCAGCAGAAAGCATTGTATCTTGATGCATGTTATTACTACTATTGTACATCCCTTCTAGATCCTCCTCCCTGGATCCTGTCCGACGCACAAACATCCAACAGGCCACATTTGTGGTAAACAAACTCCCACAGTGCTTCCCAGGCCATGCTGCAGCCCAAAGATTGTTTCCTGAATACCAGCAATTAGAGTAATTAAAGTGATAAAGCACAAAAGAAGATGTAGGAATTAATCAAGTCTAGATCAGATCCAAATAATTGCTTGTTTATTCAAACGCATAAACACTGTTTTGGTGCTAATATCAAACTGACAGCTGGAATATGGCATTCCTTGAAAGCAGAAACAGCAAAGCCAGTCCTGCAGGGTTGGCTTTTGGTTTGGTTGCTTTTGCAGGGTGGTTTTGGTTGCCAGAGCAGCACCCAATGGGACAAAACATGAGAGCACCAGCACCCAGGCAGCACCCAGGGCAGGAGCACAGAATGACTTTGTGTTGGCATCAAGGGGAGCACAACACCGTCAGCGAGCCACAGGAGATGGGCAGTGGGAAATCACAGCTCCTCTCTGGGAGCAGAATGGGACAGCATGGCCCTGCAGCCACATGGAGGCTCCGTGATATCCTGGAGAACACAGGATATGGGCTCTGAGGGGACAGGGTCCCAGCTCAGTGTGTTACAGCTGCACCCTGCCATCACCCGTTTCTGTTCCTGTAGGGTCGTGTGATCAAACAATTCGCCCCTTATAAACTTGCCATCTCAATTAAATGGAGACATCGAGTGAAGCCCAGAACCAATCATAGTCAGTACCTGGGCTTGCTCTTCCAATGGACAATCCAAAGCCATTTTTAGCTGAGCAGCCCTCACAGCATCCACCTGAAACAAAAGGTCCCATCACACTCATCTTACAGACAAAAGTGCAGCAGCAATCAAACAAAATGACTAACTGCCATACACCCAAGCTCAAGCTGGGTCACCCAACTGGGGCAGACAAGGGACAGGAGCAGGAACCCTGGCCAAGGGGAGGGAACACCCAATGTGGACTTCAGCATTTCTCCTCTCCCCTCAGAGAGACCGAGACTGAAGTCATTTCCGTGCTATGACTGGGTGTGCTTGTACTCTGCAAGATAGAACTACATCTACAGATGGTCCAGACAAAAAAAAGCCACTGTTAATTTTAGCTTAGGCAGAACCATGGGTACGTAGCTGGGGAAATGAAATTAGATGCACTTTATGTACTTCCAAAATTATCAAGTAGAGCTTACTCCAAAAATAAATACCAGCCCAAACCTAAGCTTGCATTTGATGCAACACAGTTTAGTATTTACTTTTCTTCATGGCATTTCACAAGTCACAAAAAAGCATATTTCTTTTTGTATGTCTGCTCTGACACTTTTGGAGCTGGGCATTTTTTGCCTATCTTGCAAAATCCCATTCTCACACAGAAATGGGTCCCCAGCATCCCTTATGGATTGTTTTTCTGCATTTCCAATTCTGTTAAATAATTAGTGGTAATTGCCCTAAGCAAATGGTTACCAAGCAATCCAATACTGTCAGCAAGCAATTTGTACTGTGGAGATGCCCTTGTCTTCACACAGAGCCCCAAGGAGGACAGCCAGTATGCATATGTGCATCATTCCGCTCTCACGTGCATGGAGACAATTAGCAAAAGAGCAGGCATCAAAGCCCCCATGTTTTGGCAGAGGTGAAAGTAATGGAGGAAATCTGGAAAGCCCAGAGGCAGTTCCCTGGTGGGAAGGGGCTCTCTGTGTTGAAGGACACTTCAGGTCCTCCTTGGAGAACCAACAACAGAAGTAACGCAGAATGGCGTCTTTATGCTGCTGCGCACAGGGATCCAGCCTTACCTCGTGCACCTCTTCTCTGGGGTTAATTATCTCATTGTGGACAGTGATGCTCAAGGTCACTTCTAGCAGGCGATGGGTGTGAATGGTGAATGAATCTGTTGCTCTCCATTCAAGAGGACAGAGCCATCGCTGTGCCCATGGGCGCTCAGCCCTCAGGGCTCCTGCAGAACAATCCCACCCTTCCTTCATCACCACCATTCCATTACATTGCCCACGTGTACAAACTCTCCACTGCATAAAATATATTTCTGAACTACATTGGCACTATTCATATGTGCACAGCGCCGACATCCAGCTCTGCCCTGTGCTCCTCTAATTTACAATTTGACCCTTCAGCTCTTCAGAGACAAAAACCGAAACCTAAATCTACTTTATGCCAATCTAAACTACCCTAAACCAACCTAAATTGCTGTCTTTGTCACAAAGATATGACTAACACAATCCCAGTCAATTTGGAATATTCTGAAGCATTGCTCACGGCACTGCTTTGGGATAAAAATAAATGTTCAAACAATTTCATACTTCAGCACGGTGATATCTCCACGATGCATCAGCCCGGATCCACGTAATTATAAAGTGAAACTAAAGTATGTTTTAAAAGACCTTTTTCTCATTTCTCTTATATGTAAAAGTCCCATCACTCATGCATGCACGATCACTGTAATTGCAGAAGTGGTACTGTAGCACTGCTGGTTTGACAGGGAAATTATTTATCTTATTTTCCTTCCTTTCTTTCTCTCTGTGTTGCTTTTTTTTCTTTTTTCCGTTTGGTTTGTGGTTGTTTTTTGAGTTTGTTTGGTTTTTCGGTTGGTTGGCTGTTTAAGAGCAACCTAATAGCCACCCTCCTGGGTTTCTCCAAGGCAAATTAGAGCAACCTGGCCTCCTGGGAGGCATCCCTGCCTATAGCAAGGATTGGAACTGCATGATCTTAAAGTCCTTTCCAAGCCAAACCATACTATTGTGAAATTGTTGGAGGGTTTTGTGGCTTCACAAGAGGCAGCATGGCCACAAAGGGGGGTGCACCACCTCCAGCCACCAGGGAAAAAGTCAAAGGGAAGGAATAGGGGAGAATCTGAATCCCTGCAGGAGATGGCAATGCAAGGAGCAGAAATGGGGAGAAAAGGGGATCTTGCACCTTGGTTAAATTGCCAGCATGCAGCTTGAGGAGCGCATCTTGTGCTCAGTTTTGCTCTCTTGGTGCATGGAGAGCACCACAGCTTTTCCAAAGGATTGCTGTCAGCAGCACTGGTGCCCAAGGAGACAAACCCAAGTGCTGCTGCCTCTGTTGGATGTAATGGAGGAGAAGAGGGTCAAACCCTTTGGAGTTATCAGTACAGAACATGGGTTACCCATCCACCAAAGGTGCCCATCCAGGCAGGTCTTCCATTGGCTCAGTCCATCAGGCACAGAAAGCGGGCATTATTTCACACTGATCAGTATTTTATAGTTATACATCAAATCTCTCCTTTGGATTTCAAAGAAATCTTATCAAAATAAATAAGTCATTTATATGCAGGATCGTACAAACGCTCTCCACTCTGTCTTTGTCTTCCTGTGAAACCAGCAGGCTGCACTCGCCTTCAGTTACCTGGGTAAACAGATTGCTAATATAACCAATATATGTGCTAATATTCCTAAAGCATCGTTTTACAAAAGGGCAAAATATTTGGCCCAAACAATTCCCAATATGCTTCATGCATTACTGTTCATAGAAATTTCCCCTGACTTTCACTTTAGCATAAACGAAAAAACAACTGCAACAAAAGCCCTTTAAAATACGTTCTATGGAGGGGGAAAAAAAAAAATCATCATCAAATCTGCAGAAATGATTTTCTCTGTGCTGCGAGCAGTACTGAATTCATCACAGCTCCGGGAAGCTCTGGAGCCCAGCTCAGAAAGCGTTCAGAGCTGGAAACATCTGTGCCACCTGAAGTTCCTTGTGTCAGATCAGTGCCCAGCTCAGAGCCTGAAGGGGTCTTTCCCCATAGGTGTGCAAATAGCATTTATCGAGTCAGGACAGAGGGGCACAATAGCTTTGCTTCCCATCACCCTTGGCCCCATCCCTGTGCAGCAATCCTAAAGCACTTTCCCCTTACTTTGGGGACAGGCCAACAGCATTTCATTTATTTCACACCAGGTTTGTTTCCTGCTCCACACCCAACAGAGCTTTGCAATTTTGGGTTCGCTCTTAGGAAACCTCTGCACCCACAGCCTCAATCTCTGCTCTCTTTCCTAATCGTGGGACTATCTCTGTCCCCAAAGCTCAGGTCGGTGCCAAATGGCTCTGAGTTTGCACAGCAGCCAGCTGGCCAGGAGATCTTTATTTCTGTTTTACCCTTCTCACAGCCTGGAGACAGGAGCCTGGCAGTGAGCAGCCCTGCATCCCAATCAAGGATGCAGAGACTCCTGAAGAAGGGAACCATGTAAAAGCTAAGCACGGCCAACCTTCCTTCCCCCTGCCCTGTGGTTTCCACAGAGGCAAATTTGTCCGTGCTTAATTTTCATTAATAAAATCAATACGTATTCATGCACACGCACACTGCTGTGAAGTAGCTTTCAAACAAAAAATAAATGAGGGTACATGAGCCTGGTCCCCACAGTGGACCTTGGGATCACACTTTCACCAGTCACGTTCTTCTGAGGGTACGACCACAACGCAATTACTGGCTGAGATGTTCCCCTTCAGGTGCCAAACCTAATCAGTTCCATTCTGGATTCACATTTAGATAATGGGCCTCGTCTTTATAAGAGCTAAGACCAGGAGTTACGTGGAAGGGAAGTGCTCAAGAGAGAAAACAGTTCCTCTTTGTGGTTTTTTTTTGTCACTATGGTTTTGCTTTCAGCTACCAGGTTTCTTTGTCCTTGGCCGAATGATATTTAATAAACCATAATGCCACTAATTTGCCTGGGTTTCTAATGAGGTTGCTCTGAAAAGCTGTGCTCCTTTATTCTTGCGTTTCCTCGATGAAATAAACTTTGTTCTCATCCTGCCCTCTTTGCTGGGGTATTTCATCTGCTGCTCTGCTACTCCTGAGCTTTTCAGCCGGTTTCATACACTGCAGCATAGATGTTGCCAGATCAGAAAATGCTGCATTATCACCTCCGATTAAGCAATCTGGCTAAGTGAATTCAGCAGGGAGCAGGAGTGCCTTCAGATTCCCCAGCTTGCTGCTGTCTCCACTCCTATAAGCTCCACGTTTCCATCTCTCTGCCAATTTTCCATTTTTTGGCCAAATGTTCTTTTTTAGGCGCTGCCACGGACACTCACAGAGATGTGTCACTGAGCTGAACCCTGCTGCCACCTATCCCAGCCAGCTGCCAGGGCAGGGCAGCGTCACAACCCAGATACCTGGAGGAAACCTACAGCAGCGCCTTCTCCAAAAACACCCACACAGCTGCACCCGAGTCCCACACCAACACACAACAACAAGTATTTTATACCTCCTGCTTCAAATAGCCTTCGGTGGGCACCTTCTTTCTGGGCCTTCCCCCTGCACAGACACTTGGCAGTGGGGTTTACGCAGCCCAGCTCCCCCAAGCAGCCCAGCACAGACAGTGGCAACGCGCTGCGATTGATGCTTAAATCCCGTTCTGATCCTCAGTTCTGACCCACAGCCTGGGAGCTGGATAACCACCCACCCTCTGCACTCTTTGCATTAAGACCTCATGGGGATACTCCCCCCATTCCCATCGCCCTCATTTTCCCTTTCTCCCCATTAAGGCTCGTTACCCCAGGGCCCATCTTTGTAGCACTGATAAAACACCCATGGAAGTGCCATTCACCCCAAGGGCTGCCTCTCTCCATCGAGGCTCCTCAGACTCAGCACACAATAACACAACAAACACTGGCCATCAATAATTGAGAAAAACTCCTTCCCCATGTGTTATTTTTCATTGGAATGATGTGTTATTAGTTTATAGAGATATACTTTTTAGCTGAAGGCTTTTTTTGGCAGCAATGCAGCCTTTACAATAATGGACTTTACTGTATGTGAAGCCTTGGAAAAGCAGCATTTTGGAGAGAGGCACAATAGCCACCAAGTCTGGCTTGTCACGCTGTGAAATGGAAGCACAGTGCCATCTCTTGGGCTGAGCAGGGCCTCAGCTCTGCGATCAACCTCTCAGGAATTCTTATTTCCCCCTAAAGCTACAGCAATTCATACATTCAGCACATCGCCAAGGAATGAACGTCTGCACCGAAGGTCAGGGCTCTGCTCCCTGCCCTCTGTGTCAGGCACAGCTGCAACCACCCACTGACCTTCTGCAAATGCTGTTTGCATCTTGCGTGTGCTGTGTTGGTGTACATGGAGAGTACTGCACCAACAGGGTGTCACTCATTCCCTTATGGCTGCCCCCAGCTGAGGTCCTGGCTGCACACATGAAGAGCAGAAAGGGCCTCCAGTTCTACAGCTGCCCCTGCAAGGAAGGCTACCAGGAGCAAAGGGATTTAAAATGTGTTTCCTCGTAATTTTTAAGAAACGCTTCTTTTCTATTGCCACTGAGTACATTAAAAAACAAAACCAGAGAATAGGTCATTCCATACAACTGCCCAATTGTTCAAATAACTCTGGTGTTCATCCCACTGAGAGAAGGATGCACTTTGGAACTCTTTCTCCAGACCAATAAACACTACTCCACAGCAGCATGTTTCACAATGCTGTTTTTGCTTCCTGGGGCCACAGAAAAAAAGAATATATTGTGCCAAAGATTGGGAGTTATTTGACACAGAAATAATGGCAGGTGAGCCAGAGTCCAGACACATCCTGCAATTAACACCTTGAGTTATTGACTTCAAATTGACATCGGAAGTCTATTAAATGCTGCTGTAGGCAATGTGGATTTGACATTGCACAGGTGCACAACACAATGGCAAAGCATCCCCACAAATGGCAAAACTCCACAGGGCTGCAGACATTCCCCCCTGCACAGATGAGACAAAGCCACGCTGAGCTCCAGCCATCCAGCACCAAGGGTGATCTCCATCCAAAGGCATTGACTGAAAAGCCACCAGAGCCCCAACAAATAAGTCTTGTAACACAGACACACGTACAGGGACAGCCTAAGGACAGACAGAGCCCCCAAAGGACTGAACTCAGAACATCTCCTAGCAGCTCTGCGATTGCTGAGCTCTGTAGGGCTGCACTGAGCAGTTCGTACCCCATAGGAAAATACCCCCATGGCCCTTCACTTGGCACTGTCCAAATCTCCCCTTCTTACACTGGTTTTTATGATGCACTTTGGGCACAGGGGTTAGTTTAGAGGCTTCATGAAGTGTTTCCTTTTTCCCTTTTACACAAAGAAGCCCATATGGGGACTCTCCTCTGACCCTGGGGACATTCCGGACAGCTTAGCAACCAGCTATGGTGCTACTCAAGCCTTGAAAGTGAGCAGGAACGTTTGCACAGATATGTGAGGACACAGAGCCCCTTCTGAGCTGTTTGTCCTATGAAGGCCCTAATGACACCACTCCTCATTAGAAGCCACATCTCCAACTGCATTCAACTGCCACTGCTGTAAAACTAAGGGTGACGTCTTGCTGATGTGATGATCTCTGCAGATGGTAGATGCAGATGTGGATGGCAGACACACTGCATGGTGCAGGGGAAGGGACCTGGGGGGCTCAGCGCCCCACAGTGGGACATGGCACTGCTCTGAAATCTGTTTGAGACCCTCCTCTCCACTGGCTGTGTATGAGTACAGGAATTCAAAGGAGAGGAAGCCATGAGGAGGGCACAGGCTTTCCAGCCCTCCCCCCTATAGGTGCTGCAGAGGCTGGTGGATGTATCACACAAAAAGGGACAACTCAGCCAAATTCAGCCTGTGGTCACACTGGCAGACAGCACCACGCAGCTCGTGTAGTGCCAGCCATGTCTCAGCCCTCCAACCCCTATTATAACCCATAGAAGGGTTACATCCTGCGCACTCTGGCACCAGCGCTGTGCCTTCCCCAGAGCAGCAGACCCCAGGCACCGTGCTCACAGCCAGCAGCCTCCCAGAACACAGTTCCCATCTCATTGCTTTCCCCACAGAGATGGGACGACACCATCACCTTGCTCAGGGCCTTCCTTAGAGCACGATGGCTTCTGCTGCGTATCAGTGCCATCCCAGAACAAAAGTGCATGCTGCTCCCACCATGGCCACTGCCCCATAGCTTTGTGCAACACGAGTTGTGCTCGTGCTCGCTCAGAAATGAGCATGAATTTATAATACTGGTGCGAGTAGCAAGTCTAAAAAACAAGCCAGTTACCTGCCCCTCCCAGCTATGATCCTAACACAGATGTTTTGAGGGCATGAAGCTACGCCCTGAGGCTCAAGATTGCAGGTGCAATTACAACCTTCATTTTTACAGCTGCTCCTAAGCACTGAATGCAGGCAGAGCTGCAGCTGGAGCTCAGTAACTGCCACTCCACCCCCCACCCTACAGGGCATTGCTCCCACAGACCCCGTGCTTCCCTGAGTCAGGAATGGGAGAAGTGGGAGCAGTTCCATCACCGCGCACCTCCAGGACCTTTAGGAAAGTTCAAAGCACCCAAATTACGAGACGAACTGTAAGAGCTGTCAGAAACATCACGGGGTCTATAAGCATTCTAAGCGCTTCTCCCAAAGCGAGGGTGGATGAGCTGTATTTCCCCAGCCCCAGAACACAGGAATTAAATAAACACTCCGTGCTCAGAGATGGCCTTCATGGGATGGTGAGTGCACAGTCAGGGCGAAGGGAGAAGCGAGGATGAGAGCAGAGCACCCCCACGGGCACAGCCAAAGAAGCTTCTGGATGTAGATTGTTTATTGATTCCAACATATTAATAGATTGGATAATAAACAGTACTTTTAAACATTCTCTTAACCAAAAATATAACAAATATTTACAATCACTCAGTAAAAATACAAAAAAGCATACAGAGGCACTGTCTTTCTAAAAGACATAAGTGTAAGAGGTATCAAAAAATAGGAGACAAACATTGCTTGTTACAGAATACTTTACAATCACTGACTTGTGCAGTACAATTGCTATTGGAATATCATTACATCTGTGCAGTTTTGCCAATATGCTCACATAGTTAGAATTTAATTAATACCAAGCTAAACTGCATTCCAGGTATATCAAAAATAAAGATAAAACAATAAAAAGCACAACGTAAGCAAAAGCTGGATTGGGAATTCAAGGTAGATTACCCTCTATACAAGCATTCTAAAATACAACGTGTCAAGCTTTTCTAAAGAGAGAGTATCCCTTTTTTCCTCTGCTCTTGCACAGGCAGTGGGAAGCTTATCCTTAAATTAATTCTAACCCAAATGCTTTATGAGAACTGCCACGCCAGCATCCCTTCCCCACACAGGACAGGCTGAGTCACAGGGACAGCCTGCACACAGCTCCGTGCCATGCTTTGCACCAGGAGAGGAGGGACCACAGCTCAGGGCTCACTTACTGCCCCCTTTCTGCTGCTGCAGAGGCCTGCTGAAGTTCTCAGCGCTGCATTGCTCTTTAGGAAGGGCTGGGGGTAAAGGACGCTGCTGGAGGGCAGCAGTAGGACCTGGCTGGGGTCCTATCTGCACCTCACTTTGTGGAAAAAAAGGGATAATGTCTCTTCAAACCCACAGTGGACACAGCACACCTGGCTATCGGCCCCGATCAATGTGATCGGTTCGTTTTAAAACGGACAAACAGAAGGAACCACGGCAAGGACGAGCGGAGGGCAAACCACCGTGCGCTCAGGAGAAGCAGGAGGGGCAGCTCGCGTGTCGATAGTCGGCGCGTGATTTATTTACACTGGCTGTATTGGATGCCAGGGAACAAGGGGAGCAGACTTTCACTCGCTCGAGGAGTTTGTCAGTGCCCAGACAGACGGGCGGTTTGTCACCTGCGGCCACCCGGAGCAGCGCAGGGACACGGGAGTCTCAGCAGCCCTTATCCCCCAACCTTTGTTCAATGGCTGCAGCAATGGCCAGCACGGGTGGCTCACCCAGCACTGCTGGGACTGCACAAGGAAGGCAAACAGCAGCGCAGTGGGACGGCCGGGGTTCAGATCCCATCCCCACACATCAGTCTAACAGCTCCGTTACCAACACGGCTGTGCTGGAAGGAACTTCCCTGCCCTGCAGCGATCTGAGGCTCGCATTAACCTTCGTTCATTAAGGCCCTTGCAGGTTCGTGGTGCTCATTAAGGCCTCGAAAAAGCAAAACGCTTTTGTGTTAAGCTATACCTCACGTGATTTAAGACCATTTCCCAGCTACCCGCTCCTTGGATGCTCGTGCCATGAGGTGACAGGGGGCAACCCCATCCCTGCTCACAGCACCAGCATCACCATGGGGACAGCACATCAGAGGCTTTGGGGTGTTTTCGGTTGTGACACAGCACTCGCCTCGCACCCCCCCCCGCACACATACAGGGAAAAACAAAATAATAATCTTAAAGCTCTTCACAACTATGGATATAGAAATCATTTCTGAGGCACTGTAAAAATGACAAACATCTTCTTTCTAGCTTAGGCTGTAAACATCACAACAAAGATTTACAATTAAATGTTTAAATACGTATTATTCACACATTCGTGTCCAATTAACACTAGAATGGGTGTCATCGTGTGCTAGAAGGAAAGGAAAAGGCAGGTATTTCCAGTTTTAACCCTGTGCGCTCCGGTTAGCTACACAAAACCAAAGCAAATTGTCACCTACTCAACCATCACCAGACAGAAGCTACAGGGGCTGTGTGTAAGTCAGGGCCTTCAGGGGCACCAGCAGCTTCAGGGCTCCTACTTAAGGTTTAGAACAGCGCATTGGAGATCACCTCTATTTTCCAAATGAGCACAGAACACAACAGGTCTGGTTCTCCAATCCCCCACAAAACACACTGTACCCACACCTAAACGTTACGCCATCTGTAAGGACAGGAGGCAGCAGATGCAGCTGCTTTAAACCAGCTTCAGATCGCCCAAGAAAGGCAGCACTCACAATCTGGCAACAAAGAAAAAGCCCCCATTGTTACCCCATTCTCTTACCCCATTCCGAGAACCAGGGCTCACCCGATGCTCCAAAGGAGGCCATTTCCTAGCAGAGATCCTTCCCCTGCCCCTGCCAGTGCTCATATGAGGTTGGCGAGGGCTGCACCCTGGGGGGGCCCTGGGATTGCTGCCACCTGTGCTCGCAGGGCCGCCTACACCCCTCCACCAGGTGCTCAAATCACTGGCTCGGGCTGTGACCTAACAGTTCCCATGCAGTCGCCCAACATTCGGTTTCAGTCACTTTAACGTGAAAGGAAGGCAGTTTTGTTTCTCTACCTATTTCTTTTCTAACCTTTGCCCCTGAACACTGCAGCAGCTCTGGCAGAGGGCCGGGACGCGTGGGCTGAGCTGCAAACCCACAGCACGCGGCTGGGTTTGGGCTGCCAGCAGCATCTCTGCACGTGGAACCCGGCCAAAGCTCCTCCGGGAAAGCATCAAACTCACCCAGCAGCTGCGAGCGGCAGCTGCCGCTTCTCAAAGGGCTGCTTAGCAGGGGAGGAGAACACGGGCGACGCCACTCATCGGCCGGCGGCTGAAGAACATCCAGCAACGTGCAGCGTGCTGTGCTGGGAGGCAGGGCCAGCAGATGGCAGCGCTGCCCTTGGCGTCCTGCTGGAGCGCGCCTGGAGCTTTGGGAGGGCGCGAGGGTTTTACGCGGCGCTCTTGCGCCATCACGCGTGGTTCCACGTTCGACGTTAGCCAACCTGAGCGCTCCCGACACGAAGGAAATTCCCATCCCAAAAACCAAACCAAAACAACAACAAACAACAACAACAAAAAAAAACACCAAACCAAAACAAAAAAGAAATTTAAATTAATAAATTATTTTCAGATATTGCAGCAACGTCCTTCGGTTCTTGCTGACTTTTTTTTTTTTTTTTTTCTTTTTCTTCTTCTTCCGAGTTCATAAAACAACACTCTTAGATGTAGAAAATAACGAGGAGGGAACTACTGAGGGATGGATGGGATCCTACAGAACTCTTCCTGCCCCACGGCCCTCCCGGCGCCCTGCCTGCTGGGCACACAGCCCCGGGGATGTGGCAGAGCAGAGGGAGGGGACAGCAACGACCCCAACAGTTCATCCCATCCGTGACAGAGGCGAACTCGATGAGTGAGGTGAGTAGCAGCAAGTCGTTAGCAGTCGCTAACGGGATCCTGTGGTCCTCCTTCCAGCATCCCTCGTGCTTTCAAGTGGTTTATGTGGACAGCTCGATGGTTAGACTGCTGATACTTGTTCATCTTCTGCAAAACAAGAGAAAACAGCACCTTATTGCACGGGCCTGCTGCCTCGGATGCAGACAGCACAGAACAGAACCCAATCGCCTGATCGCTGCGGTTCTGTTAAGACTTCAGCGCTGCACTGCGGTGCTTCCGCTGTCTCAACAAGAGCCTGCAGCATATCGTGGATCCCCACGTGATGAACCCTCACACGTGTGAGAGGCACACAGTGTATGCACTGCGAAATGGGGAATCCCATTGCCTCCGAGGGTTGGCATGCAGCTCCCCATATCCCCCAACCTACAGACTCAGGGCGAAGCAGTAAATCACATCCCAGCATGCAGTGATGGTTGTGAAGACGTTCCAAACAAAATTAACCAGGCACTTGCAACACAGCGAGAGGTGTATCTACAAGTGCATGGTTCAATTTAGTTCAGAAATGTTTTAATTACGATGTTTGAAGCAATTACTTCCTTATTCTTACAGCAGAAAGATTTGATATCACTACTGAACGGATGCTGGGCAATTGTAAGACTTTTAACCCAAATTTGGATTGCAGTACTAATACACACATTAAGTGCCATTTACACATCGGAACAGGCCAAGACAGGATTACTTTGCATCAGAAATCATTTTCATCCCAATTAATGTTTGTTTTAAGCCAGGCAGATTGAAAGAAGCGACCACAACGCCCCGATAAATAGTCAGTTCACCAGAAAGGGTACAGAGAGATCACATCAGCGCATAACAATTAAAAGCAAATCAGCAGATAAACAATGGAGCAGTAATTGCCCTAGCTGGGTGTTGACACCATGTAAGAGCATTCTTGTACTCTGATCACAGGATATATGCTGTGCTCCGCAGCGTTGGCTGTTGCTTCAAACAAGACTGAGGGGAATTTCACTGCAAGGGACGCTGCCAGGGCTGGTGGGCTCAGCTCAGGTTCTATTAAATGCACTTTTCAGAAGAACAAAACATTACTGCTGTTTTCTTCAATGTTTTTAAGCTCATACTCCAGAAATCCCTATAGGGGAGGCACATTAGGGGTACAAATGGGACACGAGGTAAGAGTTACACAAAGCCTGACCACAGCGGAATTCGAAAGAACCAATTTAGGTCATCATCCCCAAAACAGTGGGATGCCAATTAATTAACCCAGGCAGGTTGGAGCTCATCTGCATGTAATTTAAGGCCTGACAGTGTCCCTTAAATCATCACCACTGAGTGGGGGCACATTTTAGAGAAAAACCAGCATCTCCACGCTTGTGAGCGTCTCGTTTGGATGTGGGAGGGCCCACCCACAGCAATTAAATTCAGTTTTCTTTTTCTGAAAAGAAAGCATTATTTTTTCCAGATGTGCATATATACAAACGTGGGTGTAGATACGCACACACCAACACATTTGTGCATCTAGAGGTGAGCGAAGTTTCAGCCTCAAAGCGGGACGAAGAGAAAGCCCGGACCGTCACTGCGAAGGAAGCACTGCACAGACCCATTAACACGGTGTTAATTAACGTCTCCCGAGCCAGGTGTTCCACATACCATCCTCTTCACTATCTGCGCCAGGCATATCTGCTAGCTGGGGGCCGGACGGCTGCCGACTATGCCACTGAGGCATCTTCGATGCAATACAGGCCACCGGGTCGCTCCCGAGAGGGGCTGACGAGAGTCTAGAGAGGTCACTGTGCAGCATCTTTGACCTCTGCACTGCCACACTATAGTCGGGAGGTTTTAGGTGTGGGTGGTGGGGCGATCCTTCCTTTATGTCCGCTAAAGATATCCCCATATATCCCGGAGGGGTGGGCGGAGGCTCCCTATACCTATCGTCCTTCTTAGGTGAGGTGACACAGTACACTGGCACGAGAAATAAGCAATGGAAATGTTAAGGAAGAAAACAAAGGAAACAAAACGTTAAAAAATCATGAAATGTTACAATGGCAAAACAGAAACTGATAACAAAATGCAAATGCAGAAACACTGGTTATAACGACAGCAGCAGGTATTTATGCTTTCGATTATGCCTTGTACTTATTTCAAGAAGTCAGAGCGGCAACAGAAGCAGGAACTCACTGGGCAGGGTGCCCAGCTGGAAGCACAGCATCCCCTACAGCCAGCCTGCAATGGCAGAGCTTGGTGTGCCGCTGCAGGACGAGGGAAGCTGCTGGTGCCAGCGGAGGGCAGCAGGGCACTGCTGCAGCCAGGTCTGTGAGCCTTCATACAGCCCAGGAAGCTGAAAGAGCAGCACTTCAGGCAGCAGCCCTGCCTTGTATGGCACAGCGTTGGCACCCGTGAGCAAGGACTGCTCCTTGACTCCAACGGCATCAAAGGCGCTTGGGGGCTTCATAGAAATTCACTGTAATTAAATACCACCTCATTAACTGATGTGTGGTAAGATATTTAACTATTCCATCAGCTGTGCTACAGGAGTTTTAAAAACTGTATCACATGAAGCTGCTCCTATGAGGCAAAGTATACATAGAGCCTGTACCCAGTATTTTGCACTTTGCAGTAGTTAACAATGGCTTAGAATATACACGCTTTTAATTATTTTTTATCCTGTATCTTAAATTCTCTGTTTACAGGTGATGAATAACCAGAAATCACCTTTGGAAAGGCTCCGTTACCTTCTGCACTCACCAAGAATTGCTGACAGTAGCATTTAATCACAGTGGCCATTTGCAGAACTCACCCCCTGCCTTCCTTTCCCATCCATCGCTCCTTCACATCTCACAGCCCCTCATCCCAAACTTAGCTTCCAGCACACGACCTCCCCTCCCACCCACTCCCAGCTCAAGGGCTCATATGCATGTTAAATTGGGCTTTTTCCATACACAAGTTGCAACAGGATCGTTTCAAAGCTAGGATAATTCAAAAATCTGTTAGCAGAGTAAATTTGCATTCTTCTTGTGGATACATTTAAAACAGTGCACGCTCGTTACAGTTTCAATTACTTCAGCAGCTGTAGTATCTTCTTACAATGAGGTGGAAGAACAAAAATAAAGCTGTGTTTCTTATCGTGTCGGGGACTTGTGTGATTCTGGGCAGTAGTAGCAGGGATGGGAGTTGGTTCCTAAGGGATGACCTGGGTACGTGCCTGGCTGCTAGCAAAATGACACTGGATTCATGTGGTAGGAGCTTTAACAAATGGGTAGAGGTGGGTAGAGGCAGTGACTCTGATTGAGAGAAACCCTTTTCATATAACTGGCATTACACTTTGTTGGGTCTGAGGCTGACAAGGGTGGGTTATGTTCTCCTGTGAAGGAGAAAGCTGCAGCTTACCTGGAGCTATAACGAGTCCGCCCTAATAATGAAGGTTGGAATAATGGGGACTTTGGCTCAGCTCTCTTTCATACTATTTTACAAATGCTATAAAAATAAATAGCACTTCATATCCATCATTTTTTGTCACTCACTCACAGTCCCTGGGATTACAGATTACAGACCCTCCCACCAGCTGTCCTGCAGGGCTGGGCTTTTTCTTGCAACTCCTTCACCCTCTCCTGTTCCCACCAAGATATTCCCTCCAACTAAAAATCACATCTCCTGGCCTTTCTCTCTCAAATAACAGAGACACTCTACCACTCTCTTACTGCCTATATACTCCCAGAAATATAAACTCCCTTCCTTCTCCATGTGTGCTCTCAAGCAGATGAAACACGGCAGTGATCAACTGAAGCTTGGAACACAGCTTGGGAAATCCATTACAGTGTTAGGAATAGCTAAGGAAAGCCTTTTAATAATTAAGATCTGGACTTAACTAGAACCATAATGTCATGGTGTGTTTTAGGTAAAATCTCGTCTTTTAGGTAAAATCTACTGAAGGTACAAAACAAAGTGCATCACAGATCCCCTGCAAAGAGCTGATTACCTACACAGACATTGACTTTATAAAGAAAACAGGGTGATCCACACAGTGGTTAAGGGAAACCTCACTAAGAGGCAGAAATAAACTGTGTACTGTGGGTACAAAGGAGGAGAAAGCTTTTCCATTTGGACATACAATGATGGTCCATCATCATCCCACACTTTCTTGCCTGTAAAGCAAAGGTTGCAGCAAGAAACGTTCAGTGCTACAGAATGCAGAGCTGGGCACGGAGCTGTGAAGTCATCGCACCCACTGCCTCTGCCAAGAGCACAGTCTGCCATCAGTGTGTGGGGAGTCGCTTTCCAGCCCTGTTTTAAAGGTTTCAGGCAAGAAAGCTCGTGCCAATTCTTTTGCGGACTATTCAACACCAGTTCTCATTAAGCAAATGAACTGAAGGTTCTTGTTTTGTTTACAGTATCCTGAATTCAGGCAGTCATTACGGACTCTGGTAACAAGCTGTTTGAAGGGAATAAGCAAATGGTGTGAAATAAAGCAAAAAATATCTTTGGTATATTGTATGATGATGCATAGCTCACAGATTAGCATTTGCAAACCATGAATCCTATCCACCTCCATCAGCTCTTTAAGCAAGTGAGCGCATGCTCTGCTGAAGCACACGGCAGGGTGCTGCTTACCGGTGTGCTGTGACTGCATACAGGAGGCAAGCTACACAGTGCAGTGTGCAAAGGGAATTAAAAACAAGGGGAGAAGCTGTGAGCAAACGCAGCACGTCCTGAACAGCAGCTAACGTGCCATACCCTACAGCAGCTCATCAGCAGTCCTGAGAGGTGACACTGGTGGAGTGCATGCGTAGGAGTGAGCTGTGAGCAGATCTGCTGCAAGGGACCCCACGCTGCCTCTGCAATTTGCACTCCAAGACCTCCACCCTGTGTGCAATCTTTATTCAGGCAATTACCTTTGATAACATAAGCCCTCTAGCAATCTAGGCAGTAATTAATGTGCATTTCAGCTGCACTCATGGCTTAGAATTTAGAAGCTTTGTACTCCATGTTTTATCTCGTTCATAACCCAGATCCTTTTTGTGGGGCAGTTTTGCCACTGAACTCACTAGGACAGTGGAAGAACATCTCACATCTCACTTGCTAAAAGCTATGCGTCTTTGAGAAGACATAAGGCTTTCTCCTTTCATCTGTAGTGAAACTGCAGCTGTGTAACCAAATAAATGACAGCGTAAATCAAAACTTTGCCCTCAAGCCCCCAGGGACAAAAGGACTGCAGCCAGAAGGTGCCCAGCTCCAGAGGTGGGGCTGCTTTGCATCACCCAGGAGTCACACTCCTCTCTCTCTGGATCATGGAAAGTCTGCTCTGTGAGGATGCTTCGAGGAGCCAATGCTTGCTGCTCCTTGCCAGAATGAGAGTTTGCAGTGATGAGGGTTTCAAATTCCAAAAAGATAAAAGGTCACCGTGCAGAGAGGAACTGCCTGACATTTTCATGAAGGCAGCTCTTCCGCAGACCCATGAAGTGTTTGGGAAGTGTGCTGCTTTGTTATTTCAAGATTCGTATTGCAAGGGAAGGTGGTTTGAAAACACACTGTCTGAGCAGCGCTCTAATTAAAACCACATGTAAAGCTGAATTTAACATGCAATCCAGCCCCCGCATCTGCTGATGTCATTTCTTAACAACTCAATATCAAAATGCAGACCAGATGTAGAAGCTCCCATGCGCCGTTGGCTTGCCTTACCTATCAGGCCTTTCTCTGTACTCGAAGTAACAGTTTTGTACGCTGTGTCAGTGCCAGGCTTAGAGTCCAAAACCTCCGTCTGCTCTGACGTCGAGTTCTCCAGCCCCCTGCGTTTAATGGTCCCATAGTTTGTCTCGTACGTGTCTGACAGGGAGCTCGAGGAGGCCCAGCTCTGCCGAGACTGATCGAGCTCCGTGCTGGCTTTCGACTGCCTGTTGTTTTTGGAAAAGGCTTCGGAATATAAATAGGCCTCCTCTGAGTAACAGTTTGTGGGATCAACCTCGGCGATGGGTCCGTCCAGCTGGGTGTGGCGGTAGGAATTGAGGAGATCCCAGCTCTTCTGGTTTGGGATATTCTGGAAGTTGTCATGAGAGCTGCTTGAGCACGAGGTCCAGCTGCCCCGGCCGCTGTCTGCTGCCTCCACCGTGATGTGCTCGTGGGAAATCTCCTCGTTGCTCATGGAGGAGGTGAAGGCCATCCCTCTGATCAGAGCGGGCCTGGTGACCGACCAGCTGCAGTTGGAAACAACGGGAATCAGACACCCGTCAGCTTTTAAAACAACAACATTTCTTGCTTAAACAAATGGTTGCTAAAAGCTCTGGTCAATATCACTACATAACTAAGAAAAAAATCAAGCAGTCAGGTTTGCAGGAATTTAGAATAAAGAAGTTATGACTAGTAGGCTCTGTCTGCTTATGTGAACAACACAGGAAGCACAACACGAAAACCCAACACTATCCTCCTGCAGTTTATTGACATACTGGAGATCAAGGAATTCCTCAGATACGTGCAAATAACTTCTTTTCTCCTTGCTTTTCTATTTGACAAATTCTAGCATAAAAACTGTTTTCTTACCTCCAAAACCCACTAAAACTAAGGCATGGAAAAGCAGCCACAGCCCTTGGATAATCTGCCTCCCACGTGCAATCAGAGCAGTGAGTTTAACAGGCAGCAACTCACTGTGCATCGGCACTGAAGGTGGCTTTGAATACCCAGAACCTTTGCAGGGACCCCTGCAAAGGGACATTTTGCTTGGCACACAGACTGCTCTGACTGCACTCTCAGCATGTGCTGTGCCTTTTAGAAAAGGGAATTACTTCAGTTTACAAAGCTCACCTTTTAATGCCCATTTCAGCACAACAGGATAAATCAAACTGACTTCTTAAAAGCTGCAAAGCATATGCTAATAATCTTTTTCACGCAGGAGAGAACACCACAGAATACTGGCACGTCAAAATCAATTACAGAGGAACACAAAGCTCTGTGTAGTGTCCAGTCATAAAAAGATTAGATTGCTTTTGAGTCGACCTACAATGATTAGAATTGTAAGAAGAATCTCCCATTGACTTGACTCCACAACATCTGAGGACAGAAGAAGCCATCCCGAGGAGATTCCCACATAATCAACCCTGTGGGTTAAAATGTAGTAAAACCCAAAACATCACAGTTGAAAGGGGCATCTCAGGATATGACCTCATTGCACTCAGGTAACACCACCTCTTGTGCAAGTGGCAGAAAGCTTCTGCTCTGCCTAAGCAACCAAAAGAACGGTAACAAAAAAATCCTTTAAAATCTTATTAGAGTATGTTAAGTGACTGCTTCTGCTGACCGAGGTAACTGCTGGGATCCTGTTCTGCTCTCCCAGCACTGTATGGTGAGTGCTTTGTTAAATATCACAACAGCTTTTAATGCATTTGCAGCCTCCTGCAGAAGACATCCAGCTGAACCCACTGATGCGATTAAGCTGTTGTCTATACATGTGATAAAGTTTCATGGGAAAACATAAATTTCCCACACAGAGCAGCCAATACCTCAGCTTCTGGCAAGTGCTTAACACCATCACAGTGTCACGGAACCATAGGGGTTGAAAGGGACTTCTGGATATCTTCCAATCCAACTCCATTGCTAAAGCAGGTTCCCTACAGCAGCTGCACAGAACAGCATCCAGGTGGGTTTTGAATATCTCCAGAGAAGGAGATTCCACCACTTCTCTGGCAGCTCGTGCCAAGGCTCTGTCATCTCCACAGCGCAGAAGTTCTTCCTCATGTTTTTATGGAACTTCCCATGTTGCAGTTTGTGCCTGGTGCCCCTTATCCTGTCACTGGTTACCACCAAACACAGCCCTGCCCCGTCCTCCTAATGCCCTTCAGATACTGATCAGAACTGAGCAGATCCCTTCTTGGTTCTCCCTCCCCAGGGCTCTCAGTCTGTCCCCATCAGGAGGTGCTCCAGGCCCCCATCTCTGCACCCTCCTCTGGGCTCTCTCCAGCAGCTCCCCATCTGCCTGCAGCTGAGAACCTCACACTGTGTGCAGTGCTCCAGATGTGCCCTCCCCAGGGCAGAGCAGAGCAGAGCAGACCCTCCATTGCCTGCTGGCCACACTCTGTGCCGTGCACCCCAGGGCACCATTGGCCTTTTTGGCCACCAAGGCATGCTGAGGGCTCATGGCCAATCCATCAGTCAACCACTGGTCAACCATGACATCACTGGCCTTCTTGACCATGAGGGCACACCGCTGGTCACGGTCAAGCACAGTTTGCAACCACCCTCCCTACAGCTTCGTTCCCCTCTCTTCCACCAGAAGAGCCCAGCCAGCCCAGCACAGCTGTCTCACCCGGGGCAGGGCTGCCCGTACTCTGCCTGGGAATGCTCCTTCCGTTCCATCCCTGCTGAGTCCACCACCAGCAGTGACTGTGACAAGCTGCGCTCGTCCTGCAGCGCGGCCGACATCGAGTCCACAGAGCAGTTGCTGACGATGCTGGAGCGGGAGGAAATCTCACTGTGACTGGAGTCTGAGAAGTTGTCAGATTTGGTGGAAGGAATGAGGGCATAGCCTGAGGGAGAGAAGGAGAAAACGTCCCATTCAGTGACAAACATCATAGCTCTCTAAATGAAAAAAAGAAGGAAAAAATCAAGCCCAACTTGATTACAAACAGTCCACTGAGGTTTTTATGGTACTAAAGCCTTTAGCATGTCAGCATCTATCCTGCAATTTATTAACGCAAGCCAGGTGCCCCCAATAACCTAAGCAGCAGCTCCACAGCGATCCACACCATATGGTTTCACCAGTACAGACAGGAGCAGTGTCTGCAGTGTGTGCAGTGGGCGGATGGGTCAGATCTCTCCCATTTTGCACCGTTCAGTCCCAGTAAAATTGCAGCACGCTCCCACAGCTTCCTCTGGCCGACTGCTGTGAGACTCACGAAAAGATTTTGGCAGTGGCTGAGGAGACGCTGACTGAGGTAAAAGCAAGCCATCAGCACTCGGGGATACACCATATGGCCCATTTCAGCTTTATTAGCTGTTCCAGGATTAACAGATCAGGAAGCGAAAGTGGGAAACAGCAGCAGGGCCAGGCCTGCAGGAAGGAACGGCTGAAAGCCTCAGTGGGTTCAGAGCAGAGCAACGCACTCCTGCTTGGTTCACCCTAACCCTCAAACAACAAGTTTCAAATACAAATGATGCACGTAGCCACATATATCCAAACCTCCTACAGCAACTGGGTAGACATTAAAGGGACCATCTTAGGGCCCTCCATGCGCTCTGGCTGCGTGCACCTTGCATACTGCTCTGCTGGCACAGCTGAGGTGACTCAGAACAGGACGTCTGTCCCTGCACAGTGTCACAAACTCCCTCAGTATGGACAACTCACTTAAACCATTTATTGCGAGCATCTTACAGGAGCAGGGAAAGAACTGCAATGAACTGAATAAGGCAAACTTCACCTGTGCTGATCTGAGGGCAAACATGCTCTGGGGTCCTTTGGGGTGATGGACTGGCCCTCTCCAGCTGAGGAAAGCTGCAGGAGGGTCCTACACTGTGCTGTTTCATCAGCCTCCTACTACCTGAGTTCAAGATCCTCAGATTTCAAGCTCTCTGCAGCATATACCTCTCTGGATAAGTCCATGCACCATTTTTCGGGCCAGCAGAAGCTCACTTTGTTTCTGCTGTCAGGAAACAAACTCAGGAGGTATCTGGTGTCTGTTACATCTGTCTAGTTTGTTGTTTGTTTGAAATACTTTGTCTCAAGTAACTGTCCCACAGCTGTTGCTTGCTCCCATTTGTCTGAGGGCAATAGGTCCTGGGTTAATGACTGTTTTGGTGCTGTTTTTGTTTGTTTGCTTAAATTTATTTATTTTTCTTAGTTCCCGTTGAGTTTCCCAACTGCAAATTCACCGCATGTCAGGAAGTACATCCCTGCCTTATGCTGCCTTCCCTGGGAGCATACAGCCTACGATGTGCCTTACACTGTGTGCAAAGCATTATAAAATTAGAATCTTTATTTGAAAATACTGGGTCAACAGCTGCTTCACATATAGGCAAATGAGTGTCTGTAAATTAATGGAAACATTGCCTTCTTGCTTTACAGGAGACCATATCAATACACAGTTGACACAGTCCTTGGATTAGTATTTTTTCTCCAATTTCCTGCCAATTAATCAGTTTTTCACATCATTTCTATCTACTAATGCCTTTCAGCTGGGCTGTCACACATTCACATCAGTTTGGTGAAAATATGAAGTGACCAGGAAATTAAAAACCACACCAGCAATACACACAACTTGAAAGCTGATGTGATTTGGTCCACAAAATACACTCCAAACAAAGATCATGTAAGATGACATTTGGAGCCACTAGCATACAGCCACCGAGTGCACAGCTGCACTTTGTGGGATTTCACAGTTGAAGCTTGATTATTGCTATAAGACTTTAAGAGCAATACAGGCAGAAAATATCATCAATATCATCGAACTACAGAACCGGTACACTTACGATTGAAAAACTTAACATTAAGGACCAGCATTTTTAATACTGAATTTCAGTTTCCTTTCCTTTGGCAATAATTAATATCTCATGTTCTTTATTTAGTCCAATAGTCTCTTTCAAATTAACACCACTGGAAGAAATGTGCTCAATGTGCCCCTTTTAAGGCACTCCTCTTCAAGAACCTGAGATCTGGAGAACAAAAGGACTCCTCTCTCTTAGTGAACGAGCTCTTGTCTGAAAGCTGGGACATTAAATAATGGCACTTACACACAGGAACAGGAGAAATGCAAGTCTTTGCTGGACTGAAAAGCTTAGCAGAATGAGGCCAGCGCAAATCCACACACAGACCCAGCAATGCTGGAAGTGAGCATCTGATTTCCATCACAGGAGGGACTACTTAGAGTCAAATGAAGAGAATGTTACAGAACTTACTGTTTTGTTGGCATCTGCCAACACTAAGAGAACTGCCACTGTACCTGCTCCTTGATTTTCCACTTCTCTCGTTACCTATGATGCTGTATGTGCGGTGAGTTGGTAACACTGCCACAAACACCTTCTTGTTTTGGACAGGTGAATGAAGTACATTGGACAGCTTAAACACATTTCAGTGCGCCTGTATGTAACTGGATAATGCTAACATAGATTGCATCAGTGTAACTGACACTGAATGGACATCAGTCTGTCTTCTAAAAATACATCAGAGAGTCTTCCTTCTCCTCCTAGGCCCCATCTGCAGACAGTCACATGTCAGTGAATTGCTGTTGCTATAGATACTTGCTGTACTCAGAGCATCGCTGTCTCTGTCCTTTTGGGTTTTGCTGCTTTCTGAGGCTTGAACGTGCTCTGCTTCCCTTTTTGCAGTAAAAGCTGTTCTTTCCCTGGAGAAGCTTCTTTCCCTAAGTCTTCTGAACAGGGGTCCCTTCTCTCTCCTGCGCTCACGCTCAGCTTCTGCCTTTTCACTCTCATCCTTTCTTTCTCCCTTTTCGCTTATGTCAGATCTGTCTCTTGCTTTGACAATCATCTGTATTTTCTTTTGTAAGTAAGCCCCACCTATTCCGTAGCTGCGCTGCCCGCTGTTCTTGTTGCTGGTTTCACTGGCGAGGGACGAGGAAGACCCAGAGAGATTCATCTGACTGCAGTTATCCGACCTTGGGATGTTACCAACTACAATGAAGTACACACAGGCAAATCTTGATAAATAACAGCGAAAGTAATGGGTTGATTTAAAAAAAGAAAACAAACTTCAGTCCTACTTGCACACCACTTGGGCATAGCTCAAAACAAAATGAAATCTAAGATTTAGTGAAACGTGTTCATGCCTAAAATTATGTCTTTCAGCTGTCTGTGAAGCACCTAATTTAAGTTCAATGAGCTGTGCACACGCAACAGGGTATGAATTACCTTAATCAAATTAGTCCAGTGCTAACAGTATGCTAAAAGCAAGTTGAATTAATGAAATAATTCCCCAAGAAACAAAGTATTTTCAAAGAAAGTCAACTAAATTAACATGTTTACAGGAGAAATAGAAGTGAAATCCCAGTGGAACTGGGTTTGGCAGCCCAAGTAGTCGAGGTTCTTACACATATGCTGTGTCTAAGTAAGTGACATTCTCCTCAAGAAAACAGTATCTTGTGAAGGCAGAAGCGGATGGGCCAGCAGATCTCCCACTGAAACTGGTGAGAAGATGCAGCAAGTCACCATGCCATGCCATGCCAATGCTGTGGGGCTCTGGGCTGCCAGTGAGTCAAAAGCAGCACAGAAGGGATGGAGAAATGCCTTACACTGTTGGACACTGACCACACTGGCTCACTATAAAGTGGTGCTAAGAGATTTCAAAGGAATTCCCATCCAAGCTTGACTAATGATGAAGTGATGCAGGTCTTTTACGAAGGTATCAAAAATAAAGGGATTCTCAGGGCATCAGTACAGACAGGGATAAATACAAAGCCCTGTGCACAAGAACAGAAAATATCAATAGCAACTCCAGGATTTGGATGAATGCACTACTTTTGTAGCTATCAAAACCAACTGTTCTGGAGATTTCATCTCCAGCTCCCTCTAATCCCCTGATACTCCAGCTACCTTAGGCAAAAACATAAGACGTGAATAGCTGCAGTCTGTGTGCAACACCTCTGTCTTCAGGAAATCCCCAGGTTTGTGAATCCTGTTCACCTGAGGGGTCACCTAAATCAGGACTGATGGACTGGTGGGTGCCCCAGCACTTAAACCTATTGGGAACTCTGTCAGAAGCACTTAAGCTATTCTAAAGAAATGAATCCTTCCAGTCCTTACAGATTAGGTCACTTTGGAGGCCAAAACATGTACAATATATTGGAAAACAGAGTCTATTATTAACGGACAGAAACACACGACTCTATTGTTGATATGAATTATGCACCTTACCACCCCTCTCACATGAAGTTACCAACAAATGATCCTGTGACAGATGCTGGCACCTGCTGCACACCCCTGGAGCACACGTACCTTTGCGTGGAGAGCCCTGAGGAGAAGCTGGGGGGCTGGAGTGCAAAGAAGATGCCATGGACATTGTGTCATCTGTCTGCTTCTTGCTACTTACTTCCTCAGACAAGCTTAATGACTTCTGTGGTGAGCCTGTACCTATGACAACAAAGGAGCCATTTCAAGCTATGCAAATACGTTACAAGTATTTTAATAGGTAATAGTGCTTTGCAAATGGCAAGCTTAGAAACAAAGTATTTGATGCTCAGAAGGGGCAACAAACAAGTGTTGCTCCTTTGGAAAAGAATGTTCTCACAACAGCGTTTCAGAGCTGAAATATTAAATGTATTTGATTTGTTCCAACAATTTGACATATATATTTCAAAATATATTATAATTCTTTCTGTCAGGAAAATAAACCAACTATGCCATTCTTCTCAACTGAGGCAAGACATCTTTAGAATGTAAAAATACACAGGAAAAGGCTCAGCACTGTACATCCAACCTGTTCAAGAGAGATATTAAGACTTCCTTAGAAGCAGTCAAGAGAAGGACTTAACTTAGATGCCTGCATAAAGGGATCTTAAATAACCCACCCAGCTCCAGCTGGCTGAGCAGGGATACTCACTGAAGGTGACATGATCCTTTGTCAGCCCCTTCTTCCTGCTGGGGTATAAGTTCACAGATGGAACCTGAAGAACTTGGCTCATTCTGTTCTGCTGATGGGCCTTAGTGGTCTGACCGATCGATCTCATGGGCACTGGAGACATTTCTGAGGATTTTGCCCCTCTTCTCTCACTTAAATTCTTTGTCACTGTTATGGAAAAACTGGATATCAGTATTTGGCCCTTTGAATTGCAGGGTTATTACAGGCACAACCAGATAAAGGCAACTGTGGTATGAAGCAGACAAAACATTTGGAACACTCTGTATTCCCAACACTCCTGTCTCATCACACTGAAGAGGCAGGTGCAAAATGACATTTAAAAAACTAAACTGTTAAGTGTCATAAAGGTACTCCATCCAAAACCAAAAAAGGTTGTGTTTTATTTCAACTGCAATTGAGTTCTGTATCTAAAATGCTCGTGCACAAAAGCAGAACAGCATCTCCTTCAAAATGACGTAATGCCACAGAAAGGAGAGGAAATGGTTGTTCTGCATCCAGCATCAGATCTCTCACTAGGTGGCACAATTGATTTACAGCACAGGGCACTGATTCAATTTCTACTTTAATTACACAGCAATTAATAAACTCTGGAGTTAAGGCCATCCGAGTTCCCCTTAAGTAACCTTGGAATTGTCTGGACTGCAGCATAACTGCTGCTCACTGCTCCTGCAAGCAGAACTGGAAGAAAGAAAGAAGGCGTGAGGGTGGGCAGCTCTACCTCTGACTTCTCTGAATGTGAGAAAAACAAATTATCTGCACCAAAGCCATCTGCAAAGCCATGCACCAGCACCCCAGACAGAAGAGGCACAACCTTAGCAACTCATGCCTTCAATCTTCCTATGCAGAGCTCCTCTGTTATTTCCAGCAACCTCAGGTGTAAGACCAATGCAAATGCCCTGAATTTGACATTTCAAAACGGAGTCAGGTGTTTCCCTACATAGTTTCTATCTGAGAAAAAAAAAAACAACACAGAAAGGCTCTCTGGGAGACAACAGGAATTTGCGCTCTTAATACTGAATAATGGAAAGGACTTCAAGCTTTATCTTCAAGGCGTCATTTCCTATTCATGCTTTTAGGTTACCTCATCACAGATAAAATGGTATTTGAGGACAAAAAAAGGCGTAAGATGCTGCATTTGCACATCAAACAAGCATGAGACATTACTTGATTAGAGAGGTTACCACCTTGCTATTTTGAGACAACCCTACTGATCAGGAATCTGAACATTTCTAAGGATCAAAATAAAATGCAATTACCATTTCTCAATTTGAAATAAGAATTACTGTGCACTGTGTAAGAGCAGATTTGTTCAGTTAGACAGCTGCACAGGACTTCAAATTACGAAAACTGTCCCGCTATCGTCCTCTATTTTGGACTGTCAAGCCATGTCAATCCCATCAGTCAATATTGACTTGACTTCTGCTTCTCAGCAATCTTGGTTTATTCTGAGCTGTAAGTCACTGCAGCTTCTGTATTGATTTTGTCTCGTTTCATTTTCTTGCTGTTCATATGGTAAACGTTACTTTTATCCTTCCTAATTCTGTACAAGGACAAGAGGGCAAGAACAGAGCTCATGTGCTATTGAATTTCCTTCCAGGCTGATAAAAAGACACACACTTTAAGAACTAAAGGTTAAAATAAAAAATGTCACTGAAGTTTTCTGAACTCAGCCAAGATCAGAATGTTAATGCTGGCTTGCTGAAACTCTATCAGTTTGTGACGACATGAGCTGACAAACAAGCTGCTTCCCAGAGCGAGTTTTCCTGGAGGGAGAGGACAAAGATCCTAGGTGCCGCTTCCAGGGAAGGAACCATGTTTTCAAACATTCAGAACTGCCACCCTCACAGATCGCTGCACTTACGGGTGCTGTAGGCAGGCTCACACTGCAGGGACAGGATCTGGATCTTCTCCTCGTCCGTCTCCACGTTGAGGTTGGAGAGGTACTGCTTGACCTTCCTCGCCATCTGTGCGTCCTCGTACAGCTTCTTGGCGTTGAGCAGTGAGCTGCGCCGTGCCCGCTTCTTGTGAGCTCCTCCCTGCACGTCCAGCATGTTGGAGTTGGTGCTGCCCTGGCTGAGAGACCTGCAAAGGAGAAGAGCACAGAGGTCAGGCCTGGGGTCTCAGCAGCAACTTGGAGCTGAACAGTGAGCGTCAAAGCAGGTTATTACCAGTATTCTTCAGTTAGGGCTAGTGCATGCTGATGCAAATGAGTTAAAAAAAGATGAACGGCATTAAAACGTCGGTTGTCTTAAAATATTCTGGTCAAAAGAAGAGCAGCGATTGGAGCCTAGGAAAAGGACTGCACGTGGAATTGTGGGACTTGCAAGAATGCGGCACAGGCTGTGCCAGGCACCCAATCTGCTCTGCTGATGGATTGTGCTCCTGTTCTGCACAGCCCACGCTATTTCTGCAGGACAAACTTGCTAACTTCGTTTGTCTAAGGAATTTGGTGCCCACTGTGTGCTGCAGGCTTACTGCAGTAACTTGTCACCATTGCCACAGCAACGACCACTTAGAAACCTGAGCTTCTGACTGCGCGTAAATGAGGGAAAAAACTGCGTTAAATATGCAAAGCACCACTTGTTGCATGCCTGATTTCTTTCTCCAATGAAGTAAAAACAGCAGCTCCTTGAAAATGTATTCCAACAAAGGTCAGGATGGCAGCCGTAACGTACATATGCTTGTATGGACTCACATCTATGAAAGGTGACGACATCAGTGCCCAAACAACTGATCAGATACAGTGAGTAATACACATCACATCTGTTCAACTGCCAGGAGTCCTACGGCCACTTCAGCTCTAATCCATTTGTGTGTTTGAGTAAATAGAGACCATCACATATGTTACAAGAAAACTCCCGTGGGAAGTTGCAGCAAAGCTGCTCGAAGAGGGTGTGATTTTTGGTTTTATATTTAAAAAAATGAAAAATAAAAAAGTCAGAGGATTTTAAAAGGCTGAATTCTTTGTCAAGTTACTTCTCAAAAGCTTGGGTGCGTTTCCAGAATCATTTGTGGGAGGATAAACAAAGCCCAGCACAGAAGAGCTGCCATAGCTAACAGACCCAGAATGAAACATACTGCTGGAGGAAGCCTGAAGGATTGAACAAGTTGAGTTTAAAAGCAAAGAAATGGTGGAAACCACCTGCCTGCAATATTTTTGAAGATGATTCATAAATGAAGCTAAGAGAAGATACAAGCTTAAAAACTGTATGTATAGCTTAATTAAACAAAAAGCTAACGCTGTTACAGGCAAAGAGCAGCAGATGGCACAATGGACTGTTGACACTCATTGGAACTGATCTCTGTACAGGCAAGAGCAAAGTTAATGCCTATTTTGTAACAAAACAGGAAAATATACCATCTTTCCTCATATGTATAATACATATTTTACTTTATGTGTACACACTGTTTCTTCTAACTTTGGAGTTCACTTTTTGAGTCAGCTTCATTTCCCTTAAAAATCATTTTCCCTTACGACCTCATATTCCCAGCAATGCCAAAGGCTGGCAATCACTACAGCCCAGCACACCTCCTGCTCTATCATGAGCACAGCACACCTCCTGCTCTGCCTGGAAGGATTCCAGAGGGACCTGGGCCCTCTCCCCTCCATGAGCCGCACGCTGAGCCATGCCCCGTCCTGCTGTCAGCCCAGCTCACTGCAGGGAACAGCACCCAAAGCCGTGCCCAGCCTGCCCTGCTGCTGGTCCCTCCCCAGTGTGCACCTGTGTCTGGATGCACAGCTGGCTTTGAGCCCATAGGATGAACAGGAGAGCTTCGAGGGGCAAAGGCACATAGGCTGAGGTCTGCAGGTAGCAGCTGAGGGGCAAAGACACAAGGGAGAATGCACAAAATACAGCTGCAGGTCACCTGCTGCTCACTGCCCCATGGCACTGCCAGCTTGCTCACCAGGTAACCCCAGTACCCTCCATCACAGTCATTTCAACATCCAGCCTTGAACAACTAAAGCTTCAGCGAGGACTCTGGAACATGAAGTGTATTTCAAATACACACTAAAAACAAAGACTTTGAAGCTTAAACTCTGAAGGGGGAACTGCTCAACCAATATCAACTCAATGCCTCTTCACAGTTTAAAACGCATAATGGCTTAAAGACCAAGTCATTAATTTCCAAACAGAGTTTGCCTCCTGCTATAACTGCACAGCCGTTTGTCTCTTTATGCAGTAAGCCAAAACTCCAACAACTTGTCTAGCAACAGAAGCGACTCAGCATCTCTACAGGTGCTGCACAAAGTCGACTGTCAAATCTCTTATTCCTGTTTTCAAAAAAATACGAATTGCAGGGTTAATAAAATGCATGCTGTACTTCAGGAGCATGCACTATCGAGGAGGATGCAGTATGTTAAGAGTTGCATAATCTTTATTTATCTTAGTTGCATTCAGCTCTACACTTACCCCAAACTTCTCCACCTCTTCTTCCTGTAAGCAAGAGCCATATACATTGAAGCATGTATTTGAACAGAAAAGCACAGGAAAAAAATAAAACAGTTGAGAGTCAGGAAGAAAGATGTAGACAGGAAAGAACAGAAAAGAAAAAAATCTCTATACAGCAAAATTCGTCTCAAACAATAACACAATGTTTTCATGGAATGCAAGGACAGGACTTGCTCAAACACTCCAACATGGAAGAACATCTATCAGTTTTTTTTGCTTATTTTTAAGATTAACCTTTGAATTGAAAATCCAAACTCATGCTACATTTTCTTGTTAAGTGATTCCCGTAAGTCACACTCAATTTTGGTGGAGCAAGCAAAAGCTTTTTAACTTATTCATACTGTAGAAAAAGTGATTAAGTTAATTTATTCTTTGCATTAGGATGGCAGTAAACGTATGAGAAATCATCAGCATTCAAGTTTATGGTGCTGTTTTCCCTTGATTGCTTGCTGGAAAACAAGCCGTTTGCCAAACACACCCTGCAAAGCTCAATGCTCTGTATTAATTGGCAATGAACTCGTTAGCAGGTCTCTCGTTACCACTAACAAACATCTTTTCTTGTTCGTTTTTAATCTTCTTCAAAAACGTTTGTTGGTGCTTCATAACACAAACTGATAGATCAAACACCAGAGGCAATGCAAATGAATCTAAATGCTGAAAACAAGGAGTCGTTTTCTTTTAATCTTTGGCAGCATCACTAATATTAGATGCTGTGCATTGTAACTCGGTAGGCACTTTTGAAACTGTGGTCATTAAGACGTGTTGTGTTAATTCTGGCAAGGATACGAAAGGTAACTATTTGTTTCCTACTAATTCATCTAGTGATTAGGCTTCATTAGGACTCAGAATGGGAAGGAGCATCAGGGAAGCTGATGTGCACATCATTTAATCTGTGAACGCCGTGTTTTTTGAAAAGCAGCTAACTGAGAAGAAGCTTTGTGATTAAAAAGGAAGTTTCAGTGGCTGAAATATGACAACATGAAGGCGACCCTCTGCTTTCAAATGAATCAATCCTTAAACAACTTCTGTGAGGGATCCATTATTTTTTCCTCAGCCTTCAACCAGTCTGATTTTAAACCAAATATTCACGGCTGCTGACAGCCAGCCCTGAAGGCCAGTACCAAACAGGACCCATTGGTGTCGATGAATCCCAACCACTGGCTTGTTCTGCTGCTTTTCTAAGCAGATGCTGTGCAGTTACTCATGGACCCAGCTCCCCAGTGGGCTGGGCACTGAGCTCAACAACGGGGTGGGATGGCCAGAGCTGGGGATGCTCTCTAAGCCAGGGACAAGCAAACAGATGCAGGGTATTACTCAGTTCCACTAAGAGTAATCTAGAGCTCACCAGCACCACATTAGAAGCCATGGCGCTTTTGTTTTGCAGTTTGTTAACATGAAGCCTGCTGATGTACTGCACTGAGGAGAAAAAGGAAGAAAAACAAGGCAGGAAGACACTCTCCACCTGCATACAGCCTGAAGACACCAAACATTACGTAGGTGTAGCAAGCTGTGCTTAGAACAAATTAAAAATATTGCTTTGTTGTTTTATTTTTAAATATTTTATCAGGTTTTTTGTGTGTTTAGATTGTTAAAAGCAACATTTCAGATTCATAGATTTCTGTGTGTTATTTTACATGTATGGTTTTTGCCTAATACTACATCGCTCCTAAAATTCGACTGATCATTTTATTGAGCATTTTCTTTTTTGCTTTATTAGACAAACTGATTCAGCAGTCATTAAAAGTAACTTTTAGGAGCATCGCATTGCCAAAACTTGGTAAAGATTTGGGTTCTGATGGTAAATGTCAATGGTAAGTCACACAATGAGATACAGACGTATTGATGCACACACAAACCCAGATCCCTACCCACTGAGCCACCTGCAGTCCTACTGCCTTTCTAATTTGCACACCTTTGTCTGAACATTACGGCTGGATCCATGTTGGCTGAGGTCATCCTCACCACTTGGCGGATTTCTTTGGCAATCATCCTGAGCTTCTCAAAATTTACCAGGCCGTCCACTTTGGAGTCATTTCCTGCACCATTGAAATGCACACACAAAAAGAATAAGAATTATTTCTGTATATAGAATGTGTTTCTAGCCCCTCCACATTAGCCTTCCTCCCTTCCTGCCCTCCATCCACAACTCTGCTTTAGTCAATGTAGCTTTAGTCAGTGTAGCAGGAAAACGAAGAACTCGAGCAAAAAGACAGACCCACTCCAACTATCTAGCACTGCTCTCATTAATCAATTTCTAAAGCAGTATGTATTAGGAAGAGGAAAGAGGAGCAAATGATGCCCAAATTCATTGGCATGAGTGCTAAATAAAGAACTGACATCTGTGGCATTCACATTCTGAAAACAGCACAAATAGCTCTGAGGGATCCAAACCAGGAATCCGGCATAGTTGTGAACACTCAACCTCAACCAACTGGGAGCAGAACTTTTTGTAAGGAGAAAAAAAGGGGATGGTTTAAACAAAAACCCTTAAAAATGCTGAAAGCAAGAGTAGGAGGTGTTGTATCATCATAGCTGTCTGAAAACCACAACATAGAACAAGAAACCTAGAAACACTGCAGCAACAAGTTCTTGTAAGAGGAATATATTTCTCCTAGCAGTGTCATTACTAGGCAGCACAGTCATCCTAAACTTTAGGACAGCTAATGAAGACTAAGCATTGCTTTTAAAATATTCAAAATACTCACTTCATGTTTATTTTTTTTGGGCTGGGATTGGTCTCTTCTATTATGCATTCACAGTTCTATTTCATTGTGCTCCTACAAAGGATGCATCAAAAGCACCCTACTGGCAACAGCTTCCTTTTAGACATCAGTTGAATCACAGAGCACCAAAGACAGGGCTGTAATGTATTCAGTGCCTGGTTTATTACTTTGCTGTGTTTGACATTACCTTCATGTAGGAATGTGATATCCTTCTTGACAACAGGGAAGAGCGGAATAATTGGAGGCTGCATGCTCTGACTGCTAAGGATGTTGCGGTACTTTGCCATGTTTCGAGATGGATCAAAAAGATCTTGAAGGTCTCTGAGGTGCTTCTCATACTTGCTTGGTAACTTTTCCCAAGTGCCTCTGAGACGTGCCACGGGAGCCAGATTTAACCCACTGCAAGGCAGACACCATTATTAGCTGTTAGTGGAATGGTTCCCTTTCGAAAGGAATCAAAGGGCTGTGGGGCTTTTTGGAGGGGTTACAAACAGTTTTCACAAAGTTAACTGAAAGCTGGGGGAATGCCAGGCTGCAAGTCCGTCAGAAAGCCCACTGCTGCTCGCTCTTGTAAGCAAGAGAAAGGCAGAACTGTAGACAGAATGACTGCTCCTTATTCACAAGGAACGAACTTGGAGTTCGTTGGAAACCGCACTGAGCATCATTTAATTTGCAAACCACTTTTCTCCTGTGAAAACATCTACTGCAAATAAGGACAAAAAAGGTGAGAAATTCGTGTGGCAAACACACGGCTGTAGAGGCAATGGAGAAGGGCAGCAGGCAAAATGGCAATGCTGGGGAGAACTATAAGGGAGCACTGAGGGACTGAACTCAGAGAAGCAGATAAGCTGCACTTTGTCACTATGCCCCACTCCCACACTAAGTAAAGATATAGCCAGAATTAGTTGGACACAGTAAAAAAAACATAATTAACTGTAATCACTCCCAATGATAACTGGTCACCAATTTTGCTCAAGAAGTGTCACAGTCATTGCAAAGTTTGACCGTGCTTCTAGGTGCAGTACTGGAAGGCGATGTCCTCCAGCACTCACTGTCAAACCTGGATTGATGCAATTTGCTCCTTTAAGAAGATTTTTCCTCAGTTTAAAAGTCTCCAAAACTTATTTTGCCATTTTTTTGACCACAGAGTTCTCCCCATGCTATTGTAAAGTCACAAACAAAGCCTTTCTCTCACGAGAAACCTAACATATGTCCCCACACAGCTTCTCTTTTCTGTGCTATATTAAGATGGTATCTTCCTGTTTCATGTAACACATGGCATCGTATTGACACGAAATGCAAGGCAGGAAAGAGAATCCTTGTGCCATATGCCAACAGAAACATACTCCTCTGGAAACCAGGGCAAAATAAAAGCTAATTTATTTGCTACTTTTTGATCAAAGACCACTTCAGTTGTGGCCTTGTGAGGCTGAACTCAGAAATAAGACAAGTTAATTTTCCACCTACAACAAAGCATGGGAGATTAGGAAGCAGGAAATAGAAATTAGGCTCAGCATCCACATTTGTATTCACCATGTACCAAGTACAGCCCTGACGGCTGAGCAGCATCTTCTAAGGGAATTCATTAACTCTTTAACACACGGCTAAACAGAAGCCTATCTCATTTGATACAATGGCAATGCATGGAAGCAGACCTTCTGAAATTAAAATTATAAAATGGTATTTTCTACGACAGGTGCTGGGATGCAGTACGAATCCAGAGCTCTGTCTGATGAATCACAGTGATTTTTTCTTTTTAATACAATCAGGGCTTTGCAAAACTGCGAATAAAAGAAATGCTGAACTGTCACCATTGAAGTCAAAGTAGCAGCACCAAGTATAAATCAGAAGAGAAAGTCTAATCGTGAAGAGGGAAAAAGAGGAACGAGCCGATGAGTAGAAAGAATGAGAAGGAATATTCAACTAAAACAAGACTGATTTGAGGAAGCCCTTACGATGAAAGGAAGACAGTAACCTCATCACTGCAGATATGACTCAATGCACATTAAAAAATAACACTGACTGAAAAAAGGGAAACTGGGTGCTAGAATCACAGAAAATGGCAGCAACTTTCAGGCACGTTTCTCAACTTCATCAATCAAACGGCGTTCTTGTCCAAATCTTCTCCTTCCCTGCTAGGTAATGGTTAAAGAGGAGACAGTCACACACAGAGACTGAGCTTCTGAGGGCAAGGGAGGCACAGAACACAGTGACAGTGGGCCACTCTGGCATTTGGAAAAGCCTGGCTCTTCCCTTGACAGCACCCCACACCACTGGCAATCTGTGAAGATACACCTTCATATTAACAGAGCTGCCCGTGACACCACGAATCAGATCTGACAGATGAGAAGTGCTTTACCTTATAACTGCAAACATGGAATTGAAGTTCTTGCACTCTCGACAGTGGAGGGCAATTTTAATAAAATGCTTAATAATCTTCATCCTTTTGAGTTGATTGGGCTCTGCTAAAATCTCCATGGCAACCCAGAAGGTCTCTTGATTTATGACGTCCTCAAACTGCTTCAAGTGAGCATTTCCTGTTTTGGAGTCCAGCTTATAAAGGTCATCGATGTACTCTGTAGGCTCAATGTTACGGAATAACTCGAAGTCTCTCATGGAAAGCTGAGTGGCCACCTCAATGGTGCTCAGCTGCAGGAGGGAAATCTGGCTCTCTCTCAGCAGCTCTTGAGCATCCTCATCTGAGCATAAGGTTTCCGTCTCCATGTTGTTTTTCAAATAATACCTAAGAACAGTGGAGTTGCAACAGAATGTTAGAGATGCTCTTCAGAGGGTGCGTGAGAACAAAGGCGCTGAACCACAGCCAAGCAATGCAGACATTACTGACACCAGAGGGGTGTTTGGAGGAGAGCATTTCCACCTTGTTGGTGACAATTGAGAATAAGAGGCAAAGAGAGAGGCAGGGACAGCGTACCCTTTGTACGTTATGTGCCTCATCCTTCAGCATTTCAAAGCTGTTTCAGTCTATCTCTTTGCTAATGTTTTCTGTACCGTACTCAGTAACATGCTGCAGCTTTCATCTTCAAACAAAGGTCACTTTTCCATTCGTAAATTTAGCAGAGAAATAACACTTTAAATGCACATTAGTCTTGAGAAATCTCTCATTTCTCTATTTCTTAAACAAATTAAGCATGGTTTCTTATGTAAATACAGTGTGGCATATTAATATTTACATGAAGTTCACAGTATTCAGGAAATGAAAAGGTATCTGGAAAATTAATTTCCATGGTCAAAAGCAGTTCGTTTTCAGATACATAGAACTTTATTTCTCATAAATTCTCTCTGTTGCTCAGCAGAGAAGACTAAAGAAGTTTTTACTTAATAAACTCCTTTCTGGCATGGAGCAGGTCATCAGATAGAGCTGAAGCACTTTACATGTCAGAAAACATTTGTAACAGTTTACATAAAAATGGAAGAATTTATCTCAGGTTAGTATCAGTTCATTGCAACATGACATCACTGGCAAAAGTTAATTGCATACTTTAATCCTGAAGTACATATGGAAAGTGTCAGACGAAATACAAGTTTTTCTTTTTAAGTGAAAGCCACTATACGTTATCCTGATTTGCTGAACTTAGCTCTCATAAAGAGAGCTTGCTGTAAAGTCAGGGAGGATGTTTTTGCTTAAGGAAAAGGAAGGTAAAACAGGGAGAGAAGGAAAGAGAAGGAAAGCACTGCTGACATTCACTTCCTTACTCTCCCAACAGACACCCGTCTGTTTCCATTAAAACATCGCTCCCCACGTTCTTTCAGATGCTTCAACCCTAACATGCAAACAAACCCCAACCCAACCCCAAACAGAGGCTGCATTACCTCCCATTGAGCTGAATCCTGTCGGCCAGCTTGGAGAACTGATCAGGAAGGCGGCGCTGCTTGATGACCCCCTCGGGGCTGACGGACACCTCGCACAGGGAATACGTGTCCGGGGCTCCGGTCAGGTTGAACTCATTGACGGCGTGACTCACCACCTCCTTGGCCGTGGTGTCCTTGCTGATGATGATGTAACAGCTCTGCTGGTCTGCTTTGAAAACTCTTATTACTTGGTCTGGAATATCTGAAATAACAGAAGAACACCTTGAAAGTAGGAAGTTACTTTTTGTGTGAAAAGACAAGAGGTTGCTTTCTGCATCGTTGGGTAAATGTCCATGTAAGCATTCAGTCTTTGAACGGAAAAAAGAGGAGTCTTTCACCTCTCTGCACTTCCACAGCTGAATTAACTTCTACCTCATCCCATGAACACGAAGCTCGAGACATCTACATGTCCAATGACTGTCCTGTACACGGCCCTTCTCAGCATACACCAAAGTCCTTGGAAGCACTGCTCCTTTTTGGCTTTTGTCCTGTGATCCAGAGTTGAGTGCCAAGGTGCTCCTGCAGGGAGGTGCACGCACGTGGGCAGGAGAATGCAGGTGAGAAGGGAGACCTGGCTGCATCTGTGAACTAGCTGCACACTTCTACACTCCCTCTCTCAACCTGAAAGAACTCAGCTGCTGCCAGCAGCTAATTCTTTTGCTAGTGGAACTATTTAAAACATATTTTAGGAATTATAAACGTGTCAGAGAACAGTTTTATCTGGGGCAGACTATCGCATGAAACAACTATTTAAAGAAATGCATGTTTAGTTTATAACTTGACACTTGGAAATAATTCTCTCCATTACAGTTATTACAGATTCTCAAAATATCTCTGACTGGCAAAAAAAAAAGTCTGAGGCAAATGTATCTTAAGCCCCACAGCAGAGATGCCCAGGGCTATTGCAGAGGTGCCTCCTCCTCTCTGTTACTTGCCCAGCCTTTAATAATCTCAGTGGTAAGAGCCGCATCCACAGACAGGGGCTGGCCAGGCAGGGCATCCCCTGCCCAAGGGAATTGTTTGGGAAATGTCTGCGCTCATTAAAATCATCACAGATTAACACAAGAGCCAAAACACCCATACCGTGTTATTAGCATACCTAAAAATCAGAACACACTCAAGTTTAAAGCCCAAACTGAAGTCTAGTTTGGAAGGAAAGGAATGCCATGCAACCAGAACACGATGTGACTTGTAAGTAGCAGGTGATGGAAACAAGCACACGTCCATCTCATCACCTTCTCTTCTAAGCAGGTAAACATTAGTAAAAAGTACTTTCCTACACACAATTCAAGTTCTGACTGAACAGGACGCATTTCCAATTTGCATGCACAAATTTTAGTTAGGCAAAGTTCAAAAGCAGAACAAACCCAATCTCAAAATGCATTATCATCCAGCTTCCATAAGAGGGATGCAAGTAATTACGTTTAAAGCAAGGTCTCAGAGAAGTGAAGCAGCCTGCCTGATATGTCTTCCAGCATATCAGTGGCAGAAATGGGAATTAATGAGGCATTCTCTGCTTCAGCCCAGCCCTCTGCCACGAGCTACAGCGCTCAGAAGGAGCTCCTATGGACTTTTATTAAAGGGAAGCTCACAGGACTCATGATTACCCACTGCCCACACAGTATAACTACACCAGTGCAATGTGTTATCAGGCAAGCCATGCAACATTAAGGCCTTCAGGATGCTGCACATCGGGATACTTACAGTAAAACCCAACAGCTGCGGGCAGGGAAGAAAGAGAAACACCGTGTCAGCATCAAATCAAGATGTAGATGTTTACAAAACTTAAAGAGCATGTATTAGATGGTCAGAAATATTTTGGTTTTCTCTAGCATTCAAAAATAATTGCATAGTTGTTATGGTAAACTTGCGAAGGTCCAGTAATCTACTGCTCATATGATGCAGTAACTTGTACGGTAGAAGATTATTCTTAGAGAACATGTGAGTAGCTCTCTCCTCTCAATGTAGACAGTAAGAAACTGGGTCTCCAGAAAGAAAAGGAACTTATTTGGCTATGCTATGGATATTTATGCATTTGATAGGATGCATTTGTTCCTTTTAAAGGGGAAAACTGCAAGTTTACATAAACATAAGCTGTAGCCAGAAGGCACTTCACAGAATATATAATTATGCACAGAACTTACATCTGAAATAGGGAAACGTGATTCTGACTTGACATGTTTACAGGCAGCTGCATGTAACAGCAAATACCTCCTGCAGCCACCCTATCTACTGAGTTCCTTCAGTACCAGCAATGGAAGCCCCGATTGCAAATCTCAAAACACTTTTCAGTTTTTCAGACATATAACTGAAAGACCTTAAAGTCTGCACGACATTATATAAAAAATAACGTAACGATGTTGGTACCAAAGTTGTCTAATTCTATCCACAGTACTGTTAGGAATATTTACAAAAAGATGGTGGATGGAGAAATCAAGCCACAGAAGTATTGGTATAGGGAAGAGATGAGAACACAAGACAGAAGCAGAGGACGACAACCTGCTTCCACCAGAGCTCTGGTAAATCAAAGACATTTGTGGGTGGGAAAATGGATGTATTTATTTATTTATCTAAGAGAAACCAGGTCTCACACTACAAAAAAGCAGGGAATAGAGGTTTGGGCTGTCTGCACTTTCAGTGAATTGCCAGTTTGGACCCGTTAGGGTCACAAGAGAAAGAGGTAAACTCACTCAGTGTGCTTGGTCTGGCAGAAGGTGTAATTTTCCCCCCAAAACCAACAGTCTTGTAATTACCAAGCTCATGCTCTTGTTTACCTGAAGGATTAGAGAAATCCAGAATGCTTGTTGTAGGCTGCAGCAGGTCGGGGCTGCTGGATGAGAGGGTCCCAGGAATAGGCATGATGGCCAGGCTGTGCCGGCACTGCCGCGTCCCAACGATGCTGTCGTCCTGCGATTGACTCACGCTGCCATCACTGCAAAGCAAATTGGTTTCAATCAGGTGGGTTAAGTTCTGCATGATCATCTTGGGATGAGTGAATCTTGGGGAAAATAACAGCGGTCAGATGTTTTAATTAAGTGCAGTAGGCAAGCTTTAAGAACAGAGAGTAAGGGAATGTGTGTTTGAAAGCGTTCACTGGGACAGAAAACATATTCTGGTTTTGTTCTGCAGTTCAGGCCTCATTGTGGCCTTCCAGTATTTGAAGGGAGCATATAAACAGGAGGGGGAATGACTGTTTATGAGGGTGGATAGTGATAGGACAAGGGGGAATGGTCTTAAACTGAGGCAGGGATGGTTTAGGTTGGATATGAGGAGGAAGTTTTTCATCCAGAGGGTGGTGACACTGGAACAGGCTGCTCAAGGAGGCTGTGGATGCCCCATCCCTGCAGGCATTCAAGGCCAGGCTGGATGTGGCTCTGGGCAGCCTGGGCTGCTGGTTGGTGACCTGCACATAGCAGGGGGTTGGAATCAGGGATGATGATCATTGCGGTCCTTTTCAACCCAGGCCATTCTATGATTCTATGATTCAGATTTACTGCTTTTTAAAAGAAATAAAAACAATAACAACAACAACAAAAAAAAGCAGCATGGACGTGTCTGAAGGTAGAAAGCAGCTACAATAAGGAACAACTGCTGTTCAACCAGGAGAGCCCAACGCACCTGAAGAGTTTTGGAGGCAAGATGCTGAATCGAGTCTTATCTAAAATTTTCCTGATTCTGTTTCTCCCACCAGATACGGTGTTTGCTTTCAATTTCTTGTTTCCTTTTTCACGGGGGAACATCTGTTCCACATCTCCAGGCATATCTGGGATGGAATAACGGTTGTTTTTCTTCTCTGCAATTTTCGGGATATGTGGAATTCCATTCTTCTCTTGCCCTATCCTGCAGAGCAGCTCCTTGAATACTGAAAGGGAAGATACAACCACTGTCATTTACCTTTGCACACCTAAACCTTCGTGTTGCATTCTTCTTTCCCCTCAAACCCTTGGTTTCCCACATACCTGCAGAAAAATTAAAGCAGAATCCAAAACAAAAAGGTAATGCACTGCCAAACCAGGCTATAGATTACATTTTAATCTTGATTCTAAGGGGGCAGGTCTTTTCCCATTGAAGGTTTGCTGTGGAATTCCTTGGCAGAAAGTTTAACCCCAAATGCTGAACCAAAAATGATGCCCCATTCTGCACAGCTGGACTCTCCTGGCTACCTTCAGAATGAGCACAAACCTCAGCACATTGAATGAAGATATTTCAGCCTTCACAAAGGCAGCCAGATCAATAAAAAGGAACCTCTACATTCACACCAATCTCTCTACGTATTTAATGACTGTTGTCATCTGCATCTTTGCTAATGGTTCAGGTGCACCCTGAAGAACTTCAGGACAGCTCAGAATTTCCTTTTTTTCCTTCATTTTCCTTCAGTAAAACATAAGGTGCATCAAACCTCCTCCTGCATTTATCAAACTAAGGCAGTCAACCACTGACACTCCCAAAAGATATAAGGAAAAGAAGCCAGTCTTCATTGTTTCTGTTTCTCCCCACAAATAAAAGGTAAAATCAAATTGTTCGGACTGGTTTATCAATGCATAGGGGTTTTCCTGCTTGTTGTGGGGTGCTTTGTTTTGAAATCTTTGAGGTCACTCATGTCAGAAATGTGGTACTTTCTGTTGAAAACATGGTACCAAGAGAACACAGTGCTGCGCAGAGCTGATTTCTTGGCCTGACAAACAAGACATGAGGGACTTTATGCATATTCACAGCCAAACTGCATATTTCTATTATGTGACACAATTTCTGGCTATAATCCTTCACCATATAAACTCAAATCTAAGAAAGGGGATTGTCCACTGCCAATTCCAGGCACTTAGCACTCAATTAAAAGGACAGAATCACAACTACTGCAGTTCAAAACAGCTTCATGACGTGAATTCATTAAAACGTATCAGAGAAATCATCTTGAAATTTTATCAGCTTGCAGGAAAAGAGGTTGGAACCCATTTGTTTGTAACCATCACTGCCTCAGCTACAGCAATGCTTTATTTTATGCCTTTTCATTAGTCTAGTCGACTGATTACTGCAGTCGTCCTATGCTGTGATTAGAGTTATGATAATAAATAACAGCTAGGATCTTAAAACTTTTCACATGCATAGCGATAAATAGAAAATCATAACTGAAAAGAAAACTCATAGGGAACACAGGCAGGTAACCAGCAGGAGGAAATATTAGAGGGGAACCACCATTAGCTCTCAGATAGCACTACAGAGGAAGGATCTATCTGGTACGCACAGCCTTGTACTTTCTGTAGCTGTGGTTATTCTGTTTCCTGAACAGGATTATGGAAAGAGAACAGATGGTTTGAATGAGTGTTTAAGGAGGTATTTATGTGTTTATATTCACACTGACAATTAAAAGCTAACATTTATATACTACACCGCTTTTTATATTCCCTTATCGATTTGAGACAGAAAGGCCATTCATCCTATTGTTCTTACTGCCATCATAAAAAGTTTTACGAAAACCCAGTTTGACATTTTTTGCTGTTTCTTGGCAAAATATTTTGGCCCAGCTCCTTTGGCTCCGTGTCAGCCATATCGCATGCAGGGACACTAAAGCTGCTAAAGCAGCCGTTGGAGGATTTCTCACGGAGCAGAGCGCTGGCTACGCTGGCTCAGTGCCTCCCCATGAGGCTGCACACTCTGAGCAAATGGAGGCACAACCAGGGGACTCCTGCGTGATCTTTCACTCCCAGAGCAAGTTGTAGAGCCAGAGAGACTGGAGGTTTTGTGCACATACACGGAAATACATCACCTGTGAAGTCTACTCACCAAAAATGTTTGTTTTTACAGTGATGGAGAGATGAGTATTGTTCCTTAAGATTTCGAGAGCTTTTGCAAAGGTAATGTTCTCAAAGTTCTGTCCATTTACTTCCATTATCTTCAAGGAGAAATGCAAATTGAACTATTAGAACAGCTGTTTATAATGGAGTTACTTTACAACAGTTACAAATGTAAAGGCAACAATACAAGCATGTTAAGTACTTGCCAGAAGTTATCATACTATCTTTACAGTAGCTGTACCATGAAAGCATTCTTTGTAAAATAGCTGTTTTCATTTCCCCACTCAAGTTCCATCCCGTAAATGAGCCAGGAACTCCATTCCTATCCATCAACTACTTTAACCAAACTCAACTTCTGGGACAACATTCTTACATTTAGCATCTGCACCTGGTGGATCACCAGCTGCACATCTGGTGTTACAACCAAAGCACAGATCAACTGCAGGGCCCCGAGGCTCCCCGGCCCCAGGCTGGGATGCTGAACACCCAATGAGAATCAACCCAAGAAAACGATGTGACGGCTTCAACCCAACCATATTCCCCTAAGAAAGTGTCCTAAAGCAACCAAAATTCTCCACAATTTGTCTACTTTTCTCCATTTTGTTTTTGAAATACCTAAACACTTTAGATATTTCAAATGCTATTTAATAGGAACGCATATTAAACATACAAACCTAAAGTATTGGTATTTTTGCTTTTTTTTTTCCCCACTCTTATCTAACAGTCAACAGGATGATCTTTTTCTTGGAAACAATACAGTCGGCTAAGCCAGATTTTTTTAATTAAGAGATGGATGTTTCAAATTAACTTAGCTTTACATTTCCTACCTGATCACCACGCTTGAGTCCAGCTTCTGCAGCTTTACTGCCAATTTCCACAGTCTCAACAAAGATACCAAAACCTTTGTCACTTCCTCCAAGAAGGCTAAAAAAGAGAGGGGAGTCTCTAGAAGGCTTCTGCAAGGTAATTTGTCTCCATTTTGCCTTGGCAGCACAAGCAATATTCAGCAATCTGAGATGTCCCTTCATTTTCTGTAACACAAGAGACATGAAACCAAGTGTGATGCTTCTGTTAGTAGAAATGGAAAAAAAGTTGTGTAGGAAAAAAAAAGTGTCAGAAAGAGAAATTACGATTCTATGTATCCAGTTCTTAATAAACCTTCTGCAGTGACGCGAAGACACAGAAATGAGTGCTGTGTGCACTATTTTATGAGAGCTTTGTACCTAAATATATATTTTATAGCAAATACACCCATGTTAAAAGCCACCTCTTCAGTGCTTTCTTATGGACTACAATGTGTTAGCCCTTGCAGACACGCTGGAAAATGGAAATGCAGGATGTTAGAGGTGTGACAGTTGTCCTTTTTCACTCCTACCGTATTTTCTAAGTTCTTTTCAAACTCTTCCAGAAATCGAGTCATAGCAGGATCACCTTCAAAGTCATTGAAATGATTGTTCACCCACAGTAAAACCACTCTGGTAACCTAAAAAAATAAAAGCACACATCAAAATGTTTCTTCTCCTACAGGCTGTAATCTACAAGCGAAAAAAGAATACAAGGACACAACAGAATAACACAGCACAGATTAATGCATTCCTCAGCAGAAGCAGAAGCCATTTGCACTTGAAATCAACTCCTGATTTCCTCTCCTTGTGGAGATGAATCAACAAACCAAGCATCAGACATCTCTGTATCTGGCTTATTACATCACCCAGTACTCAGCGGCACAGTCATCTACCTTCAGTTCTCTCTTCCTTTTGCCTTTCCTAAAACACATCCTTTTAAAGCCTCCTAATTACATCCTCTCCTAGGAAGCTGCACAATGTAACAATAAAAAACTTGCTTCTAAGTTTTGAAGCTAATTGTTTGGGTTGCATTTATGTGTGTGACAGTTGTGTGCTACTCATGAGGAATTCAATCTGACAACTGCTTTATCCATCCTCACTATCAAGAAATGCTAATCCAGGGCAGCTTCTCTTCTAAAAATAACAACTTCCTCTTCTATTTGCTGAGATTGCTTTCTTTTACTTTCCTTCTTTACATTCATTTCCCCCCCCAAAAAAACAACAGTTGTTGCCAGAAGGAGAACAAGGAAAAAGGGAGCACCAGTAACCATAGTGAAGGAGCACAGTCAACTTCTTCCACAAAAACCTGCCTTGCCTCCATAGCTGAGTTTCCTTCGGCTCCATCTCAAACATATAAAACTGATGGCCAAGAATTTTACTGCCACCATTTTCAACAAACTGGATATGAGTACAAGTTCCAAACCATGTAAATTTTCCGTACGCATCTGCATACAGTTACACAGAGTTGAACGTGGTTCTGTTCATGGAAGAGTTATCAGCAGCACGGTTTGCTTTGAGTACAGACTTCTCAGTAAGCTGCTCTAAGAAGATATGTTCAAAACACCGAAAAACTCTACAAAGAACAACTACAGAAGGTGAACACAAGGCTGATGTGAGAACAGGGGTGATATATCCAAGAAATCATGAACAAAAAGATCCCCCAAGGCGTTGGTAAAAAAAAAACAAGAAGAATTTCAAAGAGACAGACGTTTAAATCTTAACATTAAAAAGGCAATCATCCTGCAGAAGAGAAGCAGTGACACTTTGCAGAGAACACCATGCCTGTATTTGACAGCCCGGAGGCTGGAACCCACCTTATCCCTGAGGCTGTCCACTGTGAACCACTCCAGGAGTTTATTCCCAACTTCCAAGGGGCTTGTTAGAAACGTTCGGTACGTTAAAAGGAAATCTTCGATGTAAGTTGGATCCACAATAGAATGCTCTTCTATCAAGTGCATGATGAGCCGCTCAGGTGTCGCCTTAAAAATGGAACGCAAATACAGCTGACATCTCCTGCCAGTACCTTTCTCAGAGAGTCCCCATGTTCCAAACTTCAGTTTTGGAAAACCCATGGAAAAAAAATGCACTAATATATTTAAATCAAGTCCTCATGTTCCTCCCAGACCATTTTGCAGCTTGTAACTGGCCAGAACAATCGGTAACATCTCCTAAAAGCCATTTACCTGGTGTAGGGAACCTGCTTTGGCAGGGGGGTTGGACTCGATGATCTCTGGAGGTCCCTTCCAACCCCCCCAATTCTGTGATTCTGTGATAACTTTGTTTATTACAAACAGATTAAGTTCTTCTTTCAGACTACAGAAGCCAAACCACTACACAAGAAGTGCTGTCAGTACAAACCCCAAAGGTCTACACTGATTAAAAGACGTATGGAAGTAGATTTTTGCAGAGCAATACAAATTCCTTAGAATTAAATTTTCGAGGTGAGACAGACAAAAGTGAACATGAGTTCCAGGTTTAAACCAAAATGAACAAAAGTTTAATTATTAAAGGTTTAATAGATTAATGGAAAGAATGGGAAGAAATTCACCTTGATAACGATGTGTCCTTTTCTGGTTCCACTGCGATCCAGCTCCCTGTGTTCCTTTACCATAACAATCTCTCCTTCTTCCTCAACTTTATGAGTGTTTTTTTCCACGTGGTTTAGAATTCTCCAGTAGTCTTGCTGGGCTATACACACAAACTGTCCCAGACAACATGTGATCATTAATAAATACTCAAAACATGAATGCATCCTCGTGCCCCATCTCTGGGCTGCTCTGACACAACCACCACAGCACAGTACTTGTTATCAGCCCCAGTCTGCTCTGCCCAGCTACACCAGAAAGTTATAAATAGAGGAAAATAACACTCATCAGCACGTTTTGTCTCCAAAACATAATGATAATCATACAGGGAACAAACACTGCAAAAGCTGGACATGGCTATTGTCTGTTTATCTGTTCTTACTGCACATCAATCACACACACAGCACAGCTAGGGTGAACTAAGGTTACAGCCAAAGTTACATTTCAACAGAAAGGTCCTGTTTCTCACACAACAGCAATGTAGAATAAATCTCTGCTGCTCAGTGTACAACTATCCTAACACAGGCAGAGCCCCTGGCCCATCCAACACCAACCTCCTTTCTTCTGCTCCTGGAATAACGATTGTGCCTTAAGATGAAAGAAGTTTGCTGTCTCTTATTGGATGTTTAGAAATACGAGCTAGATGTACACATCTTACCTGACAGTCGTCTACTTTGGTTCTGACCACTCCATTCATGTACTGTTTGTCCAAAGAGGGAGTAATCCCAAAACTATTTCCCATACAGAGGCTCTCGCTCTTCCCATCAGGATAGCTGATTTCCACTGTGCCATTTAAAATAACATACCAAGAATCGAGCTAGAGGGAGTGAAAAACAAATTTAAAAAGTGAAGCTCCTTCAGCAAATTGTATAAGCTGTTCCAGCACTCTGATCTCAGAAAGCTTTATTCTTGCAGTCTCCAGTTTGTTGCCACCACAGTTTTGCAACATGTAATTCACCAGAAATGTGTACTGTAAAGCAAGCAATAAAGCTGACTGAAACAAGAATGCTTTTCAGCATTCTTCTTTCATTTCAGTACTAATTCAGTAGGGAGCAATGCTGATGAATAGATTGCTTTTTAATCAGTGTGCTAATTGCTACAGTATATTTATACTATTTAACGAGCATGAGGGCTCTTCCCCCCACTTGGTCACTACTGGAAACAAGAGCACATTCAGCACCCACAGAGCATTGATGGGCTCCAGCTACCCCAGATCTCTGGATCGATGGACAGGGAGAGGCTGCAGGTAAGAATTCAGAGCACCAGCATTGGGAGTCCAACCACTGCCTAACTGGCAACTGCTTCCAATGTAGATATTTAGGTTATGGTACCTACATCTTATTCAAGGATCCATCTCCACGATTATGGAGATTCTTACATTGTAAGAAGAGAGTTATTTGACCAATGGAAATCATGCATTCTTCTGCACAAGTGATCTCCAAAATAAAGTCTTAAATTTTAGCCCTTACAGTAATCCACAGCATGAATTACTGAATGCTGGTTTTGTTTTCTTTTTTTATCTATACTCAACCACAGTGAAGTCCTGAACAAGGAAGTCAAGAGCACACAGGCAGGATCTAACACATAGATGGACTAAGGTTTAGGGATTTTGGAAGTGGGTCACGATAAGAGATGAGGAATTCTCTAGCTTTCAGGAGTGGGAGAGCAGCAGAGGACATTCCCCAGCCCCTCACCACCTGCAGCCTTCTGCCCATGGTGCTTCAACTGTGTTGCAGATGGTTACTTACCTCCTGGCCATCTTCAAGTATGATGGCTCCCGCTTGCTCCACTACTTCAAATATCATCACTGAGCAAAGTTCTCTTCTTACAGACATCGTCATGTTTGCGAAGGCAGGGAGTTGATGCATGAACTCCAATAATTGCTCTGTTAGACAAAGGAAACATTGGTACGAAGACTGCAAAGCCCAGGGGTTCCTTAGATATCATGCCCTCCCACAGGTACATTAAACCTCAGATTAATCCAAGGAAGGAACTGCTCAGTGGTGTTACAACCCTTGTTAGTGCCTGCAGCTAAATGAGCCCAGTACGTGTTTTGTCATCAAAACTTGGGGAAAAAAGCTTGGCTCCACAGTCCTGATCATGCCCTGATTGACTCTTAAGGCAGCAATCTAGCTAAGTGTAAAAGCACTTCAGCTTCAAACATTTAGAAGAAGTAAAAATACTCTTACTGTACAGTAATTATAAGCTCATCAAGAGCACAAAACGCATTTCAGAGTTCACAGAAGTAATCAAAAGTATAGCAGAACCTAAATTTTGCCATTAAACTAATGCCAATTTCCAGTTAGGCACTGCAATGAATTATTTTCCTTTCAAATATTTTGCAGTTCACGATTAAGCTTATCTACACTGCAGCACCAGCATGTTCTCTTCAACATTCCATACTTAATTAATTCAACAGTCACAGGCAGTCAAAATTACCACGTTACCCTCCTATCAACAGATACAATGATTGTAACACTGAACACATAGTAAGTTTCAAAGACTGTTTTTTCAAAATGCTTGAGTTCTCAGAACAAATACTCTTCAGATAGAAGAAAAAACATTTAATTAGCAGTATCCCTAGTGCAAAGTGATCTCTGGAAGGCATCATTCATAATGATGATGATACACATTTAACATTAAGTCAACAGTTTACATGTACGCTCTCTGGCTGAAGTTACACGACACAGGTTTACACAAAGATCTGCTTTTTTTCTCCTCACCAATGTCATCATCAGTTTTATCTGCAGGCTCTTTCTCAAGGCACTCTCGTACAACATCTCGCCCTAGAAGTGGATCTGAAGTTCTGTCAATATCTTCATCTTCCTCTTCTTCTTCATCTTCAGAGTCTACAGGTGCTTCAGGAAGACCTGTTAAATCAACATCTCCCATCTCACTTTCTGTAGCCTACAGAGAAGACATCCATCAGATAAAGACTTCAATGATTCCATTCAATTAATTTCGGTCTTATCTTAGTAGAGTTAATAATACCAAAAAATTCTAAGACCAACAATTTAAACTAGAAAGTAGACAGTACAAATATATACCCGTGGCATGAAGCAACAGCATGCTACTGAATTACCATCACCAGTTCTGAATTGTGTACTGGGCACGTGCCTTCTTTACTAATGACACTCCCAATGATCTGCAGGCAACACAAGCCCACTGACACCAACTGTGTGACACTGAGGGACAATAATCCAGGCTGAGTGGGATCTGATCTTACTTTTAATTCCAGTATTGTGCAATGGTTTGTAATTTTGGTGTATGATCAATATGTCAGGTGGAGAATTGCCTCTGAAAAAAAGAGATCAGGACGACTACTCCTACCTCTGCTGGCCAATTCTCCCTTCTTTATGGCACTTAGTGCCTTGTGAACTCACGTGAACAAATGGCTTCTCACAATTTAAGACTTAATATTAACCAAGTAGTAATATAATCCAGTAATAACAGTAGTCACCCAATGTCTATAGACACATTTCTGCTGTCATCAATAGATGGCAACATAGACATCAAACTGAGCAGACGCACGAGGCCACAGTTGAAGATAAAGAAATGCTGGCACCAAAAAGCAGCATCACACAAGAACTGTTTGCAATATTTTCTCATGTAAAGTTTAAATGATGTAATGGAATGAAAATAACTTTCCAAGCAGATGGAAGGCAAGAAAAAAGAAACAAAACCAAGCAGTTTCAAACTTCCAGTTTCCACAAAATACCTCCTCAATCATTTCATCTTAATTTAATGCAGCAACTGATCAATGCACACCTATTGTAAAATCCTCTGTAAACAAACTCCCACTGGCAGTTGTTAGACACAAATTGTCTGAACATTAATTTCTATGATTTTGTTTTGCAAAGTGCCATTGGTACACGGTGTATTCTGAACACACATATTCCATTTTGGTACGTTTTCAAAGGCACACATTTGAGAAGGTGGCAGAATTATGAGTATCTATGCCCATCTCCTTTATTGTCATTCATTTTTACAACCATCGGAAGAGCCCCAGTGGAACCTTCCCCCACAGTCAATTAGAATATTGTTCATTAACACCAATTCCCTGACGCGCCCACAACATTTCACTTCCAGACACTTCCAGACACGAGAACGGCTGGAGATCCAGCGATGAGCTGACGACTACAGCACAGAGCAGAGCTGTTAGATGCCTCTGCTCCATTGGGTGCAACCCAATGTTTGATGGCAGGATATTAAAAAGGAGACGGAACGCTCTTTGCTCTTCTGAAGTGAGAAATATTTATCAATAACCCAAGGACGGTTACTAATCCTGTCTCCTGTCTCCTGCTCGAAGCCCCAGACGTGACATAAGCAGCACAATGCTGAAGCACTGCTGTTTTCAAGTCTGAGTTGCATCACCAAAGCCAGCGTTGATTTGATCAGCAAAGCGCTGCCCCCGCTCCTCACAGGGCTGCCAATGCAAACCTGACCTCGGGCAGCTGGAGCAGCACTGCCCTATGCACCAGGCAGACAAACACTGGGTCAGGTATATTCCTGAGGTCTTTGGACTTGTCCTCCTTGTTACAATTACTCACCAAACCTAAGAAAAGTTTACGTGACTTAACAAGCATTTCCTACAGAGCAGGGTGGCAAAACATAGGGTTAAATCTGTTTTTATTACATCACTTTGCTGGCTTATGGAGCTCACGCATTAACAGTTTTGGAATTAAGCCGAAGTGCAAATTGTGCTTGGAGAGCCTTGGCAGCACATGCTCAGTGCTGCGTTTCATTCTAAGACCTTTCCAGCATCTCTTCATCTGAACAGCCACAATTCATATTCAATTTCCCAGGCAGAGTAAAACTGAGCACAGTGTGAATTCCCACTTCCATAACATTAAGCTAAGGCAACAAAATGGAGGATACAGGTTCTACAGGAGGTGATATTTAACACGTGCTCTGTACAGCCTGTATGGAACAATTAACCAATCTTCCCTTTTCCTGATAAATAAGTTGCAATCCGATCAAGCTACATTCTTAAGAGAAAAATAACGATTCACTAATTTACGACAAATAAACCAGAAGCTCCAATCCTCAAAGTTGGCACAAATATGGTTCTTCACGGTTGGGTCTATTGGGCAAAAATACCGGCTGCCAACCCAGCAGCACGCACAGCACAGGACGCTGAGCATCAGCTCACTGTCAAAACCCTCGTTTGCTATTTGAAAATCACACCATTTCTACTTGATATCGCCTGTTAACTTCTTTGAGGAGACAACAGGACTGTGTTTGGTGAAGCTTGTTCCTAGAGATGCCTGCATTGGCTTTGGAAGCCAAGGAGCCCTCATAACTTTGGTGATACTGACACGTATTCATGTGAAGGACTCTCTGTTCTGTAATAACTCTGCATGGCAGGTAATTTTAGTGCTCATGGCTCCCGGTGCAACCTGCTATTAAGAACATGGGGATTTTACTTCCCTTCATGTCAATTCTTTCGGGGGAAAGCTGTCCAAGTCTTCAGAATTGACAGAAAACTCGTTAGTAAAGCCCCAAACCCTGATGCATATTTTATAGACAATCCATCTTCACTCAAAATCCTTAACCACAGATGGAACTATTGCTGGGCAGTAACATTGCTGCCCACAGATAACACATACTGCTGAAGTGACAAATGAGAGATGGAAAAAAAAAAAGAGAGAAAAAAAAAAACACTGAGCAACCACTGGCAGATCTTAAACAGATAAGGAAAAATAGATGAGAATTTGTCACTCGGTAAAAGAAGAGCATTGGAAGTCATTGATAAAGGCAGCAACTCCATTGCACTCAAAGTGAGACCATGAGACCATGCCCACCCAGGCCTGGACTTACAGCCTGGATTGCCTATGCGACCCTTGCTGGCCTTCTTAGAGCCCACCCCATGGAAAAGCAAACGGAAATGTTTGCTGACTGTAATACCTGCAGAATAGCTTTTCCCTGAGGATGCCTATTACAAGGCCAAGGGGCTGTTTGCAGAAGTTATAATCCCTCATTTCAACTTATATGCATAACCACACAGCTTCTCCTAAGAGCCTGAACACCCGAGCTCTGAAGGGAAGCATACTGTCAGAAAGAGGCTGAAGAAAAACAAACACATAAATTAAATATATTTAAAAAAAAAAAGTAGGAAAAGCTTTCACATACATATAAATGAAGGTGTGAAGGGAGAAAACATCATCATAAATTTATTCTCCTCAGCAGTTTTGGCTTCAATGCAATGTGTTTGCAGCCGTGCTGCAGGCAGGGCTCGTTTCTGCTGAGCTCACCTTCAGCTCCTGTGCTCATTTCCTGCCTAACATCCTGCACTGAGAAGCAGCTGGAAGAAGTGAAAACTCATTTCAACGCTGTCGATGAATAAAGTGTACACAGATGAACCAAAACCCTTTCCAAATCTTAATAAAAAAATGTCTCACGCTTTGTTTCTATCATTCTAATCCGTTTCCTGCTCTGGAATTAGAGTTGCGCTACGCGCTACAAATTAACCTTATGATATCATTCATTCAAAAGGTCATTTCAAGGCTACATTAATAAAAATTATTTAGAAATACTCTTCCTTTGACATTAATGATAGTCCTGGAGAGTTTGGCACACAGCAGAGATGAAACTGACAGCAGAAGCAAAGACAATGTTTTCCAAATGCTTCATGAAAAGCCTGTTTTAATAGGAGTAAATTTGTAACTCCTTCAGGGGCATAAATGCATTTCACCACCTTTGCAGTGCAGATTAAAATGCTACTCCTTCATTTATTTTATTTATGTAATTTTTCTTTGTTTAACCATTACGCTCTTCTGGCATTTTCTTAAGAGCAGGAATGCAACATTTCAAATGCATTTAACCACAGGTGATAAGAGTACACCCTCCTTACTGGAACGATATCTGCTTCATCAATAATACATCTGAAGTGCTTTTCCCTTAGTATAAGCCTCCCAAAAGGCTCAGGTAGACAGGCCAGCAAAAGTGCCATCAGCCTCAGTGTGTGAGCCGCCCAGGTACCACAGCCACGCTCGTTCTGGTGACTGCAGCTAATTATTTTTTGAGCTAGGAGAATTAATTCCAAAGGGAGAAAAGGGGGAAAAAAAAGAAAAACAAACCCAAAAAATAATGTGAAGAACAAAATCTTTCCACGCTGCTGCTAGGAATGCAGGGTGCGTTTGGAAAGAGCCATTGACAATCAAAGTAATTCTGAGCTGGTTGGTAGAGAGCAAATGGAATGAAGTAAAATAATAGATTGAATGGGACAAACACATACTTGGAATGCCTTATCTTCAAAGTTAATTTGCAATACTTTGCTGTAAATAAGACATACTATCAGTCTCTCTTTATTATACTGTACCCAGACAGTCCCCAAGAGAGGGGAACAGGTATCTACATTCCAGCTACACCTACAGAACACTCAACAGTTCCTGTTTAGTTGGTAATGTAGCTGAACTCGGAAGAGAAAAAGCTGTGCCATTTCTGCACTCCTCCATCAGAAGTGCACCCATGAACCTAGCTCTGCAATTTGGCACGAGGCAGCAGCTCTGCTTCGTTTGCAGATAACGCATTTAATAAGTTATCTCTCGATGTTCCTCAACTTCTATTCCCAACAAGAAACACTGGAATTTGCACAGTCAGTGGGTGCAGAGAGCGTGTTTATTACATGCTTCTGTTTGCAGAACAGGACATCTGCAGTGAGCAACAAATGCAAATAACCAAGGAAGGAACCTGACAGGCAGAAGGGTTTCATGAAATCTGCTCCATAATTCAGCACATAAATCACCACATATGTCTTTTAAAAGCAACAGCACACGTGCTGGTACACAGAGAGGTGAAAAGCAAGGAGGGAGCTGTTGAGGTGGAAAGCAGCGCTGGGTTTGCAGAAGCATTAGGAAGGGGAGGCAGTGATAAACTGCCACTGCTTTAGTGTCACGCAATCTATAAGCAATTCCTCTTTTTCCAGAGAAAATGGAACAGGAACAAGGTGTTCTTAATGTTAACAAGACTGGGGGAAAAGAAACACATCAAAACCAAACTCTGAGTCTTCCCTTCACATGATAAAGCAAGAAATAAACCAGAACCAAGCTCCTTTTGTAGGATACCACATGGGATAAGAACTCGCTGCATTTATTTTGTTGCACTCTGTACTGCAACTCCACTCATTTTTATTATATTTTATTCTTTACCAATATAAGCCGTGTTTAGCAAGTACTGAATCAAACTGCAGAGAAGCCAAGCACTAACATAAGTGCTCACCTGCACACGTACTGCCACCGCCCCCCTCATCTGGTCACTGTCACCTACCTCACTGCTAACAGATTGTGTGCCAAGGAAAAACCAGAAAGGAAGTGCCATCAGAAGAGCATGCAGATGTCACTGCAGAAATGTTCCCACCAGGTCTGTGCAGCAGCTCCTGATGGACTTCCGCCCAAATTCTGGCAGCCAACAGCAAATACAACAAACAACCGTGTGTGGTGAACGTCTGACCTCATGCTTTCTGATAACCAGCCGGCGTTACAGCAGCACAAAACGCTGCCAGAGCAATTAGGAAAGGCAAAATGCAATTTCCAGCTGGGGGGGTGGGGAAATAGAACTAAGAAACAAATGCAATTCTACCTGATAGATATCAGACAGGCTGCTGCTCCCAGAATCGCTGGCAATGCTGCACCCAGACTGGCTTGAAGGGACGTGAGTCACCTGAGGGTGAGGATTGTCTGTAAGATGCATCTTGGTAAGATCAGCTGGAAGCTGTAAACAAAAGGGATTTGGGGAAAAGGCAGGAAAAAGAAAAAAGAAAAAAAAAAAGTCATATAAATCTGGATTGCATGCAAAGTTTTTCATGAAATTTTTGTTAAATATCTGAATATTCACCTGAAACCTGACACGTATTTTGAGAAAATGTGAATTTAGATGAAGCCTGCCCAGTCACACTTGTGATCTTGTGGGACTGATGTTTAATGATGCATCACCTGCAGAACAAAGGTCTGGCCCTTTGCAGCTCCCTGACACACAGCAGCAGAACGAAGAGCCAACGAGATGGCTAAGGAATAATGCCAGCCACAGTCCTAAACATCACCTCATCCTGCAACCCAGGATGAAGAACGTAACTTAAAAATAGGGAAATTTCTTATAAAGGTCTGAAATGCAAAAGATTGTTAAGCTGTCACAAACTGCCACTAAAACCAAAGCAAACCAAACTCATCCTCCCAGCCGTAGATACCAAGCAGCAAACGATCCAAACACACGGGACCCCTAACACTTTGAAGACTATTTTTTGCAGCCAAAAAGTTGTACAGGCTGAAAAAAAACTCTGCTTAGGGGAGCAGTAAAAAGGTAGAAGCCCTCAGCTGGCAGAACCCAATCCAGGGGCAAAGGAACCTATCTGTATATGGAGAGAGCTGACACCAGGGAGGTGGGATTCAACTTCAGCATGGATGGGGCACTGGTTGGCTTTGTTTTAAATCCAAATGAGTGCTTCTTACAGCACACGTTTTTGTGCCGTACACAGAAAAACAGCAGACACCACTAATGGATGCAAGGCAGAATATACTCCACTATTTCCATTAAAGCCTTCTGAGTTAAGGCACTGGTTAAGCCCCTGAGGCTCTGCTGGTTCCCGTGGTGTGGATAGAGGCTGCTCAGTGCAGGGTGAAGTGTGGAAGCTGAATTCCAGCTCTGCTTGTCAGGCTCACAAAGCCCTGCAGCCTTTGGGAATGGCTCCGAGACCTTCAGGAGAGGAAGGAGTGGGATCAGGAGCAGAACCGACTCGATGCGTTTCCCTGCAGCTCTCCCCCAAATAGCTTTGCTGCCAAAGTGCCACGCCAGCCCACCTGCTGTAACTGGCAGTGCAACATGTGAGATGTGTGTGACAAAGGCAGTTTTATGTGCTGAGGCTGAGAAGTATTGCAGGAACAAAACGCAGCTCTCAAAACAAAGGAAAGTCAGGTGTGCCATTTGTATGTACTTCTCACGAATGCACACTGAAGACTAACTCAAACCACCACCACTCCTCCCCAGAGGAGTACTTCTAATCAAGTCATTAATCACTTAGAACTGATCTCCGCTCCCCCAGCCAGCACTCACATTAATTTCCATCACCTATAAAGCACATGGGCACCCACGCTGCTCCAGCTGGACTTTGCCATATGTTATTGGGAAAGACATTTAATGCAAGCTAGGTGTAAGGAAACACTGCAGCATCTCTTTAAATCTGAGAGAGATATAAGGTTTATTTGAGACAAGTGACCTTTAAAGTGCTGCTTGCCACTCTACTCAATCTCCCAAAATAAATCACAGCTTCTGTCTTTTGTGTGTCATTTTTATTACCCAAAGCAATTTTCTTCCCTTCAGAACTCACTAAGCAGCACTACGAGGAGCGGATGTTTTTGCAGCAGCGGACGCGGGGTGGACTCACTGCATGTGGTAATGATGTTGCTGAAAGCATTTTGGAATTGCCTGAGCTACTGCTGCAAAGCATTCCCCTGTTCAGCTGTGGTTTTTATATGGGAGAAACTTAAGATGCTTGTTCCAAATGCGTCAGTATCTTGGAAGATTGGGTGTTAAGGAAACAAGTCCACAACAGCGACATTCACCTGTGTCCACACTAGAATCTTTCAGAAACAGTGCAAAAAAGAAAAAAAAAAAAAAGAAAGAAAAAGCTTATATACCCAATAATCTGTTCCAAAATTGTTCATCTCCTAATTAACCACTCAGAATGTGCACTGCATTTCAATCAATTATTTTATTTATTGTAAACAGAATTAAGGAACAGCATGCAGCACGCTGACTGAGCGCAGCAGTTTGGTGTTTGGTGTGCTGGTGCTCCATGGAGCAGCTCTGCTCTTCCCTTACCCAGATGTACCTCCAAAAGAGATACATTTATATTTTACAAAGGTAAATCGAGACATCTTGATCTTATTTAGAATTATGAACTTCCTCAGGCTGACTGCATGACAGGAGCAGAGCAGCGATGCGATTCCTCCCAGACACTGCTGAGGTTTCCATCCAAGAGCCAACACACTTGCCCAGCCAGTCTAGAGATGCATGCTGTGGCTAGAAATGCAGCACTTACCTCACACAGCACGGAATCACGCCTACACACCACAACCAGACACTAAAAAATTAGAGAAAATTGCATATTCCTTCCTGTTCAGCAGGCAGCACCCAGCAAAGACTCATTGGTTGTGTTTTCAGGAGGAGATGTTCACAGTATTACATTCACTGCTACTGAAACTCTTAGGAAAAAGTGTTGGTGCTTCCTTTCCCCACCCAAAAATACTGACTTCGCCCCCAGACCTGGCAGCTGTTGGCTGAAGGCAAGAGGACAAATAACCCACCAGGAGGAGCACCATGTTCAATAACCATGGCTGTCTTTGGTTCCACGACAGCTTTCTACACAACCAATGACACAAAGCGTTCTGTGCATCACAGGAGAGTATTTGTGGTCTTAGCATTAAAACAACCAATTTCTCTCTCATCTGGAGGTTCAGACTTCGTGCCATTGCTAGGTGTATGAACTGGGACTTCCATCTAAATTATTCATTTAGCCATATGTACCACTCTGCTAAATGGCTAACACAGCAAGCATTTGTCAGCATGGGATGGAGAAGAGCCACACAGCATGTAGAAACACGCTGTAAAAATCCCTGAATTACTTTGTAAAGATTGTTTCTGTCTACAGCTGTCCTTCATGAGGCAGATATGCTCTGTACAGCACCCAAAGCACGCATCCTTCTCTATCACTTTCTAGTCCAAACTTCTGACAGAGAGACTGAATGCCACAATATCCTCCTAAAAACACATCAGTTTTCCTGCTGCTCTCTATCCCCTAGCAGAAATGCTGAGCTTCCCATGTCCATTAGGATGAGCAGTGAACCAACCAGCTGCACACTCTCTCATCATAACCTACCCAAACTTCCAAAGCTCAGTCCTTTTCCCCCACATCCATCGTTGCTTTGCAGTGATTTCGACCCCTCTGAGTTTTACACACACAAATTTCCACCTCATTTTCCTGCTACTTCGCGCATTACTGAGCTGCACCTCCGTGCATCACATTTTCCAGACATCCAGACTGAGGTGTCTGATAGCCAACAATGCAAAGACAGCAAAACCCACCACGTTAGCGGGACGTGCGTGTCTGAACAGGAATTCTCAATTAACATTCATTTTCTAAATCAGTCCATATAATTCATTTAGTTTTGCATCAATAGATCCATACCTCTGATGACGCAGGATACACAAGTGGTGTGCCAACCTTCCCCGTGACATACGCTGTGTTTCACTAGGGAGCAGACCATTCCCACAGCCCCAAGTAGAGCACGTCTGCAGTGACATTCCCTTCTGATGTAAGCACCGCTGACTCTCAAAAGAGAAATCACAGAACACTTGGAAATTAAATTAAAAGCTCATTTTGGTAGGGCAGATTTTTAAGACCGCACATGTCCTGTGCAGCATTATGGGATCTTCTTACATGCTGATCACCAATCTCCTCTTGAGAAGCACGCTCACAATGAGCTTTACCCCAAGAATAAATATCTGATGTGCTTCTTGGGAATGCCTAAAAATGAAGGCTGTGGAAAAGTTATTGCAGAATTTACACAAAGAGAAAGCAGCTACCGAAGTCATGAGTTACTAGTGGGCAGAAGCTAACATGCAGGAGGGATAAAGTGAGAATCCAGTCTCTGCATTCCCTGTTCTTTGCAGGGAAAGGACTGAGACACGTCTTTGGGCACAGGGGTCCATGCTCTTCGTGCTGCTTTTCCTACGGGACCAAATTTGCTGTGCCTGTCCTACTGAGAAGCCACGTCAGTGACTTTGCAAGTTTTGAAAATAGGTATCAGCGTTTCCTTAAACAGTTTGGATAACCTTAGAACAGAGGTTGGAAGGGCATTTGCAACACAAATTAGCAACGTAAACTAACACAAAGGAGGACAAGAGACCCACACACTGACTTTCAGTATATTTCAGTAAAAGAAGCCTGACTTGGTTTATGGAATACACACGGAGTCACTCTGCAACGAGGATAACAACCAAAGGACTCACCACCAGAATCAGAACTACTGAAGAAGCACAGTCTGTGCCAATCTCCTGGCAGACAGCATCCACCAAAAGCAGGAATTAGAGGAAGAAAAATGAACCGTAAGGAAATAAAAGCTCCCCCTTGCCCTTTACTCCTTGGGAACAGAACGTGCCACCAGATTCCTGAGCTCCCTGCAGGGATGTGCACTGCAGATCGATGCCTGCAGGACACAGGAGAAGCACCGCCAGCCTCAGACGCAGGAACGCTCTGTCCTTCTGCAGGCTGCGTAAGCAAGTTTTGTCCTTGCTTTTACAGACTGGCGGTAACTTCACACCTTATTTGCTTTTTCTGAAGTTCCCTGAAACGTTGCCAGCATGAGCAATGTCCAGAAACAACACGGGGCTGATATCCCTGGAACAGAGCAGAGGAGACCGCGCAGCCCTCGCGCCCACCGGCTGCATGCCACCTCACAGTCCCCATTTAAAGCAAAATAAAAGATGTGTGCCTTATCATGTGGGATTTTCCATTAAGGAGTTGCCACTCAGAATCACAGAATCACCCGGGTTGGAAGAGACCTCAAGGATCATGTAGTTCCAACCCCCCTGCCTACCACTGTCTTAAGCTGGAACCCATTAACAAACCCCGAGGGCATTAACTGTGACAGCACTTGGTAACCCCTGAGATTTGGGAAATGCTCACACTCAAACTCCATCACAGCCCAGTGCAGCAGTTTTTCTTTCTTGGCTGATGCAGAAAGTTCAGCCCATTACAACCTGTGAGCTAAAGAAGGCTCCCTCCTTCCCTTCAAACGCTTGTTGTTCGTTGATGCCCTTGATTCCAGCCCTTTCACAGAGCTGCCATTGGAATGAACTAGCTCAGCCCACGTTTCTGCATTTCCATTCCTATTTGCACTTCCAGCCTCCAGGAAGCCTTCCTCTCCCCTGGCCAATGCCATGTACACCTCTGACACCTTTCCTACAAACCAAACCATGACTGCAACTGCTAGAAAGCTAAAGGTACATCCTCACTTCTGTCCCAGCCCTCAGGCAGCAGCTCTGCTTAGCACAGGAGCACTGCTCTGAGTTTCCTTGGCACAGGTTCTGCTGTACCTTCTCCATTCCGTCATCTCACCAGCTCCACCATCAGTGCTGCTTCACACACACCCTCAGCTTGATCAAACCTTGTCTTCTACATTCTATTTGCCACTGGTGTTCTCTAAAGTTATTTTTCAGTGTTTCATTAGCCCTTTTCTCTAAGTAATTATTACAAATAAACTCTGCTTTACATCTACTTTTTGCACACAAGCCACAGTTCTGCTCCAAATTAGAGATGTAAGTATAAAATATATACAGAGCTGTGCTAATGGGAGAGCAGAAAGCTGCTCCTCAGAGGGCAAAACGAGCCCAGCTCAATTATGTATGCTGACATCAGTCATCCACCGACTTAATGCAAACAAAACCATTTCCTCCTTACCACAGATATTCCACACAGGGAGCAAAAGATTTCTTCAGATTTTTAAAGAGCAGCAATGATTTATTATTATTATTGTTTTGACTCCATGAAGGCGATGCCCAGCCCTGGAACTGAATTCCCAAAGCGTGCAGCCTCAGAGCTCAGGGCTGATGTTCACCTTCTGATGGATCAAATATTTGCCCAATGGGTTTCAGCTCAAATCCTGTAGCTTCCAATAACATCATGCAAAGAAAAAAGGTACCAAACCTCTCAGGCAGCTCTCCTTTCTGAAATGTACAAAGGAGGCACTTGCTGGCAATTTTATTTCATATCTTACTTCAGCTCATTACTGCAGCGTGTTACTCTGAGTCTCAAAGAAACAGGGACCAAGCCCAACGCACGCATGACAGCCTTACAGTGCCTTAAACCTGCCTTTCTAGCCTTCCCACAATAACCCCAGGCTTTCAAAAGAAAATAGGAAAACAAAGCAGAAAGAACCAAAAAAAAATATGCAAAATCCCTTGAGGCTGCTCTGTGCCCACAGCAGCTGAGAGGTTCTGGGTCTGCACGGCTCATCCCATGCAGGGAAACATCCTCAGAAGTATGACATCTCCTTAGTTACAACAGGGTGACATGAGGACAGAATTTCAAATGGAATTCTGGTGTTGCCTTAAACCACATACGTAATGCAATTTTAATTTGGCTTTCATATGTTTAAATAATAGATTACCGCTATGCTTTAACTCACGGTAATGCTCAGCATCTGACACACAAATGTCTCAGTGTTGGAGATAAGGGTGGACTTTGGCTGAGAAAACCTTTGGTATGAAAACCAAGAGTGCCGCTGAAGCTCCGTAATCCTGGGAACAGCCAACGTGTAAACAGAAATTGCATTTGTTTTGTTGAGCTTTCGTTTGTTTGCTTTGTGATGTTGTTTTTTTCTTACCACCAATTAATACAGATCAACTCTGTTTTGTTCTATGGACTATATAGCACTTTAAAACACCAAGAACTGTGTTTTCTTATTATGAAAATGTTACAATAGCAATGCTCAAGAAGTCTTATTTTCAGTGCCCAAGTTTGAATTCTGCCATTTGTCCTCATCACTGAAAAACCAATATACTGCGAGACTAGAAGGAGCCTGGGCTAACCAGCTATGGCAGCACACAAGGAGTGATGACAGCTCTGAATGCTCCAAAGCCCACATGGAACCCACATTTCAGAGCCATGGCAGCCCTGGCAGCGGAGCAGGAGGCAGCAGCCTGCTGCCTGGGGAGCTCTCATCCACGGACATGCAAAATGCCAGATTTACACTGAGCTTCATCTCGGCTGCATAATTTATAAGTTCTTATATCCACTGATTGGTAAAGCATCGTGGTGATGGCAGTTCCAGCCCCTCAGGGACAGCGAGTGCTGGGCGGCCCCAGGAGGCAGCGCCAAGGCCACCAGCGCCCCACAGCTGTGCCACTCTGGCATTGTGATGGATCAGCTCTGGGCTTGCTGCCTTGTACACGAGGCCCTCAGCCCTATGGAGAACAAAGCAGCACCATTCCTCCACCTGCATCTTTTCTGCATCCATCCAGGAATGTGGCTGTGAGGAGCAGAACAGGGTGGTCCCGAGCCAGCTTGCTGCTGTGAGCAGAACTGTAACAAGGCAAACCAAACAAAGCCCAAGAGGAAATAAATGAAAAGCTAGATGTTTATTTGCATATTAAGAGCCAATTTCCGATAAAAACAATCCTTCAGGAAAAGGCTTTCTGTTGAAAGTAGTAAGATGTGAGCTTGCATTAACGTCAACTTATTGTACGCTGGAGTATAAGAAAATTCAGGCTTTCTAGAGTAAATGCCAAAGTGCTTGTATTAAAAATTTTTCGTCTTCATAAATTAACAAGCAAAATGTGCACGAAAAAGGAGATTTGCTTGAAATATCATGCAAGAAAGCAATCCTCCTGTTGGAGGGGATGGAGATGGGAGACATCAGGAAACGTGGAAAAGCAATATTTTGAGGAGCTGGCCAAAACTTCAAAAACTGAAACTAGAGAGCTAAACCACACAAAGCAAGGGACTGGGAAGTTAGATGAACCCACAGGGCAAACCAGGCCACATCTGTCCACACACAAGAGCCTGGCTGATGAGCACCCACGGGTCCCACCTGTGTCAGAGCTCAGCACTGGACACAGCTTTGGGCACAAGGAGCTCAGATGGAGAGGCAAGGCCAGGAGGACAAAGATGCTGCTAAAATCTACTGCAAAAAGAAAGTGAAGGGTTAGTTGTTCTGTTTGCACTGGCAATATTTTAAATTCATGCTACCTGGGCTACTTTCTACACGAGCGCATGAGCAAAGACAAGGATGACAACTAATCAAATCAAGGACACGCTATCAAAGCTCTGTTTTCTTTCTGATGAGCCGAAAATAATCTTTAATTGCATGAAGGTTTCAGCTCAGGATCTCAAACTGATGCCCTTTGAAATCAGAAGATGATGTTAGCCTGCTTTTATTTATGGATAACTAAAGCTTGCATCACATCCCTGCCAGACAGCAGCAGAAATGGGAATGGAAAGGAAAATGGCTCCAAATCTTCTCCTCTACCCCCGTCACAAACTTCTATGGAAGAAATGTACCTCTTGTTATTAAGGTTAGAATTAATAGATTTTATCTGAGCAGCAGAAAGGGAGAAGAGGACAGAAGCCTGGAAAAAGGAGAAAGTAAGTGTCTGTCTGACAACAGAAGACAACTTTAATATGCACCTGGGATCTTAAATGAAGGTGTTTCCTGCCAGGATCAAACAATTTAGAAGCTGAGATGTTAGGTCAAAGATCCTTATTTTCTGTAACAGGCACATTATCTCCAAAAGCATCCCTTTTTAATTACCCTTTATGGATATGTTGTCTAATCACTGTGTTTCCCCATCAGGCCCTACTGCCACTCTAAGAGGGCAGCTGTGTATGCAATCTAGGCTTGGGAAATTTTAGGCAGTACATAACACTTCTATCAGTGGAGGACCTGACACATCTCAATTGCTAGGATTAGCATTAAAAAGAGTTCTGACTTCATGATGTGTCTGTGTTTACAAGTCTCATACCAGAAAGTGCAGTGCAGACACTGGAAGATACAGTCAGAATTATAATGACAATCCCAGTCTTGCTGAGATGTATTTGAAATCATGACTTTGTTTGCATTCAAATACTGTGCATCATAGGAAAGGCACTTGATGTGAGCTGGGTGCTTGATGTCCTTGTGAACACAGCCTGGCCAGCCCACACCTCTGCCACAGCAGTGCCCCGATCACTGCTGGCACGATCCTGCAGGCAGGGCTCACACACCAGGCTGCAGGTGCACTGCAGAAACTCACCCTTGACATTTTTCTCTTAATTTATCCTCCTTCTTGCAGCCTTTAATGCAGGAAAACAGACAGCTGTCTGCTCCATCCCTTTTACTTTGGGACGCCAAAAGGAACAGACCTGCTCTCAGGGAGATGAGGGGCACGGATCTCTCTGCATCCACAGCTCCTCTCCTAGAGGCAACAGCTCCCAGCGCTCCCCCAGGCAGCTCCCGTGTCACCAGACAGCCATGAAGACCCACTGCCATACCCTCCTTTGCGTGCCCTCACACCAGCTCACCTTCCTGCTTAGTCACAAGAAACGTGACTTCATTCTGCTCTGATTTAATAGATGTAATGTTACTCTGCCACATTCTGAACAGCTCTAATTACGACGGAGTCAACCGTCCATTTTCAGACTGTTGTCCTACATCACACTTTAATAGCATCTAATTTAAAAATCTGGGGCAGATATCCACAGAAGTCTATGGAACTTTGGGTTTAGTCACTGAGAAAGCAAAGATGAGATGTTTGCTGTGCTGCACCCAGAAGCAGTTCCAGCTACAGAGCATGGTTATAAAACACCTGACATTTCCAAGTCAAAGTTATGAACTTGCATACTCAGAATTCTCAGGTCAGTTATTTTATTGTAACACATATTATGATAAAATACCCACAGAGAAAACATGGTACGAAGTTCAGAAAAGGGAATGAGATCAGATGGCACTCAGATAACCGCTGTGGTCAGTCCTACTTTCCAGAGCTGCAGAGCTTTAGGAACGGATGAGTTTCCAAAGCTTTGGGGGTTGCAGGGACTTAAAGGAGCTCTGGGGGGTTCTGCAGGAGGGGGAACAGCTGCTTTTCCTGGGTTGGTTTCAAAGACAACAAATTATCTGAGGACTGATATACAAAAGCAGCTACTAGCTTGCAGCGATTGTTTAAAAGAAAGAAAACAACAGCAACAACGACAAAAGAAAGGAAAAAAAACCCACCATGCTGCCCAACATTTTACAGCATTTCATTTATGAATTGCAAATGAGTGAACAAACGGCAGCAATGTGCTGGGTGCCATCCCCAGTGCTGACACAGGGGGCCACAAGTCCTTACAATCATTTTTCCCCCTGCAAAGCCTTATCTGAGCACAGCGCTTTCTCATTTTTTGGTTTCTCACTTAGGCCCAAACTCTCCTGAAAGCCATCCCAGCAGAAGCCCAAACGTGACTAAGCACTGCCATTTTTTAAGCAGCATTCAGACCTTCTTTACAAGGGCGGTGAGGGCGAGCAGAGCTCCAGGAAATCAAATCAAATCTGCACACTGCGTGTCTGCAGATGAGGAAGAGACAAAGTAAAGGAATCTGCACATACACTGGAGACACTGAGAGGTGTCCAATGGGACCCAAGGAGCCCACAGCCAGAGCCACATGTTCCAGCACATGAGTTCTGAGCGCCCGCTGCTCCCTTGGCTTTCGCCAATGGCATCAGTAGATTCAGCACGCAGCGCTGCTGAGCTGGGCCATGAACACACACCCAATTCCCACCTTTATTCTGGCAACCCTGCGTGGAAACCCTAAATCCCAGCACTACCCCGTGCACACAGTCAGCTCCTATTTCTAAAAAAGGAAACCCATCAAGCCCACCCAGCTGGGTTTCCCTGCAGTGTTTCTGCACACTGCTGTGCCACTTGGTCCCTGAAACTTCCTGGAACCAACTAGAGAGCGTATTTCTTGCTTTGAAGCCAGTGCCTCATCTCCTGATCCCTACAGCAGAGGGATTTCACCCGCTGCCCGCTGGCTGTGACACACGGGGAACGTGCACAGTCCTCACCCCTGTGTGGCAGAAGCTCACAGAGGCAAACAGAGAACTGTGAAGAGATTCCAAGCTGTGTGTGCCTGGCCTCAGGTTTGTAGGGCAATTCTTGTGCGTAGGGTGCTGGCACTGCTCTCAGCCTCAGCACAACACGGGGAACTCTTGCAACGTTCCGAGCAAACCAACCTGCAGCCTGACAAACAGGGCATCTTTTATATTTCTTTACAGGCTTTTATCTCCGTCGGTTGGGCTGCTCGAACGTTCGAGATCTCATTACCTTCTTGAGAAGAAACACCCTTCCTTCCCCAGCCCCACACGAATACGGCATCTTCAAACAGACTAAATAGTGCCTCTTGAAGCTAATTGTAATTTCATAGTTCAGCTAAATAATTAACCAGTTCCACAACGCTGCACAAAGGAAGCAAGCAGTGCAGCCTCATACTGCTCCAGTGTCAGAGCATCAGTGGGCTCAGACATCAATATGTTCAAGTTAGCAATATATACAGGCAGTCAGAAAAACATTACGCTTCCATTACACTTGCTCCATATATTGACAGGATAAAAAGCAAGCTTTAAACATTTCCTAAGAAAATGACATTTTTATGCCCCCTGTCCATTTGCAGGCTATTAGTACACATAACACCATCTCAATATTCCAAGGTCCTCCCTTCCCACTCAGGAAGGACTCCAGCAGAGGAGCCCAGCACAGAGCCCGCAGCTCCGAGATGCTGCACCCCATCAGCCCCATGCATTGCAGCCCACAGAAGGCATCACACACAAAATCCTTACTTACTTTGGAGGCCCACGGCTGCAGGCAGTTGGCGTAGCAGCGAACAAGAAAAGCCATTTCTTAGGCTGAGAAAAAAAGTTTCCTTTCTCAAATAAAAGCCACAGGGGGAAGGAAAAAAAAAAAGGAAAAAAAAAAAAAAAAAAAAGCAAGTAAAATCCTCCCTGGATTCTTGTGAAAAGTCATAAACCAAAGCAGCAAATATAGATGTATGCAACTTCTCAGGCTTGAATTTCACACCGAACTCGATTACAGTTCTCCCGTACCGGAGTAGTTTGCAGTGTTGCAGTGAGTTAGCAGCAGCAATTCCTATTCAAATGTTCCGGTTTTAACAAGCACATCAATTCAAGTCAAAATGTTTCCTAGCTCTTCCAATACAAATATCCAAGGGTTCCCCCAGGCAAGAGGCATGTACCTGAAAAGTGCTGCTAAGATGGAATTAATTCTGAAATGGATTCAAATTGCACGTTACAGCAACCATACATTAAAAGGTGAGATAAGAATTCTTCCAATTCCTTTTTTCTCTTCCCTAAAATGCATTTACAAGTGGCTTATCTTCAGGTCCACTTTTCGGAAACTTCACATTCCTATCGGAGATGAAATTTTGCACAGGTTCTTCAGCATCCCAGGCAATTCAGGAATCCCACACCCTGGATATTAAAGTTTCTTCTTTATACTCTTGTCCATCATAACTGCAAAAATTGAATTAGTCTCCGGACTGTAGCTCCAGGATATGTGCTCTAACAGGTCTGCACTGTGGAATGCATTAGAAGCTTCTGCAATACAAACCCTTTTCTCTTTTGCCCCCCCACCCCTCCTTTTTCTTTTTTTTTTTTTTAATGCAGTTTACAACTCTGCAGTGTTGCTTAGTATTCTAATGCATCGGTCAGACACAGTCCATCCACGCCTAGCTTTTCCAATTAAAACATTTCTGTAATGCACCACCAAACCGTACGTCCATGGCTACAGCGAGCTGCCTGCTGGAGCCCGAATTCCTACTATCTTTGCTTGCTTCTCAGCAGCTCCCTCAGGAGAAGCTCCCATCGATTGGATGCTCCGCAGCAAGATGAAATATCTAATAAGGAGGAAAGAGAGTGGGAGGGGAACCGAGCTAAAAGGATGACATCACCTGTATAGAAAGCCTTTAGAAACTGCATTAGATCAATTGGCTACTGTATCTGCAGATGCAGCCGGCAGAGCATCTTTATTGACCTAATACAAACACAAATCGGCACAGCACCCGCTCAGCACAGCACCCAGCACTGCATTCGGGTCACACACTGCTGCATGTGCTGCAGCCCTGAGCATTTTTCTTTCTAAACAATTTTAAAAGAATCCCAACCTCGTTTCTCCATTAACGCTTTTCAGTGGCATTAAGGTGAATCCTTTCGCATCTCCGCATCCACATTTAGAAAGAAGGAAAGGTAAAAAAATATATATATATATCTGCAGATACCGGCATGCATGCACAGATTTACCCGTCATCAAATAGACAATGCAATGATTTCTGCTTTGACGTACGGATGCCATACAAGAACTCCAGCATTTTTATCTCATCCTCTATTATTCCTCAGGAGATTTTTTACTTAGAATGAGAATTCCTTGCTGAACAGTGGTATTTATAATGCTCAAATTTTCAGTGGTTTAGGCACGTTTAAAGTTGCTGTGCCTTTCCTCTCCAATTAGCCCAATTATGTTCATAACAAGAACTGCTTGAATTCTGCAGTAGTCAATTTGATTTTACAATTCCTTTTTGCCACCAAAACCTGCCATGCTGGCTGGGCCCTGGGCAGCAGCCTGAGGGATCCCCCACCTCCACAGAGCAATGAAGGGGGGGAGGAAGGCTCGGGGGATGGGACAGGGGGTGCAGCTTCCAGCACAGCCACTCCTGACTCTTCAGGATCATTTACTTCATCTGCAACAAGGGGCACTCACTGTCTCCATTTTCTTCTCTTCGGAAAGAATCTTCATCGCTGTATCTCATATTTTCTATTTGCATCAGACTCAAGGTTAATTCTCCAGACCTGCAGGCAGACCGCACGGCTGCACCTTCGCCACAGAACAGCAGCTTCAGGGAGCGACCTGGGGGCAGCCAGGGCCCAAATGCCCTCTTCTGGTTCTGTTTGCTTGTTCGGGAACACCAAATCAGGCAGTTTGGAGCAATGCACGGTGGGTTGTGCACCAGGAGGCGCACACAGGATCCTCACACTGCAGTGGCCAAGGGGCACCCACCGGTCACCCCCCCCCCCCCCCCAGCTCAATTCCCCAGGCAGGGAGCAGAGCTGGGCTGTGCCCACCAGAGACCCCGAGCACCTCCCAGTGCCCTACGGGACACAACTGGCACCAAAACCTGGATTTATTCCAGCGCTGCTCAACAATGGAAACAGAAATGGATGCATCTAGGCTAATGACCGGGTTGAATTTGTGTTTAAACACAGAGTAAAAGCTGAACTTCAGTCCCGCTCTTGCAAAATTCGCAAAGCCGACATCCGCTTTGAAAAGCCCAAAGATTTTTAGATAACTCCTTTAGACTTCTGAAAGGCATTCCATCAGCTACCCTGTGCTGCTCCTTCAATACCAAACAATAGCCCTGATGCCAGCTTCATCTCGCATGCAACGGCACCGCATCTCTCCTAACAATTCACAACATTTAAAAAGCCTCCTATTCCCCCCCGCTATAAAGCCCAACTGATACATTTTCAGTAGAAACCAACGTCTGAATGCCATCACGCCGTGTTACCTGCATCATTACAGTTATCACCATCACAATTTCTATCAAGGAAAAAGCAAAAACAAAAAAGAACCAAGCGAGCAGCAGCCAGAGGAAACCTCTCCCTGCCTGCATGCACAGCGATAGCGCGCAGCCCCCCCGGCCGAGCGGGCGGACAGTCATCTCCCAGCCATGCTTCCAACCCGCTGCATTGTGCATGAAATCCAATCCGCTACAGATTTTGGCGAGGATGCCATATTTTACAACTACTGTAAACACCGGCTCAATAATGGGAACGAAATTCCATTTCCTTCTAGTTTTGCCTTTCAGCGAGGATGACATCATCCCGGCGAGCTGCGGCTGCGTCCCGGGGCTGCGCCAGCGCTGCGCGGGGAGAGCCTGACCCAGATCCAGGCGGAGGCTGGGGGCTTCCCCCCTCCTCCCCCCCGAATAACTGCAGCTCCAGCAGCCCATGGACCTGTGCTGCTGAGTGACACCTCGCCAACCCATAGGGGAGGGAACGCAGCCCGCTCTGCAGTGACTGCAGCCAAATTGCTGCTGAAGAACAGGCAGAGCACACACAGCAAGCTGCCCCTCTCACTTGTAACTGCATTCCAAGTTCTCAGAGAACCTTCAGGAAAAATAAACCTTCGGTATACAATCTCTGAATTTAAAACGCTCTTTGTTTCTCAACGCTGATTTGTTTTCACGCTTGAAGCCTCGCTCCATATGTTTCTATGCACCACGTTCCCTTTATCCTCCCCTAATGCTGAATCCTCCCGACCGTTAAATAAATCTGCACGTCCCAATTGTCTAACAGGAGCAAGTCACTGAAAATCAGGATGCTTCCAGAAGGATAGGAAGACCCTTCTGAATTTAAACACGTGTTCACTCAAACAGGACTAACGTCCCCCGTTACTGAAAGGCATCAAAACCCCAAGTTCCACCAAACCAGAGGCGCTGGGGGCTGGCAGCGGGCCCCAAGCAGCATTTCTCCATCACAGAGCCCTGTACCATAGCTGCAGCCAGCTGAGCACCAAGCTGAGCATCGAGCGTGGCAAGGCCAGGCTGTGCATGCTAGCCACCGACCCTTGGCCCTCCCAGCAAGGCTGCTGCATGCTGTCCCCACTCATCCCTGCTGCAGGTACTCTCATGTTCCCCCTCTTTTCAGTGTGAGGACAGCAGTGGCCTGCATGCACCCAGAGGTACCCAGCTGCTTGGGAAGCAATCCCTCACTTCACACTCTTAAGACATTTGGGGCTAAAATACATTTTGATGAGGTTTTCCTAAGTGGGAATTGCCAAACAGAGTAACTTAGCGCAGATATATTTTAGGTGTTAGCAGCACCTGCATCAGGAGGTTTGTCCAATACATGGGAGCACTTGAAATCCCTGTGCAGAGCAGGCGATGCTGAGCAGCACGGTGCCAGCTGCAGCCCCACAGCTCAGTGTCACTGGCACCCATCTCTGATTCCTCCTCCCCACCATTTCACTCGGGCATCTTAAATAAATCACCACGCTGTGTGCCAGTGCTAGCCCCCCAGTAGGGCTTCTCGGGAACTCCTGTTCAAATGGAAGAAATGAAAAAGGAAAGAAAGCAACTCTCCACCCTGCTCCTGACCAATTCACACAAATGGAGGCAGTGAGAGCAGTGCTGTGAGCTCTGTTCCTCCTTCAGGGTGACATTACGTGCTGCAGCTGCTTCCCTCCATAGATCGCCCTCCGCAGCAGCACTTAGGAGCACGCTGTAGAAAAATCCTGCTGCAAGATCTGTAGGATTCGTAAGTGGTATGAAAATGTGATCCATCCTAGGGGAGGGAGAGCAGGGAGGGAGAGGAGAGGGAGGGAGCTGGGGGGAGGCTGTCATCATAACCAAAGTGATGTAAGCTTCTAAATATAGAGCCTGTAACACAGAAGGAACAATAAAAAGGCACCATGGATTCAATTTCCCCACTGCTGCCGTGCTGCCCCAGCCATCCTTTTCCAGCTGCGGTGGTAAGCAAGGAAAGGTCATCTGCCATTTGCAGCTATTCAGATTTATACGTATGAGATTTATAACACTTTCTTAGATGCGCTTACAAATGACAGCTCTCCTCTGCAGACCCCCCTTCCTGCAGCCCTGAGCAGCACAGCACCATGCTGGCACACAAGGAAGGGGAAACCCTCTCCCCACAAGTCAAATATGAAAGTTCACTGTTGCAGCCTGACCGGAGGCAAACCATATTGCACCCCTTTCCTTCCTGACACCTCATTTCAGCAGCAGGCAGGGAGGTGCAGGCACGTACAGAGAGATCCCTGCTGGTGATGCTGAGTGGACACCATGCCAACACGGTTCTTTGTGGGACCAAACCCACCCAAAGATACCAAAAGCATGAGAATTTCCCAAGCCCTTTCACAGTTTTTGCTCATTAAACATCCCCTTGACCTGGTGTGAGAGCCCCAGCCCAGCGCTGACCTCAGTGTGATTTCCCAGCTGTCACCAACCGGGCAGCCACAATGTTAGGACTGGAAGCTGAAAACCCCACTGACATTTCATCCTGAACATTCTCTGCGTCGAAGCTGATATGAAATCAAACACAAAATATCAGTTTTTTCCTCCCACAACTGAAGTCAGTGTAAGCAGGTAAAGCCTGTCTGCAACACGAGGTGCCAGCGCAACCCTGCAGGAAAAACCCTTCTGATTAAATGACCTTCAGAACAATGCATTAACTCCACAGATGAGGTTATAATTATTAAAATGGCACTTCCAATATTTTTATTCTGTCATTTTTTTCTAGAAGTTGAACACCAAGCCGAAGGCCTGAAAGCAGGAGAGGGCGGGAAGGACCTGCATGCTTCTACCACAGCCAGAGAAACGTGGAGATGTCTGCCTATGCGCGGCTGAGTTTAGACAGTCAGCTTTCACTTCTCAGCAGACAGGGCAGCAGCCTGCAGCCATGCAATGTGAGCACCCATCTCAGGTGCTGAGCAGCCGTGCCAGGAGGCCGCACTGCCTCTCCCCATGCAGCATGCAGGCAGTGTCGCTGGGGGCTGCAGGGCACCCACATGCAGCTGCACTCAGCACCCAAAACCTGCTGTGCTGGGAAGAAGGGTTTGAAGCAGCAGTAAAATCCCAGTTATTGTCACCGGATCTGTGAAACCCGTCACACAACCACACGAGGGCTCGGCACACAGACACACCTACACGCCAAGCTGACAAACAAAGGCACGTTTCATCACAGCTGTCAGACACGCTCCAGAGCTCAAAATCATAAAAATAATACGCATCTGTTGCGGCTGCCCCACCGCCAAGGAAAACTCAGGCGTGAGAACAGAACTGAACAGTTAGCAACAGCAGGCAGGTCTGATTTGCAAGGACGAGGTACCAACAAGGAACTGCAGATTGCTCTGTTTAGTCAGACTCCATTTCATCAACTACTTCAAGTATTTCATCTGTCGAATATTTTCCCATTAGCAAAGTTTCTGCAGTTCAAATGCAAAAATTACAAATGCTGTTGTAATAGTCATTAGAAATAGCAACCAGTTCCATGCCAAAACCAGAGAGATTCTTCTTGCTGTTCTCTCATGGAGGCTTTCATGCCAAGTTTTTCGAGGAACACAGGGCATCTAAGGGCTTGCTCTATGGACTGACATCTCCCGATGGTGATTTTAACTGGAAATTGTTCCAGATATTCTCAGCATGGCTCAGAAGAACATCCGTGACTTGATGCAAATTCCCATATTCTAAAACACATAAACATTTCAATTTAAATACAGATTTGAAGATATCACAGCCCAAAACCTTCAATGCGCAGCGCTTCAGGATGAAATACAAGATGACTTTTCACAAGGCTGCTTCTCTCTAAGGTATCATAAGCCCACAAATGAGCAGAAGGCTGAGCTGGCAATCAACAAGGATATCATCAGGCTGCTTACTTCGTTACAGCACTGAACAGAAGAGCCCAGGTGGAGGGCAGGAAACAAAGCCCAAAGCCGGGCACACTCCCATGCACCTCCATGCAGGCTGCCAGCCTGCTGCCTGCCCCCACTTCCACGAGAATCCACGTGCGTGCCATCTCAAAACACAGCAGTAATCAAGCAATATGAATAGAAAAAGGATCTGACTAAAAGCAACTCATACACCAAAGGCTTCCAAGAGCCACAAAAGACTGACAGTGCTTTAACTGGTGCACAGCGCTGCTTTCTACCGTCAGCCACCAGAAGCACACAGCTTCCAGCAGTGGGCACAGCACTTGAACATGCTCAATCTATTTTGCTTAAGAGGCTGCTTATAAAGAATTAATATCCTTGGAACTGCCACCCAACCCCTCAGGGTCCATCAGAGCACAGTTTAACTCTGAACATGCTACATAAAATATTTTCCAAGGAACTACGTTAATTTCTACGAAGGTGTAAATACTAATTTGCAAGATATCTAGGAGGGACTTTTTTGTTTGTTTTTTAAAAAGATTGGCATCACAGACTCACAGAGCGGCTTGGGGTGGAAGGGGCCTCGCAGAACATTCTGTTTCAAACGCCTTTACATGAGCAGCTGAGGAAACTACTGCCTTACTGAGATCTCCTTCCTAAGGAAAACATTAAGGAAAGGTAACTGGGATAACCAGACCTAGAAACAAACAGGAATCAGTCAACGACTGGGAAGTAGCTGTGAAGCTGTCGAGCCAAGTTCTTCATGCATTCCATACTGCTAACTTATTTTTATCACTCGTAAATGATAAAAATAGAGCAAAGTTTAACAGAATGCCATAAACTTGTCTGGGCTTCACAAGCTGAGAGTCAGCTAGGGAACCATACAGTTCTCCCAGTGCCATCCACAATATGTACTTTCAGCCTCACTCGCCACGGAACCAACGTGAGCACAGCAGCAAACCTCAGTGCCACACAGGGCACGGTCCCAGCAGCTCCTTGCTTCCCCCACACAAAGGCATGGTGAGGTTCCCCCAAGGACGGGCTGTGCTTATTTTCCCTATCAGTTTTCAATACCTTGATCAGGAAGCGAGGCGGTCAGCCTGGCAGCCACACAGGTATCCATCTGTCTTGCAGGAGAGCCACTGCTCCACCCAGCATGCAGCAAACTGCACTGCTCAGCTCCACGCATCACTGCCAGCAGCCTGACCAGACCCAAGGAAATGCAGGTGCTCACCTAAAATAAACCCTCCAGCGTTTGTGTCTGAGCTAGTTTCATTTCTGCAGCACTCCTCAATGCTGCTCACAACTACTCGTGTCATCCCAGAACTGCGCTGATTTCGGTAATGAACTCTTCAGGGAAATTCCCAAATATAAGTTTGGAATAATTATAATCCCTCTCATTATTGATAAATTGGGGCATGCATGTTATGTATGTTTCAAAAAAGGAAAAAAATTAAGGGCACGGGTATCAACAGAAGGGCAGTGCTTTTCATACAGATCAGCTTATTTCGTGTGCAGTGCATCACAGTCATCACTCTTCAAAAACCTCATCAGACTGGAAAGCACCAGTGGCTGGGGAAGTTACCAGGAAGCATCCGAATGCACAGCATGTGAGGATGGGAGTTTTGCTTTGCCTGTCACCAAGAGCACTTGACAAAACGAAGCATGGTGGAATCAAGCTGTGAAACAAAACCCAAGCTGATGTGCTTTTGGGGGATCCCCTGCTTACAGAAGGGGACAAAAGGGCACCCAGCAGTCATGGTGGTGGGGTGAGCTCCGCCTGCACCAGAGCCCAGAGGGCCAGAACAGTGGCCCTCAATTCCCAGTTGCAGAAAGCTGTTCTTCACCCCCCTCCCTGCCACATGCCCAGTCTCCCAGCTTCACTTAGGGATGTGCCATCACGAAGCCAGAGCAGCACTGGGCCTCCTGGATGACAGGAGACAGAGGAACTGAAAACAGCAGTGCCAGCAGCTCCAGGGTGGCAGAGCCTTAAGGCACGCTGACACGCCGTGGCCTGTGAGCTGGGTCATGGGCTGCTCCACCCAAACTCCAAGACAAGCTGAAAGAGAGGAAATGCTCATGTTGTAATAACAGTGCAAGAGGGAACTTGCATGATCCCTGTGCACCTCGTGACCCACGGCGTGTTTTTCTGCTCCTGCTGCTCAGGACACAGTGAGACTGAGGGATTTCAGGGGGATCCAGATTTCATTCCAAATCTCAGATAAGAAAGCTACAATTGACAAACATATGAAAGCGTGGGGATCAAAACACGTTAACAAGCTACGATCTGCATAGAGAACAATCACCCAGCTCCAAAATGGTTCCAGAAGTGATTTCAGCCACTCGCAGCACAGCCACAGCCCTGCCAACCAACAGCTGCAGGCTGCTGCTGCGCCAGCTTCAGCAAGAGGCATCTGGAGGCAGGTTGCATCACAGTCACGTCCACACCAGGTACCACTGCAGCACATTTACCTGGCAGTGAGAAACAGATCACAAAATACCCGCAGCATTTTACAGCGTTTAAGAAAGAACCCAATGGGTTTGATGCGGTGCGTTAAGATGTGACTTGAGCTCCTGCAGTAGTGAGATACCCCCCACTGACTGCAGCCCCCAATGGGATTACATTAAGCAATGATCACACAACAAGGAACTTGCCACTCAAGCAGTCCTCCAGTGACAGACTGCTCTGCAGACAGATGCTTCTAACAGGGCTCCTGGAAAATCTGCACAGGAGGCGAGCATCAAGATGCTGTCCTCAAAAGTTAGCATTAGAATAAATCTCTTTAACCTCATCATCCTCTTAGAAGAGCTTTTTTTTATTTAAAAAAAAACAACAAAAAAAAAAGTAAATTTGCACATCTGAGAAAGGGGATTACTAAGAAAAGTGCAGTAATATTTCCTTATGCTGTTCTACGATGAAGGAACATTAAAAAATTAAAAACATTGCCACAACTCTCTGGAAAGTTACATCTTACATATGCTATTTCGAGAATATTCGTTATTTCAACCATCAAAAATTGTCAAAATGTGTATAATAATAATTTTTTTTAAAGTCTCATTAGAATCAAAAACATGCAGGCTTGGTGGTCACATTGAAATTTGTGTTTAAGTGTTAAACTCCATTTGGATTTGTTCACTGCAGGAAATATAAATGCAAAATTTACTGTATCTCGAGTTTGTGATTGTGAAGATAAATATTTGAACCTTTTGCTTTCTGAATCTTTATGAAATCAGCAGTGTAACTTCTATACAGCCCCAGAACTGACATCAAACACTTCTTCCCCAAACCATAAACTGAAGAAAGAACCCGGCTGCAGTTCCATCCATACCTGTATACTCACAACAGTTCAGAACAGAGCTGAACAAAGATGACCAGAATTACCTTTCTCCTTTTGTAATAAAAAATGCAGTTGCATTATTGATTGGCTTGAAAGCTAGACTAAGAACCAGGAATTACTGAATATTCATTGTGGCTGTGCCAGTGCCCTGCTGCCTGACCCTGGTTCCTGTCTGCGTTCTTATCTACGCTGCAGACAGACTTATGCACAAACAGAGCCTATATCCACGAAGATAGGCACCCATACTAACGAATCACATCTGAAGCAGTAACAAGAACAGGCATAATTAACACCAGCAGCACATTTTGCTCTCATTCATTAAGCCTGACGAGAGCCTTCTCCAGCCTCACTTCCCTCCCATCACCCAGGCCATCACCCAGGGTGACGGGCACAATGCTGATGCTCCTCCAGAGACAAAAGCAGACAGGGCAAGGGTGAGCAGATCTCACATCGCTGTGGCATTAAGCTTTGCCACAGTCACTCCTGCTCTCCCCACCGTGAGCATCACTGCTATTTCATGCCCTGGAGAAGCACTGGGTAAGTCTCTCCAAGCACCCGTCTATCCCCAGGATGCTGCTGGCTGGCTGTGCTGCAAGAGGAAAGCCACAACACCAGCAGAGCCCTGGCACAGCTCCTGGAAACTGTGAGCACAAGGCAGCCCTTGCTGTTCCACCTGCTAGTGAGCAGCTCTGCTATCACCTGCACACATCGTGTGAGAACCCATTCATGCCATTGCACTTTGAAGACAGAAACAGACACCAATTTTTAGCGCCGAGTTGTTCTTGAAGCAGAAGAGAAGGAAAAATGAAGATACCAATAATGATTTTGAATGTGAGTGATCCTGAAGATTGACAGTTAAATTCAGAACTGGAGGTCTTTCACTTAAGTAAGAGGTATAAGAGAAAGAGCTTCAAATACGGTAATCATAACTGAAAGCATTACTGAAAGAACCTGCGCACAACTATTTATCTCATGGCCAACCCCAGGGATTTCCATGGAACTCGTTCCAGCAGGAACTCCAGGCAGGGAGCTCCACACAAGGAACAGATGCAAGCTCACATCACCACCTAATGGGTAATGCTTTATAAAAACAAGGATTCACCTTCATCATAAATATTAATGGTACTATATTTAATACTCACGAGATTTACATTTCAAGGAGTAAACAGAAATTGCACAGATTAATTCCCCTTAAACAGAGGATTTCTTGTGTTTGCTTTCAATTGTCAAAAGAAAAGTCCTGAGCTGAGATGAAGCAACACTAAGTGCCAATACCTACAGGATCTTGTTTTCTTTAGAAGGCAGAAAGCTGCCTGTGCCCAAGAGGTGCTTCCAGACCTAACCACAGCACACTGAGCACTCAGCTCATCACACCACTGGAAAGCGGGGAGCCCTGGCAGGCTGTGCATGAAGCACCAAGCCTTCCTGCCCAAGCAGAGCTCACAAAAGGTCCGTCAAGCCACAGGCAGCATCTGTCACAGAGCATTCAGCAACAGGCTGGAGAGCGAAGTACAATGCTGCATTTATTCACTAGCATCGGGCCAGAGAGGAAATGTGCTGGCAAGTTTGTAAACAGTTTCCTCACTCTAGCAGAAACATTGTTTCAAGTTCTTGGCAAATTCATTCCAAACCCCTCCTCATCCTGCCCATTCTCACTGGGCTGAAGTGCAGGGTTACATTACCATGTTTGTTTTTCAAAAGCACTGGTGACCAATGGCCGAGTAGAACCAGATTTCTCAAGGCAAGACTTGAGCCCATGAAACCGAGGCACAGAATGAACAACATAACTCAGGAAAATTCATTATTTTAACAGATTTAAACAGAATATAGAAAAATACAGGCATCCTTTGTGTTGTTTACTTGTCAAACAAGCAGCTGGGCCCATTTCTTTGTCATCTGTTGAGATACAAATTAGTTTTCACTGCACCAAGTACCGCGACACACCACTTTCCAATTAGGAGTTTCCTAATGCCCCATCCCTGCAGGCACTCAAGGCCAGGCTGGATGTGGCTCTGGGCAGCCTGGGCTGCTGGTTGGTGACCCTGCACACAGCAGGGGGTTGGAACTGGATGAGCATTGTGGTCCTTCTCAACCCAGGCCATTCTAGGATTCTGTGACGAGGACGCTGTTTGCTGACTGATCACAGTCCTGCAAGTCCAACACACCAACTCCATGCGGGAAGAACTGGCAATCACTGAAACCATTTACAGCAGCGCTAACATGGCACCTCTCTGAGCAAAGGCAGCAGTCTGTCCATGGCCCCCATGTGAGCCAGGGGCACAGCAAGCGCCAGCACCGCTCCTGAGCTTCTCCTCCCTGTGGCATTGACGCCTAAGAATTTTTTCCTGCGTGCTTCTCAATGTTATTGAAACACCAAGCGACGGAACGAGATTTTGTCATACACAGATTGGAACTTAATTCCTAATAAAGCCTGATTAGGCTGCCCAGAGCCCGAGGAGCCAACAGCTCCGTTCGTCAATGACTAACACAGATTATTCAGTAATGATAAAAGGCAACATGTGACAGGTCTTGAAATGAGATGGAAGAGAACGTTTAGTTTCAAGCAGCACATCTGCTTCTTGTCACAGCAGCGAGAGCTATTCTGCTCAGCAGACAAACACCAAAGTCACCTTTGCTCACCAAAATGCTAATGCTGCAGAGCCTACAAGTCACCCACCTGCAGTGCCACGGTTAACAGCGTGGGGAAAGAGAAAGAAAAGAGAAACAGCATTTTATTCTGAAACAGAGAGGAAATCTTTTAAGTCTTCAGCTAACTGCACACTTCAGATATTTTGAAGTGTATAAACAGGAAAAAGGGGGAGAAACTGAATGTTTTTTTCTGTGCATGAAGACTAGCCGAAGTTTCAGCATTTCAGTGTTAGTATTATTTGTCAATGCTTGATTTTCAAAGAAAATCAAAACCTTTGGAACAATTATTTTCAATGAGCTCTTCTGTCTGATCACACACATATACATATCCTGCTAGTAGCAACAAGTTTGTACGTGAAAAAGAAGGGTAAAGAAGAGCCTTCAGAAAAGCATTGCGGCCTCAAAACCACAGCAGTACGTGCCTTCACAGAGAGCAGACAGCAGTCTGTGAAGGATTTTAAAAGTGGCAACTAAGCTGCCATTACTTCTTGATGCTCACAATACCATTATGCTATTTTTAAGCAGGTAAATGTGACAGATAGTGCTGTTATTGCATTGAACTGCCTTTGTGATTGACTCCATTCCAAAGCACGGCCTAAATCTAAGGGGAAAAAAAATACACACAGAAAAAAACCCAGCAACTAATTCCTGGATCTTACCAAAAAAACTCCAGCTAAAACCAACCAACACCCAGAATGACCACTTCTCTTCCAGCAGACACATTAAGATTTATTTGCAGTGCTCAATCAGCACTCATAAAGCAAATAACCCCTTTTCAAACCGCAGCCTGAATCTTCGCCACAACATGAAGTGCTCCACTCAAAAGCACTCAAAAAAACAGCATCCACAGCCAGGGCAAGCACAGCCCATCTCATCTCATCTCACCTCTCCTCTGAGGCTTTTCTCAACGCCCCCATGCCCAGGTACCAGCAAACAGAGAGCAGACTCACCGACAGGTAGCTGCTGGCATCCACATTGTCGGTGATGGTCTGGCGCTCACCCCTCTGGTTGATCTTCCTAAACCTGCGCCGCGACTGCCGGAGGGGGACTTCTCTTTGCAGGATGCTTTCCTCATTGTCTTTGGAGTTCTCCACCTGAAACACATGTTCGGGTTCCTGGTTAAACATCCAGTTCTTCCATAGCACCGAGAGCCGATGGAGCCGTAGCAAGCTCATGAGGAAGGAACAAACATAAGTTGAGACCAGTTAAATTTTTCTCAAGAAAACAACAGCAGATGCTTTGGAGAACTGCTGGGGCATGGCTCAGAGCGATGTTATTACAATGAGCCGGAGGCCGCAGCTTCCTTCCAGGAAATAGTGGGTTTTTTTTCTTTTTTAAAGCTGCACCCGTATCCTCCAAATAATGTCACTCGTAGGCAGAAAGGCTTTTGCACCACACACATTACAGAATGAGAGTTATACGCGTGTCAGATTCTAAGGATGCCCTCCACAGAAGTTACCATTTAGATATTTATGCTTTTCAACCCTGGCCATTCTATGATTCTGTGACACTTACAATCTGCTTAAAGCCACTGAATTATATTCCATTTTTAACGGGGTGTTTTTTCAAAACTTAACAATTTCATGCAGTAGTCACAGAGAAACAACTTACAACATCCCTGTTCTGTTGGTTGTTTAATTGGCGTGGGTCTTTGCTTTGGAAAAAGCTCTTAGCCCTACTTTCCCTATGCCATACCTATTTCTAACCACTTCCAACAAATCATGAAGAATTCACTGGAACTTGATTCACACCTTGCTGATAAATCACATCTTCAACTAAACATTAAAAATAAGGTAAATTTATCTTGTTAGGAAAAGCCAACAGGAATCCTTTTTATCTCACTAGCTCCAATTCCTTTTTCTTCTATAAAAAGCAGTCCCATCCCTCCCCACTTCCTTCTGATGTTTTGGAAAAGTGTATCCTAGCAGGAAACAGAGCAGACGTGCTGCAAATGGGCTGCAGCCAGCAAGAAGCTCCTCTACCATACAGTTACACTATGAGTTTCTACTGCCTTAAATGATTTTTTTAAACAGGCTTTCCCAAACGTAAGACTACAGCAGTAGAACAGGAGAAGCTCCACGTTGCATTATGCAGCCCTCCCTTCACACACTTGGGTAAATTATCTCCAAATTCAAATGCAAAAGGTGTAAAGGCATGAAAATTAGGAAGATTTAACGGGCAGTAACAAGTCTCTGAAAATAGCTGAACCATTCACAGAAGCAATATCATCTCCACTTTCCACATTGCTTTTCTCAGAGGTCAGAGGAAGGTGCAGGTGACGGGCTTATTTTGTGGGTTATTTTTAATTCCACAGAGAGAAATATACACTGGCAATGCAATTTAAAGATATGCTAGATTTTAAATAGAAGGCTGCTCTCCCATTGCAGTGTTACCAAAAAGAAAGCAGAAAAGCAGAGCTCCCTTAGTAAGCGAGAACCACGCTTTTCATTTCTCAAACTGCACACAGGTTTCCTGAAGCAGATGAGGTTTGGTTTCTTACACTTACTCTAATAAGTAACCTTTAAAACTGCCTTGTTTCCATTGTGAATTTTGTGCATGTGCAACACGAACTGCTTCAATAAATGCACTGCTTCTTCTTTCCTTTGGGTTCAGCCTTACGGGAGCACAGACAGTAAAGCAGGGCTGTGTGCATCTGGCACCCAGTGATGGGGCTCCCTGCAGCAGTAGGCAACCACCAGCCCAGCATTGAGGACCTTTACTATCAAACCCCCAACTGAACAGATAGTTTGAAGGCTAAAATAAGTACCTACTGTGAGATGATGCTGTTTTTCCTCCACAATTCTAACTGAAAACAAAGAGGTGAGCACAAACGCATGATTTGGTAACACAAGGGCAAAACAACCAACTGCCAGTGGAAACGCAGAACTGAGACCACCTGCTTCCTTCAGTTAGCACTGCAACCGACCAAACAAAACAAAAATACAAATCAAAACACCAGGAAAGAGCCCTGCACAGCTTGCAGTTCAGTGCCACCAGCAGATGGCTGCCAGTCCGGCTGGTGGTGCTCACGGCCGTCACTGCGCCTACTGCTGGTTCTGAGCACCCAGCTTCCCCAGCACAAGCAGCACTCAGCCCTCCCTGCACCAGGTTGTCACCCAGCCTGCTGGCACAGAGCACAGCCAGCCAGCACAGCACCACGGGACAAAGGCTTCTGCTGAGTGCTGCAACACTGCAGTGGCACAGCGCAGCAGCAGGCACCAGCTTGATGGCACTGCTGCCCAGCGTTCTCCTTCCTAGCATCTTGTACACCTATTACCTGAAAACAACTGGATCAGCTTACTAACTGGGCACGTTCTGAAGAAGGGTGCTGCTTTGTTTAATTGGGTTCTGGCAGCTGCAGGCTGCTCCATGCAAACTGCTTCCCCCGCTGCGTGTGCTGCCACAAAAAAATAACAAAAACCAAAGGGCTCATGAAATTGTCCTCAGTGTCGCTCTGCACTTGGTGCCAGCACCTCCAAATGCTGCTCCTCTGCTGTCTTACAATGAATCTAAAGACAAAAATGAAGATGCCATTGTACAATTTCCACGTACATGGAAACACTGCAGTTCTGGGCCATTTTCTTAAGTGACAAATGGCCCCATTATTAATTCAATAGGTTGTTCAGCCTCCAAAATATGAGCTACTCTGCCTACTCACACGCTATCTGTTATCCTCATTAACTTAAGATGACCACATTTTATGGCCTTTAAAATGGGTCAGTTCCCAGAGGATTCCCATTTCAAAAAACTGATTTACATTCTAAAAAGAAAGAGGAAAAAAAAATAGGAAAGCAGCAGCAAAAGCAGAGAATGGCAGCAGTCTTTAACTGGGTTAAAGTAGTGAAAGCTTTCACTTGAAGATAAATATTCATTAGGCATTGCACATCTAATTGGATGTTGCATATTAAAGAAAAACTCTCTTGGAAAAAAAGAGTGAAAGAAATTAAGAGAAAGTAATAAGAATTAATCAGGGAAATGAAGCTGAGCACGCTTTCTGTCACAGCAGCCCACTAGTGAGGCAATGCCACCACACTGAGGCTCTTTTCTCACTCCTCTGCAAGTCCCACGTAGGAAACTGACAGTACTTGAGCTATATTTTCCTCTAAGTTATGAACTGTAGACTTCTAGTTCACTGATTTTCCTACAGAAGAGGACACTGAAGTTCCATAAATGGACGTAAGGTACTTTCAGGTGCCTTTATTCTCTCAGTGGAACCTAACTACAATTTAACTAACAGGAAATCCAAGAAAGAATTTTAAAGCAGAGAGGACAGTCATCCAGGCTGTGCAGTTCTCTCCAGGAACAAGTGTCAGCATTTGGCAATGCTGATGTATACAAGTGGCTTCTGCAGGACTGTGACATTCCCCTGGGAAACCTCGCAGCAGTCACACACACAAAAAACTCTCCAGTTTCACAGAACCATAGAATGGCCAGGGTTGAGAAGGACCACGATGATCGTCTGGCTCCAACCCCCTGCTGTGTGCAGGGTCACCAACCAGCAGCCCAGGCTGCCCAGAGCCACATCCAGCCTGGCCTTGAATGCCTGCAGGGATGGGGCATCCACAGCCTCCTTGGGCAACCTGTGCCAGTGCCTCACCAGCCTCTGTGTTAAAAACCTCCTCCTCATATCCAACCTAAACCTCCCCTGTCTCAGTTTAAAACCATTCCCCTTGTCCTATCACTATCCACCCTCACAAACAGTTGCACCTCTTCTGTTTACATGCTCCCTTCAAATATTGGAAGGACAGCAACATGCTCTATGGAGATGATGCTTCTTTGTGTATATCTTCACTTTTTTTTTTTCCCCCATTTGGTTGCCCAGGTTTTTGTTTGGGTGTTGCTTTGTGGTTTGGTTTTTTTTTAATACAATGATGACAATAACATAAACTTTGCCCATGGAAAATATTTCATGCAAACCAGCAAACCCACTTGCAGCAGGTGAGTCACTGCCAGCAGGAGTGACACACTTTCCACCTCAAACAGCAGTTGCACCAGTCCATGGCATTTCTGCAGGACACAGCACAGTGGCTCTATGAGCACCTGGAGCAGCAGGTCTGTAAGCACAGGGCTGTGCAATTAGCTTGTGAGTGAGAACAGTCTAAACTGTTGGTCTGTTTAGAAACAGAGAGAATTGTTCTCAGCTCCTTCAGCCTGAAGGGCCTCCAGCAGACAGGAAGGCACCCACGGGGCCAGGCAGATCCCTGTGCCACAGTTTGGTGCAGCTCACCTGACAGAGCAGACATCTGTGCACACAGCATCTTTTAATGAACACATGAACTTGGCAGTTTGTAAGTATTCTCAGGAAGTGCAATGGACATGGAAAAGGTCGATGGCAGCGAAGCTGAAAGCTTTATCCTTCAAGCTTGGCTAAGCACCCTATGCTCCTTCAGCTCTTACTTAAAAGCCTTCACACTACGTGGAATTGCAAAGCTGAGAATAAGAGTACCACTTTCCAGCAGACCCAGCAGTGCTAGCCTGGCCAGTAAAAAGCAATGAATCAGGGGGTGAGGATGGAAATAAAATATTCAAGATAGCAGTCTATTGTTCCACAACTCAGGAATGCTCAAGCCAGCCCTAAATGGTAAGCTTTGGAACTCAAATAAATACAATTTTGAAAGGAATGACACAATCATTCTAATCATCACCATCATTTACCCATCTAGATTAAATGTACGTGACTACTGCCAGTATGATAGCAGCCCTAGGTGTAACTGAAATCAAGGCAGTTTTGCTGCAATTTTATAAAATACTTCACAATAAGCTTTTTGCTATAAGACAAAAAGAATTTGCAGAAATCAGCAATAGATTAAATACATCTGAAAAATCTGCCTTACCACAATCATTTCTGAAGGCTCCAGTATGATACATTCGCATCCTCGTTTTCCTCCAGACTGCTTGCCAAAACTACATAAGGACAGAAAGAAATGAAAAAGAATGAGACAAACAGCTCAGCTCATCTTTTCGGTACTAAAGGCCATCAGCTCTGGTGCAGATTACCTACTCTGCAAAACAAACAAACAAACAAACAAAAAAAAACCAATTGGGTGAAATTATTGTACAAAAAATTCCAACATAACAGCATCATTAACATATTTTTTTAATTATTATTTACTCAGTCCCTCCCATCACAGGTTGTTATGTAAAGCTCAAATACAAAGAGCGCTCATTCCTAAGATCACTGCTCTTTGCAGATGCACAAACCTACTCAACGCCTCCAGCACTGGCTGCAGACTTTCTGTCCCAGCTCAGCCTGTGCCACGCAGCCGGGCTCAGGTGAAAGCCTTCCCAGACAGACAGCAAATTAAAAAAGCCTACTTCATTAACAGCATCCCAACTGGATTAGCAGTGCTGGAGCTGTAGCTGCTGTGTTACAAAGTCAGGCTGCCAACGGCAATCAAGTTCTAACACATCAGCAGGCAAAACAAGTGAAGAATCAGCTAACTTGAAGGAAAGACTGATGTTTGCATTACAACAGGGCTAAGGCAAACGCAGAGATGAACCCTAGGAGGTAGATGTGCTTTGCTGGTTTCTGCTATGGTTATGTTTGGAAAGCACATCTGGAATTTCAGCCACAAAGCATTCGAGTTGCAGCCATCTCTATAGAAGACCTTCCCTGAAACACCACCACTGTGCAGACCTCTGAAAAGACCTGTGCTTATAAGCTGCACTTTAACATACAAAATCTCATCCAGGACATTTGTGTTCTCAGGAAAGGAAGTGAAGCTTCAGCTTTTTCCAGCCAATATATTATTGGTGCAATCCTACAGGCTGGCTGTCAGGATAAAGCACTGCAATTAGCAGAAGCACCGCAGATTAAAATGTCAAGTCTTGATTTTATTAGTGATTTACTGAAAAAAAAAATAACCAGTAAGTGAAATAACTGCTATGAAGTCATGCTGGAATTTTCTCATGCATGCTAGAGAAGGCCAGAAGAGCACAGGTTTCACACTGAAAATTGGTATTTTCCACACATGTAAAGCAAGCGACTGTTAGCTGAAGTTCTCACGGCTTCAGTCACTTGAAAAGCATTCACTCATGCTTTTGCCATGCAGTGTGAGCTTCTGAGCATCTGCAGTGCATCAGATCTATTCCTCCACTAACCAAAAGAGAAAAACAAAGCGAAACAAACCAACCTTCCGCAGCACGGCGCATTTGCATTGAGGAAAAAAAAAAAAAGCTGCAGTTCTAGTTTTACTTCATGCAACAAAGAAATTGAAAAGAACAGATCTTCAGATGGAAATCTAGAGGTGTTATGTGCAACTAGAAAATGTCTGCATCTTTTTAAAACAGAAATTATCTGTTAATAATAATAATAGTTCTGGTACAGTTGAGCTTCCCTCTGCTTCTGTTGCAACATTTGTCAATTAAGCAATGATCACGCACAGAACACGACAGGAAGAAGACGTCGCTTCGATCAAAGGTCAGGCTCTGGGCGCTGCCCCTTCTGGTCCATCAAGCACTTTACAACAACCAAACACTTGCAGAAAGGTTACATTCCAACAACAAAACCCACCCTGCAGATCCTAAGGAATAAACGCCTCACGTTTACCAGTCAATAGGTCATGGTTAATTACTTCCTGGCACGCACCACAAGATGTTCTCTCACCAAGCTGAGATGTGGGCACAGTTTCCCCAGCCATTACATTCTCATCAATGAACGTAACCAGAGTCTTAAATCTACACGCCTTTATTCCACAGCTGCCTGCTGCCATAAGACTCAGCTGTACGAGCCACATCACGGCTCTTACAACCACACTGCGTGCTCCTGTCGCTTGCTGCTCACCTATTACATCTGCACCAGCAGCTTTCAGACACTCACTGGCTTGTGACATGGCCACATGAGCAACAACTCCCATGTAAACAAAGGCGGCTTTGTTTACCCCCGCACGCCCTGCCCTGGCCGCCACAACCTTGCTTTCCTCCTCATTCACTGCTATTCATAATTAAATATGCTTAAGCAATGGCATCACATGAAAAAGGAATGCAAGTTGAACCGGCATGACGTCGTGCATTGACAGCTAATGGGGATTCAGGCCACAGGATCAGACAGAGCTGCCGACACATGAAGCACAGATAACGTGCTCCTCAGCAGCTGCTGCTCCCCTCATTCCAGCCATCCCCATTCTACAGCATGACTCCCTCGTGCAGACAAAGCCCCACACAAATAACACCCAGCTCCAAAAGCTCAGATCTGCAGCACTCGAGCATCTGCTTGACTTCACTGAGCCAAAGGGACCAAAGCTGGTTCCTCTCCTAGGAGCCTCCCACAAAGAAAGGCTGAGGGAACTGGGCTTGTTTAGCTTGGAGAGAAGGCGCTGTGGAGACCGCATTGTGGCCTCCCAGTATTTGAAAGGAGAGTATAAACAGGAGGGGGAATGACTGTCCACAAGGGTGGATAGTGACAGGACAAGAGGGAATGGTTTTAAACAAGGATAGGGGAGGTTTAGGGTAGATATTAAGAGGAAGTTTTTCACCCAGAGGGTGGTGAGGCACTGGCACAGGTTGCCCAAGGAGGCTGCGGATGCCCCATCCCTGCAGGCATTCAAGGCCAGGCTGGATGTGGCTCTGGGCAGCCTGGTCCGGTCCCGAAACAGAATTATCTGATCTCACATCTGATTTTCACATCTCAAAGCCTTCAATATAGAGATATCGAGCATCTTATAAGGCTGTATTTTCCAGGAACTAGAAAATCAAAGACTGGCTGTGTAAGTGGACACCACGATTGCACAGTTACTGATGACTTTCAGTAGTTACCTGCAGCAATGCCCTGCACCACATTACTGATACCTTTGTACTGCTGTATACCAAGCAAACGGCATATAATCTGCTGCAAGTATTTTGCTTTAAAGGAATATTCTCATCCCAAACTGCCTGCCTGTCAAACAGCTTGCAGGAACACACAGATGAGGACAAACTGTACTTTTTACCACTGCAAGCAGAACCCAGTGACCTCACACCCTGCCCGACTCAGTAAGCTGCCTGGGTTTCTGCAAGGCAAAGTCATCTCTCACCAGGAACGCACTGATAAGTTGCATAATAAAGGAAGTAAGGTCTGTTTGTTAAGTTTGGGTTTTGTTTGTTGTTGTTGTTTTTTAATTTGTTTATGAATAGAAGCATTTTTTCCCAAATCAGAGCTCATCTTCATTTGAAAATCACTTTCCTCAGAGCACCTCTCATGCAAAGCAGCAGCCCAGCAAACAGCCAGCATACCTGCTGCAAGGTAACTGCTGCCCAGGCCCAGACGGCCCCATCACCTTTCTCAGCTACTACCAGACACACTACACACTATTGCAAACAGCTTGGAACATCCATCTATATTACTGAACTCCCAGTAGAAATACTCTGAGCTTAATTTCCCTGTAATTGGCCAATAAATAAGAGAAAGCCTGCATAGTCTCATGATACACAGTAACACAACTGCAGTGTTTGCATGGAGAGGAGGCAGAATCCTTCCATGGTCACAGTATGGTGACCATTGGCACAGAAATCCTCGCAGGAATTACTGCCTTCCTGGGCAGCTGCAGAGCTGCACTGCTGCTGACTGCATTTCCAACAGCCCCTAAGCCTTTGATTTGCAAAATAAAGTAGGTAGGGAATTAAGTAACATGAATGTAGATCAGAAGTTGTATTAGAGAATCAAACTTCTCTATAATCTTCCCAAAAGAGGGAAAAAAAAAAAAAAAAAAAAAAAAAAAGGGAAGCAACACATAAGGATTTAAATATTTCACTTTTAATGGATAATTCAATAGACGAGCTAAAGTCAATAAAGGGTTACTACCAAAGTGGGTTTTCCCCATTTGTGTTATTTCTTTTTAAATTGGCAAATGTAGGTGCAGAGTTTCCAAGACACCATATGCTGTGCAGGTCCTGAGCATTTCAAAGTAACTTAATTATAAAAATATTACAATGTTTAATTCCATCAGAAAATGGCTTAAAGGAAACTTGAGACCACAAGGAGTACAGCTGAATGCAGAACACCACTTCCCATTAATGCTCGATCACCATACACCCTTTCTGCATTCGCTGTCAATAACAGCAACGTTCTGCAGGCTTATCTCTCAAGCTGGCTGCAAGCTTTAACTGGGAACGATTCTGAAGGCTGTGAAATGCACCCTCTAGACGCTGCCCTAATTATTGTGCTCAGAATCAGATGAGGTTCTGAGGCAGCCAGCACCTTTCCTACTACTGTCAGTGAGGGAAATTACTGGGGTTGGTGGGAACTGTGGACAAGAGATTGTGCCATCGTTTGGTTGTAAGGAAGAGATCTGCACAGAGATCTTTTGGCTCTTGTAGAAGATTATTCTGTGCCAGAAGAAATGTGCCAAGCGCTCATCTTGCTCTGCAACACATCACAGCCTTCTCTCGAGGCAGTGCCTGCAGAAAGCAGCACTCAGCTGTGGGACCAGCACAGAAAGCCTCAGCGGTCATCAGAGCCCGGGCACAGCTCACACACAGCAGGAGCAGCCAAGGCAGGATGCCTGGAAGGATGGTCAGCAGCAGAAAGATGCCACTGTGCCTTCATCACAATCTGGGAAGGCAGGAGCTGAGCTGCTCATTCACTGAAAGGCACAGATCCACTGTTTGCAGACAGCAGTCATACAAGGTTTAGGAGTAAAACTGATTGCTTTTGGATGATACATTCAAGGTGTAAATGTATTTGAAAACAAAATGTAAAGGTGTCTAAAGTACAAGAAATGTAAGCTGTGCAAATAGCAAGTCCTTAATCCTCAGTTCTTATCTGCCAACACTGTGAAAGCACAGCACTGGGAGCAGAGAAAACTGTGGCATAGAAGAGACTGAAATGTTCAACAGCCACTGCAAGCTGCAAAATATATTAAAAGATTGTTATCTACAAAAATTAACTTTATAAAAAATAAGCTAATTTCAACCTAAGCCACTATTCGTACAGCCAAACTGGAGTTGCTCTTTTATTATGGCCATTTTCTTTAATCCAAGCATTTGGGTTGGATTTGGGGTTAAAAAAAAAAAAAAACAAAAAAAAAAAACAAGACTTGTTTGTAGGCAACAAACGCACTACCTGAATTTGGGATAATGGCACCAATTTCCTCCACTTGAGATTTCAGAACAGCCATTTCTGAATTTCTTGGAAGGGGCAGGAAAAGAACTGTTAGCTTTCAAGACACATCTTGGATGCTTCAATACTTCGTATTTTTCCCTTCAAGGTTCAATTCTCACAGCTGTAGGAGGTTGTCATCCACATAATTGGCTTCAGAAGTTCCTCTAGGCCCTTGATACATTTCCTATGGCTAATCTTGCTGTGAGTAATCTCCTTCAAATACCCTGTTCAAATGAATTATCTTGATTAACAAGCAAGGTTAACAGAAAAACTCTTTAACTTGCTGACATGATTTTCCTGCCATAAAATCCCCCAATCCTGTTCTTTTGTTCTGGCCATCACTTTCATGTTAGGAAGAATATTCTTTTCCTACTATGCCAAGTGTACTGATAAATCCATTCTCTGGGCAATAGGGTAATCAAAATCAGGCCATCTTTGTACCCACTACTAATGACTGATTTGCTTATACTATTTAAGAAAGAAAAACCAAGTCTTACAGGGCTCTTCTTATCTTCGTCATCAGATGAATGAATGAATTTTATCCTACCTGCACACAAGTCTTAATCCTCCAATCTTCAATCCAATTACTGAATTACAGCTTGCACAGAAAGCCTTTCCCAAGCATCTGCCCCAACTCACTCGAGAGCCTACAGAGATGCACAGGCAGCTGCCTGCTTCAGCTGGGCTATGCCTCTTTCAGGCCTCAATCCAGATATTTCACTCTTTAATGATCTGCAGAAGGACAGGAAGGTTTTCCTGAGCTGAATATCAGAATGGTAGATAATGGATGAAACAAGACATGAAGAAAAGGGGAGCCTGGTCAGCATCTCAGCCAGGCTAAGCAATGGTCTACTGGAGCCTCCCCCATCTGTCAAGGTAAGGGCTGGGCAGATGACAGGGAAAGGACAAGCGGTGTGGGAAGGGAGCAGGAAATTGGCAGCAGGTCTTCCCCTTCCAGTCACACTTACGGAAATTGAAAGTATCTCACCAGTAACTGTAACAGCAGTTTCACACATGATTATTAAACACAGGAACAAGGCAGCTAGTTGAAAACAAAACAGATAATAACAACTAGAAAAATGGACATATACACCCCCCTCCCCCATAGGAAGTTTGTCAAATGCTCCAGAGATAAACACACAATTGGAATTACCACATCAGTGTTACAAAGGGATAATTGGAAGGAGTGACCACCAGCCACACGCGAGGATCGAGTTTCCAACTGAAATCCATTTGCTAACTACTATCTGTTACAGTAAATGCCTCTGTCCACCCAGTTCTTTCAAAATGAGAACTATTCCAGCCTGCCTCATAACCTTTTCAGAGCGCTAGGAGGTCTCCATAAAGCCTAATTTCTCATCCCTGGTATTTATAGCCTGCCACACATTAAGGATTCTATTTTGGATCTCAAACATTTTCCCCAGGAATGCCTCAAAGCTACCACCATCCTGCATCACTTTTGTGCACATGACACCTGTCTGCAACCTCTCCCACCTTTGCTCATGTGTTGACACATTTATTCCAGACTCATCAAATCAAATAGCTGGGCTTCATATCTGATACCTGAAAGCTAAGCAGGATGCCTTCCAAAAAGGCTGCTGGCTGCAAGGACATCTCCACTCCCTTCAGCATCACAGAACTCTTCAAGGATGATTTTTTTATTTTAAAGCAGCACAGATGCATCAATATACTGAGTAATGTTTTCCTCCATACAGTTTATGTCACTGACATGCAGGTAGAGCATCAGATGCTCATTAGGCAGAAAGTGCACAGCATCGAGATCCTTATCCAAAAAGGAATTACCTGAAAGGACAGATGTCCTGTCTTTTAAAACCAAACTCTCTCCCTTTCTTTAGGGCAAACAATATTATTAAGGTTGGTAAGGCGCATTTCTTCTAAAAAAATAAAGTAAAAATCAAAGCAATACTAAAATGCACTGAGAGATTCTGGAGAAAAAACAAAAGCCAAGCACATAGACACCAGCATCATAATCAATTCAGGAACTCAGGTAATTGTCATTACTGTGTTACCAACTTCCTATTCAAAGTTTGAAATAGCTTTTCTACTCTTGAGAAGATGCTTCACACCTCACTGTGCACTGTGGGCCATTTCCACTGTTACTGCTTAAGCAAAAAGAACAAGACAGAAGTAAGCAAGGAAGAAAACGACACTTTGTGTCCTATCAAAAGGAGCATCTCTGTGATACCCAAGGGGATGAGAATGAAGGCAATGCTATGCTTTCTTAGAGACACATATTTGAGCCTCCTTTCAGAATGACTTGGCTATGGACAAGGAATAATCCATAACATCAAGTGCTACTTTAAACGTAATTAAACAGTGCTAATTATAGTTATGGGAAGAACAATACTACATAATCCAAGCACTGTTTCATTGAGAATAGCCTGCAAACCATTGGTGACTGCAAATCCCTCAACTACAAAAGTGTTACGTGAGGTATTCAGACCAAGGAAAGCAACCAAACATTATCATATTTCACTCCATCTGAGATCCTGGCCCCGGAGCCCCAGGAGGACCAAGAGGGACTGGATTGTTGGTGCCAAAGTCAAAAGCTTTGGGGGAAACAAAAAGATTCAGACAGTTTCAACACCTTTTTGCCCACCTGAACTCCTCACTGATTAGCTATCCTTTCAGTTTATCTAGTTGTCCACGTCTGCACTTTCACTCCAGACCTTCAGCATACTAAAGGTCACCTCGAATTTCAATTCTTCATTTTTCCTCCTCCCGTAAAACGAGAACACAGACAGGAACAGGTTGGTTATTTGGAAGAGGAGTGCGATCCCTTTCATGTGCTCTCAATGCAAGAGGGGACAACACATCCCAAGAGCTACACCATCTAAACCATAACTTGCCAGCAGTTCACATAACAGAAACTTGTGACCCCTTTTCTATCTAGCAGCTATTTTTCCTCATTACCCATTATATACTGTAAACTAGCAACAACAGAATTGTTTTTCTTCTTTAAAAAAAGAAAAGAAACGTAATGATGCAGTTATGTGACACATTACACAAATTCAGAAAAACAACTACCTTCACATAGGCTTTAAGTAAATCTCAGCTTGTTACATCCTCACTTGTGGCACTGCTGGACTCCAGTTCAGTTGCTGGCAGCAGATGAAGCCCATCACACAACTTTTTTTGTTGTTTTTTAACCACTCCTGCCTATCCTAGAAGCACACTTTCAAGACACAATGAAACAAACACTGTGTGATGCACAAGGTCAAGCACAGCATCACAGCACAGCAAGGTCCAGCTCAAGTGAGATATTGAGCCTCTGTTCAAGCACATCCCAGTGCTGCAGCTCTTGGGAACCAACACGGCTGGCCTCTATTCACTTCCTTCACACAAAAATCACAGAAGCCATTAAAATACAGCCTCAAACCAAGGACAGAAACTGCATGATCTACAGCAGTGCTTTTGAGACAAGGACTTCTACAGAAAACAGTCATGGAGAAGGAATGATTCAAAAGGCCCCTGAGTTAATAAGCCAAATACAAATTCTCTCAAACTAAAAAAATTCAGCCAGGCAAGACTTGATGGTTGGTGTTAATGAACAAAGGGTGGAAGGGATTTAAATGAAGTTAGCAGAACATTTCTGTCCACTGCCCAACTTCAGGGAAAAAAAAAAAAAAGAAAGAAAAAGTGACCTTAAAAATTGTATTAAAAAAAAAAAAGTTACAGTAGCATCAACATTACTTTGAAAACAGATCTTGACTTAACCTGGAAAAAAAAAAACCAACTACAATTTCACCTACCTGCAAGGTGGTAAAAACATGGAGTCCTTCATGAGCACAGATCCAGAAAGCAGTATGTACCAGCATCTTGCGATAGTTTCTGAACTGTAAGAAAAGGCACCAGAAATCACTGCTATCGACCTTCTCTTTACAGCAGCTCAAAAACACCTCACACTAATTGTTATCCCAGCAAAGCCAGGGCTTCGTGCTCAGCAGCCAGCGCCAGGGGAAGAGTGCCACCTGCTGAGCATCCCCACCACTGCCACCAGTCCTCCCGAGGTGCCACCACTGCTGCCAGCCCCTCCTGAGGAGCCCAGCCTGCTTTTTTGCACTGGTTTCTAGGTGCACGCAGCCACAATGCTGCTGCCAACGGAGCTCCAGCTGGTGGGCACCACCCAGGCACCAGCACTGCTACCCCCAGCTCTTGTCAAAGCTCTTAGCCAGCCTGACTGAGCTTATGTGTTGTAAGTCTTGTATCTACAACTGCTAAAAGAGGAAATGTTGTATTACAGCATGCATTGCAGTGGTTTTGTTTACACTTCTGCTGGAGAACTCCCACCAGCAATATGGGTACTTACCAAAAGAGAACTTGGTTGCCCTTGTATCTCTCATAGCGAGCGCTGGATGACATTATTCTGAAGGAGAAGAAGACATTTAATTTCAATGGTAATCCCCAAAGATCATAAGCCATTAATCGCCACATTTCAGCAGAAGCGCTTTAAGGCTTTAAGACCTCAAACTCAACTGTTTTTGTTCTAAATAAAGGATGTGCTTTACCAGAAAATTCAAATTATTACGGTGTTCTTCATTAACCAAATAGATAACATTCAGCTTGTTCTTAAATCACTCCCACACGTTGGAATTAGCCATAGCAACAGAACTGAAGGCACTAAAATACTTCCAACGCACTTTCTGTGCTTTGTTGGCCTTCCATTTTGTGTGTTCTGAGATCATCTGGATGTCTGAAACAGTCAAAGGCATCTGCAACCCGGAGCTAACATGGGGTACTTCCTCCACAACCCCTTGCAGACAAATGGCAGTAAGCCCTGCCCTCATTGTCAGCAGAGCTCATTAGCTTGCACTCTGTGCCACAGCACTGCAGTGACACAGCTCACATTCTGCCACCTCTAAGTGCAGGCAGAGAAACCCCTGCTCACCTCCACAACACACAGCCCAGCAGCACCACTTCCACAGTACTTTACCTCAGCTGATGCTCCCTGAAGTGTGAGAGTATGTCCAGCCCATGAAGGAAGGAGTAGATAGTATTTAAGTCCTAAAAAGACAAAAATAATAATAATAAAAAAAAGATGTGAGCAATTTCATTCACAGCATCTAATCACTTTTTCATTACTTTCTCCAATACTTTAGTAAGTTCCCCAGCCTCATAGGAAATTGCATTGATGCTCACAGCCCAGCTCAGCAGCCAGGCTGGGATGCACAGAATGCTCGCACTTCAGCTGCTGCAGCAATGGCTGCACAGTTACCTGAGCAAGGCTCTGAAGCAGCCTGCTATTAAAATACCTCTGAAAATATGAGGTACGTGAATGGGTACCGCAGCAAATGCGGTATAACAAGCAGTATGACTTCTCATATTGGATGAATAGCACCACTAAAACGTTTTAACACCTGTTTAAAGAGGCAAGAGATCAGGCAACTCTGTAAAAATGCTTTGCTAAGAGCAAAGAACGTGAGAAAAGCTAAACCATAGAGCACAGTGCAGAGGGCTACAGCACCTTTCCATAACACGGTACAAGTGACTTTGCACCCATCTCAGACCCAGCTGCAGCACAATGGGCCTCTGGCTCAGCCCAGCACCAGCAGCTCCTCCAGCACGCTCTGACAAAGGCACAGAGCACACAGGTTTGGATTCATCTCCTTCCTCCTGCTGTGAGGGCTCAGCATCGCACAGCCACCCATCAGCAGCTACGGACAGAACCAACTTTCATGAAGCAACAATATTCCAACATGCAGATGATTCCACATGAAAGACAGGACTTTATGCAGAACAGGTAATTAGGAGAAGCAGCAGTTTGAGCTCCTCTCTGCACAGAATTCTTTTTATTCACCAAAATATCTGTGCTGTTGGTACAGACCACACGTCAAGGGAAGCTCACCAGGGCCATTCCTCACCCTGGTTTCTGTCCTGAGCAGGTAGGCTGCTGGCTTTAAACAACGTGCTGTGTGTGTTATATACCAATGAGTCTCCAGTTCAGCCTCAGAAAATATGCTCTGAGTTCTCAGCACTGCATTTATACAGCATTTGCAAAAGAGAAATCAATATGAATGCTAGCATGAAAATTTACAGTGGGTTTACTTTAGGAAAGTTCTTTGGCTTAATACCCAGTGTTTAGAAATATAGCGGATACGGACTGTTGTACCAAATGAAAGGTCAAATGTAATTGCAGGCCATGTAAAACCAATAAAACTCCCACTTTTTTTTTTTTTTTAAATGTCATTACCAAGCCCATGAAAGTTAAACAGACGGCCTGAATGCTTAGCATTCATATCTACAAAGCTAGGATTTCCCACCGCCCAGCCTCACTGCAACACCAGCTGCCCACCACCACTGCTATGAGCTGTTCAAGCTGTGTGCAGACAGAGCTGGTGCTCCTTCATTGCTCAGGCTGCAGCTCCAAGAGGTGACCGCATCCTCAGGGCAGCTCCTCTTCATAGAACAGAGCACGAGAGCAGGAGCGGTTACTTTAAAAACCTGATGTGTGCTGCAGCACCAGCCCAACACATAACCACAGCACAAAGGGCAGAGATCACTCCTGCAGATCGCCGTGGCAGAAAGTGCCATAAAAACAACGATGCCGAAGTGCAACAATAAATGGCACACGAGCAGAACTCGGAGCACTCAATCCCTGAGAGCTTACAGGCAATCTCTGCCAACATATGAAATGATTGTTAACAATAAAGCCATTCCACCATGTGCACACGGACCAAGGTCCAAGTTGTTGGGTTATTTTTTGTATTTCGTAATCTGCACTTTTAGAGCTTTTAACCACCCTGAAACTAAAACACCCTTTAAATAGTACATCCCAACACGCTCTTCAGTCTTCAACAGACAACTGCCCGCCCCGGTTTCCTTACGGAGGGGTCTGCCCATGTTTTCTGTGCAGCCAAGTGACATTACAAAGGGCACAGAGCAGCAAGCAGTGGTTGTGAACGCTGCCAGGATGGGCTTGAGAGCCACGAGGGCTGGGATGCAGATGCTGCAGCAATCCCTGTGCTATGGGCACCTCCCCAGCAGCAGCGTGCAGCGCCGCCTGCACACTGTTACTCACCCAGGAAAGCTGCTGAAGCACAGCTCACCCCTGTCCTAAGGACAAAGGGATTTCACAGCCTTCTTTGAGTTTTATTTGAGTTAACTTTTAACAGCTTATCATCCACTCTCAGTAAGGAGTGCCCCTGCCACCCCCTGAGGCTGTATCACCTCCTTCGCCTTCGCCCTTTAATCCATGGAGAAGCTGTAGGGGTTTGGATGGAGGATCCAGGGACAGAGGAAGAGGATTTGTTTTGAGAGTTCTGCTCACAGCTTTTTCTAAACAAACCAACCACAGCTCAGCCAGCACAACCGCGCTCTGTTAGAAGCACACTCACATGCCATAGGGTGGTAATAAGGTTTCTAAACCCTCCTGGGATGCTAAGGGCACTTTGGAACAAGGATGAAATTACTGCATCAGAAGTAAACATCAAACAAAAAGCTGATGTTCTGTACGATGTGACCCCAGCCAGGTGTCCCAGTAACACGTGGTTATTTTAAAACACCGAGCAGGAAATCTGTTCTGTTTCGAAGGAAAGCAGAGTAAACAGTTCCAACATGACCTCATTGCTGTGCATTCTGATAAATCACCCCAAGAGCCACCCTCAGCAGTCAAAGAGGTACCAAGGAAACTGAGGAAGCCATAAATCCCTCCACAACCCTTCTAGCACTGCCCAGCACATTACATGCAAGGGCTGAGGAAGGAGCCCCCAGCTACACCTGGTACACCATGCAGCACCAACCCAGAGCTCTGGGCTTCAGATGCCTTCAGTGAACAAACTGGCCTGAAGATAAGGGTTTTGACATACTCTGGGACAACAGCTGAACGTCTGAATTAAAGTAGTTATTTAAAATGTCTAGATTTCAGTAAAGCAAACAAAAGCAGTTCTTAGGAAACAGACAGCAAGCTGCCAGCAGCTCTCCTCCAGCCTGCCTTGCCTCACCCCGCAGTGATTCAGCAGGCTCCTTATATAGATTGAATGCATCTTTCATTAGGAATCCCGCCAGCCTCAATACAGACTTTGTCACCTGTAGGGGGTGCAGCAGAAGAGAGGAAATGTTGCTCAGCATGGTTTATGGTTTTCATTGCTTCCCTTCCTGTTACTTCACCAAAGGCTGGAATCCGCACCGTTTCCTTTACTCCCTGTTTAAGGCCAATTGTAAAAATAGTCCTCCCAAATTCTTTCCTGATGGTGTAACACAAGAAATAAAAACACAGAAACATTCTCGAGCTGCCTGACCCACGTTCCGTATATCTATCCAGAGATCACTGTGGCAGAGGCACTGACCCCAGGACGCACCCAGCTGTCCCTCACATGGGAACAAATCCATCCCTTGGCTGGGTGACCACAGCAGGACGGGGCACAGCCGCTCCTGGCCCCCACCGGTACGTGCCCTGCTTGGTGACGAGGCTATTTGACTTCATTAACGTTTACATGCAAAATAACGCTGCCTTTGGGCTCTCCACTCAGAGCCGGGCAGCACACCAAGAGAAGCAATTCCCTTTAAAGCACCCTCCTGCCTAGCTAGCGGCCTTTAAAAGAAATGGATACACAAAGCTGAGGCGTTATTAGGGAGAAAAGATGGATCGCTCAATCACACAGCACTTGCACAGGACAGCAGAGCTGAAGGAGCACTACTGAGGAGCAAAGCATGTCACACCACTTGATGCAAGAAATACCAGAAAATCCAAAAGCCAGCCTGAAGTGCCTCTTGTCCAACACAGCAGCAGCCTTGAATTGCTCAGGCTGCTCCCAATGACGTCTGTGTGAAGTGAACTGGTTCAGCTGCTTCAGGGCTACACAGCATTACTCAGGAAGAAATCAGAATGTATTTCATGAAGAAATCTTCTCTCTAAAGAAGAGCAACAAGTGAAACCTCCCTGGTCTCAATTAGCAGTCTGCTCACTCCGGGCGTTTATTTAAGAAAAGCTGAGCTTTCCTAGGATCTCGCTAAAAAACCCTGAATTGTTTACGATGATTTTATAGCACAGGATCACTGCAGGCAGACAACAGAACAGCTTCAGATGGCCAAGGGACAGCCTCCTCATGTACCCATTATCAGACAGCTCCAGGTACTGGCCGTGTTAGGACATGATACTGGGCAACATCCCAGGCTGTTCCACCCCACGTGGCCCAGCTGGCACACGCTGCTCCTGCCCACTGTGCTGCCTTCATCCAGCAGGAACAGATGCAAGGAACAGCATTTCTGCTGTGAATGCAGGAAGTACAACTGACAGCATGAATTAACAGCACAGCCACCAAGAGGAAACTGAAAATCTGGATTCCGTTTTTCTGGACCGTCAGAAGTTAACGTTTGCAGGCCTGGATTGGTTTTTCTTCCTGCAAACGCAGCACGTCTCTCAAAGGGGCTCGTGCAGTTTCCTATGTCTTAAATGCACTTCCCTACAACATGCATGCGTGGCCACAGGCACAGACTTCAGAATTACATTTCACCCCTAGGAATAGAAGCATCCTTAACACAAGTTGAAAAAGGCAGATCTGCTTTAAGAACGGAGGCTCCAGAGCCACCACTACAGCTTATTTATAGGCAGAAAGCATCGCCATGCGGCTGCTCATTTCCAGGAGAAAAAGAAAAAAAATAAAGCAAAGTTCTTCTATATGAAAATAAAACAAAAAGCGTCTCTGCTCCCCAGCAACTCCCCCACCCAGAACAGATAAACAGCCTCCACCCATGAACCCTGGACCGCGACGATAGAAGACTGTGGTAGAAAGAAAAACACTTGAAGAATGAGGGAGGGAATTTATTTTTTTATTATTGTTTTTACTGCTGTTTCATCACACTGAGTCAGCACTTCTGGAGCCCCCGCTTTGCACAAGAGGGAAGAAAGAGTAAGAACTTCCTTTGGGTTTTGCAGAGCAGATCCTGAGGCTCCAATTGCAGGGCCAGGAGCATCAAACAGCACAGCTCCAAGGCATCAGTGGGTATCTGATGCATGGCTCTTATCAAGGCTCAGAACACACGTACAGCAACGGAAAGTTACCTTTAAGGAAAACACTGCTATAAAGCTACCATACACTCATTACTTCAGTTTTAGTACATCTTTCAGATTTTTATGTTGAGCTTAGAAAACCAAAAGCAAGCTGAGCTCACAGCTCAACCGCATGGGGAGCTCAGAATGCCCAGAATTAGTCACAGCACTCACACCTACCAAGGAGCAGGGGTTCCTATCAAGTGTTGTTCAGTAAGAGACTAAAGAACACAAGAGCAACAAGTGCCAACAGGTGAAAAGGGAGCCTTCAGGCTTCCAGCTCAACCCCTGCTTCCTAGCCAAGCAGCTACTGCTTATCACTATCCGCTGCCCCCAAATAGCTGTACTTGGGTTAAATAGGCTTCATCCCAGCCCCAAAACACCTCCTTGCCTGCTTGACAGAGAAACTAAGAGGAACAGGTTTGAAAGCACAAGGGGGGGAAAAAAAAAAAAAAAAAGAGAGAGAATCAGGCAGGGAGGGCCTGAATTCTGAAACCCTAAGGAAGAGGTTCTTATTTTATAAGAAGTTTGGCACAGGAACCCAGGGAGAAGGAGAAAGGAAGCCGATGATGAAATCTGAAGGTCCATTACTGACAGCTCTGAGTGCCTGCACACAGCTTGCTCCACCAAGCACTGAGTACATGGTGTGGCCGTGCTCATCCAGCACAGGATTTGCTGGTGCTGCTTCCCCCTCAGCCCTGCTGGAGCTGAACTCAGCAGCAATGACATTCTACCACTGCTCCATCTTGCACCAAACATCCGTCACTAAGCTCTGTTTGACGTCACAAGCTCAGAGAGAGACTAACAGGCTGAACAGAAACACTTCCTTGCAATTAGTTCCCAATAAATTAACGCCAGGAGTTTTACATAAATGGGTCATCATAACATGTAGTTTTGTAACAGTGTATTTATGATTTTTTCATACATCATGAAGTATTTCTTCGTGAAATCAAGGAAGCAAAGATAAAGTTTGTCAGGAAATTAAGTTTTGCTTAATAAATAATACTGAAGTCAACATGAGATCTCTCACCAATATCGTAACTTGAGTCACCTGCTCAGATGCAGGCAGTAGAAAGGAACCCAGCTCTGCAAACTGTCTCAAAACAGCTTGGTACACCAGCAGAGCATTAAAGTCATCGCACTGCTTCCAGTTAAAATACTGTGTTTTCGTTCATCATTAATGACAAGGCATCAGCAGGTTGGGGGGGAAAAAAAAACAGAAGATGGCAATTGCAAACAAAGCACTGCATGAAAAGTAAAGCTCTCCCACAACCTCTTTCAATTAAACCAATGAAGGAGTAAAAGAAAAAGTCCATCTCCAGCTCCTTCATACCCACAACGCCATTAGAGATGAGAAGGAAAGCAGCAAGGAGCCGAGCAGCAGCTCCTGCTGGAGGACCCAACACATGGGGAGCAACCACCACTCTGCCCCAGAGAGAAGCTGTGATTATCTGAATGCTGATCCTGATAGCTAAACTCCAATACAGCTACAACAACACACAGGTATGTTAGCAGTTCTGCATGTGTATACACACACATTCTCAGCAGAAAAAAGGGAAATCAGTAGCTCCTAGTGCCCTTGCCTGCAGGGCCACAAAGCAAGGCAGGTTTACCCTGCTGCCACACCTGAACACAAACTACTGCAGCAGAACTCAGAATGCTGGCAATTGGCTGCTGCTTTAAGATCTGCTGCTGTGGTTCTCAGCAATAGTCAGAAACCACAACGGAGCTGAGGAGGAAATTTAATGATGTAAATACATGAAGAAAGGTTTGAAGCCCAATCAGTGGTAGTACAAGAGATACAGGTATCTTCCCTACTAATTACAAGTGATCATTTAACCATCAGAACATAAAATGAAGGGGCCACGTTGAGCTTGAGATACATGGAAGTTCTCCTTCAGCCAGCTCAGAGCGACCAAAAATCAGAGGCTATTTATTCTTACCTACACATACCTCAAACCAGCCAAATCACAGCTGCACCGTTCCAGTGAAACCACAATCACCACCCATTTGCAATGCAACACCCCCAGGGATTCCTCCATCACCTCACTCTCCATAAGAGTTAACAGTAATCTACGGATATAATAAACCCACTTTTAAGCATCAGTATCTCAGTGTTGAGTAGATGACTTCTGCTTGCTAAACTGCCATTATTCACTGCACATGAAAAAAACACCCAGTGCTAACTTATTCTGAGCCCCAAACAGGTTTCCAGAAGCAGCGCCATGCATTAAGACTCACTTTTGTTTCATCAGCTCATGTTGAAGGCAGGCACAGGGTGAGGAAATGCAATGCTGGGGCCACCAACAGAATGCTGCAATGCACCATTACAACACAGATCTCTGGACAGTTGTGCACGTGACAGTAGACATGGAGAACACACACAGCCCCATACACCCCTCCAAGAGGAACAGAAGGATCCTGTATTGCAGCTCAGGCATTTTACTCAATACAGCTGAAATTTGGGCACCCATATTCTTGAGCAGCACTCACTCGCAGCACAGCAGTGCTCAGCGGGACAGCCAGCCCTCAGCAGCACCTCCTGGGGCACCCACAGCCCTTCTTCAGGGCACAAGCACCCATGACAAATGCTTGAAGGTGAAAAGAAAAAAAAAAAGCATCATTAATGTGCACCATACTGAGTGCTAAATGCTGTCACCTCCAAATTCTCTGCAGCCACACTGGCAGGATTTGAGAGATGTAAAGTAAGGGAAGTTTCCAGCTTTTTTAAGATGGTAGTCATGCTGCCACCAATCATGCAGCGCTGCCCAGACTGCTTGCTGCAGGTCTGCTGTGCTCCATCAGCCCCTTTCAGGCAATGTGCACAGAGAAAACCAGCAGCACTTGTGAACACCACCCACGAGTGGGTCCTTCGCTTCCGTATGAGGGCTGCCCAGCTGTGAGAAGGACCACTGTGTCTTTCACAGAACCCTGAATCAAAGACTAAATGTAGCTTCTAAAAATTCAGAGTGCAGCAAGTCAGAAATGTGAGCACAGTCTCCTCTTTCTTGGGCAATACTTACAGCATAATGGCATCTCTTGTCTGAAGGAAAAAAAGCAGCAGAGGGACAGCCAGGTTCCACCAGTGAGGTTTGCAGGGCAGATGGGGTTACATACACTGTTGCTTCTGTCTTGGAAGTCGTAATTTTATAGACAGAGCAGCGACATGAAAACACAGCTTTTCCTAAGCTTAAAGCTTTAACTTGCATGCTCACGTGGGCTTTCTTGCATCTACGAAACTATTTTTGATAACTTTTGTTATTAAGGCCAGAAAAAATACAATTAAAAATGCTGCCAAAATGTTTCTTTAGGGAGGACAGGGCAGGATGCCATAAATTCACAGGACGTCACAGCACAGGAAAATCTCAAATGGAAGAAGGTTCTGGTAGCAGGCAGTGACAAGACAGCGTTCTTCCAAAATGCTGATATGGTTGGATCAGATGAAGGTTTTCAAATAATAACTACTGACCTGTGACTCACAGATAAAACAATTATTAGCCAATAATTTGATATCACAGACTTATAGTAAGAAGAAAATACCGAAGTGTGATAATTTAGCTATCCAAATATTCCTACCCTGGAAAATGCTTCCATACAGCTCTTACTCTATGCTAATAAGCCCCTTGCACCTTACAGCAGCTCACACTCTGAGCTCACACCCAAGTCTCACCTACAGAGATGCTGCCCACAAGATAGATCCTGGAAACTGCCAAAGAAACACGGCCCAGGTTCCAGGGTACAGTTGGACAACTGAGCACAGGTCACAAGTGACAGGCATGCTGCATCCCACCCTCAGCTCACTGTCACATTTTCTCATTTCTTCCTTTACAGCAGCACTGTCAATGATGGTTTAGTTCAGTAAATGTGCACCCACCAGGACAGGAGGAGCTGTAAGCTCTGCTCCCAGCAAAGCTGGGCTGACAAAGCAGCTACAGAGCACGAGGGGGGAGGACCACCTCCTGCACAAGTACCAGACAGTCCCACCAGCTCAGCAACCCCATAAACCCTCCTGCAGCCGCCCTGTGGGTCACATGTAACATCAGCTACACGAGACTTTGCTGAAGGAAGCATTATCAGCACAAATGGAAGCAGAAAGTTTATTGACAGGAGGTCAGTAGCCTAACACAGGACTGCCAGCTTCCTTCCTACTTCAAGTGGGAAACAGGAACAGAAACTCCCTCTGCAACAAGTTGGGAAGATCACTTCTACTTGGCCAAAACCAAGGCAGCCTATCACCAGGCTGTGACAAGAGCATAAAAACCCTCCCAGTCAACGTCCAGCAGTAGAAGTGATTCAAGACCTCACAACTCTGAATGCACAACACACAGTAAAGGCAGAACTCGCTCTCCAGCTCTTGTAAATGCAAATTGTCCAGGTGAAAAGTATTATCACAACCCTGGAACTCTGTCTGAAGGAATTCCTATGTGGACAAAAAGTCAAACTGTACGTGCCACAGCACAATGCAAATATCCTTTCCCTGCAGACCGAGAGGACCAACATTTATTAACCATGGAGGACGGGACTGCCTAAGTGTCAACACTTTACAGCCTTGTTTTTCCAATTAAGAGATAATTTTGTAAGGCAGTTATTTATTTATTTATTTATTTTAACTAGTTCTGCTACAACTTGATGCTCTCTTAACACGCTAAAAGACAACCAACAACTAGCAGAGCTAAGGAACCTAGAGAAATCAGACGCAGGATGCCACATAGCTTGTGCATTCTTCCCTGGATTAAGGGTATTTTCAAAATACTGTATTGAAATCACCAAGAGGAGAAGCAAGGTGAATTATGGTTTCAGCAGATAGAGGAAAAGCCCTCTGTACTTTAAGCCTGAGGTCACTGGAACTAGACAACCACCCAGTCCTAGGAATAACTTGAGTGAGAATGCAGGCATTAGCAAAGCAGCATTATGGCAACAGCAAACCTCACGAGAAGAGCCATCAGAGTTCCTGCTATTCTTTATAGATCTATTCTGTAATGTACTTCCCAATGAAAACAAGTTTGCACGTGTGGAGTGTGAGAGGAGAAACCCTGCAAGCTGGAAGCTGACCCAGAAAGTTCAGTCCTCAAGAGCATTCAGCTTCTCTGCCACTAACAAGACCAGCACAAGCCACTTTTTAATGCTAAGAGACTCATTTCCACCTACATATTACCAGCTCTTCGCACTCTCAGGATGGGATTACAGGCACACTGTGTGCACAGGATTATCAGCCAGCACAAAGCCTGCCATGGATGCCCAAGGCAGCAGTATGCCATGGATGCTCACTGACTGCTCCAAGGTATTGCTGGCTTCCCTCCTGGGAAACAGGGCCTGGGCACAAGTGAGCACTTTCCCTTCCAGTTTCCTTCTGCACCACACTTAATATTTCTTCAAGACTGAGCGTTATGTTTTATTTGTGCTGCAGACACCCAGCTGGCCTTACATAAAGCGATACAAGAATCAGTTGTGTCAAAGTTCAGTATTACAGAAGCACTCCTTGTAGAGCTTACAAGAAGCGAGTTTTGCCATACTACTCGAAGGATGTTCTTTTAAGAAGAATTACATTTTTTATGAGGACTTTTAGTTAGCGTGGTATTTCAGGGTTTAATACTGTCTCTGAGGAATTGAACCACCTACACATTTTGACTGCCTGCCCTCCACCTTTTTGCAATTTTGGAGAACAAAAGCAGAACAAAAATGTATTTTTCTTCCATTTGGCAACTTTTCCAAATGCCAGCAGTACTTGCAGTTCTCTCCCACCTCCCTCCACACCCTCTTCTCACCCTTCCTTTCTGTTCCAGCATCTCCATGGAGTTTCTATTGCAGGGTTAGTAACAAGGCACTGGGCTGGTCTTTTAGCTCAGATTAGGTTTTGTAAAACACTCTTACTACATAAAGGCCCTTCAACTCATTGTTTAAATTCAGATAACACCATGGAAGGGTGAGTTATTTTGTGGGTTTTTTTTTTTTTTTTTCCAAGGTTACATTACATATTCCAATGTTAATTCATCAACAACAACTTTTTCTTAAATAATTACTCCGCAGATGTAACTAAGTGCATGACTCCGCAGCATGAGGAAAGACAGGCATTAAAGGAATTAAGTTCAAGAAAGAATTCCAGGACTGCCTGATAATTTCTGGTTTCACTCCTACAGCTGTCACAGCTGCCATTAAAATGAGAAACCAGTTTTTCAGGAACAGTAACTGGAAGCAAGGATAGGAAAAGTCATCTTAGAGCAACACCACTTCCAACACTCCCTGGAAATCACTGAGAAGCTGTGCCACCTCGATGCACTACGGCTTTGTTTGCTGCTTTAGGGATGTTTAAGACTTGGATGATGCAGAAGCTGTATTATCTTGTGAAAATAGAACTAAACAGCTTCCTAGGGGAAAGCTGCAGGGAGCAGTTATCTGCTCACCAGCCGGGCACCCAAAGCCATGACCTGCCCACCCATCAGCAAGAGAGCATGCTGTCACTGCAGCACTACAAGTCTCCACTGTCAGCAATGTTCAGAAAACAGGAGCTGTTTCAACCTCCTACAAGCTAGATTTACAGCCATCTTATCATCACAGCTTAGAAAAACGGGCCTTGCAATATTTCATCGATTAACTCCCTGACCTAATCTGCAAAATCCTCTCTGCTGAGCTCCCAGTCCTTCATTTGCTGTGAAGATGATCAAGATGCAAGCTGCTGTCATCTCTGCTCCTCACAGCTGGGAGTTTTGGGATGCAAATCGCCACTTTGGCCATCAGCTTGAGAAAGATCCACAAATACTCTCTGCGTGAGCTTCCAGCATTCACTAACAGCCCCACAGTGAAAACAGCGAGGTTCTGTTTGATGGTAACAGCCCAGCTACAAAAGCCTTGCTGACAGCTGTACTGCGAGGCCAGAAAACCCCAGAACCACTGAGCAGGGCTTCTAAAGCCAGAACAGAACACAAATACACAGGGAACAAAAAAATAAATGCACAGAATCAGATGGACGGGCATCAGAAGACCAGCAGGTGAAAGGGGAGAGACTCAGGGAAGGCTCTGTGCTCCCAGAGTCATCTCACAGGAAGAGTGAGAGCTGGATGTATTCTGGAGAGATTTAATTAGGGATTCTTACCAACACCCACACCAGTTTCTCAAATTCCTTTAACCCACCAGCACTGAATCAACAGGCACAACGCTAATGAAATGGAACCAGAATATTTCCCTGTGCTGGGATGGTAACAGAACGCAAAGCTTGAAAAAACAAAGCAAGGAAAAACAAATCAGAGCCTGCTTCTGGCCGAGCTGTCCCTGCATGCACCCAGGGCACACAGAACACCAGGCACGGGAGGCTGCCCCAGGCTGGGGCCCATCAGGCTGACCTCACACATCACACCTGTAAGAGGCTCAGAAAATAGCTTTAAAATGCTTATTGTATATTCATATACCTGAAAAGGCAGCTAAACACCACACATTTGGCAGGTAACAGATCCCTGTCCACACACATGGAGGCACAGTGTGGCCACACCAGCTGTGTGGCCCTGCTTCCCTCAGATGCACCACAACGAGCAGCAGCAGTGGGATGGGAGGGAAAAGCAGCTTGTCTCTTTGCTTAACGACACACAAGAGAAATACTGTGCTCTCCTAGCACTTGCTTAAGACTTTCAGATCCCACAGCCTCATCTCAAGGCATGCAGGAAGCCACAAGCCCAACGGTGCTGCTGGCCTCGCTGTTCAGGCTCAGCTCCATCTCAGCCCATCAGCAGAGGAGCAGCACTGCTTCCTGAAGACAAAGGAGATGCCTGAAGAGACCCACTCACTGCTACCCCAAAGCAGAGCCGTGTTCTTCCTCCCCAGATCGTTTCCACCAATCAAACAGGCAGCTATGTAGAATCATTAAGGTCAAAAACCTCTACGATCAGCTCCAACCCAGCCCACCATGCCCGCTGAGCCATGTCCCTCAGTGCCACATTCACACTCCTCTTGGGGAGTCAACATCCATGAAGGTCTTCAAGGATGGCAAAGAAGCTTTTGGCCTTGCATGCTGTGAGACACCGAGCCCAAACCCTGAACTTTCTGCAAACAATGCCAACACACGAGCCATTGTCCATGGAGTTATTAGCATGCTGTAATTTGATCTCCTCTTTAATACATACATGCTCCATATAGCAGACTTCCCATTACATGCAGGAATTCGTGTGAGTCACGGCACGGAGCAGTTGGGAACTCTGCACCGAGCAGCAAACTCAGCTGGTTCAGGCTGACTACCGAGCAGGCTGGAACAGGCAGGAGAAAAGGGCCAAGGAGCCAGCTTACACTGAACGACCCTTCAAGTGCCGTGCATGCAACCCAAAAGCATCACCTGCAGAAGCACCACCTGTACCCTTCCACTCGCACAAGGCCGGAGGTGGAGACACTCCATACTGCAGTGCCAACAGGAGCAGAGGTTACAGCCTGCTGAGACTCAGGCTCTGCACACCAGGAATGCAGCAGAAATGCCACACTGTAACCATAAAACAGCACAATTGTTATAAAAGCAACTAACCTCAAGAGCTCAGGCACCTCCACTCACATTTCCACCTGAGTCTGTTTCACTCCTGCCCCAGCAGTCCTACCCAGGGCTGCTTCCTACCACCTCACCCACAAGATGGGTTGATATGGAAACTCACGCTAAAAACAAAGAAAAGGAAAAAAAAGAAAACCACCACCCAACAAACAGTCGTTATTTGCTCCACTTGTTTCATATTAAATACTTCGTACAAGGGCATTTTGTTAAGACAGAGTTGAAACTCAAGGAGCAGCTATTCATTAATACCATAATGACACTTCAGCAGAGCCAGGGTACGTACAGAGTCCTGAAATCTGATTTATTTGCCTGCAATCTAAATTTGACTGCACTCAACAGGCCTTAACTGTTAAGAAAGCTGGAAAAAAATACTTATTTGCTCAAACCACCAGCAAAGCTCCCTTGCAGGTACTGCAGACAGACAACAGCTGCAGAGCATCCACGCCAGACGCCCTGTTCTGCAAACATGGCACTCCGTCCAAGACTCAGAGTAACGGTATTTGCATCTGAGACATAAATAATCACAAGGCGAATATGAGCAACACTGGAAGAACAACAAAAACAAGCTCAAAACTTGGTCAGAAACAAACAGAAATCCCTAAGAGGCATTCAGCCTCTTACAGAGCAGTATTTACACATTAACATTTGGTTTAAAAAAAAAAAAAATAAATAAATTGGTAGATGCTGCAGTGCAGTAAGTAGGTTGCTCCAAAGTAATGCCTCATAATTATTTCCATGGAAAGTACGACAGATACAAAGAGCACAACTCAATACAGCAAGTTCTCCGCTACGCAACACTCTTTTCAACACCAGTGGCTGTGCATTTCTGCCAGCAGTGAATAAGAGCTGCATGCTGTGCTCATACAAACCTGCCCCAGCAAAACCCCACTGCTGCTGTCACCACTGCTCCTATGCACCATCCACTGCCTCGCTGTGCTGACAGCCACTGCTTGGTCTCCAGAAGCGTACTGAGACCACACCACATCAACAAGCACTTCTGGTCGGGCCAAAAAGCAGGCAAACCAACTGTACTCCTCAAGTGAGGAAAACAACTGAGCAAAACCACAGAAAAATGCCACTAATTTTAAGTGAGACTTTGCACTCCAGAAAGGCATGAATCCTGCGCTCAGCCATGACAGATTAGCAATGCCAGATGATTTCATTACCCAGAAGAGAACTGCTGCTGCCAGCCCCAGGAAGGGGGCACTACGAACCGCCTGCACCAGCCAGCAATACCTGCATTGACTGGGCTCTACTGGGATTGTTGGAATGAAAGATGGAGTAGGATCCATCAGAGAGCACCACTCTCCCTCATCCAAAGAGGCTGAGAGCTGTCGGCCGCTAACATGGCTCATTTTTTCACAAGGCTGCATGTAAAGTATTCGTAATTATATTACAATGCTTATATTCTTGTAACTGCAAACAGTAACTGTTGTCATGAGTACAGAAGGGCAATCTGCATACAGCATGGAACTATCTAACCAGGAATTCATTAGCAGTAAATTGCAAACACATACAGATACATTTGCAATCTCCTTCTCAACCCAGAGATAACCAATGCAATGGGGGAACGGCTGTTTACAAGGGTGGACAGTGATAGGACAAGGGGAATGGTCTTAAGCTGAGACAGGGGAGGTTTAGGTTGGATATTAGGAGAAAGTTTTTCATTTAGAGGGTGGTGAGGCACTGGCACAGGTTGCCAAGGAGGCTGTGGATGCCCCATCCCTGCAGGCATTCAAGGCCAGGCTGGATGTGGCTCTGGGCAGCCTGGGCTGCTGGTTGGTGACCTGCACACAGCAGAGGATTGGAAGTGGATGAGCATTGCGCTCCTTTGCAACCCAGGCCATTCTATGAATTTGAGATGCCTCTCTCCATCCCGTTGCAGCTGCACACAGACCAGCCCAGGGGCCCTGCAAGGTGAGGAGCTGAGGATGCACAGCGCTGGGCAGCCCTTCAGTGCCCTGTCTGGGAGCTCCTTACAAAGGCATCAAAGCACAGAGCCACAGAAAAATCTATTTCACACAGCACAACCACTGCCGTTCAGTTGGGGCTCCAGAACTGCTGCCTCTTGACGAAGGTTTAGAAAGCTTGGCTGTAAAAGAACTTAGCACTAAATAAAACCAAGAGGTAAAACCTAAGACAGAGGTTAAGCAGTAGGAAACCATGGCAAGGGTCAGGTTTCCATTGTCACCCTTTGCCAGTTTCGGAAGAGCCAACACACAACAAGGGATTTTTATTAAACACGAAGCAGCACATGCAGCTTCATTCAGTGTGCATCTCTTTTTGGGGTTAGGATCATTGCAAGAAGCTCGGGTTTGTAGTGAGTGTGCAGTTCTGATTACATTAAAAAAACTGCTCAAGAACGACACTGTCATCATCAAACACTGCTACAGTGAGAGCTGCACAAAGCACCAATGTGAGCAAAGCCAAACGCACTGCTTCACCTATGGAGTTTACAGAAAATTATTAAAAAGGATGAAAAACACCCATCAAAATACGAGTTATTTCTGGAAACAAGAAGCAGATGTTCTCCTCTGTTTGGCTCAGCTGTGCTCCAGTACAAGAGTGCCTTTGTTATGCTGTCAGCAATAATGTATTTTATTTATTACAGCCATTTTATAATGCCCATCAATGCACTATTTGTGCATGATTTAGATCCATGCAGATCTAAACCTCTGTGTATGAGCTGTCGAGAAGCATCACATGCACGCTCCAAATAGCAGACTCTGTTATGACACAATTGTGTAAATTAGGGTTTTTTTTTTTTCCCCTTTCCACTGTATTAATAAAAAGGGAACAGGAAGAGGAGGAGGAGTCGGTATTGCCAAATCAAGTTGAATTAACATTAATCACGAATACCCAGACAAGACATAGCATAAAGTTAGGAAAATACAAGAGCTTACAGTATAAAAATAAACTCTGACTCTTTGAAGCCCAATAAAAGCAAAAAGCTTTCTGGCCACGCAAAGGCAATGTCGACCAGAGCAAAGTCACGAAGAACTGAGAGACGCCTGCATTGGGAAAGGGATCTATTGGAGATGGAGGACAGCACGCTCATAGGAGTTCAAGGGGAAAAAGAAGGAAGAAAGAGAGGCATAACCACGCGCTGTTTTACTCTATCAGCCACTCAGACCCTACCTGCTGGAGGCATTAAACCACTCCCAACAGACCAACATCACAGCCTTCACATGGATCAGATAAGGAATTCCAGGCCTCAAAAAAGTGAAGCCTTTAATGAGAGAGCACACAGTGCCATCAACGTTCGCCCTTCCCTCCCAGCGCTTTGAACAAGCCATTTCCTCCTATGGAAATGCTCCCAAATTGCTCGTTCAATATCCCCACCTGCGATACGAGGCACAGAGCGGGGATGTGCGAGACAACACACAGCCATGCATGGAAGCACAGAAACGCCAGGATTTCCCAAATCTGAGCAGTTCCAAGGGGAAACAAATTGCTACACAGAGCAACAAACCAGCCATCAAATTGTATCAGTGAGCGTTAGCCATAACACCAAGAGCTCAGCAGAACAACCGCTCCCCCACAAATCAGCCATGTTAACGCACCAAGCATCTGAGCAACAACACCCAAAGAAAAAAAAAAAAATCAAGTGTGTACATGCCTAATATGCATAAGTTATGCACTTTCCCAATTAGCAAGCACTGGAATGCTACCACAGTGCTGAAAACTTGCCCTAACAGACATTTTTCCAAACAAAAATAGTTGTTGCGCCGATAATTAAAGTTTTTACTTGGGCAAACCATCAAGATATTCTCCAAAGTAAGTTGTATAAAGGTTTTAGTATCTCCCTGCTTCGTACCCTAGGTCTCACAAACGAACACATTTTGTTAAGATGAAGTCCTAAAAGTCATACAAAGAATCACAGCACCCTGAAGTGAAAACTGACGTGGTGTCATTTACCTGTACTTTTCCACAAGCTGATGCAGGCACTGCCCGTGCCACTAATCAGCACAGCCCCAGCCTGTAATTTGGGACAGCCAGGTGAGTGCAGGATCAGGGAGGAGAGGAGCAGGAAGGGACCAACGGGGACCAAAACCCACCCAGGTGAGAAGTTTCAGCTCATCACCACGTCTCAGCCACAGCTGAGGAAGAACCAGGGTGGTTTTTTCCTGCGTGCAGCTGGATGGATGCACATGGGAGGTGCTGACCGTGCCTTCCTAGGAGAGTAGGAGGGAGCCCACAGCTCTGCCCGTGCACAGCTGGATGCTTCCCGGCCGAGTCACCGGCACACAGCCAGGGAGGGACACCGGGCACAGCTCTGTGCTTCCTGCCCAGCACGGGGTGTGCCAGGATGCTCCGCACCGTGACCAAATAGAAATCAAATCCCTGTTGCAATCACTTCCTGCTGTTCCCTTATCACCCCATCCCCATCTGCTGTCCCAGCTCCCAGGTGCACGGGGCTCTCCAAGCAGGGAAATGCCTCTCTCAGATCAGGCCGGTTGCTGAATGTATACAGACAGAAAGGATCCAAGAAGCAGAGCTCCTTGGCTGCGAGCACCCGCCCCGTGAGAACAGAGGCCCCAGTGCTGCCAAGCTGCAGGGACGTGTTTAACTTTAATCACAAGTAGTTGGGCTGCTCGGTGTCTCTAAGTGCCTGCCAAAAAAGGGGCCACATCAGCAAGGGAATTAAGATTTCCTTTTTTTAATCATTTTTAAGAGGGGCTGTTAGTTAGGCTAGCAAATTCTTTTTAATTCCTCCAGAATTGAGACAACTTTGCAAACATCAAACCTGCATGCAGCCCTGATAGCAGAGTCCATAGGAACCTCCAGAAATCTACACAAAGCCATGAAACAGAATCATTCAGATTGGGGAAGCCCTCCAAGATCCCCAAACGCAGCCCACCCCACCATGCACACTGACCACATCCCCACAGCCATGGAACACGCCCAGAACAGGAGCTCCCCATCTCCCTGGGCGGCTGTGCCCATGCCTCATTGCCCTTTGGAGAAGTTTCTCACATCATCCAACTCAAATCTCCCCAGGGACACAAATCCACGTGAACCCCATGCATGGCCCGAGCATCCAGGCATCACAATGCTGTCAGGTTAAAGTCACACAGCTGTACAAAACTTACGCTTTCATAGAACCATAACGTGAAACACAGCACGGTTGGGTTGGTTGGGACTTCACAGCCCCCTTAGAGCCACTCCTGCCACGGGCAGCTTGCCCCAAAGCTCAGACCTCTCAGGACCCATCGGGCACCTCCAGGACTGGGGCACCCATCCCCTCAATGGGGCTCAGGGGGTGGCGGAACGGAGGGAACTCAGCAGACGGGAAAAGGTCTGCAGTAAAGGGGGGAAGAAGGGGGGGAAGGAAACAGCAAAGGGAGCAGCGGCAGCTCATCGTTACGGCAGAGCACAGCGGGCACAAATCCGATATCCGACGTCCCACGAGCAGAGAGCGCAGCCCCGCTCCGTGCCACCCAGCGCCGAGCGGGCACGCAATCGCGGCGAGAAGTTTGTTTTAGAAGGAAGGGAACCGCGGCCCCGGCCGGCACGGAGCGGCATGGGCAGCTCGCACCGCAAGGAGCGCCCAGCCACAGCGCCGAGCCCGGAGCCACGCGGGGCAGCGCCGGGCAATGGCACCGCGCCTGGACCGGGCCGTGCGGCACCGCGCAGCGGGCACGGATTCAAGAGGGAAAAAAAGAAAAAAGAGCTGATTTTGTCACGTTTTAAAATATCAGCAAACTCGGTGCCGACAGCGCGGTCTCGCTCACCTCCTGCGTCCGCTCCGCCGGCTTCTTCCGCAGCGCCTGTTTCACCCTGGGCTCCACGGCCGCGCTCATCCTCCCGCCGTGTCCCGCACGTCCCCGGGCCCGGCACGGAGCGCGCGGCCCGGCCCCGCCGGCGGCCCCTCAACCCCGGCACGGCGCGGCGGGGCGGCGCCCCCCGGAGGCCTCCTGGAGCGGCCCGAGGCCGAGGCGGGCGCGGCGCCGGGCTGCGCTGCGCTCCGGGCGGATCCCGGCTCCTCAGCGGCGCGGCTCCGGGCAGGTGCCGCCCGCTCCTCCCGCCGCCGCTGCCTCCCGCCGGCCGCCGCTCCCCATCGCGCGGGCCCAGGCGGCGGCGCGGCCCCGCCGTGCCGAGCTGCGGGAAGTTACCGGCCGGAGCGGGACTCCCTGCGCCCGCCCCTCCGCCCCGAGCGGTTCCGCCCGCCGGCTGGCAACGCGCAAAGCCACGCGGGCGGGCGGAGAGTTCGGCGTCACCGCGTCGGCGGTTTTTCCGACGAGCCTCGAGGGCGGAGCGAAGCCCGCACGGCACTCCAAGCACCGAGCTCGGCTCCCTCAGACCGCCGCCGCCGTCCCGTTCCCTCGCTCCGCTCGCCTACCGCGCATCCCGCCCGGAGCGAAAAACGCAAGAGCGGGCTCTTTAACCAGAAAATCAGCGGAGACCGAGGGGCGGGCGGGAAGGAGGGGAGGGGCCGAGCGAAGCCACGCCCCCCTGGGGCTTCGGTTCGGGAGCTGCGCGGGCCGAAGGCTCGCGAGGATTGGGCGGGGCGCGGCGCATGCGCGGGACGGCCGGGGGGCGGGGGGGCGGTTCTCGTCCCGTGCGCTGCTGCTCGTGCTGTGCTGCCTTGGGCTTTTTCCTATTTCCTTCCCAATAAAGAAAGGTTTCGTCTCTTTTCGTCCCTTTCCCTGCTATTTCTTCCCGTTCTCTCATTTGCCCTCTATGGCACAGTCGTTGTATTGAAGGGCTTCACGTGGCCGTTCCAAGCTGATCGAGGATATTTCTGGTGTTTTCCTACCAATACAAACTTGGGGAAGTTGGGCATTTCCTTCATTCCTTAACTTTTGGGCGCTGTGCCGAGCAGTGCAGGCACAGCAACAGCTGAACGGACGGCTGTGAACTTCAGAGCCAGCACTGATAACATCTCTGATATCCCCAACAGGGACGATGTAAGATGCTCTGTAATGACACAAAGGTCTAGACAGGGCTCTGCCCATAATATCTATCAAAATGATGTTTTTTTTACTTAATTTTGACCATTTCAACCATCATGACTATTTTTGTCCCGAAGGTCAGGAGGTTGTACGAGCCATCTGGCAGAGCACGTTATCCTTTGTCAATTTCAGGACATAAATATTGCTTCCAGCAGCGTGGGAATCTTCCTAGATCCCTGCCATAAACCCACGTGGGGGAGAAATGAGCGGAAAAGAAGTGGAACATGAAGCATTCTTTATGAAGAGGTTATTTTTCTCGTTTTTTACTTCCTGCTTTCTCTTTTTCAAACCAGAGATGGAAGAGCAAACCGAGTAATGTTCCCTTGTCAGCTCTCTTAGTTGGGAATCAAGGATCCGTCAGTATTCCCCACATGCAGGTGAGTGGGAAGAGCCTCAGGTGTAACTGCAGTCCGTGCTGTGCAGGTTCTCGTGGATCTGTGATGCTTTAAATCTTGATCCCGCCTTCCAGAAGCACCTCGTGGTGCCACTCCGTGCTGCCTGGTGGTCAAAACAGTGCACAAATGGGCACTGCAATGGGAATCAAATGAATGGCCTAACAATTCCGTTCTCTTTGCACACATTTGTTTCATTTTTGCACCTCAGCCAGCAGTAAAACATCGAGAGGGACCAAACAGGAGCAAAAGCTTCTATTCCCATTTAATTGCTTGGCTCAACTGGCCCACAAAATGAGGCTTTCCCCACTCCAAAAATACCCAAATTTAGGCAGGCAATGGCTGTAACAGCTGCAATTATTCCAGAGGCTGTTTGACTTGTTGGGTTTATTTTCCCAAATACCTGGAGAACAATGGAAATGAGTGTCATGATCCCAACTGCTGACCAGCATTACGGCTTACGCCTCCACATGGCAAAGCCTGTGTATTTAAATACAATTAAGGAGCTTTCACAAGCGGGTAATTCCAGGGCTGGGATTAAAGGATGTGGTCAAGCAGGATGCCTATTGTCTCTGTGGAAGGGAAGATCTGCTTCCCTTTGCTCTGGGTTGTATCACTCTACCCTAATGAAGCATTGCCACTTATCGTATTCTCTTATATTTATTGAGAAATAAGAATATTCACAGCCTTGTGTTCACGAATCAGAAGTGTGCTGCTATTTGTACAGACAGACTGCAGCCTGGGGAGCTGAAATGTTTCCGCTTCAAACACCTGAATTGGAAGAGATCAGCAGAGCTATGGGGTGTGCAGCCCACCCTGCTGTTTGCTGCCCTGATGCTGCCAGGATTTCATCTCACGGCTTTCACCATCCTGCACACACCCCACATTCTTCAGGGCAAAATTCAGTTTCCTCACCACTGCCAATGGGAAAAATACACAACGTTATACACCTACATATATTTCTGGGTATTTCTACGTCTTCCATAATTTTCTTGTTCCCTCGAGTTTTATTACGGCCCGGCTATTTCCTTCCTCTCTCTCCACTATGACTCTTGGCCTATTGTTTTTCATTTCTTAGCACTGACCAAAATTTCCCTTCAGAGATTCACTCACAGCATTGGCAATCACTTCTGGTTAAGCTTGGCTCACGGCAAGGAAGGCACACAGACTGATTGCGTGCCTGAGGAGAGCAAAACCAAATGCCCTGGGCTTCCCAGTGGGAAGGAGCTCTTCAGACTGCTGTGTAAGTGCCTGCTGTGATGGTAACCTCCTGGGTGCAGCGACAGAGCAGCACCAGCGTGTCAGGTGGTGGATGCACAGCTGTAGTTTGTAGTTCTGAGCATCACACCTTTATAGGGAGGTCCCTTTTTGTCCCGCTGTGCATCTGCCTGGAGTTTCAGTGCTGGGGTGGTGGCAAAACTTACAAATAGAGCATTGGGAACATGAGATCTTTAACTTCTTCGTTTGTTTTATTATAAGACAAATTTTCAAGCTGAAACCCCATCTCCTTTTCACAAACACATTTTCCCTGCAGGGTGAGACCAGAGGGCCATTTACACACCCAGTCCCAGAGTTCACCATCACAAGCTCTGGTTTTCCAGCCTTAATCAACCAGAAACAAGTGGGAAACCCAAGGACTTTTAAAGGGGCATACAGTGCTTTACCAATTACTGCTCACTTTCCCATTCCCACTGCACGTCCCTCCTGCTCCCATCCTCCAGCCCACCCTGCAGCGCGCTGTGTTGGCAGAGGGGTCTGGTAAAACAGAATAAGAACCGACAAAAACACCCAAAATCATTATAAATACCCTCTGAAATGAAGGCAGCGGATGTCCTTGGAGCCAGAAGTATTCACACAGCCATCGTGCAGCAGCTCTGCTCTTTTCTGTCTGAAACAGGTCTTTTTTTTTAATCTATCTTCTGCTGTTTTATTCTTTCCACACAAAACCTGGAAATGTTTGATTCCAGCCCCAGCGCTTTGCTGGCAAACACTAAAAGCACATATGGGCCCGTCTGGATACTGGAGGCATCCAGCAACAGTCTGCAGACGTCCGGGCTCTGGGCTGCAAGAATGAAAGGCTGGGAGGGGGGAACTTGTCCCTGCAGGAAGCAATGTGGAGGGGTTCTGCATTTGCCTTTCCTTTGTTGTTACCATCGTGTTAAAGCCTCAGCTGAAGGGTATTCCTCATTTGTGGGAAGCCACGAGAAAAGGGCAGGTGTGCAAGGAGTTGGAAAGCAGGAGCCCTCCTTCCCTGCAGAACTGCCCAGCCGGGTCGACTGATTCCAAAAGTGCTCATTGATTCATTAAGAAGTCATCTCAATTCGTTTTGGGTTCCGCTTCAAGTTGTGCATTCCTAACTCCCAAGGTGGTTTCGCAAACGCTGTCAGTTTGTGACTGCGACCCGTTGTGACCCAGAAAGAACATGCAGTGAATTGGCGATGTTCTGCCGTGCCGTTGTTTGCAGAGGCGCGGAGCCAGAGCCTTGCATAACTCCGTGCTGGAGATGGATGAGGTGCTGCAGGGTCGGTGGCACGGAGCTGTGCTGGGCAGCTCGCTGTGTCCCTGCCGCTGGGCTCAGTGCCGCTGCTGCGTGCGGGGCAGGGAACGCCGTGCCACGTCCCGTGGGAGGTGTGTGGCCGTGTTTGTGGCTGTGCACAGGCTGTCATTTGATTGCACAGAAATGGTGCGCAGCTCCGGAGGCTCGGAGCGGGCCGGGGAGTCAGGAATGTGCCGTGAACTCATTGCAAAGCTACGCTGGCCAAGATTCCCTCGCTCGTCCTCTGGTTGTGGTCACATTTCGATGCTGTTGGCCTTGTTTTCGGGATGAGCAGAGCACTAAAAGCAGCTCCCACTGACATAAGTGGAACACCGGGAGCTCACAGCTCCTCCACGCCGATGATTTGTGTCCCCACTTGTCTTCAGCAGCTGCTTTTATCATTGCTCCGCATGCCGACGGCCGTCCTTACTCCCTGCAATCTGTTCCCCGGCACTCATTGGCCCTGCAGAGCTCACAGCTGTGTGGTTCCCCTGCAGCCATCCGGGCAGCTCAGGGCCATCCCAGGCTGCAGAGTCCACAGAGTTCCATTCCCTGTGAGTTGTCTTTCACCTCCCAAAGCAGAAGTGAGCAGCGCGCTCACGTGGTGCCAGCAGTGAGCAGAACAGAGTGCCTTCTGCAGGCAGAGCCCTGCTGGTTTAACTCCCAGCAGAGCTGCAAAGGGCTCCTCCTCTCATGGGGGGTTCTCCCACCCTCCCCGCTGCAGCTCCATCCCATGGCTGATGCAGCGCTCTGCTTCCCACTGCAGTGCTGTGAATTTACAAATGGGCAAGGCTCCATCAGGTGGGAAAGGAGCGCTGGCAGCGAGGCAGGAGGGACTCGTTGTCACCAGCACAGCCCTGCTCACAGCATCCCCCGGCTGCTTGGTGACTGATGAGTTCCTCATGTTGCCCGTGGGCAGATCCTTCCCACAGATACCCACGCTGCATTTAAGCAGCGGGGTTTTGCTGCTCTCCTTATCCCAGGCGCAAGGGCCTTTGCAGCGCAGTGCTTCCCCTCGGGGAGCAGCTCGTGGGGAAGGGCCCAGAGGTGGTGCTGAGGTTAAGGGCTGTTCCCACAGTCAGCTCTTGTGGATGGAGATGTGCACACAGTGAAGGTGGGCTCTGCCTGCTGTTGCTGGGGTCCTCCATTTTCGTGCTGCATCGCTTCAAGCAGTGATTCCAAAGTTCTTAACAATCTGTGTCTGCTCCATGGAAAGGCCTGGGCTTTGCTAACCTGTAATTTCAGAAATGGTCCATAGATTTCAGCTGCAGTTTCAAGAATAAATTTCCCCACGGGCTGATGGCTTTTGCAGCCTAAACCAGCATCAGAACAACACAGAGACCTCTTAAACTGTTTGAGCTACGCAAGAAAAACAGGGCTGAGGAACAGAGTGCGAGCATTAATTAGAGCAGCACAGCTGTAATTACCCCGTTTGCTGAGACTTCTCCCTCCAGTTGTGTCAGTCGCTTTGTAACGCATGCGAACAGCAGCCCTCCTTCCTCCTGCTCTCTGAGTGGTGATCACAATTAGGCCTGATTTGTACTTACAGCTGCTATTAATAAATCCATTCCTTGAAAATTCGGTGCTTAATTCCTTCGGATTCAGCATGCTCACAAAGCTACTGAAGAACCTAATTGCCCGTGGCTGTAATTTCGCAGTAATTATGCTGAAAGTATTGCTGCGTGTATTCTTTCCAAATCAACCTAAATTCCCTAAAGTGAAAGGTCCCTGGCAGGAAATAAAGCAGCCCCCAGTGACCCCTCCCGCAGCCACTCCTCACTGCATCTCCATGGCAGATCACAGTGCACAGAAGTTGTTCCTTTGGTCACGGGAACCAGATGAGGTGGGCCAGATGTCCCTCTCACCACCAATGTACCGAAAGAGGGGGATTTCTGGTGGGCTGCAGCCTTGTTGTGGGGACACACATCCAGAAAAAGGCATCACCAGAGGAGCTGGGTTGTGGGTGCTTAGGGAAAGGAGCAGCGAAGAGAGCCAGGGAGCAGGAAATGGGGCAGAGACAAAGCACGGCAAGGAAATGCATCTGCTCATCTCCTGTGCTACACTCAGAGCTGCCCGTGCCCCAGTGGGGACACAGATGTCTGCAGCCCCGCTGGGAACCAGCAGCTGGGACACATGGAGCCTGAGAAATTCATTCCTGCCGCTGTGCAAATATTTCTGGTAATAAAAATAAACAAAGAGAGGGGAAGGACGTGCTTCTGTTCTACCATCCCTCCCAGCGGGGACTGCGAGGGAGCAGAGGAGCAACGGAGACCCACGAGTGCTGCACAGTGCAGGCAAACCTGCAGGAAAGGCACACATTAAGATAAAGTTTTCCCCTTAAAACTTCCTCAGGCTCCGTGCAGTGGCACAGCTGGGCAGCCTGAGCGCTGCAGCTCTTCCTGGTGCTGAGCAGTGGCAGCACTGCAATCCGTGGATGGGGCTCAGCTTCAGTGTGAGCTCAGAGCTGAGGAATCGGGTTCTGATATAAAAACAGCAGAGATCTCACCAGGATTCGGGGTTCTTCTTCAAAGCCAAAAAGCACCGATGGCAGCAATGCAGCATCTCCAGCGAGCTCCAAAACTTTCCAAAAATCCGAGCGCTGATATATTTAGCATCGCCTGCAGAAATAGCAAAGATGGTTTTGTTGCACGCAGCCAAGACAGGGAGAACATCCAGTTGGTGCACAAAGGCCGTAGCTGTTACTGCAGCATATGAAAAGAATCAGGGATGGCTGGAACGGAATGTGCGCACCGCGGGACGCAAACATGGGCGCTGCTCCGGCCACGTGTGCAGGGAGACACAGAAAAGGAGAAACGATCCATAGGAAACACTGGCTGGCAAGTATGGGATCTGTGCTGAGCTTGCTGCTAGCACAGCCCTGTGCCAAAGCCTGCACACACAGAGCTCAACCGCCCCAATGCGGCCGCACATCTCTGCTCCTGCAGAGCCCCAGCGGAGCGCCCAGGCCAGGGGGAGCACAGCTGCAGGGGGGGTGGATGCCAAATGTGGGATGCTCTGCGACCAGAGCTCCCTCACTGCAGGCATAAAGAAGAAACACGCTGCAATCCCAGTGGTAAATTGACATACTGTTTTTATTGCACAAATTTCCCCTAAAATTGGGAATGGTTATTATAATACAAGTGCACATCTTGAGAAATATGTACAAAAACAGAGGAGATAACAAGTATGTACATTTTACCCAGCATTTTACAAGTACCACCATCTAAATAATTTAGAGAAAGCAAAAAAATTGTCATAAAACATCTATAATAGCTAACAAAGAAAGTATAGGCAAGGGGTAAAATCCTTTCTTTTAAATATTTTTGTTCTTAGCAGCCCCGTGTTTGCCAACTGCAACACAAATAAATGTGCTAATCCGCGTGCCTACAACACTTAGTTTTCAGCCCGAAAATTAAGACATGTTAATGGAGATCGGTAGTAGTGGAGAAAAAAAGAACCCAAACACATTAGTTTTCTATTCCCATGAAACAACTGTGGTGTAATTCTAAGTTCCAGTGCTCCAGTCCTGTACAGTTCCCTTTTTGCACTGTGGCAGGTGGACGTACCGCGCTCTGCTCGTACCTGGGAGCCTCCAACCCCGACAGTTCACCGAGGGATGGGGAAAAGGAGAGCACACACTGCACGGAGAGCACAGCCCCAAGGCTGCCGGGATCTCGGTGCCCCCCTCGCTGTGCCGGGTCGGAGCGCAGAGCCAAAGCTCAGCTGCTGAGCTCCAGCCTGTATCTCATCGCAAACGCGTTGACGCAGCCGGGCCCCGACGCCGTGTGCTCCATCCAGAAGCCAGATGTGATGCAGTCGTGTGGTGAAGGGAGGACACTGACAGGACGGGAGAAACGCATCCTCGGATCACACAACAAACACGAGTTTCTTCCCTGCAGCAGTCAGCACTGGATTTTATGTACAAAGGAGCTTCCGATGATGCCTGGATCCGAGGCGAGGTCGTGGACTCATGTAGGCTCAGTCCTATGTGGAAACTCAGGGGATGCCCTGAATTCCAGGGCTCATCCCTGGAACGGAGCCCTCAGCTGCAGGCTTTAAATGCTGCTGTGCAACACCCCGGGTGAAGCCTGGCCCCAGCAGAGGAAGGAAGGAGAGTTTTGACATTGACAGCAGTGGGGCGAGGATCTCTCCTATTGTTTTCAAGTTTATAATAGATTGTATTTAAAATAACTCTGCAAACAACAATAGAAGGCGTGCTATACTATTGAAAATATGATTACAGAATGATATATTTATAGAACTGTTTATGCAGCTTAGTGACCGAGCGAACACATACCTCCTACTTCTGTGAGTAATCCATGAATCCCAATATACTGAATGTAATCAGTGAAAACAGAACCTAAAATCAGCGACGTTAATTGGCTGCTAGGACAAACAAGCAAAGAAAAGGCTATGATGAAGTGTCCAGTTAAACTGAGGTAGTAGAGCCTTTGAAAACATAATCCACCTACCACTGTATATTTACATTACTTACACCAGACTGGTTCCATCAGCTATTCTTACAACTATTGTATATACAATGACAAAACAGTGATGGCTGAGTCAAGGAGAAATGCTGAGAATAAAATAAACAACATTTCCTGCTGGTAATTACACAAGTGAGTAGAAAAGGGATTAGAGCCATCTGCATCGAGGGGATCCTCCGTCCAAAAACGATTTGGGTTTCTCTATACTATGGTGTAATCAATGTTCATTTTTTATAGAACGGCTTTAAAAAATATATCAATTAGTTACCTGAGCAACGAAGGGTAACAGTCTGTTCACTTTCTCCCCAATGCTTTGGTACAGTGACTTCCAGCTCATTATTTCAATAGCTGACTGACTGCTGTAAAAAGAGTCGGAGCTGCAAGAACATCATAGGCCATTACAGACCATACAAAAGTCAGAGGTAATAGTCGTGCTGCTCTGGGGCCTGTGGGGAAACTTCAGCCTCTCTTTTTTCTTTTTTCTTTTTCAGATTTTGATTATGTTGTCAAAAACAAAAGCATTACTGAATACAAAGCAACGTTTAAACATTATAAACATGTAATACTGGTTACAACATCCAGTCAAGAGAGAATCCCCCCGCAGGTGCCTGGTGGACCTTTCCTACCTCCCCCTCCCTGTCCCCATACATCCCCACCGTTTCCTCTCCCCAGGAGAATGATCATAAATAAATGTTGGAGCTGAGTGCCATTAATGAGGTTTTTACAAAACAAACCAACCCTCCAGCTTTTGTTCTTCCTCAGGGAAGGATCCAGAATTCGACTATTACATGAGAAAGTAGAAGTTGTTTACAAATCGTCGCAGCTTGAGAATGACGGATCTGGGTCTGAGGGGAGCTGCTGCCTTCGCTTTGTAAGTTTGTCATTGGCAATAGCATCAAATGTTACTCAAAGCAGTTCTTCCTTGGGTTCCCCAGGATAAATTACAGTGAGTCACTGCGGCAGAAACTGGTTAAAAATGCACATCTTCAGCTTTCACCAAAACCTGCACTTTTCTACAGCTGAAAACTTGGGCTTACTCATCTTTCTGTTTTCCTTTCTTTATCCTTTCTTTTTTTTTTTAATGAAAGAGATCAAGTGGGAGAGGAAAATCCTCCAACGGTTTGCATAATGTGCAGTCATATATCATAGAATCATAAAATGGATGAGGTTGGAAAAGGCCTCTGAGACCATCCAGTCCAACCATCCGCCCAACATGGAGATGCTGCGGCTCCGGGAGCAGTTTGTTTCAGTGGCTGCAAAGAGAAAGCAGCCAGAACAACTTGTCTTCCACTTTGTTTTCAAGGGAAAAAAAAAAAAAAGGAAACGTCTTTGCTCTCTCTGGCATTTTAGAGCAGTATCTGGGCGACGTATGGAGAGTGAGTGCTCGCTACAGCTGCCAGCAAAGGGAGGTCGCTGGATTCAATCCTGAAAGGAAGCAGAAGAGTCACATTTAATCCAGAACTGGGCTGAACACGTGCATTCTAATTGCAGCGCCGGCTCGAGGCGCAGTGTTTGTTACTTGGGCTGCGAGTGTGTACAGCTCAGAGCAGCAGAACATTGCTCAAGTAACAGCAAAGGCAGGGACGCTTCTCTCCCAATGCAGTGCTGGGTTACAAACTCCAGCCACCAGCCTGCTTTTAACACCCCTTCCAACCGTGTCTGCTCTGACTGTGACAGCTCTGCACCACCAACACCTCGCACGGGGGCAGCAAAATGGGGCACTGCAGATGGGGGGTGGAAAACAGCAGATCCCCTCCTACCCTCCGAGAGCAGCTGGGCAGCCAGGCACAGGAGCAGAGCATTGAACTCAGCCATGTCTGCAGCCACCAGGGGGCTGTGGCACAGCTGCCCCAGCTCCACACGTGCTGTGTGTGCCTTCCTGCTCACCCCGTTCCCTGCACAGACATTCAGAGCCCTCCTATAAACACCCCATACATAGCTGCTCAGCTGTGCCCCATGCACAGAGAGGCACAACATGCCCTGCGTGACACTGAGGCCGTTTGCTGCCCGTAGGGAAAATCAGCCTTGAGGGCTCAGGTGCCCTCACTGCATGGTGATGTCAAACCAACTAAGGCAGGACAAGCTGTGCAGTGCTGAGCCCATCGTGGGGGCCAGGCAGCAGCCAAGGAGAAGCCTGCAGCCATGGTTGATTTGTGCCACTGCTCCAAGGCAATCTGCGACCATACCCCAGCACAACGCCCAGCTCCTTGACGTGAACTCTCATCTGGCCCTTGAGATATTCAGACAGCATCTTGCTTTTGAAATACAGCTCCTGCAGCCGATCCTCCAGGTGCATGACACACTAGAAAGCAATGAAACATCATGTGAGGGACAGGACAGCACTGCAGCCAAACCATGCTAAACCAGTCTTAAAGCAGAACAGCACAGCTGCATTGTTCTCATGTCATGCCTATATAAATAATTAGTAAGATACTGGCAAATTTTAATTTACCAGCAAGGCTTCTGCTTTTGAGTAGATGTTTTTGATGCATTTTAAATCAGAATTAATGTGACAGCTGTACTGGTTGCAGAGCAGTGTTTAAACGGACGTGTTGAACAGCTGCATCAGGAGATACACTGCTGAGCAAAACTGTGACTACAGAGAAGTAAGCTAGGCAGGAGTTCATGGCATCATTAACCTATGAAGTGTAAGGATGTTTTAAAATCGTGTCCCCTTGACGTTCATTCATACTTACAAAGTTTGGAGATAAATTATGCTTGTAAAGCTGAAGAGTGGAATGAAGCAGGTTAGAGACGAGACTGGAGACCAACACTTCTTTGCCCAGCTTGTTATCAATCATCCGCCTCTGGCTGCTGGCCACCTGCACTGTCCATTTGTCTGTGTCTGCAATAATGCACACAGCTTCTGCGATCGGCTCATCCAGAACGGGATGCTGCAAGCAGAAAACAAATAGCAGAACTCTGAGCACAACACAACGATGGCCTTCCAACAAAGCAGGGCGAGCTGGGGAGCATCGCAGCCCCCACCTCCTCCAAAACACGGGAACACGTGCTCAGAATTGCTTTCCTTCTGCTAAAAGCAGAGCTGCAGTCCTGGCACAGTCATCATTAAATATTTTCTTCCAGGTTTGAACCGTGGCACCGGCTGACAACTTTGATATCTGATATAAAGAGCTCTGAACAGTGAATAAAACAAACAGTGAATAAAACTTAAAGTGTGTTTTAAACCCTTAAAACTGGAAGCATCAACAACCCCACCGGCTTTTGAACGTCCCGTGTTGTCCGTGTGCTTCCAGGGCAGGGCCAGCAGAGGGAGCGAGCAGCAAGGCGCTGGGCTCCGCTCTGCAGCCCCCGAGCTTTGGAAGCCCAGAACATATTTCAGGTTGGGAGCTGCGGGAGAACTGGACCTTTCAGAGCAGCCCAGGGAGGCTCTCAGGAAATGCTCACTAAAGCACTGTGCTGTCACCACACGTTGTGGTCATGGCTGGTTTGCCACTCATCTGATGGCTGCTAGAAAGGGGTGCAGGAAATAACACTGCCCAGCCACGTTCCCATCCGTGCAGGGAAGCGGTTCTGTGCAGAAGAGATGCACAGCAACCCGAGCTCTGTCTCATTCAACATCACTGCACCCTGTGGGCACACAACCAGCAGCAGGCTGCAGTGTCTACGAGGCTGATTTCTCAGAGCTCCATCGTCCCAAGGGCACAGAGCTCTCAGAAGCCTCAGTTTTTGTGCTCCAGATCTGCAGAGAATTAACTGCGCTTAATTAAGAGAGGAGAAAGAAATGATAACCTGAGACCAGTGAAAGCTGAAGAGAGCTGTGACAGCAAATGCTTCCGCTTCCTGAAGATCTGCAGGTTTGAAAACATTTACCTCTCCCCACTGTGACAAATACATTTACCAAATACAGCTTAATTACCTGCACAGCATGAGACAGATCCGACACCAAACAGTGTCTCAGCTTTTCATCGCTTCCTATTCCTTGCAGAACAAAATCGGGGACGTAAGATGAGCAGTAGCCTCCTAGTAAGGATCGTCCAAAATTGGCAATACTGGGCTGGACAGAGTTCACTTCAACTAGTTTTGACCTGCAAGAAAGGTGTATCGGAGAGATGTGCAACGGAAAACACCAAATTCAGCTTACAAAGAGGCTGCAGCCTCACATTTCTCATGTCTACTCTCATTTCCATTCAAGTGCTTTCTATAAAAAAATAAACAGTTTAAAGTCAGCTTTTGCAGTCAGCCCATTGTGGAAAAAAAAAGGATACGAGCCAAGATCACAATGCACAATTAATATTTTTTTCCAGACCACTGATCTCTCCATATTCTTTTACAACCAGTGAGCTCCAGAGACACTTTTCCAATCACCGATGCCAAGTTAGCCTACATTCCTCCAAACATGTGACATGAGAAGAGGCTGCATCTTTTCTGGGCTCTCCTACAGCTGAACGGTACTTACCCAGGAAAAGGAATCTCGTATTCCTCTGCCCAGTCTTCTTGCTCTGCTCCATAGTAGTTACTGCTTGGTCTGGTTAGCTCGTGACCCGTATCCTCGCTTTCACTGTCACCCAGGGCGCTGTCTGAGCTCTCATTTCTTGGAATGTCCCAATCAATTCCCGGGGCCACCTTTTTCTCTGCGTTTTCTCTGTCCCCATGGGGGACACGAATAGAGATTTTCTCTCTTTGGTCCTGCTCAGCAAAGCAGTTTTTGTAGGTCTCCTGTCGAACGGAGTCCATGAATTTACAGAATTCGCTCGGTGGTTTGCTAGTCTTTGCACACAGCTTTTTAGAAAACTCGAAACTGCCACTGTGAGTGAGAAGCTCTGCAGCTGCTTGCCCTGGAAGATCATCCATAGTCCGGGTTTCAACCGAGCCATCGTCAGTAAAATTGTCATCAAACAGACTCATGCTCTCAGCGTTGTATGCGTTTGGATTCCAGCTCTGATGCTCACTAGCAACTTGAGGAAAGGGTTCAGCTGTCCCACAGTCTCTATTTTGGTCCTCAACAGTTTGTTTAGCTTCACAGTTCTGATCAGCAGACACTCCTTCCTCCGCTGCCGGCGGGCTGTGGTGCCTGGCAATTTGTTCCACAACCGCCTGGCTTCTGAGCTCGATGTCTGAGTCGGGTGACATGGAGTCTCCGATGAGGAAAGTCACCTTTGTCTGAGCTTCAGCAGCACTGCAAGGAAATGCATCGCAGAAGAGCTTATCCGGGGGCTTCTTCTCCACTGCTATCCCGGGTGACCTCGTGGCACCGATGGCCTGGCTGCCCGCTTCCAGCACGTCTTCATTCCTCCACATGCTTGCTGATGCTTCCAAACCAGATTCTGCCAATGCACGTTGTTCTGGTGAAGATGGCCCTGTGCACACCACGCTCTCTAGTTTAGTGTCCTGGCAGGTTCTCAGCTGATGACCATCAGCGGCATCTTCCTGACCATCATCAGGAACAATAGTTCTGCTCTCATCTGAGGAAGTTTCCAGCTCCACCTTAGGAGTGTTTTGTGCGTCTTCTCTCTCTTGCTGTGAAACATCTTCTACGTTTTGTGCAAGAGAAATCGGGCATTTGCAGTTTTTACAGCTACAGTTAGGAGTTCTCATTTCCTCAGACTCCTTTGGTAGCAAGTTACCCCTGTTCTTGTGCATTGTGACAAGCACATACTCGGATTCTTCTACTTCTCCTTTCTCCAGCGTGGTAGTTATAACAGTTCCAGGCATCACTATGGCTTCATCTTCCCCATTTTCTAGCAGATGTGTCTCCTGAAGTTCTGAGCATCTGATGAAGTAAGTGAGGAAATAGAGCAGCCTCTGCACCAGATCGTGCCTTTTGCCAACCACGACTGTTTTGGCTAATCTCACAGGTGATCCAATAGCCCCATACAAGTCACCTGGAACAGGAAGTAAAAGACTATTACTTTGCATCTTTAAAATAAACTCATCTTCTAAAAGACAGCTGTTGTGGCCATCGTTCAAAGGCAAAGCCACAGCAGAAAATTACTGAAGTAGAAGAGTGAGGTCAGCTAAGCTGTTATTCTGTTTTCAATACAGATGAAGCTGTTGGCATCATAAGTAAGATGACACGCTGGCCAGGGGGACATCTGATCTCACATATTAGGGAGTATTTGCACCACCTCACTTCAGTCCCAAGCTCTGGACGCTGGTCCACATTCCTTATATAGTCATGGGAGAGAGGAGGCATCTGCTCTGAATTACCCTGGATAGTCTGGAAACTGGGCTGAACTTTTACCTACCAAAAGAAAGCCGTAAGGGGAGAGAAACCTATGCCAAGAATGTAGGCAAAAAGTGCCAGTGGCAGGTGCACAGCTGAAGCCAACCATCTCTTCCCTCCCCTTGAGCTCCCCTATGGATCAGATGGGCAGCTTGGAAGACCAGGCTCCAGATTCACCTGTGTTATTCTGGAGGTACGAGGGCACTGCATGAGTGCAGGGACAGGGGACACAGGACCTGAGAGGCACTGAAGGCCAGTGTAACAACAGGGGATCCCTTGAGTCCCATCAGCTCTGCCATCAGGCTCCTGGCCAAGAACCTGGCCATCCCTGCCTGTTCTGGAATAGGAACCTCACAAAAGCTTCCCTTCCCCATCCAAGTGCTAGTTTGGGTGCAGAGCAGGACAATCTGACTCGAGAGCAAGAAGATCATCTTCTCTACTCAGCAATTAAAGACAACACAACTCAACCCACTAGGCTCTGAGACCTTACCCAGGTCATGATTTCCTGTACTGTGTCACTCCTTTGCCCGTTGTGCTCATCATATGTCCATTTCTCACCAAAAGATGGATTTTTTTAGATTTGCTTTTTTCTAGAATCAAACTTATTGATAGCAGCATCCCAAATAAATCAAAATGGAGTTTCTTTACAGAGACGGGACAAAAGAAGGAACAGAATCCTCCATCATCACCAGGGCAGGACATCTGTCACAGATGACTTTTTGGCTGCCATTTTACAACTGATACTGCCTTAAGAAATTATAGCACACGGAAAAAAAAAAAAATACAGTGAATATCTCTGAGGCTGAAATGCACACTTTCGTTTCGAGTAGGAAAAAAAACACACATAGTTTTATCTTGGTGGGGAAAAGTAACACACATCCATAAACACCACCAGCTGTACTCCTTCACACAGGTTAGCAGTGTTTGCCACATACCAAGCTGTGCCCACAGGGGGTTGTAAGGGTGAGTTTTGGCCAGCATGTCCACGCTCTGGGAAGAATGCTTTTCCAAGAAGATTCGTATCGGTGGCTGTCCATTGGGCATGACCGTAGGGACCCAGGCCAGGTGGTTAGTCAGCACTGCAGTCAGGAGAGCTGGTAAAAACCTGAAGGCAAAACGTACAACAGCATGTCAAACAGACAGCACTTCCACGCTTTGCATGGATGTGGGTGGCTAACAAAGGTCATTCCTTAGGTCCTCTCCTCCCACAGGTGCAGAGCTTTTTTTCTTTAGAACACGCATGTAAAGTCAAATGAAATATTTTAAACTTGTGGCATCCCAGCTCCTCTGTTTGGCAATTATCAGACTTCCTATTTTGCAAGCTTTGTGTTGTAAAACATCTCAAAACGGCTTGATTTAGTTCTCTATGAGAAGAAGGTAGCCCTGTGTGCCCTGGGACACGACTGCTCCAAGGAGGCTACGGATGAGGAGGAAGAGGATGTTACTCCCTGTCACAGCCGTTCAGTAGCTGGGTGCTGTGCTCCTTCATGTAACCATTACAGAGTTTCAGCACACATGGCTGCTCCTTTTCAAAAATGCCTCTGACACAAAGTTCTTCAACAGCAACGAGGAGAAAGGCAGCCCAGCCACAAAGGCTGTGTTCTTCTGAAGCAGTTTTCACTAGCTCAGTAAGCACATACGGCAGAAAAGCTTCCTGAGAAGTGCTCAGGGATTTCCTGCAGTGATGCAGTGCAGTTCCTGCCAGAGCTCTCCCTGTCCCTCCCAGGAGCTGAGTGCAGGAGCTCAGCCCAGGCTCTCCCACACCGACAGATGGAGCTGGTGGCTCTGCAGCCAGGGAAGGGAATCAGACAAACCTCCCTGAGTCCCAAATAATGCTGTTTGGATAGCTTCAACTGTCAGGATCCCTATGGGTTACATTTAGCCCTGTTTCTTGAGCAGAGAGAGCCAAAAGAGGAAAGCAGACTTAAAAACAGATTGCAAAGATACAGGGCTTGCTTTCCTCTGCTTTCCATCAGCGTAAATCTTACTACACTGAAAATAAAGCAAACAAGCTCAAACAAATTACCACTGAAATGCAAATAAGAAGTACAGGAGTCAGAATGATAGGGATTGGAAGAAGCTTTTCCCAGCAAAAATCTTCCACTGCAGAAGGAACCGATTTTTGGGAAGCACATCTGAACCCCTCACAAACCACCTTGACGAGAGAAAGAGCACAAAACTGACCCCTGGCTGTGAGCTGAGGGAGGGGAGAGGTGACAGAATGACAGCTGGGTGGCAAGGAGCAGCGGTGCCACCCCCCATTCACCAGCACACAACCTCACTGATGGGCTTCCAGCTCCAGCCCTGGTGTGTCTTTGTGCTTCTTTCAGCACAGTCAGGTTTAGCAGCAGTCTGTGGTCAGACAGAACTGCATATGCTGGGTGCCAAACCTTGCTCAATGTGTGGCAGCTGATCTGGAAGGTGGATGTTACACGAGGTGTGTGTGCCCTCACCCACCACACGCTCCCTATGGACGTGTTTCAGACGTTTCACTTGTACCAGGATTTACAGGATCATGGGGAAGCAGCACTTAATGAGGCGCCATCCCATTGCACTTCTGGTTTCAAACAAGGCATTCATGAATCGTGTTTTCACAGAATCACAGAACTGTAGGGGCTGGAAGGGACCTCTAGAGACCATCGAGTCCATCCCCCTGTAGTGCAGGCCCCCTACAGCAGAACTGATCCCACTGACTCAGGCAATGCCTCTCCAATCTTTGCAGGCTGACTGCCTTTCTCGCTTACTACTACAATGAAGATTTAAAAAAAATCTATTCAAACACTGGCATAAAACATGCACGTATTTAAAAACTCAAATCCACCATACTGATTTTTTGCAGCATTTTCCATCAAGAAGGTGAATTCCTTCATGAAGCGGTGGCACAGTTGGTTCTTCTCCGGAGTCCCCGACATCATGGTAAGCCAGACGGGCTCCCCAATCCGTGGCATGGTATACAGGTTGCAAATAGTCGTTCTGGAAAACAAACAAATATCAGAACATTAATGGGGAGTCAGCTCTTTGAAAGGTTGATAATAGCAGGACGAGGGGAAATGGTTTCAAGTTTGAAGGAGGGAAGGTTTAGGTTGGATGTCAGAAGAAGTTCTTTACTGTGAGAGTGGTGAGGTGCTGGAACAGCTGCCCAGAGAGGCTGTGGATGCCCCATCTGTGGAGGTGCTCAAGGCCAGGTTGGATGGAGCCCTGGGCCTGGTCTAGAATCAAATGTGGAGGTGGGTGGTCCTGCCTGTGGCAGGGGGTTGGAGATTCATGATCCTTGAGGTCCCTTCCAACCCTGTCCATTGTGTGATTAAACAAAGCAAAGAAGGGCAGAGATCCCCACTCCAATCACTTATTGCAGCACTGAGGCCGTGCTGCTCCTTCTCCCAGCAGGAACCCCCCCCCTGCAGAGCAATCCTGCAGGCACAGCTGTGTGTGGCTGAGCTCCCTTGAGCCCAGCAGCGCTCACTGCCCTGCTCTGAATTTCCTGGAGACTGGAGAGCAGTGAATGATTTTGTTGGGGTTATTTCCCTGCTTTCGCTGCATCTCATTCACAACTCGTAACTGCTCCAGGGTTAATCTGTGACTAGAGCAGATACATGTGTACCTGATTTACAGAAGTGCCCTGAGCTGCTCTTTGCTGTACCAAGTGGCGCATCCCCATGTGCTCACAGAGGGACCAGGTTATGCTTTAACTCAAGTACAGCGTTTGAGCATCAGCTGTGCCATGGCTTCAAGGTTTACACACCTACCCCCACCCTTCTGACTCCACAGACAGCAGATGTGTTCTTGGAACTTTGGCTTTGCAATAAAACACCAGATCACAACCCCTCTGATTGCTGAACTCATCTAAACCAACCCACAGCTTTGTTTTAAAGGCGATGCCTACACGATGGCACTCTGCGAACCGACACTTCCATCACACTGAAGAATTAAGCCCGAAAAAAAGGCTCACAAGGAAATGAGTGATCAGCTCAGGTTTCTCCCCACCTCATGAGCTGCTTTTTCCAGAAGCGGTGCCTTTGTTTCGCAAGACAAAGATTTACGTTACCCCAGCAATGCCCAGAAATGCCTCAGATTAACACAGACCTGCGTCGGTCTGAGACTCACAGCAGTCCCAGGGCTGCCGAGCACATCAGGCAGGCACACACTCGGGCTGCAGCTGCCAAATTTTCAGTGGTTTCACATTTAAAGTGAAACTGTGCAGCAGAGCTGGCACCGACCCCAGTGCGTGGCGGCAGGAAGGGAGCAGCAGGGGTGAGGGTGGGAGGCTGGTGGAGTTCTCTGCCTTCTTCTGCCTTGTTTTTGCCTGCATCCAGGCCCGGGGCCCCCAGCAGAAGGACACGGAGCCGTGCCCAGAGGAAGGTCACAAGGGTGCCCAAGAGGTTGGAGCAGCTTTCCTGTAGGGACAGGCTGAGAGCTGGGGGTGTTGGGCCTGGAGAAGGAAAGGTGAGACCTCCCTGCAGCCTTCCCGTTCTTGAGGGGAGCTTATAACAGGAGGGGGAGTGACTCTGCACAAGGGCAGACAGCTCACAGATGCTCACAGTACCCCTGGCCCAGCTGGGCGCTGCTCCCCATTGCCACTGCAGGCTGCTCTGCTGGGCACAAACGCGTGTGCAAGGGCAGCAGCGCAGCAGTGAGCCGGGGCTGGCAGTGGGGTCATGGGGAGGCAGCTTTGTGTTCACTGCCCATAGACCGGAGGTGAAAGAGGCCCAAATAAAGGGGGAGATCCCAAACCTGTGAATTTAAAAGCTGGATGAGTTTCAAAGCCCAAACCAAACATCAGACCCCTCAGACACAGCTGACTGGAGATAAATGTGACGACAGCCTAAAATAAAGCTTATTTCTCCTTCTTATGCAAACTACCCGAGCCAGGGCTCCTGCAGCTAGCAGCTCCACCGCTTTGAAAAAGAGAAACTACTTCTAAACTAAACCCAACATATTAAAATATTTGTTTTCGTTGAAAAGATAGACCGAGTCTTGTGATTCGTTATTTACTATTCTGGTAACCCTGGCTGCATCTGCAGCCGATAGTGTTTCCTCAGAGACAGATCAGATTGCTCTGGCTGGCAGCCAGCAGGCATGTGACTGCAGCACGGGGAACCTCCATGCCGAGCCCGCATGGAGCAAGGGCAAGGATTAACTGCTTGCCAGCCCTGCGAGCAAGCAGCAACGCTCTCCTTCCTCTGGTGAGGAAACAAAACAAAGCCATCAAAGTAATAATATAAAAAAAGCACAGAAAAAAAACCCATATATATTTTTAAGAAAAGCACTGCTTCTTTAGTTAGCCAGATTAAAAAAAAAAAAGAAGAAGCTAGCAATTAATAATTGAAGTTAACCCTTTTGAGAACCCCCTCCCTCACTTGCCTCCCCCCAGCATCCCGGTGCCCTGCAGCATTCCATGGCAGCACACCAACGGGGCACAGCTGGCAGCAGTCCCTGCTCTCATGGGGCTGCAGTATGCTTAAAGTGTTTGAAATCTGGAAATCATAGAATGGTTGGGTTGGAAGGGACCTTAAAGATCATCCAACTCCACCACCAGCTGCCCCCAAAGCTCAGCTGTCCGGCACCCATCCACAGCCTTGGGCTCCTCCCGGGATGGGGCACCCACTCTGGGCAGCAGTGCAGGCACCTCACTGCCCTTGAACTGAAGGATTTCTTCCTTACATCTGACCTTAATCTCCTCTCTTTTAGTTTAAAGCTATTCCCCATTGTCCTGTCACTATCAGACACACAAGAAGTCGCTCTCCCTCATCTTTTTGAACTCCCCTCATGCTCCAGGCAGGCTGAAATCAGTATGGGTGGGAGTGAGGGGCTGGGCACTCTGAGGCTGTGTGGCTGCTCACCAATGGGACTGGCAGCTGGGGGAGGAAGCAGCCTCTTGATGAGAGGTGATGGCCTCAAGATGTACCAGGAGGGAATAGGGTTGGATATCTGGAGAAACTTAGTGGCTGGCCACTGGCACAACTGCCCAGAGAGTGAAGAGTCACCGACCTGGAGGTGTTCAGAATGGGGGATGTGGCACTGGGGGACACGGTCAGTGGGCATGATGGGGTGGGCTGGGGGTGCACTTGGTGATCCCAGAGGTCTTTTCCAACATCAACAACTCCATGAGGCAGGATCCCTGCAGCTCCCCTTTCCCATCAGCAAGGCACTGCTGACCCCGGCACGATGCTGGGTGCTGCAGTGTAGTGACAAAGCTTAGCATCTTCTTGTGCAGCACTTCCAAAAAGAAAAAACATCAGTGGTTTGTAAAAGATACTGCACATCAGTTTGCTCCCTGGTCTCACTCCCTCCTCCCATAGTGCAGGAGTGGGGTTTCCCTGTGCAGGGGGTAAAACCCACTGCTGCTCACAGCACCGTAAGCTGCTTAAAAACTGCTGGCATAAAGCAGGATGGAATCTGGCTGCCAGAAAGGAGCAGAGGGTGTTTCCCTGGCCCTGTACGCACTGCCTCCTCAGCACTGCTGCCTGCTACACAGCTACCCATCAGCTGCAGAACCAGCACCGCATCGGCCTTGGGGACTGAGGGAGCTGAAGGGTTTATGCAAGTGCAGTGGCTTATTTCATAAGTCATGTGTCTGCACATCTGACATCCAAAGAGAGTTTTAAGCCTTTAAGTTAAGTGTTCATAGCCAAATCCATCACCACTTTAGAACACAAAAATTGGTGCATAATGAGTAACGGCACAAGGGCAGCCCTGGAGCTGGGCACCACATGGATGGTGACTGTGTCAATGGCATCGATCTGCAGCAGCAGTCAAGGAAAGCAGCTGTGCTATTGCTTCAGAAGTCTGTCCTCACCAAAACATTTTCAAAAAAAACAAAGTGCCCACAATGAGTTAAAACTGCACAGGATTACGCTTTAGAAAAGGCAACCCACTGAAGTCAGCACCCTTCTTCCCTCCAGCAGAATTTGCCTAAGAGGGTAGAAATCAGCGTGAGTTTCAGGTTCAGCAAAGGACTCGGGCTCCTGACTTCCCCGTGACTCCAGTGGGGAAGCAGGCGCCCAAGGAGATAACAGCAGCCTAAATGGGTTCGCTGAAGCCGTGCCAAAATGTCTTTGCATCCTGTCTTCAGTGCTTAAAGATCCCTTTTTCCCCCTTACTGCACAGGCATTGCTTTGCTGCACAGTGCAGCCCCTGCACAGCACTGCGAGGTCCTTGCAGCTGGGATGGCTCCCAGCACACTGCGACGAAACCAGCGCGTGGCCCAGGTCTGCTGCCCCAGGAAATTCAGTTATCCGACATTAAACTGGATTTAATTCACCTCGTTACGCTATTAAAGAGTAATATTTATATCACCATGGAAACCTCTGCATAAAACTGGTCGTTCCACACGGGGTTACGCAACCAGCGGGTCATGTGCACCATGTCCTACAGTGGCTGGGGCGAGGAGTGCCAGCCCAGGGGACGTGACTGCCCTGCCCTTCCCTGCCCAGCTGCAGCTGCCAGGTGAGCTGCTGGCCCCATGGCCCTGCTGTGCTGCCCAGCCAGAGCTATGAGCCGTGGGGCAGAAGGCTGGGCCTGCAGGCTCAGCTCTCCTGTGCTCAGCTCCAGGTACCCACCCCTCCTGTCGCTCTGAGACTGTTTAACTTGGAAGGAAACGGAGAATGTGCAAAGTCCACCAAGTGGGGGGGGAATGTTTTGGGGGAAGTTTCAGGGAAAGCACACGGGGGATGCTGTTATCAGGGGATAGGAACACAAAGAACGTACAGGGAGAGGAGGGGGAGGGCAGGGAGAGCAGAGCAGAGGGAAACCCGTGGCTGCTTGGAGTTGCTGAACTCGTCTCAGCCCCCTGGGCAGAATCTGCGGCTCCCAGAAGTTTTGCGCATCCTCTGCTCGGCTCTTGGCACAGCTCACCCCATCCACGTGCTCTGCCGTGCCTCCTGTCCTTCCCCAACACATCCCCTGTGCTTCCCTGGGGGGAGGGTCTACAGATACAAACAAATCAAAAATATACAGTGCCTTTCCCCTGAAACACCACCCAGCCCATGGTGCTGAACTACAGACAAATGAGTGAGCCCTCATGAGGGATCCTGAGGGTAACACACGTCCCAGTATCAGAATTCTCCGGTTTAAACATCAGCACGTTGCCTGCTGTCACGTCTTTAGAAAGGAGCTCCATGCTGGCTGTGAAAGGAAGCACCCTGCCACTCCCAGTTGAGAGGGGATGAATCACTTGAAACAGATGGATTTCATTTTATTTCCCTCCCCATTACTTAAACTATGGAAAGAACATACAGTTAAACGTCAGGGATGTGCTTATCTGTGTTACTACATACGTTAACTGCTGAGAGAGGCTCTCTGCAGGTACTGATAGCAAGAGATTGCAGCAGTGTATTTTTCTGAGTGAAGAAGATAGACCTCCTTCCCAGTGCTGGTTATCTGAAACTCATTCAGAGAGAAGAATTTAGAGTGGGGTGAAGGTCTTGCTTTGCTCACATCAAGAAAACACCAACCAAAGGAGCCCAGAGTGGGCTTGCAATTCTCACCCCTCCATGGATCTTAAGACAAGAGGTTGCTGGGAGCTCATTATCACTTAAAGCACAGAGATCGTTGGTCACTTTGCTCTGCTCAGACCAAGCCCTTGTGGACACGCACACCTGGCAAAACCAACAACCACAAACAGAACAGGGTGGCCTGCTATCTCCAGGTCCTCTACGGTACTTACTTTTAAAGAAGATGTTAGACGTTATACACTACATTTCTAGAAGAGAAAACATTTTCCTTTTGAGATAAGACCTCCAAAGTCCTGCAAATCTTGCACTAAGGAGGAAGACCTTCTAGATTGATTAAGTGCTTTTGAAGAAACAGCCACGAAAGATACAGTAGAAACTGCTCACCTGAATTCATTGAGGGCGTCAACAATTCTGTTATATGCCAAACTGCGCTGACTGGCATCAGCTGATCTACGACTCATTTTCATAGCCTTGAAAACAATCATTAAACAGATAAGCAACGTCAGACATAGCTGCAGAAGCAGAAAAAATGGAAAACAAAGTCATGTGTTTGACTTTATCTGTCATGCAACTAGTCATGCAAATAATTTTTTTTTAAGTGATAAAATGATGGTACAAGGGCCAGCATTCCTCTCTGAGAAAAGACAGGTGAGTCTCATGCCTTTGCAGCCTCATTCTCCTGTGCTTTTCATCCTTAAAGGCAAAAAAAGGCTCACAGCTTTTACTGCAGCAGCAATGTAACCACTAAGTATTTCCTAGAAGAGAAGCAAATCTAACCACATATTTGAAAGTTTCCTACGTATCAGAATCAGGGCTTAAGATGAAATAAATAAAAATGGAAAGTGAAAAGCTTGATATTTATTTCCAGTCTGGAATATCCTAGAGATAGGCTCTTATCCTGCAGTCCCCAGTGCTCAGATACAGCTGAAGCAGAGAAGTAAACGCAGCCCTGAAAGCACCTTTCTCCCTTTGCTGATGCACAGCTTGCTGGGAGCCAACGCAGCCTAAGGCCTGTTGTCATTTCAGCAGTCTCTGTAGTACAACACAGCAGTTCTGTCTGCGCTCTGTGCTGCACTTTAGCAAGCAACAGAAAACATCAGAGACGTTGTGGAGCACAGATCCTTGCTGGTGCAGTTTCAATATCAGGCAGCAAGTAGGTCCCACTTTTGTGAACAAGTAACAGGAGTAGGAAATGAAATGGGCTGAAAGGGAACTTACAGCAGCAGAAGCAAAACATCGGAAGAGGCTGTGTTTACCTGTTCGATTGCACTCTTCAGTTTGTTCATGTGACTTTCAAAAAGTGGGAAGTGTGAGAAGAAGAATTCATTAAACTTGTTGTTTTCATCTTCGTCTCTTGAGAGTGAAAAAATAACTCCGATCGCTATCTTCTTCTTCCTAACAATTCCTGGGCTAGGACCAGAGCTGTCATCTGACAAGTTAAAGCTTTCATCCATGGACCTTGAAACATGGAAAAAATAGAAAATTAATGCAACCCACTGTTTAAAGCTGAACCTTGGTTTTCCTGTGTAATTAAATTCCAGAACATTTAACTTCAGCAAACGCCTTTTGCTTGCATGTGTTGTCAAATCAACACCACCGATAACCGCTTTGCAGTTCTTCAGAAGCAGCCCTTAGCAGGCCTTGCAGACAGAAAATCTGCAGCCAGATTCTAAGCATCTGTGGGATTAGAACATGGCATCCTCACTCTCTCTTACTTCTGCCAAGAATTGGCAATTGGACTAGGATCTTAGGGCTTCTCAAAAGTACAGCCTACAGGTTTATATTTTGCTAATGGTCTCCCAGTCAGTGCAAATGGCCTCAAGAAAATGGAGACTACAAAGATCAGGTGTCGAACTACTGCCTGACATACAGCTTTGTAAGTACTGAAAGCACCAGCAAGGACAGACGTGCACACGCAAGGGCAGAATCAAGCTGAAAACAGTGGAAAACTGAGGGAGGCATCCAGCATTATCAATTCCTGCTCACCATCGAGGGAAGACCCCGTTCTCCAAGCTGGTTGTCTGGCTGCGCCTCCAACGCCTCTGGTAACTGCTGGCACAGCTTTTGTTGAACGAGGAGCCCGGAGATGGAAACGGAGTGATGAGCAGACTGCTAAGAGATGCTGCAATAATTAAATAGAGAAATATATCAATCTCTCCGGAAGAAAGAATGTTTGGAGAATTATACCAGCAACCAAACTGTGCCCCTGAATATACCCTGGTGCTGCTCACAAAGTGCCTTCTCTTTTGCTTATCTATGCTTCTCATCTGAAAATAATACGTCTATAACAACATTAGCAAGCTATACAAGCGCTGCAAGGGTGGAACAGTCTTGTAGCTTCATATAACAAGCAGCACACAGGCTGCACCTTGCTCATCAACCCTGAGTACTGGGAAATAAATTATTTGTGGAAAGGAGTAATGCTAAGTGCATCTTTAAGAGCCTTCCCAGCCCTACCCCTAAGTGTCCAACCCCCTGAGTGGGGATGGCAGTGGCTGGGGGGCTCTGGGGATGCTAGCTCACGTTTTAACATTAACATCACCCTCAGTTTGGTAAGGAGATGGCAACAAGCACTGCTTGGAAATGCCGTCCACTCATTTCAATATTTAATTAGGCTTGCCTATTTGCAATGTGCTTTAATAAATTACACTGCTGTTCAGATAGGCTCTGTGGGGCTCTATGAAACAAACACCCTCAGTGCATGAGGCAGTAGTCCCACGAATACGTATATGGAAGAGCAAAAATCACGTTTCAGCACAGAAAGTTCCTTTATGGTGTCTGTGTGTTTCAGCAACGTGACGGTTGAGCATCTAGGGACTATTACTGAATGTTTCCTGAACCTACAGGGTTAATGGAACTGACATTACCAGATCTTGCTATACCGCTGTCTCTGTCCTCATTCTGCTCCCTCCCAGGCATATCCATAGGGTTGCTGTGAACTGTAAAACAAGGAATACCAATTAGCAGGGGAATATACAGTTCCTTTCTTGTTTGCCGATCTCCATGTAATTAATGAAACAAAAACATGCTCATTAATTCAGATCAACAGCACTGCACAAGGCCATCACCAAGAAAGGCTGCTTAGCTGAGCAAGCCAAAGCACTGATCTGAAAAGCTGGCGTGTAATTTCCTGAAGTCCATATATCTCTTTTAGTCCAAATTGCATCAGGCTCACATTCACTGTTTCTTTACGTCAATGGCTTTCAATAAAGTTTTATTCCACTCAAAGGATGTTCACCACATAGCTCAGAGTGCAGACAAGAAAAAATCAACACTCCACTCCTCTAACAGCATTCCCAGCTATTATATAATTTTAAAAGCATTTTACAATGCTGTCTTGAAAAAAATAAATAGTTCTAAATTGCAAGCAGTGCATTGGTTGTTCAACAAAGCCGTAAGCCGTCCAGAATCACAGTCTGCATTTACAGAAGATCAAAAGTGTATCAGGCTTAACAGCCTCTACACGTGATGTATTTTACAAATACGCCTGTGAAATAGAAGCTACTCAGCCATGGAAATAAGACCCATCTACTGAAAGCAAGAGACATCCACTTTATATCAGCGCAGGTGAGCTTTAATTGTTACAGCTTGTTGAAGCGAATCCAAATGAAAATAGCTCGACGCTATTGTGACAAATGATTTCTAAAAAGATGAAATCTTGTATAAGTAAGTTTACAAAACAGAAAAACCAACCAAGCAGCCCCAAAGAGGGCTACTGAAATACCTGCTGTCCTCTGCATCCAAAAAGATAAGAGAGCAGAGATCGCTGTCTGCTTTGTATTTAAAAAATACCAGTCTTATTTCCAAGGCAGTGCTACCAACGCACACGTGGCTGTCCCAGCAGCTACACTAGGCACACAGCACAGCACACAGCACACTGCAAACCTGCAAAGAAAGAGGCGCTCCGGATCAGGCGGAGCGGACCTTGTTCAGAGAATGCCCGCCTGGGGCTGCAAAGCTGTGAAAGACCTACATGGCAAAACGTAAAATACACATGAAAGAATGAGGTTAGTAAAGCAGAACAGTCTGTAGGGAGGGGGCCAGGGCAGGGAGAAGATACAAGCCAACATAAATGCAGGGTAACGTTCGCAGGAGAACAGCTCTTAACGCTTAACAAGAACGTTGATTCAAGGAGCATGGCTCACAGTGCAACTACACACTGCTATGACACTAAAATAATAGACAAAGCTTTACACCGTTTTCCATACAAGGACGGGGCTTCTGTCCATGGCCTTTATTTATTTCTTTTTTTCTGAGTTGAAAATGATTAATTTATGCAGGCTCCCAGCCCAAGCTGATCACAAACAGGAGATTCATGGTGGAGGACAATGTTTGTTTTAACATCACACTTGGGGGTGTCTGAGCAGCACTGTCACTGAGGAGAGGAGCAGGCAGACATTGCTCTTGGTGGAACCAAGAGAAGACACCAGGCTGAAGGAGCTGCTCTGAGAGCAGTCAGTGTGCTGCATCAGAGAAGTGAGCATAGAGAAAGCACAAAGTTAGCAGTCTTCTTAGAGGCTCATGCTGAGAGTACTATGGGCTGCAGGTATCCAAAGGAAGGAGTGCATTTTCTGCAAACAGAGCTGGGTATTCTAACAAGTTAATTGCCAGCCCCTCTCATGGACTGGAAGCTACTATCAGTCAAGATTTACTGATTACCGAAAACACTAAGGCTGCCCTTCAGCAAAGCTCCCTTCCATTCTCATGGGTCTTCCTTCCTTGGTAAAGGAAGGGACATGCCTCGTGCTTTTCTTTTTCCTTTCTTCTTTACCCAGCACATCTAGAGAAGCAGCTTGTAAATAGTTCCCAACCAAAACACACAGAGCCTCCTCCTGCTGCAAGAGCCAGTGAGTCAGAAGCAGTCTTTGGTATTTAACACCGTTGTTAGAAATGCTGCAGTTACAGATTAACTTCTTCGCCTGCTTTACCCATGGTTCCCCATGTGCTGAAATAAGAACCGTAAACAAACATTGCTGAACAGAATGACAAGGTGTGCAGCTCAGCTGCAAAGCACTTCCAGCATCCTCCTCCTGCAGGCACCTCCTCCCTCCCTGCTGGGTGCCCAGGTGCCACAGGCTGCTCCTGCATCAGATTCAGCCTAAGAGCTCCAACAGCTCCACGTGAGCTCACAGATTACGTGATGTAACGCTTTTGCCAGCATAAACCACAACAAAACCTTAAAAGCATATGAGTAGGGTTTCCCTGTCTCACCGAGGAGAAGGCAATAGGGAGGAGGGAAGCAGATACTTGTGCCCAACGAGAATGAGAATCGTGTAAAAGACAGAAACCCAGTAACAAAGATACCGAATTCACTCCATACTTCCAACCCCAGAAAAGTACATTTTGCAACAATATTCTGGAAAGCAAGTGAAAAAAGAAATCCCTTATTCCACCTACCATGAAAGACATCTTGTTTGGAAAGCAAACGATCTAAACCAAGAGGAAGGCAAGATGTGCTCCCATGGGAGCAGTGAAGTGCAGCATCTTCACTATTAGATTTTACATCAGGAAAAGTCAACATCCTCCACTTCGTTACCTAATGCTCACAGAGCCTCGACCCACAGCACTCCCACAAATGCTGACAGTCAGAGACTCCAGATGGTTTTTCAAGACTGCTTAGCTTCCAAGATCAGACCAAATAAACAATCTGTCTAATCTGATCAAAAACTGAAGTGTAACTGTGCAAGGTTAACTTAGCATGGAATATACAGCCACATGTGTTCAGGTGGCCAGAGTACAGAACAGAATGGAAATTATTAACAAAAATAAAATTGGGGAACTAAGCCAGGCAGAATCAAGCCTGCCTGATCTGAAATGTGGTGCACAGAAAGTTCCACAGATTATTTTCTCACATTTTCTGTATTCCAATTCAGATATACTTAATATTTCTCTATGGAGTTTTATATACACACATGCAGCTGCATATAATTAAGCCACTGATAATTTTTTGAACTGCCTAATTTCTTCACCTGTTTTCCAAATTAACATTAATTTTCTGTTAAGATCTTAGCTTTCCTTTTAGTTTTTGCACTTGATTCTACTTAGAGTTTCATACTCTACAGCCTGTGGTTACTCAGCTAAAGACACCAGGAAATAAAATCTGTTTGTAATTACCTATATTCCCAAGAAGTCCGTTCATAATTGTACTGTGGTCGGGCTTTAATGTATTGCTGTCTTGATTAATGAACTCAAGACTGTCCTGCAACCTAAAAGACCCAGAAAATAAAACATACAACAAAAACAGTGATTTGTATTTTGGTAAAACACAATGTCACTATATTAAGACTCAGAATGGACAAGAGAAGAATGCAGGCTTACATTGCCACATTCTGAGCTGGGTCAGTTAACACATACAAAATTAAACACTGAACAGTTCAAAGCCAGATTTGCCTGTATGCAATGGGAATCATTTCTGGAGGACTCACGTATTCAGACTTCCATAGATGCTGCTTCCAGTGCGAGCTGTGAAGACCTTGCTGAGCATGAGCTGAGGAGGTGAGCTGGAAGATAAAGATGTTAGCTAGAAGCAGTGCCAAGATTCATTTTCATTTCCATTTCACACCCTTCCAGATTACAATTTACAGCTCTAAAGACAACCTAACAGGCTTTTGTGTCCAAAGTGATGTCAGAATAACTTTAAAGCAAACTCAGAAATTCCTTTTACCCAACATTTGTGACACTGAGTTCATTTAAAATCAGCACTAAGGACTGCATCTTGTGTCAAGACTAGTGCTAAAAACAAAAACAGATCTTACCGGATCTGGTGAATTTTCAATGTGGAGCCCTTATAGCTCATGGCCACAGAGCCAAACATCATCTCTCCAAGCATGTTGGCATCTGAGGAGCACCGAGAGCCCTGCGAAAAAAATAATCCACTTGTTCAGAAACACACTTCTACCTAAGGCAGTGTACACCTAAGGAAAATTGGCCTTATTTAAAAGATACACATGCAACATCTTTCTGTCAAATACACCACGTCGAACAGCTCAGTACAGACAGTGCTGGCCAAGAAAGTGATCTTCAAATTGGCGGTGCAGCAAACCACTGAAATCATCCAACAAACCTGACCCATCCTGATGGGGGCCGATTCACACTGCAGGAAGTCAAGGCACTAAGAAGTTTAGAGTGTAATTACACACTTTGATGAAAGAAGACCATTAAGGCTAAACCTTGTATCTGTTGGACCAGAAGTTGCAAGTTCCATGGTCACCTTGTATCAGTTGTGAACTGGAGCCCAGTTGGATCAGAGTTTTCTGACCAAGACTGAGCTGTATCTTGGCCACGGATGGCAGTTTGTTCTTGACACATCGTTCTGCGGTGTTTCCTGGTACATGTGATGGTAGCAGGAAGGAGCTGCAGCACTGCCCTGCACAGAGCATCATTCCCTGCGGGCAGCTGCTGAGGGCTCACTGCAGGGCACACTGCAAGGGGCCAGCACTGCAGGGTCACTGCCTGGACACAGTGCTGCAGACACTAACCTGAAATTTAAACACTGCTCAGGGCAATCAGCTGCAGACAACTGCTCAGATGACAGCCATCATAGCTGTGTGCTTTCAGCGACTGAGATGACCAACCCTTTATACAGGGCTGTTTCTTCTCTAGGCTGGCAGCATATGAGGACTGGTTCTCCATTTCTATCTTGCCCTGAGTAATTCAAAACATTGTGGTCGCTCACCCGCAGCGCTGAAGCAGCTCACAGGTATCGGAGGTGTGTGATAACTCAGAACACTTCCTCAGAGTAATCCTTCCTAAAAAGGACCCTGAAACCAGGCACGGAAATAGCCTCGTGTTTGGAAATTACTAAGTGCCTGTATCTCTGTATCCCTTATCCAAGCCCTGAACAAGCAGGCTCCTCACCCTGGTTCCTAAATAGGCTTGGGATTTATCTCACTATTTTGCCCAGCGTCAGGCAGTGAGCTCAGAGCGCAATCAAGGATGGGTGTCCACACCTCGGGTTCCTACCAGCAATGAGGTGTGATATGGAGATGGCCACTCCATGTTGCTACTCATGCTACCCCTCAGAACAAGGACAAGAACAAGGAAATGCTAATCAGCCAAAAAGCAGCACACTTGTAGCACTTCTCAGCTTTTAGTTCTTCTCAAGCACTCTCAATTAAGATGGCAGAACATTAACAGCCGTACTATTAACCTCTGAAATCTGCTATCAGTGCAAGAAAGATAGGGGACAACTAAAATAGCAAGCACAGCTATAAAAATGAGGATGGAATTACGAAGTTTGTGGGCGTTCATATGACAGGGCAGAATCTGATGGCTTGCTGGGGCACAGAAATGCCCAGCTTTACTCCCCAAGATTTCACACTGCCTTCTGGTCTGGGTGAACTGGAGGTAGGATGGGAAAACCGATCGTTAGAAGTGGTTGGTACAGCTCAGGAGCTCCAAGGAAGGAGAAGCATGAATGGTAACGCCTCTGGGAAATGATGGGTCTGTCAGCATCACCAAATCCCAATGTAAGAACACTGCAATTACTACTTTCAAATATATTATGGCTGTTACTTTTAAATCTGTTGCAGATCTCCAGCTGAAGAAGTTCTTCTGAGCAAATGTCAAGCCCTTATGGTCACTTTTGGTTTCAACTTCCTGCTACAGTGCAAAGCTAATTCTAAACATGAGGGAAGAAACACTTCCAAATAACTTATTGATTTTACTTGTCAAGAAACCAAATTAAAAACAGAAAATGAAAATCAGCTGCTTTCAAATTTAATTACAGAGATTTCCCTTTTCCCTGAAAGACAGAGACAAGCAATGCTGAAGGCACAGAGCGTGGTACAGTGCACCCTTGGTCTCCCTCAGTCTGGCATTTCACCTGCACCTCATGATGATAACTTCACTTTGCATAACAGAAGGCGCACATATTTAATGCAGTGAACAAGGAAACGCTGCTACAGCTCAACTCTTTGCCTTTAATTCTGCAAAATAAAGATCCCTTGAGACCAAAGTAGAGCGCAATCAACTGAGGAAAGGGGTTAAATATTAAAAACACAAATGAAAAATAGCCAAGGAGCATCTGGCAAAAAGGGCCCATCCCCCAGCACCGGCAGCTTGGACACAAACCAATGCCCCAGGTCATATTTACAAGCATGCATTTAAAAAAAGATCGTAAAATACCAACAAGTGTTTCTTATTGCACATTAGCATACGAGAGGTTGTAAAATTATCATTATTTGGAAATTAGATTTTTGCATTTATTACCTCCAGCATTTACTGTTTACTGTACATAATGTCCTATCAACAGCTGAGTACGTATATAAATGAACAATGCTATAGGTGTATCTCAAATGTCATCACCAACAGATCGGGGGGACTTTCAGCCCTGAAAACACAGACTGACAGGCACAGAAGAGGTAACGTTAGAGCAATAGTGTGCAAAAACTGGCACTGCATTTCCAAAGAACAATCAAAAATGAACCTTAAGTTCAACGCATACTGAAACGAGGAAACCGAGAACAATACAAAAAGTCCTGTTAACATTGTATTGTTTGGGCTTCCATTTTACACCACTGAAAAGGCAACAGAAGAACACATTAAGTAGCTTCCAAGGGTACAGAATAGAACAGTTAGACGATAGAAAATAGCGGGCTGGCCGATGCTTGGACAAACTTGCTAGGACCCTTTCATGCACAGCTTGAAAAGAGTACAGGGAATGCAGTAAATGATTCACAGCAATGCTCTTTGGAAAACCAACTTAAGCTGGAAGCTTCTTGCACACTTTCTGAGCCAGACACGGCCACGCATCCATTCACTAAGACAGTGACTAGGTGATAGACATGAGGAAATGAGGACTTCAAAAGGAAAACTCCCCACAACTTTAAAATATTCCGCCATGCTAACCATGAAAATTAATTTTCTTTAATTCTTGACCATTGTTTGCACAGAGGCTGCCCAGCAGGAGAGATAATTTCAGGATAGTGGGGGAACATCATTTGTCTTGGTCAGACAATACCCAAAGGAGGCTATTCTGTGCTGCAAGGAAGCTGCTAACCACAGCAAAATGCCCTTCCAGGAAGGCAGGAATGGAAAGCAGACCTTCAGCCTTCACCTTACTGAAGCTGTGGAAAAGAGCGTGATGAGAAAGAGAAAACAGGAATATGCAGCTCGCCAAATATAGCAAGAGCCAACATGACAGTATGAAAGTCAGCAGCGAAAGGTTCTTCATTTGTATCTGTGGTAGATTAAGACATCAGTAGTACTGTACTTCAGAATACGGCGCAGAGATAGCAGCTTCCCTCAAACACACAATTACTTCATTACAAAGAGTGGAAGGGCTTAGTTCTATTTTAGGGTGGCTTAATATAAAACACTTGTGATCCATGGAAGGGGAGATGACAGTAATATATCCGTGTCAGATGACTCCAGCTACTCTCATGGCCAAAATCTCTTACGTAAAATGCAACGCAAGTGCACTGGATCCCTCGTTATAAAGCTGTTACACAGGCTGTCCCCATAGAGAGCATATTTCTGTGGTGCTTCCCTGGCATTTAGCTAAGAAGTAAAACAAACTACCTCGTTTTTACCAAGATAGGATACGTATGCCAAGTGTGATCATACTGAACGAGTGTTATCACCAGGTCACAAGACAGAACAAATGCCTTGGAGAAGCTTCTGCTACTCAACACCCATCCTGAGAGCCCCAGCTGGTTGGTTTTAAACGACAAACTCAAAGCTACAGAGTTAAACATGGTTCAGTCAGAACCAAAGCCTGGTTTTGATTGGAAACTTCTCTGCACCACCAGCATATAATTTTGAGTGTTTTAAAACATTCAGTACCTCACCTGTTGTGTATATTTGACAGCTACACCAAAAAAAGGAAGGGAAGTCTCACCTGATATTTTGGGCATTGTTCCTTTGCATCGGAGAATGAGGAGGATGAATTGATTGAACTATCCAAAGAAGAAGAGCTATCTCCTCCAGGCTTCAGCTGGCAACATTTCCCAAACACTCGCACCTGAGCATCGCTGCAGAGTTTCTGAAATACAGACATGTACCACAATAAGACCCACAGCCACGAAATCACCAATGAGCAACACTGCACCTACCTGTTCAGGTAAGACATTGAACAGTAGAACAGCTTATGCCCCAGGAAAACATTTAACAGAACATTTATTACATCTCTTGCAGCGTGGCTGGAGGAAAGCAAGCTGAGCTGTTTTAATCCTAACGAGCCAGGAGCCAACAGCTCGCTCCAACTCCATCTTCCCAAGCAGCCACCCATCTCTGAAGCTCTACCAGGCTCAGGAGGAAGGATGGCCACAACAAGGGGCTCCCTATGCTGTCGCTGCACTGCTGCTGCCCACTGGGACAGAGGTGGCACAGCAGTGACATGCACAGCCTGCACCAGTGCAGGACAGACTGCAGTGATGGGCAGCTCACAACGTACAGAAACACACAGATCAGGAGCGACCGAGCCAAACAGCCCAGACTTTGGGAGAGATTCATGTTCCAAGTTGAAGTGGAGAGAAGAGGTGCAACTTGCAGCTCTCCCAGTTGTTCCCAAGTCCCTGGTCTTTTAGAACAGCAGCACAGAGGCGACACGTTCCTTTTGCTTTTGCTATGAGCGTGCTGTGGGGCTGAGCATGGACAGAACTGAAAACCACAGCTGGTGTTACAGAAAGGCCAGAGAAATTTCACACAAGGATGGAGAAATGGTCCAAGCGGTGGTTTCTGAAATGGTGTTCAGAAAGTGTAGCAAAACGAGAGTTATGAGGGCTCAGAAAGGGCTGCAGCCAGAAGGCTGATCTCTGCAGGGACCCTATGCACGCAGTATTACCAGTACTGGACTGGAGGTGCTCCACCACTGTTTGGTTCAAAATCATTCGTCATTTCACCTTTGAATCCCAGCAGCCTCAGCAGAATCAGCACACACGTTAATTAATGCCATCTAGGTATGAGGCAACCCTCTGCACCGAAAGATCTCAAAGGACTTTCCGCGTGCTCATTAAACTTCAAAACACCCACGCAAGGTTGGGATTATTTACATTTGCTGGTGTGCAGCACTGAGAGACAGAAATAGTCTGCACCACTTCACATTACGCACCAACTGCCCTAAGACTCTCTCTATTAACGTTTCCTACTCAATCACCAAACCAGCAAGAGCAGGCTGGAAGCAAAGAAAACTGGAAACAAGGTTCAAAGGACAGATGGAAATGCAAAGTGCTATTACATGGCACAGCTTCATCTCCAGACTCACAGGCTTACATCACGAGGTCCCACTTCAGGCAAGAACATAAGCATGTTTCAATCTTTGATAGCTACAAAGAAAAGGAAAAAGTAGAATAGGGGAAGGGTGAAATCTCCAGTTCTGGACAGTGCTAACTCTGCACCTCTGCTCAGCCATCAGCCACAGCTGTACACAAGCAGGCTGCACGCACTGCTGGAAGGACGGCAGATTTTGGCAACGGGAATCCCATGCCTGTACCCCAGGCTGTGCAGGTTGATGTTGTGTTTTGGTTTTTTTTCCCATCGCGTGGTTTTCATTTGGGCCAAACCGTGGGCAGATTTAGGCAAAACAGTGGAAAATGTCGGGGTTTACTGAGCTCCACATGGCAGTCTGCACGGCTGCTCCAATTATAGAGCTGCTGCCACAGACAGCCTTAAGGAAAAATGTGCAGACAAATCAGTAATTCTGTGGCAGAGGGGAAGGAAGCATTCAGCAGCCGCCGA